>NW_027309802.1:1277728-1910343 GCF_047496795.1 Chiloscyllium punctatum | reverse complement strand
GAAACAGAGGGGCTGAAACAGAGGGGCTGAAACAGAGGGGCTGAAACAGAGGGTGAGAAACAGAGGGGCTGAAACAGAGGGGCTGAAACAGAGGGGCTGAAACAGAGGGGCTGAAACAGAGGGCGAGAAACAGAGGGGCTGAAACAGAGGGGCTGAAACAGAGGGCGAGAAACAGAGGGGCTGAAACAGAGGGCGAGAAACAGAGGGGCTGAAACAGAGGGGCTGAAACAGAGGGGCTGAAACAGAGGGCGAGAAACAGAGGGGCTGGAACAGAGGGCGAGAAACAGAGGGGCTGAAACAGAGGGCTAGAAACAGAGGGGCTGAAACAGAGGAGGTGAAACAGAGGGGCTGAAACAGAGCGGCTGAAAGAGAGGGCGAGAAACAGAGGGGCTGAATCAGAGGGTCTGAAAGAGAGGGCGAGAAACAGAGGGGCTGAATCAGAGGGTCTGAATCAGAGGCGCTAAAACAGAGGGGCTGAATCTGAGGGGCTGAATCAGAGGGGCTGAATCAGACGGGCTGAAACAGAGGGTGAGAAACAGAGGGGCTGAAACAGAGGGTCTGAAACAGAGGGGCTGAAACAGAGGGCGAGAAACAGAGGGGCTGAATCAGAGGGGCTGAATCAGAGGGGCTGAATCAGAAGGGCTGAAACAGAGGGGCTGAATCAGAGGGGCTGAAACAGACGGCGAGAAACAGAGGGGCTGAAACAGAGGGCGAGAATCAGAGGGGCTGAAACAGAGGGCGAGAAACAGAGGGGCTGAAAAAGTGGGGCTGAAACAGAGGAGCTGAATCAGAGGGGCTGATTCAGAGGGCTGAAACAGAGGGGCTGAATCAGCGGGGCTGAAACAGAGGGCGAGAAACAGAGGGGCAGAAACAGCGGGCGAGAAACAGAGGGGCTGAAACAGAGGGGCTGAAACAGAGGGGCTGAAACAGAAGGGCTGAAACAGAGGGGCTGAAACAGAGGGCGAGAAAAAGAGGGGCTGAAACAGAGGGCGAGAAACAGAGGCGCTGAAACAGAGGGGCTGAAACAGAGGGGCGGAATCAGAGGGGCTGAAACAGAGGGCGAGAAACAGAGGGGCTGCAACAGAGGGCGAGAAGCAGAGGGGCTGAAACAGAGGGCGAGAAACAGAGGGGCTGAATCAGAGGGGCTGAAACAGAGGGGCTGAATCAGCGGGGCTGAAACAGAGGGCGAGAAAAAGAGGGGTTGAAACAGAGGGCGGGAAACAGAGGGGCAGAAACAGAGGGCGAGAAACAGAGGGGCTGAAACAGAGGGGCTGAAACAGAGAGCGCGAAACAGAGGGGCTGAAACAGAGGGTGAGAAACAGAGGGGCTGAAACAGAGGGGCTGAAACAGAGGGGCTGAAACAGAGGGCGAGAAACATAGGGGCTGAAACAGAGGGGCTGAAAGAGAGGGGCTGAAACAGAGGGCGAGAAACAGAGGGCCTGAAACAGAGTGCGAGAAACAGAGGGGCTGAAACAGAGGGCGAGAAACAGAGGGGCTGAAACAGAGGGGCTGAAACAGAGGGGATGAAACAGAGGGGCTGAAACAGAGGGCGAGAAACAGAGGGGCTGAAACAGAGGGGCTGAATCAGAGGGGCTGATTCAGAGGGGCTGAAACAGAGGGGCTGAATCAGCGGGGCTGAAACAGAGGGCGAGAAACAGAGGGGCAGAAACAGAGGGCGAGAAACAGAGTGGCTGAAACAGAAGGGCTGAAACAGAGGGCGAGAAACAGAGGGGCTGAAACAGAGGGTGAGAAACAGAGGGACTGAAACAGCGGGTGGGAAACAGAGGGGCTGAAACAGAGGGGCTGAAACAGAGGGCGAGAAACAGAGGGGCTGAAACAGAGCTCGAGAAGCAGAGGGCCTGAAACAGAGGGCGAGAAACAGAGGGGCTGAAACAGAGGGTGAGAAACAGAGGGGCTGAAACAGAGGGGCTGAAACAGAGGGGCTGAAACAGAGGGGCTGAAACAGAGGGCGAGAAACAGAGGGGCTGAAACAGAGGGTGAGAAACAGAGGGGCTGAAACAGAGGGGCTGAAACAGAGGGGCTGAAACAGAGGGGCTGAAACAGAGGGCGAGAAACAGAGGGGCTGAAACAGAGGGGCTGAAACTGAGGGGCTGAAACAGAGGGCGAGAAACAGAGGGCCTGAAACAGAGGGCGAGAAACAGAGGGGCTGAAACAGAGGGCGAGAAACAGAGGGGCTGAAACAGAGGGGCTGAAACAGAGGGGATGAAACAGAGGGGCTGAAACAGATGGCGAGAAAGAGAGGGCGAGAAACAGAGGGGCTGAAACAGAGGGGCTGAATCAGAGGGGCTGAATCAGAGGGGCTGAAACAGAGGGCGAGAAATAGAGGGGCTGAAACAGAGGGGCTGAAATAGAGGGGCTGAAACAGAGGGGCTGAAACAGAGGGCGAGAAACAGAGGGGCTGAAACAGAGGGCGAGAAACAGAGGGGCCGAAACAGAGTGCTAGAAACAGAGGGGCTGAAACAGAGGAGGTGAAACAGAGGGGCTGAAACAGAGCGGCTGAAAGAGAGGGCGCGAAACAGAGAGGCTGAATCAGAGGGGCTGAATCAGAGGCGCTGAAACAGAGGGGCTGAATCAGAGGGGCTGAATCAGAAGGGCTGAATCAGAGGGGCTGAAAAAGAGGGTGAGAAACAGAGGGGCTGAAACAGAGGGGCTGAAACAGAGGGGCTGAAACAGAGGGGCTGATTCAGAGGGGCTGAATCAGAGGGGCTGAATCAGAGGGGCTGAAACAGAGGGGCTCAAACAGAGGGGCTGAAACAGAGGGTGAGAATCAGAGGGGCGGAAACAGAGGGCGAGAATCAGATGGGCTGAAACAGAGGGCGAGAAACAGAGGGGCTGAAACAGTGGGGCTGAAATGGAGGGGCTGAATCAGAGGGGCTGATTCAGAGGGGCTGAAACAGAGGGGCTGAATCAGCGGGGCTGAAACAGAGGGCGAGAAACAGAGTGGCAGAAACAGAGGGCGAGAAACAGAGGGGCAGAAACAGAGGGGCTGAAACAGAGGGCGAAAAACAGAGGGGCTGAAACAGAGGGCGAGAAACATCGGGGCTGAACAGAGGGCGAGAAACAGAGGGGCTGAAACAGAGGGCGAGAAACAGAGGGGCTGAAACAGAGGGCGAGAAACAGAGGGGCTGAAACAGAGGGGCTGAATCAGAGGGGCTGATTCAGAGGGGCTGAAACAGAGGGGCTGAATCAGCGGGTCTGAAACAGAGTGCGAGAAACAGCGGGGCTGAAACAGAGGGCGAGAAACAGAGGGGCAGAAACAGAGGGCGAGAATCAGAGTGGCTGAAACAGAAGGGCTGAAACAGAGGGCGAGAAACAGAGGGGCTGAAACAGAGGGCGAGAAACATCGGGGCTGAACAGAGGGCGAGAAACAGAGGGGCTGAAACAGAGGGCGAGAAACAGAGGGGCTGAAACAGAGGGCGAGAAACAGAGGGGCTGAAACAGAGGGGCTGAATCAGAGGGGCTGATTCAGAGGGGCTGAAACAGAGGGGCTGAATCAGCGGGGCTGAAACAGAGGGCGAGAAACAGCGGGGCTGTAACAGAGGGTGAGAAACAGAGGGGCAGAAACAGAGGGCGAGAAACAGAGTGGCTGAAACAGAAGGGCTGAAACAGAGGGCGAGAAACAGAGGGGCTGAAACAGAGGGCGAGAAACAGAGGGACTGATACAGCGGGTGGGAAACAGAGGGGCTGAAACAGAGGGGCTGAAACAGAGGGCGAGAAACAGAGGGGCTGAAACAGAGCGGCTGAAACAGAGGGGCTGAAACAGAGCTCGAGAAGCAGAGGGCCTGAAACAGAGGGCGAGAAACAGAGGGGCTGAAACAGAGGGCTAGAAACAGAGGGGCTGAAACAGAGGAGGTGAAACAGAGGGGCTGAAACAGAGCGGCTGAAAGAGAGGGCGAGAAACAGAGGGGTTGAATCAGAGGGGCTGAATCAGAGGCGCTGAAACAGAGGGGCTGAATCAGAGGGGCTAAATCAGAGGGGCTGAATCAGACGGGCTGAAACAGAGGGCGAGAAACATAGGGGCTGAACAGAGGGCGAGAAACAGAGGGGCTGAAACAGAGGGCGAGAAACAGATGGGCTGAAACAGAGGGCGAGAAACAGAGGGGCTGAAACAGAGGGGCTGAAACAGAGGGGCTGAATCAGAGGGGCTGATTCAGAGGGGCTGAAACAGAGGGGCTGAATCAGCGGGGCTGAAGCAGAGGGCGAGAAACAGCGGGGCTGAAACAGAGGGCGAGAAACAGAGGGGCCGAAACAGAGGGCGAGAAACAGAGGGGCTGAAACAGAAGGGCTGAAACAGAGAGCGAGAAACTGAGGGGCTGGAACAGAGGGCGAGAAACAGAGGGGCTGAAACAGAGGGCGAGAAACAGAGGGGCTGAAACAGAGGGTGAGAAACAGAGGGGCTGAAACAGAGGGGCTGAAACAGAGGGGCTGAAACAGAGGGCGAGAAACAGAGGGGCTGAAACAGAGGGGCTGAAAGAGAGGGGCTGAAACAGAGGGCGAGAAACAGAGGGCCTGAAACAGAGGGCGAGAAACAGAGGGGCTGAAACAGAGGGCGAGAAACAGAGCGGCTGAAACAGAGTGGCTGAAACAGAGGGGATGAAACAGAGGGGCTGAAACAGAGGGCGAGAAACAGAGGGCGAGAAACAGAGAGGCTGATTCAGAGGGGCTGTATCAGAGGGGCTGAATCAGAGGGGCTGAAACAGAGGGCGAGAAACAGAGGGGCTGAAACAGAGGGCGAGAAACAGAGGGGCTGGAACAGAGGGTGAGAAACAGAGGGGCTGAAACAGAGGGGCTGAAACAGAGGGGCTGAAACAGAGGGCGAGAAACAGAGGGGCTGAAACAGAGGGGCTGATACAGAGGGGCTGAAACAGAGGGCGAGAAACAGAGGGGCTGAAACTGAGGGCGAGAAACAGAGGGGCTGAAACAGAGGGCGAGAAACAGAGGGGCTGAAACAGAGGGGCTGAAATAGAGGGGCTGAAACAGAGGGGCTGAAACAGAGGGCGAGAAACAGAGGGGCTGAAACAGAGGGCGAGAAACAGAGGGGCCGAAACAGAGTGCTAGAAACTGAGGGGCTGAAACAGAGGAGGTGAAACAGAGGGGCTGAAACAGAGCGGCTGAAAGAGAGGGTGAGAAACAGAGGGGCTGAATCAGAGGGGCTGAATCAGAGGCGCTGAAACAGAGGGGCTGAATCAGAGGGGCTGAATCAGAAGGGCTGAATCAGAGGGGCTGAAAAAGAGGGTGAGAAACAGAGGGGCTGAAACAGAGGGGCTGAAACAGAGGGGCTGAAACAGAGGGGCTGATTCAGAGGGGCTGAATCAGAGGGGCTGAATCAGAGGGGCTGAAACAGAGGGGCTCAATCAGAGGGGCTGAAACAGAGGGTGAGAAACAGAGGGGCTGAAACAGAGGGGCTGAAACAGAGGGGCTGAAACAGAGGGGCTGAAACAGAGGGTGAGAAACAGAGGGGCTGAAACAGAGGGGCTGAAACAGAGGGGCTGAAACAGAGGGGCTGAAACAGAGGGCGAGAAACAGAGGGGCTGAAACAGAGGGGCTGAAACAGAGGGCGAGAAACAGAGGGGCTGAAACAGAGGGCGAGAAACAGAGGGGCTGAAACAGAGGGGCTGAAACAGAGGGGCTGAAACAGAGGGCGAGAAACAGTGGGGCTGGAACAGAGGGCGAGAAACAGAGGGGCTGAAACAGAGGGCTAGAAACAGAGGGGCTGAAACAGAGGAGGTGAAACAGAGGGGCTGAAACAGAGCGGCTGAAAGAGAGGGCGAGAAACAGAGGGGCTGAATCAGAGGGTCTGAAAGAGAGGGCGAGAAACAGAGGGGCTGAATCAGAGGGTCTGAATCAGAGGCGCTAAAACAGAGGGGCTGAATCTGAGGGGCTGAATCAGAGGGGCTGAATCAGACGGGCTGAAACAGAGGGTGAGAAACAGAGGGGCTGAAACAGAGGGTCTGAAACAGAGGGGCTGAAACAGAGGGCGAGAAACAGAGGGGCTGAATCAGAGGGGCTGAATCAGAGGGGCTGAATCAGAAGGGCTGAAACAGAGGGGCTGAATCAGAGGGGCTGAAACAGACGGCGAGAAACAGAGGGGCTGAAACAGAGGGCGAGAATCAGAGGGGCTGAAACAGAGGGCGAGAAACAGAGGGGCTGAAAAAGTGGGGCTGAAACAGAGGAGCTGAATCAGAGGGGCTGATTCAGAGGGCTGAAACAGAGGGGCTGAATCAGCGGGGCTGAAACAGAGGGCGAGAAACAGAGGGGCAGAAACAGCGGGCGAGAAACAGAGGGGCTGAAACAGAGGGGCTGAAACAGAGGGGCTGAAACAGAAGGGCTGAAACAGAGGGGCTGAAACAGAGGGCGAGAAAAAGAGGGGCTGAAACAGAGGGCGAGAAACAGAGGCGCTGAAACAGAGGGGCTGAAACAGAGGGGCGGAATCAGAGGGGCTGAAACAGAGGGCGAGAAACAGAGGGGCTGCAACAGAGGGCGAGAAGCAGAGGGGCTGAAACAGAGGGCGAGAAACAGAGGGGCTGAATCAGAGGGGCTGAAACAGAGGGGCTGAATCAGCGGGGCTGAAACAGAGGGCGAGAAAAAGAGGGGTTGAAACAGAGGGCGGGAAACAGAGGGGCAGAAACAGAGGGCGAGAAACAGAGGGGCTGAAACAGAGGGGCTGAAACAGAGAGCGCGAAACAGAGGGGCTGAAACAGAGGGTGAGAAACAGAGGGGCTGAAACAGAGGGGCTGAAACAGAGGGGCTGAAACAGAGGGCGAGAAACATAGGGGCTGAAACAGAGGGGCTGAAAGAGAGGGGCTGAAACAGAGGGCGAGAAACAGAGGGCCTGAAACAGAGTGCGAGAAACAGAGGGGCTGAAACAGAGGGCGAGAAACAGAGGGGCTGAAACAGAGGGGCTGAAACAGAGGGGATGAAACAGAGGGGCTGAAACAGAGGGCGAGAAACAGAGGGGCTGAAACAGAGGGGCTGAATCAGAGGGGCTGATTCAGAGGGGCTGAAACAGAGGGGCTGAATCAGCGGGGCTGAAACAGAGGGCGAGAAACAGAGGGGCAGAAACAGAGGGCGAGAAACAGAGTGGCTGAAACAGAAGGGCTGAAACAGAGGGCGAGAAACAGAGGGGCTGAAACAGAGGGTGAGAAACAGAGGGACTGAAACAGCGGGTGGGAAACAGAGGGGCTGAAACAGAGGGGCTGAAACAGAGGGCGAGAAACAGAGGGGCTGAAACAGAGCTCGAGAAGCAGAGGGCCTGAAACAGAGGGCGAGAAACAGAGGGGCTGAAACAGAGGGTGAGAAACAGAGGGGCTGAAACAGAGGGGCTGAAACAGAGGGGCTGAAACAGAGGGGCTGAAACAGAGGGCGAGAAACAGAGGGGCTGAAACAGAGGGTGAGAAACAGAGGGGCTGAAACAGAGGGGCTGAAACAGAGGGGCTGAAACAGAGGGGCTGAAACAGAGGGCGAGAAACAGAGGGGCTGAAACAGAGGGGCTGAAACTGAGGGGCTGAAACAGAGGGCGAGAAACAGAGGGCCTGAAACAGAGGGCGAGAAACAGAGGGGCTGAAACAGAGGGCGAGAAACAGAGGGGCTGAAACAGAGGGCGAGAAATAGAGGGGCTGAAACAGAGGGGCTGAAATAGAGGGGCTGAAACAGAGGGGCTGAAACAGAGGGCGAGAAACAGAGGGGCTGAAACAGAGGGCGAGAAACAGAGGGGCCGAAACAGAGTGCGAGAAACAGAGGGGCTGAAACAGAGGAGGTGAAACAGAGGGGCTGAAACAGAGCGGCTGAAAGAGAGGGCGCGAAACAGAGAGGCTGAATCAGAGGGGCTGAATCAGAGGCGCTGAAACAGAGGGGCTGAATCAGAGGGGCTGAATCAGAAGGGCTGAATCAGAGGGGCTGAAAAAGAGGGTGAGAAACAGAGGGGCTGAAACAGAGGGGCTGAAACAGAGGGGCTGAAACAGAGGGGCTGATTCAGAGGGGCTGAATCAGAGGGGCTGAATCAGAGGGGCTGAAACAGAGGGGCTCAAACAGAGGGGCTGAAACAGAGGGTGAGAATCAGAGGGGCGGAAACAGAGGGCGAGAATCAGATGGGCTGAAACAGAGGGCGAGAAACAGAGGGGCTGAAACAGTGGGGCTGAAATGGAGGGGCTGAATCAGAGGGGCTGATTCAGAGGGGCTGAAACAGAGGGGCTGAATCAGCGGGGCTGAAACAGAGGGCGAGAAACAGAGTGGCAGAAACAGAGGGCGAGAAACAGAGGGGCAGAAACAGAGGGGCTGAAACAGAGGGCGAAAAACAGAGGGGCTGAAACAGAGGGCGAGAAACATCGGGGCTGAACAGAGGGCGAGAAACAGAGGGGCTGAAACAGAGGGCGAGAAACAGAGGGGCTGAAACAGAGGGCGAGAAACAGAGGGGCTGAAACAGAGGGGCTGAATCAGAGGGGCTGATTCAGAGGGGCTGAAACAGAGGGGCTGAATCAGCGGGTCTGAAACAGAGTGCGAGAAACAGCGGGGCTGAAACAGAGGGCGAGAAACAGAGGGGCAGAAACAGAGGGCGAGAATCAGAGTGGCTGAAACAGAAGGGCTGAAACAGAGGGCGAGAAACAGAGGGGCTGAAACAGAGGGCGAGAAACATCGGGGCTGAACAGAGGGCGAGAAACAGAGGGGCTGAAACAGAGGGCGAGAAACAGAGGGGCTGAAACAGAGGGCGAGAAACAGAGGGGCTGAAACAGAGGGGCTGAATCAGAGGGGCTGATTCAGAGGGGCTGAAACAGAGGGGCTGAATCAGCGGGGCTGAAACAGAGGGCGAGAAACAGCGGGGCTGTAACAGAGGGTGAGAAACAGAGGGGCAGAAACAGAGGGCGAGAAACAGAGTGGCTGAAACAGAAGGGCTGAAACAGAGGGCGAGAAACAGAGGGGCTGAAACAGAGGGCGAGAAACAGAGGGACTGATACAGCGGGTGGGAAACAGAGGGGCTGAAACAGAGGGGCTGAAACAGAGGGCGAGAAACAGAGGGGCTGAAACAGAGCGGCTGAAACAGAGGGGCTGAAACAGAGCTCGAGAAGCAGAGGGCCTGAAACAGAGGGCGAGAAACAGAGGGGCTGAAACAGAGGGCTAGAAACAGAGGGGCTGAAACAGAGGAGGTGAAACAGAGGGGCTGAAACAGAGCGGCTGAAAGAGAGGGCGAGAAACAGAGGGGTTGAATCAGAGGGGCTGAATCAGAGGCGCTGAAACAGAGGGGCTGAATCAGAGGGGCTAAATCAGAGGGGCTGAATCAGACGGGCTGAAACAGAGGGCGAGAAACATAGGGGCTGAACAGAGGGCGAGAAACAGAGGGGCTGAAACAGAGGGCGAGAAACAGATGGGCTGAAACAGAGGGCGAGAAACAGAGGGGCTGAAACAGAGGGGCTGAAACAGAGGGGCTGAATCAGAGGGGCTGATTCAGAGGGGCTGAAACAGAGGGGCTGAATCAGCGGGGCTGAAGCAGAGGGCGAGAAACAGCGGGGCTGAAACAGAGGGCGAGAAACAGAGGGGCCGAAACAGAGGGCGAGAAACAGAGGGGCTGAAACAGAAGGGCTGAAACAGAGAGCGAGAAACTGAGGGGCTGGAACAGAGGGCGAGAAACAGAGGGGCTGAAACAGAGGGCGAGAAACAGAGGGGCTGAAACAGAGGGTGAGAAACAGAGGGGCTGAAACAGAGGGGCTGAAACAGAGGGGCTGAAACAGAGGGCGAGAAACAGAGGGGCTGAAACAGAGGGGCTGAAAGAGAGGGGCTGAAACAGAGGGCGAGAAACAGAGGGCCTGAAACAGAGGGCGAGAAACAGAGGGGCTGAAACAGAGGGCGAGAAACAGAGGGGCTGAAACAGAGTGGCTGAAACAGAGGGGATGAAACAGAGGGGCTGAAACAGAGGGCAAGAAACAGAGGGCGAGAAACAGAGAGGCTGATTCAGAGGGGCTGTATCAGAGGGGCTGAATCAGAGGGGCTGAAACAGAGGGCGAGAAACAGAGGGGCTGAAACAGAGGGCGAGAAACAGAGGGGCTGGAACAGAGGGTGAGAAACAGAGGGGCTGAAACAGAGGGGCTGAAACAGAGGGGCTGAAACAGAGGGCGAGAAACAGAGGGGCTGAAACAGAGGGGCTGATACAGAGGGGCTGAAACAGAGGGCGAGAAACAGAGGGGCTGAAACTGAGGGCGAGAAACAGAGGGGCTGAAACAGAGGGCGAGAAACAGAGGGGCTGAAACAGAGGGGCTGAAATAGAGGGGCTGAAACAGAGGGGCTGAAACAGAGGGCGAGAAACAGAGGGGCTGAAACAGAGGGCGAGAAACAGAGGGGCCGAAACAGAGTGCTAGAAACTGAGGGGCTGAAACAGAGGAGGTGAAACAGAGGGGCTGAAACAGAGCGGCTGAAAGAGAGGGTGAGAAACAGAGGGGCTGAATCAGAGGGGCTGAATCAGAGGCGCTGAAACAGAGGGGCTGAATCAGAGGGGCTGAATCAGAAGGGCTGAATCAGAGGGGCTGAAAAAGAGGGTGAGAAACAGAGGGGCTGAAACAGAGGGGCTGAAACAGAGGGGCTGAAACAGAGGGGCTGATTCAGAGGGGCTGAATCAGAGGGGCTGAATCAGAGGGGCTGAAACAGAGGGGCTCAATCAGAGGGGCTGAAACAGAGGGTGAGAATCAGAGGGGCGGAAACAGAGGGCGAGAATCAGATGGGCTGAAACAGAGGGCGAGAAACAGAGGGGCTGAAACAGAGGGGCTGAAATGGAGGGGCTGAATCAGAGGGGCTGATTCAGAGGGGCTGAAACAGAGGGGCTGAATCAGCGGGGCTGAAACAGAGGGCGAGAAACAGAGTGGCAGAAACAGAGGGCGAGAAACAGAGGGGCAGAAACAGAGGGGCTGAAACAGAGGGCGAAAAACAGAGGGGCTGAAACAGAGGGCGAGAAACATCGGGGCTGAACAGAGGGCGAGAAACAGAGGGGCTGAAACAGAGGGCGAGAAACCGAGGGGCTGAAACAGAGGGCGAGAAACAGAGGGGCTGAAACAGAGGGGCTGAATCAGAGGGGCTGATTCAGAGGGGCTGAAACAGAGGGGCTGAATCAGCGGGGCTGAAACAGAGGGCGAGAAACAGCGGGGCTGTAACAGAGGGCGAGAAACAGAGGGGCAGAAACAGAGGGCGAGAAACAGAGTGGCTGAAACAGAAGGGCTGAAACAGAGGGCGAGAAACAGAGGGCGAGAAACAGAGGGCGAGAAACAGAGGGACTGAAACAGCGGGTGGGAAACAGAGGGGCTGAAACAGAGGGGCTGAAACAGAGGGCGAGAAACAGAGGGGCTGAAACAGAGCGGCTGAAACAGAGGGGCTGAAACAGAGCTCGAGAAGCAGAGGGCCTGAAACAGAGGGCGAGAAACAGAGGGGCTGAAACAGAGGGCGAGAAACAGAGGGACTGAAACAGCGGGTGGGAAACAGAGGGGCTGAAACAGAGGGGCTGAAACAGAGGGCGAGAAACAGAGGGGCTGAAACAGAGCGGCTGAAACAGAGGGGCTGAAACAGAGCTCGAGAAACAGAGGGCCTGAAACAGAGGGCGAGAAACAGAGGGGCTGAAACAGAGGGTGAGAAACAGAGGGGCTGAAACAGAGGGGCTGAAACAGAGGGGCTGAAACAGAGGGGCTGAAACAGAGGGGCTGAAACAGAGGGTGAGAAACAGAGGGGCTGAAACAGAGGGGCTGAAACAGAGGGGCTGAAACAGAGGGTGAGAAACAGAGGGGCTGAAACAGAGGGGCTGAAACAGAGGGGCTGAAACAGAGGGCGAGAAACAGAGGGGCTGAAACAGAGGGCGAGAAACAGAGGGGCTGAAACAGAGGGCGAGAAACAGAGGGGCTGAAACAGAGGGGCTGAAACAGAGGGGCTGAAACAGAGGGCGAGAAACAGAGGGGCTGGAACAGAGGGCGAGAAACAGAGGGGCTGAAACAGAGGGCTAGAAACAGAGGGGCTGAAACAGAGGAGGTGAAACAGAGGGGCTGAAACAGAGCGGCTGAAAGAGAGGGCGAGAAACAGAGGGGCTGAATCAGAGGGTCTGAAAGAGAGGGCGAGAAACAGAGGGGCTGAATCAGAGGGTCTGAATCAGAGGCGCTAAAACAGAGGGGCTGAATCAGAGGGGCTGAATCAGAGGGGCTGAATCAGACGGGCTGAAACAGAGGGTGAGAAACAGAGGGGCTGAAACAGAGGGTCTGAAACAGAGGGGCTGAAACAGAGGGCGAGAAACAGAGGGGCTGAATCAGAGGGGCTGAATCAGAGGGGCTGAATCAGAAGGGCTGAAACAGAGGGGCTGAATCAGAGGGGCTGAAACAGACGGCGAGAAACAGAGGGGCTGAAACAGAGGGCGAGAATCAGAGGGGCTGAAACAGAGGGCGAGAAACAGAGGGGCTGAAAAAGTGGGGCTGAAACAGAGGAGCTGAATCAGAGGGGCTGATTCAGAGGGCTGAAACAGAGGGGCTGAATCAGCGGGGCTGAAACAGAGGGCGAGAAACAGAGGGGCAGAAACAGCGGGCGAGAAACAGAGGGGCTGAAACAGAGGGGCTGAAACAGAGGGGCTGAAACAGAAGGGCTGAAACAGAGGGGCTGAAACAGAGGGCGAGAAAAAGAGGGGCTGAAACAGAGGGCGAGAAACAGAGGCGCTGAAACAGAGGGGCTGAAACAGAGGGGCGGAATCAGAGGGGCTGAAACAGAGGGCGAGAAACAGAGGGGCTGCAACAGAGGGCGAGAAGCAGAGGGGCTGAAACAGAGGGCGAGAAACAGAGGGGCTGAATCAGAGGGGCTGAAACAGAGGGGCTGAATCAGCGGGGCTGAAACAGAGGGCGAGAAAAAGAGGGGTTGAAACAGAGGGCGGGAAACAGAGGGGCAGAAACAGAGGGCAAGAAACAGAGGGGCTGAAACAGAGGGGCTGAAACAGAGAGCGCGAAACAGAGGGGCTGAAACAGAGGGTGAGAAACAGAGGGGCTGAAACAGAGGGGCTGAAACAGAGGGGCTGAAACAGAGGGCGAGAAACATAGGGGCTGAAACAGAGGGGCTGAAAGAGAGGGGCTGAAACAGAGGGCGAGAAACAGAGGGCCTGAAACAGAGTGCGAAAAACAGAGGGGCTGAAACAGAGGGCGAGAAACAGAGGGGCTGAAACAGAGGGGCTGAAACAGAGGGGATGAAACAGAGGGGCTGAATCAGAGGGGCTGATTCAGAGGGGCTGAAACAGAGGGCGAGAAACATAGGGGCTGGAACAGAGGGGCTGAAAGAGAGGGGCTGAAACAGAGGGCGAGAAACAGAGTGCCTGAAACAGAGGGTGAGAAACAGAGGGGCTGAAACAGAGGGGCTGAAACAGAGGGGCTGAAACAGAGGGCGAGAAACATAGGGGCTGAAACAGAGGGGCTGAAAGAGAGGGGCTGAAACAGAGGGCGAGAAACAGAGGGCCTGAAACAGAGGGCAAGAAACAGAGGGGCTGAAACAGAGGGCGAGAAACAGAGGGGCTGAAACAGAGGGGCTGAAACAGAGGGGATGAAACAGAGGGGCTGAAACAGAGGGCGAGAAACAGAGGGGCTGAAACAGAGTGCGAGAAACCGGGGGGCAGAAACAGAGGGCGAGAAACAGAGGGGCTGAAACAGAGGGGCTGAAACAGAGGGCGAGAAACAGAGGGGCTGAAACAGAGGGCGAGAAACTAAGATGCTGAACAGAGGGCGAGAAACAGAGGGGCTGAAACAGAGGGCGAGAAACAGAGGGGCTGAAACAGAGACGCTGAAACAGAGGGGCTGAAACAGAGTGCGAAAAACAGAGGGGCTGAAACAGAGGGCGAGAAACAGAGGGGCTGAAACAGAGGGGCTGAAACAGAGGGGATGAAACAGAGGGGCTGAATCAGAGGGGCTGATTCAGAGGGGCTGAAACAGAGGGCGAGAAACATAGGGGCTGGAACAGAGGGGCTGAAAGAGAGGGGCTGAAACAGAGGGCGAGAAACAGAGTGCCTGAAACAGAGGGTGAGAAACAGAGGGGCTGAAACAGAGGGGCTGAAACAGAGGGGCTGAAACAGAGGGCGAGAAACATAGGGGCTGAAACAGAGGGGCTGAAAGAGAGGGGCTGAAACAGAGGGCGAGAAACAGAGGGCCTGAAACAGAGGGCAAGAAACAGAGGGGCTGAAACAGAGGGCGAGAAACAGAGGGGCTGAAACAGAGGGGCTGAAACAGAGGGGATGAAACAGAGGGGCTGAAACAGAGGGCGAGAAACAGAGGGGCTGAAACAGAGTGCGAGAAACCGGGGGGCAGAAACAGAGGGCGAGAAACAGAGGGGCTGAAACAGAGGGGCTGAAACAGAGGGCGAGAAACAGAGGGGCTGAAACAGAGGGCGAGAAACTAAGATGCTGAACAGAGGGCGAGAAACAGAGGGGCTGAAACAGAGGGCGAGAAACAGAGGGGCTGAAACAGAGACGCTGAAACAGAGGGGCTGAAACGGAGGGGCTGAAACAGAGGGCGAGAAACAGCGGGGCTGAAACTGAGGGGCTGAAACAAAGGGCGAGAAACAGAGGGGCTGAAACAGAGGGCGAGAAACAGAGGGGCGGAAACAGAGTGCTAGAAACAGAGGGGCTGAAACAGAGGAGGTGAAACAGAGGGGCTGAAACAGAGCGGCTGAAAGAGAGGGCGAGAAACAGAGGGGCTGAATCAGAGGGGCTGAATCAGAGGCGCTGAAACAGAGGGGCTGAATCAGAGGGGCTGAATCAGAAGGGCTGAATCAGAGGGGCTGAAAAAGAGGGTGAGAAACAGAGGGGCTGAAACAGAGGGGCTGAAACAGAGGGTGAGAAACAGAGGGGCTGAAACAGAGGGGCTGAAACAGAGGGGCTGAAACAGAGGGGCTGAAACAGAGGGTGAGAAACAGAGGGGCTGAAACAGAGGGGCTGAAACAGAGGGGCTGAAACAGAGGGTGAGAAACAGAGGGGCTGAAACAGAGGGGCTGAAACAGAGGGGCTGAAACAGAGGGCGAGAAACAGAGGGGCTGAAACAGAGGGCGAGAAACAGAGGGGCTGAAACAGAGGAGGAGAAACAGAGGGGCTGAAACAGAGGGGCTGAAACAGAGGGGCTGAAACAGAGGGCGAGAAACAGAGGGGCTGGAACAGAGGGCGAGAAACAGAGGGGCTGAAACAGAGGGCTAGAAACAGAGGGGCTGAAACAGAGGAGGTGAAACAGAGGGGCTGAAACAGAGCGGCTGAAAGAGAGGGCGAGAAACAGAGGGGCTGAATCAGAGGGTCTGAAAGAGAGGGCGAGAAACAGAGGGGCTGAATCAGAGGGTCTGAATCAGAGGCGCTAAAACAGAGGGGCTGAATCAGAGGGGCTGAATCAGAGGGGCTGAATCAGACGGGCTGAAACAGAGGGTGAGAAACAGAGGGGCTGAAACAGAGGGTCTGAAACAGAGGGGCTGAAACAGAGGGCGAGAAACAGAGGGGCTGAATCAGAGGGGCTGAATCAGAGGGGCTGAATCAGAAGGGCTGAAACAGAGGGGCTGAATCAGAGGGGCTGAAACAGACGGCGAGAAACAGAGGGGCTGAAACAGAGGGCGAGAATCAGAGGGGCTGAAACAGAGGGCGAGAAACAGAGGGGCTGAAAAAGTGGGGCTGAAACAGAGGAGCTGAATCAGAGGGGCTGATTCAGAGGGCTGAAACAGAGGGGCTGAATCAGCGGGGCTGAAACAGAGGGCGAGAAACAGAGGGGCAGAAACAGCGGGCGAGAAACAGAGGGGCTGAAACAGAGGGGCTGAAACAGAGGGGCTGAAACAGAAGGGCTGAAACAGAGGGGCTGAAACAGAGGGCGAGAAAAAGAGGGGCTGAAACAGAGGGCGAGAAACAGAGGCGCTGAAACAGAGGGGCTGAAACAGAGGGGCGGAATCAGAGGGGCTGAAACAGAGGGCGAGAAACAGAGGGGCTGCAACAGAGGGCGAGAAGCAGAGGGGCTGAAACAGAGGGCGAGAAACAGAGGGGCTGAATCAGAGGGGCTGAAACAGAGGGGCTGAATCAGCGGGGCTGAAACAGAGGGCGAGAAAAAGAGGGGTTGAAACAGAGGGCGGGAAACAGAGGGGCAGAAACAGAGGGCAAGAAACAGAGGGGCTGAAACAGAGGGGCTGAAACAGAGAGCGCGAAACAGAGGGGCTGAAACAGAGGGTGAGAAACAGAGGGGCTGAAACAGAGGGGCTGAAACAGAGGGGCTGAAACAGAGGGCGAGAAACATAGGGGCTGAAACAGAGGGGCTGAAAGAGAGGGGCTGAAACAGAGGGCGAGAAACAGAGGGCCTGAAACAGAGTGCGAAAAACAGAGGGGCTGAAACAGAGGGCGAGAAACAGAGGGGCTGAAACAGAGGGGCTGAAACAGAGGGGATGAAACAGAGGGGCTGAATCAGAGGGGCTGATTCAGAGGGGCTGAAACAGAGGGCGAGAAACATAGGGGCTGGAACAGAGGGGCTGAAAGAGAGGGGCTGAAACAGAGGGCGAGAAACAGAGTGCCTGAAACAGAGGGTGAGAAACAGAGGGGCTGAAACAGAGGGGCTGAAACAGAGGGGCTGAAACAGAGGGCGAGAAACATAGGGGCTGAAACAGAGGGGCTGAAAGAGAGGGGCTGAAACAGAGGGCGAGAAACAGAGGGCCTGAAACAGAGGGCAAGAAACAGAGGGGCTGAAACAGAGGGCGAGAAACAGAGGGGCTGAAACAGAGGGGCTGAAACAGAGGGGATGAAACAGAGGGGCTGAAACAGAGGGCGAGAAACAGAGGGGCTGAAACAGAGTGCGAGAAACCGGGGGGCAGAAACAGAGGGCGAGAAACAGAGGGGCTGAAACAGAGGGGCTGAAACAGAGGGCGAGAAACAGAGGGGCTGAAACAGAGGGCGAGAAACTAAGATGCTGAACAGAGGGCGAGAAACAGAGGGGCTGAAACAGAGGGCGAGAAACAGAGGGGCTGAAACAGAGACGCTGAAACAGAGGGGCTGAAACAGAGTGCGAAAAACAGAGGGGCTGAAACAGAGGGCGAGAAACAGAGGGGCTGAAACAGAGGGGCTGAAACAGAGGGGATGAAACAGAGGGGCTGAATCAGAGGGGCTGATTCAGAGGGGCTGAAACAGAGGGCGAGAAACATAGGGGCTGGAACAGAGGGGCTGAAAGAGAGGGGCTGAAACAGAGGGCGAGAAACAGAGTGCCTGAAACAGAGGGTGAGAAACAGAGGGGCTGAAACAGAGGGGCTGAAACAGAGGGGCTGAAACAGAGGGCGAGAAACATAGGGGCTGAAACAGAGGGGCTGAAAGAGAGGGGCTGAAACAGAGGGCGAGAAACAGAGGGCCTGAAACAGAGGGCAAGAAACAGAGGGGCTGAAACAGAGGGCGAGAAACAGAGGGGCTGAAACAGAGGGGCTGAAACAGAGGGGATGAAACAGAGGGGCTGAAACAGAGGGCGAGAAACAGAGGGGCTGAAACAGAGTGCGAGAAACCGGGGGGCAGAAACAGAGGGCGAGAAACAGAGGGGCTGAAACAGAGGGGCTGAAACAGAGGGCGAGAAACAGAGGGGCTGAAACAGAGGGCGAGAAACTAAGATGCTGAACAGAGGGCGAGAAACAGAGGGGCTGAAACAGAGGGCGAGAAACAGAGGGGCTGAAACAGAGACGCTGAAACAGAGGGGCTGAAACGGAGGGGCTGAAACAGAGGGCGAGAAACAGCGGGGCTGAAACTGAGGGGCTGAAACAAAGGGCGAGAAACAGAGGGGCTGAAACAGAGGGCGAGAAACAGAGGGGCGGAAACAGAGTGCTAGAAACAGAGGGGCTGAAACAGAGGAGTTGAAACAGAGGGGCTGAAACAGAGCGGCTGAAAGAGAGGGCGAGAAACAGAGGGGCTGAATCAGAGGGGCTGAATCAGAGGCGCTGAAACAGAGGGGCTGAATCAGAGGGGCTGAATCAGAAGGGCTGAATCAGAGGGGCTGAAAAAGAGGGTGAGAAACAGAGGGGCTGAAACAGAGGGGCTGAAACAGAGGGGCTGAAACAGAGGGGCTGATTCAGAGGGGCTGAATCAGAGGGGCTGAATCAGAGGGGCTGAAACAGAGGGGCTCAATCAGAGGGGCTGAAACAGAGGGTGAGAATCAGAGGGGCGGAAACAGAGGGCGAGAATCAGATGGGCTGAAACAGAGGGCGAGAAACAGAGGGGCTGAAACAGAGGGGCTGAAATGGAGGGGCTGAATCAGAGGGGCTGATTCAGAGGGGCTGAAACAGAGGGGCTGAATCAGCGGGGCTGAAACAGAGGGCGAGAAACAGAGTGGCAGAAACAGAGGGCGAGAAACAGAAGGGCTGAAACAGAGGGGCTGAAACAGAGGGCGAAAAACAGAGGGGCTGAAACAGAGGGCGAGAAACATCGGGGCTGAAACAGAGGGCGAGAAACAGAGGGGCTGAAACAGAGGGCGAGAAACAGAGGGGCTGAAACAGAGGGCGAGAAACAGAGGGGCTGAAACAGAGGGCGAGAAACAGAGGGGCTGAAACAGAGGGGCTGAATCAGAGGGGCTGATTCAGAGGGGCTGAAACAGAGGGGCTGAATCAGCGGGGCTGAAACAGAGGGCGAGAAACAGCGGGGCTGTAACAGAGGGCGAGAAACAGAGGGGCAGAAACAGAGGGCGAGAAACAGAGTGGCTGAAACAGAAGGGCTGAAACAGAGGGCGAGAAACAGAGGGGCTGAAACAGAGGGCGAGAAACAGAGGGACTGAAACAGCGGGTGGGAAACAGAGGGGCTGAAACAGAGGGGCTGAAACAGAGGGCGAGAAACAGAGGGGCTGAAACAGAGCGGCTGAAACAGAGGGGCTGAAACAGAGCTCGAGAAGCAGAGGGCCTGAAACAGAGGGCGAGAAACAGAGGGGCTGAAACAGAGTGCGAGAAACAGAGGGACTGAAACAGCGGGTGGGAAACAGAGGGGCTGAAACAGAGGGGCTGAAACAGAGGGCGAGAAACAGAGGGGCTGAAACAGAGCGGCTGAAACAGAGGGGCTGAAACAGAGCTCGAGAAACAGAGGGCCTGAAACAGAGGGCGAGAAACAGAGGGGCTGAAACAGAGGGTGAGAAACAGAGGGGCTGAAACAGAGGGGCTGAAACAGAGGGGCTGAAACAGAGGGGCTGAAACAGAGGGGCTGAAACAGAGGGTGAGAAACAGAGGGGCTGAAACAGAGGGGCTGAAACAGAGGGGCTGAAACAGAGGGGCCGAAACAGAGGGCGAGAAACAGAGGGGCTGAAACAGAAGGGCTGAAACAGAGAGCGAGAAACTGAGGGGCTGGAACAGAGGGCGAGAAACAGAGGGGCTGAAACAGAGGGCGAGAAACAGAGGGGCTGAAACAGAGGGTGAGAAACAGAGGTGCTGAAACAGAGGGGCTGAAACAGAGGGGCTGAAACAGAGGGCGAGAAACAGAGGGGCTGAAACAGAGGGGCTGAAAGAGAGGGGCTGAAACAGAGGGCGAGAAACAGAGGGCCTGAAACAGAGGGCGAGAAACAGAGGGGCTGAAACAGAGGGCGAGAAACAGAGGGGCTGAAACAGAGTGGCTGAAACAGAGGGGATGAAACAGAGGGGCTGAAACAGAGGGCGAGAAACAGAGGGCGAGAAACAGAGGGGCTGATTCAGAGGGGCTGTATCAGAGGGGCTGAATCAGAGGGGCTGAAACAGAGGGCGAGAAACAGAGGGGCTGAAACAGAGGGCGAGAAACAGAGGGGCTGGAACAGAGGGTGAGAAACAGAGGGGCTGAAACAGAGGGGCTGAAACAGAGGGGCTGAAACAGAGGGCGAGAAACAGAGGGGCTGAAACAGAGGGGCTGATACAGAGGGGCTGAAACAGAGGGCGAGAAACAGAGGGGCTGAAACTGAGGGCGAGAAACAGAGGGGCTGAAACAGAGGGCGAGAAACAGAGGGGCTGAAACAGAGGGGCTGAAATAGAGGGGCTGAAACAGAGGGGCTGCAACAGAGGGCGAGAAGCAGAGGGGCTGAAACAGAGGGCGAGAAACAGAGGGGCCGAAACAGAGTGCTAGAAACAGAGGGGCTGAAACAGAGGAGGTGAAACAGAGGGGCTGAAACAGAGCGGCTGAAAGAGAGGGCGAGAAACAGAGGGGCTGAATCAGAGGGGCTGAATCAGAGGCGCTGAAACAGAGGGGCTGAATCAGAGGGGCTGAATCAGAAGGGCTGAATCAGAGGGGCTGAAAAAGAGGGTGAGAAACAGAGGGGCTTAAACAGAGGGGCTGAAACAGAGGGGCTGATTCAGAGGGGCTGAATCAGAGGGGCTGAATCAGAGGGGCTGAAACAGAGGGGCTCAATCAGAGGGGCTGAAACAGAGGGTGAGAATCAGAGGGGCGGAAACAGAGGGCGAGAATCAGATGGGCTGAAACAGAGGGCGAGAAACAGAGGGGCTGAAACAGAGGGGCTGAAATGGAGGGGCTGAATCAGAGGGGCTGATTCAGAGGGGCTGAAACAGAGGGGCTGAATCAGCGGGGCTGAAACAGAGGGCGAGAAACAGAGTGGCAGAAACAGAGGGCGAGAAACAGAGGGGCAGAAACAGAGGGGCTGAAACAGAGGGCGAAAAACAGAGGGGCTGAAACAGAGGGCGAGAAACATCGGGGCTGAACAGAGGGCGAGAAACAGAGGGGCTGAAACAGAGGGCGAGAAACCGAGGGGCTGAAACAGAGGGCGAGAAACAGAGGGGCTGAAACAGAGGGGCTGAATCAGAGGGGCTGATTCAGAGGGGCTGAAACAGAGGGGCTGAATCAGCGGGGCTGAAACAGAGGGCGAGAAACAGCGGGGCTGTAACAGAGGGCGAGAAACAGAGGGGCAGAAACAGAGGGCGAGAAACAGAGTGGCTGAAACAGAAGGGCTGAAACAGAGGGCGAGAAACAGAGGGGCTGAAACAGAGGGCGAGAAACAGAGGGACTGAAACAGCGGGTGGGAAACAGAGGGGCTGAAACAGAGGGGCTGAAACAGAGGGCGAGAAACAGAGGGGCTGAAACAGAGCGGCTGAAACAGAGGGGCTGAAACAGAGCTCGAGAAGCAGAGGGCCTGAAACAGAGGGCGAGAAACAGAGGGGCTGAAACAGAGGGCGAGAAACAGAGGGACTGAAACAGCGGGTGGGAAACAGAGGGGCTGAAACAGAGGGGCTGAAACAGAGGGCGAGAAACAGAGGGGCTGAAACAGAGCGGCTGAAACAGAGGGGCTGAAACAGAGCTCGAGAAACAGAGGGCCTGAAACAGAGGGCGAGAAACAGAGGGGCTGAAACAGAGGGTGAGAAACAGAGGGGCTGAAACAGAGGGGCTGAAACAGAGGGGCTGAAACAGAGGGGCTGAAACAGAGGGGCTGAAACAGAGGGTGAGAAACAGAGGGGCTGAAACAGAGGGGCTGAAACAGAGGGGCTGAAACAGAGGGTGAGAAACAGAGGGGCTGAAACAGAGGGGCTGAAACAGAGGGGCTGAAACAGAGGGCGAGAAACAGAGGGGCTGAAACAGAGGGCGAGAAACAGAGGGGCTGAAACAGAGGGCGAGAAACAGAGGGGCTGAAACAGAGGGGCTGAAACAGAGGGGCTGAAACAGAGTGCGAGAAACAGAGGGGCTGGAACAGAGGGCGAGAAACAGAGGGGCTGAAACAGAGGGCTAGAAACAGAGGGGCTGAAACAGAGGAGGTGAAACAGAGGGGCTGAAACAGAGCGGCTGAAAGAGAGGGCGAGAAACAGAGGGGCTGAATCAGAGGGTCTGAAAGAGAGGGCGAGAAACAGAGGGGCTGAATCAGAGGGTCTGAATCAGAGGCGCTAAAACAGAGGGGCTGAATCAGAGGGGCTGAATCAGAGGGGCTGAATCAGACGGGCTGAAACAGAGGGTGAGAAACAGAGGGGCTGAAACAGAGGGTCTGAAACAGAGGGGCTGAAACAGAGGGCGAGAAACAGAGGGGCTGAATCAGAGGGGCTGAATCAGAGGGGCTGAATCAGAAGGGCTGAAACAGAGGGGCTGAATCAGAGGGGCTGAAACAGACGGCGAGAAACAGAGGGGCTGAAACAGAGGGCGAGAATCAGAGGGGCTGAAACAGAGGGCGAGAAACAGAGGGGCTGAAAATGTGGGGCTGAAACAGAGGAGCTGAATCAGAGGGGCTGATTCAGAGGGCTGAAACAGAGGGGCTGAATCAGCGGGGCTGAAACAGAGGGCGAGAAACAGAGGGGCAGAAACAGCGGGCGAGAAACAGAGGGGCTGAAACAGAGGGGCTGAAACAGAGGGGCTGAAACAGAAGGGCTGAAACAGAGGGGCTGAAACAGAGGGCGAGAAAAAGAGGGGCTGAAACAGAGGGCGAGAAACAGAGGCGCTGAAACAGAGGGGCTGAAACAGAGGGGCGGAATCAGAGGGGCTGAAACAGAGGGCGAGAAACAGAGGGGCTGCAACAGAGGGCGAGAAGCAGAGGGGCTGAAACAGAGGGCGAGAAACAGAGGGGCTGAATCAGAGGGGCTGAAACAGAGGGGCTGAATCAGCGGGGCTGAAACAGAGGGCGAGAAAAAGAGGGGTTGAAACAGAGGGCGGGAAACAGAGGGGCAGAAACAGAGGGCAAGAAACAGAGGGGCTGAAACAGAGGGGCTGAAACAGAGAGCGCGAAACAGAGGGGCTGAAACAGAGGGTGAGAAACAGAGGGGCTGAAACAGAGGGGCTGAAACAGAGGGGCTGAAACAGAGGGCGAGAAACATAGGGGCTGAAACAGAGGGGCTGAAAGAGAGGGGCTGAAACAGAGGGCGAGAAACAGAGGGCCTGAAACAGAGTGCGAAAAACAGAGGGGCTGAAACAGAGGGCGAGAAACAGAGGGGCTGAAACAGAGGGGCTGAAACAGAGGGGATGAAACAGAGGGGCTGAATCAGAGGGGCTGATTCAGAGGGGCTGAAACAGAGGGCGAGAAACATAGGGGCTGGAACAGAGGGGCTGAAAGAGAGGGGCTGAAACAGAGGGCGAGAAACAGAGTGCCTGAAACAGAGGGTGAGAAACAGAGGGGCTGAAACAGAGGGGCTGAAACAGAGGGGCTGAAACAGAGGGCGAGAAACATAGGGGCTGAAACAGAGGGGCTGAAAGAGAGGGGCTGAAACAGAGGGCGAGAAACAGAGGGCCTGAAACAGAGGGCAAGAAACAGAGGGGCTGAAACAGAGGGCGAGAAACAGAGGGGCTGAAACAGAGGGGCTGAAACAGAGGGGATGAAACAGAGGGGCTGAAACAGAGGGCGAGAAACAGAGGGGCTGAAACAGAGTGCGAGAAACCGGGGGGCAGAAACAGAGGGCGAGAAACAGAGGGGCTGAATCAGAGGGGCAGAAACAGAGGGGCTGAATCAGAGGGGCAGAAACAGAGGGGCTGAATCAGAGGGGCTGAAACAGAGGGCGAGAAACAGAGGGCCTGAAACAGAGGGCGAGAAACAGAGGGGCTGAAACAGAGGGCGAGAAACAGAGGGGCTGAAACAGAGACGCTGAAACAGAGGGGCTGAAACGGAGGGGCTGAAACAGAGGGCGAGAAACAGCGGGGCTGAAACTGAGGGGCTGAAACAAAGGGCGAGAAACAGAGGGGCTGAAACAGAGGGCATGAAACAGAGGGGCGGAAACAGAGTGCTAGAAACAGAGGGGCTGAAACAGAGGAGGTGAAACAGAGGGGCTGAAACAGAGCGGCTGAAAGAGAGGGCGAGAAACAGAGGGGCTGAATCAGAGGGGCTGAATCAGAGGCGCTGAAACAGAGGGGCTGAATCAGAGGGGCTGAATCAGAAGGGCTGAATCAGAGGGGCTGAAAAAGAGGGTGAGAAACAGAGGGGCTGAAACAGAGGGGCTGAAACAGAGGGGCTGATTCAGAGGGGCTGAATCAGAGGGGCTGAATCAGAGGGGCTGAATCAGAGGGGCTGAATCAGAAGGGCTGAAACAGAGGGGCTGAATCAGAGGGGCTGAAACAGACGGCGAGAAACAGAGGGGCTGAAACAGAGGGCGAGAATCAGAGGGGCTGAAACAGAGGGCGAGAAACAGAGGGGCTGAAAATGTGGGGCTGAAACAGAGGAGCTGAATCAGAGGGGCTGATTCAGAGGGCTGAAACAGAGGGGCTGAATCAGCGGGGCTGAAACAGAGGGCGAGAAACAGAGGGGCAGAAACAGCGGGCGAGAAACAGAGGGGCTGAAACAGAGGGGCTGAAACAGAGGGGCTGAAACAGAAGGGCTGAAACAGAGGGGCTGAAACAGAGGGCGAGAAAAAGAGGGGCTGAAACAGAGGGCGAGAAACAGAGGCGCTGAAACAGAGGGGCTGAAACAGAGGGGCGGAATCAGAGGGGCTGAAACAGAGGGCGAGAAACAGAGGGGCTGCAACAGAGGGCGAGAAGCAGAGGGGCTGAAACAGAGGGCGAGAAACAGAGGGGCTGAATCAGAGGGGCTGAAACAGAGGGGCTGAATCAGCGGGGCTGAAACAGAGGGCGAGAAAAAGAGGGGTTGAAACAGAGGGCGGGAAACAGAGGGGCAGAAACAGAGGGCAAGAAACAGAGGGGCTGAAACAGAGGGGCTGAAACAGAGAGCGCGAAACAGAGGGGCTGAAACAGAGGGTGAGAAACAGAGGGGCTGAAACAGAGGGGCTGAAACAGAGGGGCTGAAACAGAGGGCGAGAAACATAGGGGCTGAAACAGAGGGGCTGAAAGAGAGGGGCTGAAACAGAGGGCGAGAAACAGAGGGCCTGAAACAGAGTGCGAAAAACAGAGGGGCTGAAACAGAGGGCGAGAAACAGAGGGGCTGAAACAGAGGGGCTGAAACAGAGGGGATGAAACAGAGGGGCTGAATCAGAGGGGCTGATTCAGAGGGGCTGAAACAGAGGGCGAGAAACATAGGGGCTGGAACAGAGGGGCTGAAAGAGAGGGGCTGAAACAGAGGGCGAGAAACAGAGTGCCTGAAACAGAGGGTGAGAAACAGAGGGGCTGAAACAGAGGGGCTGAAACAGAGGGGCTGAAACAGAGGGCGAGAAACATAGGGGCTGAAACAGAGGGGCTGAAAGAGAGGGGCTGAAACAGAGGGCGAGAAACAGAGGGCCTGAAACAGAGGGCAAGAAACAGAGGGGCTGAAACAGAGGGCGAGAAACAGAGGGGCTGAAACAGAGGGGCTGAAACAGAGGGGATGAAACAGAGGGGCTGAAACAGAGGGCGAGAAACAGAGGGGCTGAAACAGAGTGCGAGAAACCGGGGGGCAGAAACAGAGGGCGAGAAACAGAGGGGCTGAAACAGAGGGGCTGAAACAGAGGGCGAGAAACAGAGGGGCTGAAACAGAGGGGCTGAAACAGAGGGCGAGAAACAGAGGGGCTGAAACAGAGGGCGAGAAACAGAGGGGCTGAAACAGAGACGCTGAAACAGAGGGGCTGAAACAGAGTGCGAAAAACAGAGGGGCTGAAACAGAGGGCGAGAAACAGAGGGGCTGAAACAGAGGGGCTGAAACAGAGGGGATGAAACAGAGGGGCTGAATCAGAGGGGCTGATTCAGAGGGGCTGAAACAGAGGGCGAGAAACATAGGGGCTGGAACAGAGGGGCTGAAAGAGAGGGGCTGAAACAGAGGGCGAGAAACAGAGTGCCTGAAACAGAGGGTGAGAAACAGAGGGGCTGAAACAGAGGGGCTGAAACAGAGGGGCTGAAACAGAGGGCGAGAAACATAGGGGCTGAAACAGAGGGGCTGAAAGAGAGGGGCTGAAACAGAGGGCGAGAAACAGAGGGCCTGAAACAGAGGGCAAGAAACAGAGGGGCTGAAACAGAGGGCGAGAAACAGAGGGGCTGAAACAGAGGGGCTGAAACAGAGGGGATGAAACAGAGGGGCTGAAACAGAGGGCGAGAAACAGAGGGGCTGAAACAGAGTGCGAGAAACCGGGGGGCAGAAACAGAGGGCGAGAAACAGAGGGGCTGAAACAGAGGGGCTGAAACAGAGGGCGAGAAACAGAGGGGCTGAAACAGAGGGCGAGAAACTAAGATGCTGAACAGAGGGCGAGAAACAGAGGGGCTGAAACAGAGGGCGAGAAACAGAGGGGCTGAAACAGAGACGCTGAAACAGAGGGGCTGAAACGGAGGGGCTGAAACAGAGGGCGAGAAACAGCGGGGCTGAAACTGAGGGGCTGAAACAAAGGGCGAGAAACAGAGGGGCTGAAACAGAGGGCGAGAAACAGAGGGGCGGAAACAGAGTGCTAGAAACAGAGGGGCTGAAACAGAGGAGGTGAAACAGAGGGGCTGAAACAGAGCGGCTGAAAGAGAGGGCGAGAAACAGAGGGGCTGAATCAGAGGGGCTGAATCAGAGGCGCTGAAACAGAGGGGCTGAATCAGAGGGGCTGAATCAGAAGGGCTGAATCAGAGGGGCTGAAAAAGAGGGTGAGAAACAGAGGGGCTGAAACAGAGGGGCTGAAACAGAGGGGCTGATTCAGAGGGGCTGAATCAGAGGGGCTGAATCAGAGGGGCTGAAACAGAGGGGCTCAATCAGAGGGGCTGAAACAGAGGGTGAGAATCAGAGGGGCGGAAACAGAGGGCGAGAATCAGATGGGCTGAAACAGAGGGCGAGAAACAGAGGGGCTGAAACAGAGGGGCTGAAATGGAGGGGCTGAATCAGAGGGGCTGATTCAGAGGGGCTGAAACAGAGGGGCTGAATCAGCGGGGCTGAAACAGAGGGCGAGAAACAGAGTGGCAGAAACAGAGGGCGAGAAACAGAAGGGCTGAAACAGAGGGGCTGAAACAGAGGGCGAAAAACAGAGGGGCTGAAACAGAGGGCGAGAAACATCGGGGCTGAACAGAGGGCGAGAAACAGAGGGGCTGAAACAGAGGGCGAGAAACAGAGGGGCTGAAACAGAGGGCGAGAAACAGAGGGGCTGAAACAGAGGGCGAGAAACAGAGGGGCTGAAACAGAGGGGCTGAATCAGAGGGGCTGATTCAGAGGGGCTGAAACAGAGGGGCTGAATCAGCGGGGCTGAAACAGAGGGCGAGAAACAGCGGGGCTGTAACAGAGGGCGAGAAACAGAGGGGCAGAAACAGAGGGCGAGAAACAGAGTGGCTGAAACAGAAGGGCTGAAACAGAGGGCGAGAAACAGAGGGGCTGAAACAGAGGGCGAGAAACAGAGGGACTGAAACAGCGGGTGGGAAACAGAGGGGCTGAAACAGAGGGGCTGAAACAGAGGGCGAGAAACAGAGGGGCTGAAACAGAGCGGCTGAAACAGAGGGGCTGAAACAGAGCTCGAGAAGCAGAGGGCCTGAAACAGAGGGCGAGAAACAGAGGGGCTGAAACAGAGTGCGAGAAACAGAGGGACTGAAACAGCGGGTGGGAAACAGAGGGGCTGAAACAGAGGGGCTGAAACAGAGGGCGAGAAACAGAGGGGCTGAAACAGAGCGGCTGAAACAGAGGGGCTGAAACAGAGCTCGAGAAACAGAGGGCCTGAAACAGAGGGCGAGAAACAGAGGGGCTGAAACAGAGGGTGAGAAACAGAGGGGCTGAAACAGAGGGGCTGAAACAGAGGGGCTGAAACAGAGGGGCTGAAACAGAGGGGCTGAAACAGAGGGTGAGAAACAGAGGGGCTGAAACAGAGGGGCTGAAACAGAGGGGCTGAAACAGAGGGGCTGAAACAGAGGGCGAGAAACAGAGGGGCTGAAACAGAGGGGCTGAAACAGAGGGCGAGGAACAGAGGGGCTGAAACAGAGGGCGAGAAACAGAGGGGCTGAAACAGAGGGCGAGAAACAGAGGGGCTGAAACAGAGGGGCTGAAACAGAGGGGCTGAAACAGAGGGCGAGAAACAGAGGGGCTGGAACAGAGGGCGAGAAACAGAGGGGCTGAAACAGAGGGCTAGAAACAGAGGGGCTGAAACAGAGGAGGTGAAACAGAGGGGCTGAAACAGAGCGGCTGAAAGAGAGGGCGAGAAACAGAGGGGCTGAATCAGAGGGTCTGAAAGAGAGGGCGAGAAACAGAGGGGCTGAATCAGAGGGTCTGAATCAGAGGCGCTAAAACAGAGGGGCTGAATCAGAGGGGCTGAATCAGAGGGGCTGAATCAGACGGGCTGAAACAGACGGTGAGAAACAGAGGGGCTGAAACAGAGGGTCTGAAACAGAGGGGCTGAAACAGAGGGCGAGAAACAGAGGGGCTGAATCAGAGGGGCTGAATCAGAGGGGCTGAATCAGAAGGGCTGAAACAGAGGGGCTGAATCAGAGGGGCTGAAACAGACGGCGAGAAACAGAGGGGCTGAAACAGAGGGCGAGAATCAGAGGGGCTGAAACAGAGGGCGAGAAACAGAGGGGCTGAAAAAGTGGGGCTGAAACAGAGGAGCTGAATCAGAGGGGCTGATTCAGAGGGCTGAAACAGAGGGGCTGAATCAGCGGGGCTGAAACAGAGGGCGAGAAACAGAGGGGCAGAAACAGAGGGCGAGAAACAGAGGGGCTGAAACAGAGGGGCTGAAACAGAGGGGCTGAAACAGAAGGGCTGAAACAGAGGGGCTGAAACAGAGGGCGAGAAAAAGAGGGGCTGAAACAGAGGGCGAGAAACAGAGGCGCTGAAACAGAGGGGCTGAAACAGAGGGGCGGAATCAAAGGGGCTGAAACAGAGGGCGAGAAACAGAGGGGCTGCAACAGAGGGCGAGAAGCAGAGGGGCTGAAACAGAGGGCGAGAAACAGAGGGGCTGAATCAGAGGGGCTGAAACAGAGGGGCTGAATCAGCGGGGCTGAAACAGAGGGCGAGAAAAAGAGGGGTTGAAACAGAGGGCGGGAAACAGAGGGGCAGAAACAGAGGGCGAGAAACAGAGGGGCTGAAACAGAGGGGCTGAAACAGAGAGCGCGAAACAGAGGGGCTGAAACAGAGGGTGAGAAACAGAGGGGCTGAAACAGAGGGGCTGAAACAGAGGGGCTGAAACAGAGGGCGAGAAACATAGGGGCTGAAACAGAGGGGCTGAAAGAGAGGGGCTGAAACAGAGGGCGAGAAACAGAGGGCCTGAAACAGAGTGCGAGAAACAGAGGGGCTGAAACAGAGGGCGAGAAACAGAGTGGCTGAAACAGAGGGGCTGAAACAGAGGGGATGAAACAGAGGGGCTGAATCAGAGGGGCTGATTCCGAGGGGCTGAAACAGAGGACGAGAAACATAGGGGCTGGAACAGAGGGGCTGAAAGAGAGGGGCTGAAACAGAGGGCGAGAAACAGAGGGCCTGAAACAGAGGGTGAGAAACAGAGGGGCTGAAACAGAGGGGCTGAAACAAAGGGGCTGAAACAGAGGGCGAGAAACATAGGGGCTGAAACAGAGGGGCTGAAAGAGAGGGGCTGAAACAGAGGGCGAGAAAAGGAGGGCCTGAAACAGAGGGCAAGAAACAGAGGGGCTGAAACAGAGGGCGAGAAACAGAGGGGCTGAAACAGAGGGGCTGAAACAGAGGGGATGAAACAGAGGGCGAGAAACTAAGATGCTGAACAGAGGGCGAGAAACAGAGGGGCTGAAACAGAGGGCGAGAAACAGAGGGGCTGAAACAGAGGGGCTGAAACAGAGGGCGAGAAACAGAGGGGCTGAAACAGAGGGCGAGAAACTAAGATGCTGAACAGAGGGCGAGAAACAGAGGGGCTGAAACAGAGGGCGAGAAACAGAGGGGCTGAAACAGAGACGCTGAAACAGAGGGGCTGAAACGGAGGGGCTGAAACAGAGGGCGAGAAACAGCGGGGCTGAAACTGAGGGGCTGAAACAAAGGGCGAGAAACAGAGGGGCTGAAACAGAGGGCGAGAAACAGAGGGGCGGAAACAGAGTGCTAGAAACAGAGGGGCTGAAACAGAGGAGGTGAAACAGAGGGGCTGAAACAGAGCGGCTGAAAGAGAGGGCGAGAAACAGAGGGGCTGAATCAGAGGGGCTGAATCAGAGGCGCTGAAACAGAGGGGCTGAATCAGAGGGGCTGAATCAGAAGGGCTGAATCAGAGGGGCTGAAAAAGAGGGTGAGAAACAGAGGGGCTGAAACAGAGGGGCTGAAACAGAGGGGCTGAAACAGAGGGGCTGATTCAGAGGGGCTGAATCAGAGGGGCTGAATCAGAGGGGCTGAAACAGAGGGGCTCAATCAGAGGGGCTGAAACAGAGGGTGAGAATCAGAGGGGCGGAAACAGAGGGCGAGAATCAGATGGGCTGAAACAGAGGGCGAGAAACAGAGGGGCTGAAACAGAGGGGCTGAAATGGAGGGGCTGAATCAGAGGGGCTGATTCAGAGGGGCTGAAACAGAGGGGCTGAATCAGCGGGGCTGAAACAGAGGGCGAGAAACAGAGTGGCAGAAACAGAGGGCGAGAAACAGAAGGGCTGAAACAGAGGGGCTGAAACAGAGGGCGAAAAACAGAGGGGCTGAAACAGAGGGCGAGAAACATCGGGACTGAACAGAGGGCGCGAAACAGAGGGGCTGAAACAGAGGGCGAGAAACAGAGGGGCTGAAACAGAGGGCGAGAAACAGAGGGGTTGAAACAGAGGGGCTAAATCAGAGGGGCTGATTCAGAGGGGCTGAAACAGAGGGGCTGAATCAGCGGGGCTGAAACAGAGGGCGAGAAACAGCGGGGCTGTAACAGAGGGCGAGAAACAGAGGGGCAGAAACAGAGGGCGAGAAACAGAGTGGCTGAAACAGAAGGGCTGAAACAGAGGGCGAGAAACAGAGGGGCTGAAACAGAGGGCGAGAAACAGAGGGACTGAAACAGCGGGTGGGAAACAGAGGGGCTGAAACAGAGGGGCTGAAACAGAGGGCGAGAAACAGAGGGGCTGAAACAGAGCGGCTGAAACAGAGGGGCTGAAACAGAGCTCGAGAAGCAGAGGGCCTGAAACAGAGGGCGAGAAACAGAGGGGCTGAAACAGAGTGCGAGAAACAGAGGGACTGAAACAGCGGGTGGGAAACAGAGGGGCTGAAACAGAGGGGCTGAAACAGAGGGCGAGAAACAGAGGGGCTGAAACAGAGCGGCTGAAACAGAGGGGCTGAAACAGAGCTCGAGAAACAGAGGGCCTGAAACAGAGGGTGAGAAACAGAGGGGCTGAAACAGAGGGTGAGAAACAGAGGGGCTGAAACAGAGGGGCTGAAACAGAGGGGCTGAAACAGAGGGGCTGAAACAGAGGGTGAGAAACAGAGGGGCTGAAACAGAGGGGCTGAAACAGAGGGGCTGAAACAGAGGGGCTGAAACAGAGGGCGAGAAACAGAGGGGCTGAAACAGAGGGGCTGAAACAGAGGGCGAGAAACAGAGGGGCTGAAACAGAGGGCGAGAAACAGAGGGGCTGAAACAGAGGGCGAGAAACAGAGGGGCTGAAACAGAGGGGCTGAAACAGAGGGGCTGAAACAGAGGGCGAGAAACAGAGGGGCTGGAACAGAGGGCGAGAAACAGAGGGGCTGAAACAGAGGGCTAGAAACAGAGGGGCTGAAACAGAGGAGGTGAAACAGAGGGGCTGAAACAGAGCGGCTGAAAGAGAGGGCGAGAAACAGAGGGGCTGAATCAGAGGGTCTGAAAGAGAGGGCGAGAAACAGAGGGGCTGAATCAGAGGGTCTGAATCAGAGGCGCTAAAACAGAGGGGCTGAATCAGAGGGGCTGAATCAGAGGGGCTGAATCAGACGGGCTGAAACAGAGGGTGAGAAACAGAGGGGCTGAAACAGAGGGTCTGAAACAGAGGGGCTGAAACAGAGGGCGAGAAACAGAGGGGCTGAATCAGAGGGGCTGAATCAGAGGGGCTGAATCAGAAGGGCTGAAACAGAGGGGCTGAATCAGAGGGGCTGAAACAGACGGCGAGAAACAGAGGGGCTGAAACAGAGGGCGAGAATCAGAGGGGCTGAAACAGAGGGCGAGAAACAGAGGGGCTGAAAAAGTGGGGCTGAAACAGAGGAGCTGAATCAGAGGGGCTGATTCAGAGGGCTGAAACAGAGGGGCTGAATCAGCGGGGCTGAAACAGAGGGCGAGAAACAGAGGGGCAGAAACAGAGGGCGAGAAACAGAGGGGCTGAAAAAGAGGGGCTGAAACAGAGGGGCTGAAACAGAAGGGCTGAAACAGAGGGGCTGAAACAGAGGGCGAGAAAAAGAGGGGCTGAAACAGAGGGCGAGAAACAGAGGCGCTGAAACAGAGGGGCTGAAACAGAGGGGCGGAATCAAAGGGGCTGAAACAGAGGGCGAGAAACAGAGGGGCTGCAACAGAGGGCGAGAAGCAGAGGGGCTGAAACAGAGGGCGAGAAACAGAGGGGCTGAATCAGAGGGGCTGAAACAGAGGGGCTGAATCAGCGGGGCTGAAACAGAGGGCGAGAAAAAGAGGGGTTGAAACAGAGGGCGGGAAACAGAGGGGCAGAAACAGAGGGCGAGAAACAGAGGGGCTGAAACAGAGGGGCTGAAACAGAGAGCGCGAAACAGAGGGGCTGAAACAGAGGGTGAGAAACAGAGGGGCTGAAACAGAGGGGCTGAAACAGAGGGGCTGAAACAGAGGGCGAGAAACATAGGGGCTGAAACAGAGGGGCTGAAAGAGAGGGGCTGAAACAGAGGGCGAGAAACAGAGGGCCTGAAACAGAGTGCGAGAAACAGAGGGGCTGAAACAGAGGGCGAGAAACAGAGTGGCTGAAACAGAGGGGCTGAAACAGAGGGGATGAAACAGAGGGGCTGAATCAGAGGGGCTGATTCAGAGGGGCTGAAACAGAGGACGAGAAACATAGGGGCTGGAACAGAGGGGCTGAAAGAGAGGGGCTGAAACAGAGGGCGAGAAACAGAGGGCCTGAAACAGAGGGTCAGAAACAGAGGGGCTGAAACAGAGGGGCTGAAACAGAGGGGCTGAAACAGAGGGCGAGAAACAGAGGGCCTGAAACAGAGGGCAAGAAACAGAGGGGCTGAAACAGAGGGCGAGAAACAGAGGGGCTGAAACAGAGGGGCTGAAACAGAGGGGATGAAACAGAGGGGCTGAAACAGAGGGCGAGAAACAGAGGGGCTGAAACAGAGTGCGAGAAACCGGGGGGCAGAAACAGAGGGCGAGAAACAGAGGGGCTGAAACAGAGGGGCTGAAACAGAGGGCGAGAAACAGAGGGGCTGAAACAGAGGGCGAGAAACTAAGATGCTGAACAGAGGGCGAGAAACAGAGGGGCTGAAACAGAGGGCGAGAAACAGAGGGGCTGAAACAGAGAGGCTGAAACAGAGGGGCTGAAACGGAGGGGCTGAAAAAGAGGGCGAGAAACAGCGGGGCTGAAAAAGAGGGGCTGAAACAGAGGGCGAGAAACAGAGGGGCTGAAACAGAGGGCGAGAAACAGAGGGGCTGAAACAGAGGGGCTGAAACAGAGGGGCTGAAACAGAGGGCGCGAAACAGAGGGGCTGAAACAGAGGGCGTGAAACAGAGGGGCTGAAACAGAGGGCGAGAAACAGAGGGGCTGAAACAGAGGGCTAGAAACAGAGGGTCTGAAACAGAGGGCGAGAAACAGAGGCGCTGAAACAGAGGGGCTGAAACAGAGGGGCGGAATCAGAGGGGCTGAAACAGAGGGCGAGAAACAGAGGGGCTGCAACAGAGGGCGAGAAACAGAGGGGCTGAAACAGAGAGGCTGAAACAGAGGGGCTGAAACGGAGGGGCTGAAACAGAGGGCGAGAAACAGCGGGGCTGAAACAGAGGGGCTGAAACAGAGGGCGAGAAACAGAGCGGCTGAAACAGAGGGCGAGAAACAGAGGGGCTGAAACAGAGGGGCTGAAACAGAGGGGCTGAAACAGAGGGGCTGAAACAGAGGGCGCGAAACAGAGGGGCTGAAACAGAGGGCGAGAAACAGATGGGCTGAAACAGAGGGCTAGAAACAGAGGGGCTGAAACAGAGGGCGAGAAACAGAGGCGCTGAAACAGAGGGGCTGAAACAGAGGGGCGGATTCAGAGCGGCTGAAACAGAGGGCGAGAAACAGAGGGGCTGCAACAGAGGGCGAGAAGCAGAGGGGCTGAAACAGAGGGCGAGAAACAGAGGGGCTGAATCAGAGGGGCTGAAACAGAGGGGCTGAATCAGCGGGGCTGAAACAGAGGGCGAGAAAAAGAGGGGTTGAAACAGAGGGCGGGAAACAGAGGGGCAGAAACAGAGGGCGAGATACAGAGGGGCTGAAACGGAGGGGCTGAAACAGAGCGCGAAACAGAGGGGCTGAAACAGAGGGTGAGAAACAGAGGGGCTGAAACAGAGGGGCTGAAACAGAGGGGCTGAAACAGAGGGCGAGAAACATAGGGGCTGAAACAGAGGGGCTGAAAGAGAGGGCCTGAAACAGAGGGCGAGAAACAGAGGGCCTGAAACAGAGGGCGAGAAACAGAGGGGCTGAAACAGAGGGCAAGAAACAGAGGGGCTGAAACAGAGGGCGAGAAACAGAGGGGCTGAAACAGAGGGGCTGAAACAGAGGGGCTGAAACAGAGGGGCTGAAACAGAGGGCGAGAAACAGCGGGGCTGAAACAGAGGGGCTGAAACAGTGGGCGAGAAACAGAGGGGCTGAAACAGAGGGCGAGAAACAGAGGGGCTGAAACAGAGGGGCTGAAACAGAGGGGCTGAAACAGAGGGCGCGAAACAGAGGGGCTGAAACAGAGGGCGAGAAACAGAGGGGCTGAAACAGAGGGCTAGAAACAGAGGGGCTGAAACAGAGGGCGAGAAACAGAGGCGCTGAAACAGAGGGGCTGAAACAGAGGGGCGGAATCAGAGGGGTTGAAACAGAGGGCGAGAAACAGAGGGGCTGCAACAGAGGGCGAGAAACAGAGGGGCTGAAACAGAGAGGCTGAAACAGAGGGGCTGAAACGGAGGGGCTGAAACAGAGGGCGAGAAACAGCGGGGCTGAAACAGAGGGGCTGAAACAGAGGGCGAGAAACAGAGGGGCTGAAACAGAGGGCGAGAAACAGAGGGGCTGAAACAGAGGGGCTGAAACAGAGGGGCTGAAACAGAGGGCGCGAAACAGAGGGGCTGAAACAGAGGGCGAGAAACAGAGGGGCTGAATCATAGGGCTAGAAACAGAGGGGCTGAAACAGAGGGCGAGAAACAGAGGCGCTGAAACAGAGGGGCTGAAACAGAGGGGCGGAATCAGAGGGGCTGAAACAGAGGGCGAGAAACAGAGGGGCTGCAACAGAGGGCGAGAAGCAGAGGGGCTGAAACAGAGGGCGAGAAACAGAGGGGCTGAATCAGAGGGGCTGAAACAGAGGGGCTGAATCAGCGGGGCTGAAACAGAGGGCGAGAAAAAGAGGGGTTGAAACAGAGGGCGGGAAACAGAGGGGCAGAAACAGAGGGCGAGATACAGAGGGGCTGAAACAGAGGGGCTGAAACAGAGAGCGCGAAACAGAGGGGCTGAAACAGAGGGTGAGAAACAGAGGGGCTGAAACAGAGGGGCTGAAACAGAGAGCGCGAAACAGAGGGGCTGAAACAGAGGGTGAGAAACAGAGGGGCTGAAACAGAGGGGCTGAAACAGAGGGGCTGAAACACAGGGCGAGAAACATAGGGGCTGAAACAGAGGGGCTGAAAGAGAGGGGCTGATACAGAGGGCGAGAAACAGAGGGCCTGAAACAGAGGGCGAGAAACAGAGGGGCTGAAACAGAGGGCGAGAAACAGAGAGGCTGAAACAGAGGGGTTGAAACAGAGGGGATGAAACAGAGGGGCTGAATCAGAGGGGCTGATTCAGAGGGCGAGAAACAGAGGGCGAGAAACATAGGGGCTGAAACAGAGGGGCTGAAAGAGAGGGGCTGAAACAGAGGGCGAGAAACAGAGGGCCTGAAACAGAGGGTGAGAAACAGAGGGGCTGAAACAGAGGGGCTGAAACAGATGGGCTGAAACAGAGGGCGAGAAACATATGGGCTGAAACAGAGGGGCTGAAAGAGAGGGGCTGAAACAGAGGGCGAGAAACAGAGGGCCTGAAACAGAGGGCAAGAAACAGAGGGGCTGAAACAGAGGGCGAGAAACAGAGGGGCTGAAACAGAGGGGCTGAAACAGAGGGGATGAAACAGAGGGGCTGAAACAGAGGGCGAGAAACAGAGGGGCTGAAACAGAGTGCGAGAAACCAGGGGGCAGAAACAGAGGGCGAGAAACAGAGGGGCTGAAACAGAGGGGCTGAAACAGAGGGCGAGAAACAGAGGGGCTGAAACAGAGGGCGAGAAACTAAGATGCTGAACAGAGGGCGAGAAACAGAGGGGCTGAAACAGAGGGCGAGAAACAGAGGGGCTGAAACAGAGAGGCTGAAACAGAGGGGCTGAAACGGAGGGGCTGAAACAGAGGGCGAGAAACAGCGGGGCTGAAACAGAGGGGCTGAAACAGAGGGCGAGAAACAGATGGGCTGAAACAGAGGGCGAGAAACAGAGGGGCTGAAACAGAGGGGCTGAAACAAAAGGGCTGAAACAGAGGGCGCGAAACAGAGGGGCTGAAACAGAGGGCGAGAAACAGAGGGGCTGAAACAGAGGGTGAGAAACCGCGGGCGAGAATCAGAGGGGCTGAAACAGAGGGTCTGAAACAGAGGGGCTGAAACAGAGGGTCTGATACAGAGGGCGAGAAACAGAGGGACTGAAACAGAGGGCGAGAAACATAGGGGCAGAAACAGAGGGCGAGAAACAGAGGGGCTGAAACAGAGGCGCTGAAACAGAGGGCGAGAAACAGAGGGGCTGAAACAGAGGGCGAGAAACAGAGGGGCTGAAAAAGAGGGTGAGAAACAGACGGGCTGAAACAGAGGGGCTAAAACAGAGGGGCTGAAACAGAGGGGCTGAAACAGAGGCCGAGAAACAGAGGGGCTGAAACAGAGGGGCTGAAACAGAGGGCGAGAAACAGATGGGCTGAAACTCAGGGCGAGAAACAGAGGAGCTAAAACAGAGGGCGAGAAACAGAGAGGCTGGAACAGAGGGCGAGAAACAGAGGGGCTGAAACAGAGAGCTAGAAACAGAGAGGCTGAAACAGAGGAGGTGAAACAGAGGGGCTGAAACAGAGCGGCTGAAACAGAGAGCGCGAAACAGAGGGGCTGAAACAGAGGGTGAGAAACAGAGGGGCTGAAACAGAGGGGCTGAAACAGAGGGGCTGAAACAGAGGGGCTGAAACAGAGGGCGAGAAACAGAGGGACTGAAACAGAGGGCGAGAAACATAGGGGCAGAAACAGAGGGCGAGAAACAGAGGGGCTGAAACAGAGGCGCTGAAACAGAGGGCGAGAAACAGAGGGGCTGAAACAGAGGGCGAGAAACAGAGGGGCTGAAAAAGAGGGTGAGAAACAGACGGGCTGAAACAGAGGGGCTAAAACAGAGGGGCTGAAACAGAGGGGCTGAAACAGAGGCCGAGAAACAGAGGGGCTGAAACAGAGGGGCTGAAACAGAGGGCGAGAAACAGATGGGCTGAAACTCAGGGCGAGAAACAGAGGAGCTAAAACAGAGGGCGAGAAACAGAGAGGCTGGAACAGAGGGCGAGAAACAGAGGGGCTGAAACAGAGAGCTAGAAACAGAGGGGCTGAAACAGAGGAGGTGAAACAGAGGGGCTGAAACAGAGCGGCTGAAACAGAGAGCGCGAAACAGAGGGGCTGAAACAGAGGGTGAGAAACAGAGGGGCTGAAACAGAGGGGCTGAAACAGAGGGGCTGAAACAGAGGGGCTGAAACAGAGGGCGAGAAACATAGGGGCTGAAACAGAGGGGCTGAAAGAGAGGGGCTGAAACAGAGGGCGAGAAACAGAGGGCCTGAAACAGAGTGCGAGAAACAGAAGGGCTGAAACAGAGGGCGAGAAACAGAGGGGCTGAAACAGAGGGGCTGAAACAGAGGGGATGAAACAGAGGGGCTGAATCAGAGGGGCTGAAACAGAGGGCGAGAAACAGAGGGGCTGGAACAGAGGGGCTGAAAGAGAGGGGCTGAAACAGAGGGCGAGAAACAGAGGGCCTGAAACAGAGGGTGAGAAACAGAGGGGCTGAAACAGAGGGGCTGAAACAGAGGGCGAGAAACATAGGGGCTGAAACAGAGGGGCTGAAAGAGAGGGGCTGAAACAGAGGGCGAGAAACAGAGGGGCTGAAACAGAGGGTGAGAAACAGAGGGGCTGAAACAGAGGGGCTGAAACAGAGGGGATGAAACAGAGGGGCTGAAACAGAGGGCGAGAAACAGAGGGGCTGAAACAGAGTGCGAGAAACCGGGGGGCAGAAACAGAGGGCGAGAAACAGAGGGGCTGAAACAGAGGGGCTGAAACAGAGGGCGAGAAACGGAGGGGCTGAAACAGAGGGCGAGAAACTAAGATGCTGAACAGAGGGCGAGAAACAGAGGGGCTGAAACAGAGGGCGAGAAACAGAGGGGCTGAAACAGAGAGGCTGAAACAGAGGGGCTGAAACGGAGGGGCTGAAACAGAGGGCGAGAAACAGCGGGGCTGAAACAGAGGGGCTGAAACAGAGGGCGAGAAACAGAGGGGCTGAAACAGAGGGCGAGAAACAGAGGGGCTGAAACAGAGGGGCTGAAACAGAGGGGCTGAAACAGAGGGCGCGAAACAGAGGGGCTGAAACAGAGGGCGAGAAACAGAGGGGCTGAAACAGAGGGCTAGAAACAGAGGGGCTGAAACAGAGGGCGAGAAACAGAGGCGCTGAAACAGAGGGGCTGAAACAGAGGGGCGGAATCAGAGGGGCTGAAACAGAGGGCGAGAAACAGAGGGGCTGCAACACAGGGCGAGAAACAGAGGGGCTGAAACAGAGAGGCTGAAACAGAGGGGCTGAAACGGAGGGGCTGAAACAGAGGGCGAGAAACAGCGGGGCTGAAACAGAGGGGCTGAAACAGAGGGCGAGAAACAGAGCGGCTGAAACAGAGGGCGAGAAACAGAGGGGCTGAAACAGAGGGGCTGAAACAGAGGGGCTGAAACAGAGGGCGCGAAACAGAGGGGCTGAAACAGAGGGCGAGAAACAGATGGGCTGAATCAGAGGGCTAGAAACAGAGGGGCTGAAACAGAGGGCGAGAAACAGAGGCGCTGAAACAGAGGGGCTGAAACAGAGGGGCGGAATCAGAGGGGCTGAAACAGAGGGCGAGAAACAGAGGGGCTGCAACAGAGGGCGAGAAGCAGAGGGGCTGAAACAGAGGGCGAGAAACAGAGGGGCTGAATCAGAGGGGCTGAAACAGAGGGGCTGAATCAGCGGGGCTGAAACAGAGGGCGAGAAAAAGAGGGGTTGAAACAGAGGGCGGGAAACAGAGGGGCAGAAACAGAGGGCGAGATACAGAGGGGCTGAAACGGAGGGGCTGAAACAGAGAGCGCGAAACAGAGGGGCTGAAACAGAGGGTGAGAAACAGAGGGGCTGAAACAGAGGGGCTGAAACAGAGGGGCTGAAACAGAGGGCGAGAAACATAGGGGCTGAAACAGAGGGGCTGAAAGAGAGGGCCTGAAACAGAGGGCGAGAAACAGAGGGCCTGAAACAGAGGGCAAGAAACAGAGGGGCTGAAACAGAGGGCAAGAAACAGAGGGGCTGAAACAGAGGGCGAGAAACAGAGGGGCTGAAACAGAGGGGCTGAAACAGAGGGGCTGAAACAGAGGGGCTGAAACAGAGGGCGAGAAACAGCGGGGCTGAAACAGAGGGGCTGAAACAGAGGGCGAGAAACAGAGGGGCTGAAACAGAGGGCGAGAAACAGAGGGGCTGAAACAGAGGGGCTGAAACAGAGGGGCTGAAACAGAGGGGCTGAAACAGAGGGCGAGAAACAGAGGGGCTGAAACAGAGGGCTAGAAACAGAGGGGCTGAAACAGAGGGCGAGAAACAGAGGCGCTGAAACAGAGGGGCTGAAACAGAGGGGCGGAATCAGAGGGGCTGAAACAGAGGGCGAGAAACAGAGGGGCTGCAACAGAGGGTGAGAAACAGAGGGGCTGAAACAGAGAGGCTGAAACAGAGGAGCTGAAACGGAGGGGCTGAAACAGAGGGCGAGAAACAGCGGGGCTGAAACAGAGGGGCTGAAACAGAGGGCGAGAAACAGAGGGGCTGAAACAGAGGGCGAGAAACAGAGGGGCTGAAACAGAGGGGCTGAAACAGAGGGGCTGAAACAGAGGGCGCGAAACAGAGGGGCTGAAACAGAGGGCGAGAAACAGAGGGGCTGAATCAGAGGGCTAGAAACAGAGGGGCTGAAACAGAGGGCGAGAAACAGAGGCGCTGAAACAGAGGGGCTGAAACAGAGGGGCGGAATCAGAGGGGCTGAAACAGTGGGCGAGAAACAGAGGGGCTGCATCAGAGGGCGAGAAGCAGAGGGGCTGAAACAGAGGGCGAGAAACAGAGGGGCTGAATCAGAGGGGCTGAAACAGAGGGGCTGAATCAGCGGGGCTGAAACAGAGGGCGAGTAAAAGAGGGGTTGAAACAGAGGGCGGGAAACAGAGGGGCAGAAACAGAGGGCGAGATACAGAGGGGCTGAAACAGAGGGGCTGAAACAGAGAGCGCGAAACAGAGGGGCTGAAACAGAGGGTGAGAAACAGAGGGGCTGAAACAGAGGGGCTGAAACAGAGGGGCTGAAACACAGGGCGAGAAACATAGGGGCTGAAACAGAGGGGCTGAAAGAGAGGGGCTGAAACAGAGGGCGAGAAACAGAGGGCCTGAAACAGAGGACGAGAAACAGAGGGGCTGAAACAGAGGGCGAGAAACAGAGGGGCTGAAACAGAGGGGTTGAAACAGAGGGGATGAAACAGAGGGGCTGAATCAGAGGGGCTGATTCAGAGGGCGAGAAACAGAGGGCGAGAAACATAGGGGCTGAAACAGAGGGGCTGAAAGAGAGGGGCTGAAACAGAGGGCGAGAAACAGAGGGCCTGAAACAGAGGGCGAGAAACATTGGGGCTGAAACAGAGGGGCTGAAAGAGAGGGGCTGAAACAGAGGGCGAGAAACAGAGGGCCTGAAACAGAGGGCAAGAAACAGAGGGGCTGAAACAGAGGGCGAGAAACAGAGGGGCTGAAACAGAGGGGCTGAAACAGAGGGGATGAAACAGAGGGGCTGAAACAGAGGGCGAGAAACAGACGGTCTGAAACAGAGTGCGAGAAACCGGGGGGCAGAAACAGAGGGCGAGAAACAGAGGGGCTGAAACAGAGGGGCTGAAACAGAGGGCGAGAAACAGAGGGGCTGAAACAGAGGGCGAGAAACTAAGATGCTGAACAGAGGGCGAGAAACAGAGGGGCTGAAACAGAGGGCGAGAAACAGAGGGGCTGAAACAGAGAGGCTGAAACAGAGGGGCTGAAACGGAGGGGCTGAAACAGAGGGCGAGAAACAGCGGGGCTGAAACAGAGGGGCTGAAACAGAGGGCGAGAAACAGAGGGGCTGAAACAGAGGGCGAGAAACAGAGGGGCTGAAACAGATGGGCTGAAACAGAGGGGCTGAAACAGAGGGCGCGAAACAGAGGGGCTGAAACAGAGGGCGAGAAACAGAGGGGCTGAAACAGAGGGCGAGAAACCGCGGGCGAGAAACAGAGGGGCTGAAACAGAGGGTCTGAAACAGAGGGGCTGAAACAGAGGGTCTGATACAGAGGGCGAGAAACAGAGGGACTGAAACAGAGGGCGAGAAACATAGGGGCAGAAACAGAGGGCGAGAAACAGAGGGGCTGAAACAGAGGGGCTGAAACAGAGGGCGAGAAACAGAGGGGCTGAAACAGAGGGCGAGAAACAGAGGGGCTGAAAAAGAGGGTGAGAAACAGACGGGCTGAAACAGAGGGGCTAAAACAGAGGGGCTGAAACAGAGGGGCTGAAACAGAGGCCGAGAAACAGAGGGGCTGAAACAGAGGGGCTGAAACAGAGGGCGAGAAACAGATGGGCTGAAACTCAGGGCGAGAAACAGAGGAGCTGAAACAGAGGGCGAGAAACAGAGGGGCTGAAACAGAGGGGCTGAAACAGAGGGCGAGAAACAGAGAGGCTGGAACAGAGGGCGAGAAACAGAGGGGCTGAAACAGAGGGCTAGAAACAGAGGGGCTGAAACAGAGGAGGTGAAACAGAGGGGCTGAAACAGAGCGGCTGAAAGAGAGGGCGAGAAACAGAGGGGCTGAATCAGAGGGGCTGAATCAGAGGCGCTGAAACAGAGGGGCTGAATCAGAGGGGCTAAATCAGAGGGGCTGAATCAGACGGGCTGAAACAGAGGGCGAGAAACATAGGGGCTGAACAGAGGGCGAGAAACAGAGGGGCTGAAACAGAGGGCGAGAAACAGATGGGCTGAAACAGAGGGCGAGAAACAGAGGGGCTGAAACAGAGGGGCTGAAACAGAGGGGCTGAATCAGAGGGGCTGATTCAGAGGGGCTGAAACAGAGGGGCTGAATCAGCGGGGCTGAAGCAGAGGGCGAGAAACAGCGGGGCTGAAACAGAGGGCGAGAAACAGAGGGGCAGAAACAGAGAGCAAGAAACAGAGGGGCTGAAACAGAAGGGCTGAAACAGAGGGCGAGAAACAGACGGGCTGAAACAGAGGGCGAGAAACAGAGGGGCTGAAACAGAGGGTGAGAAACAGAGGGGCTGAAACAGAGGGGCTGAAAGAGAGGGGCTGAAACAGAGGGCGTGAAACAGAGGGCCTGATACAGAGGGCGAGAAACAGAGGGGCTGAAACAGAGGGCGAGAAACAGAGGGGCTGAAACAGAGGGGCTGAAACAGAGGGGATGAAACAGATGGGCTGAAACAAAGGGCGAGAAACAGAGGGCGAGAAACAGAGGTGCTGAATCAGAGGGGCTGAATCAGAGGGGCTGAAACAGAGGGCGAGAAACAGAGGGGCTGAAACAGAGGGCGAGAAACAGAGGGGCTGGAACAGAGGGTGAGAAACAGAGGGGCTGAAACAGAGGGGCTGAAACAGAGGGCGAGAAACAGAGGGGCTGAAACAGAGGGGCTGAAACGGAGGGGCTGAAACAGAGGGCGAGAAACAGAGGGGCTGAAACTGAGGGCGAGAAACAGAGGGGCTGAAACAGAGGGCGAGAAACAGAGGGGCTGAAACAGAGGGGCTGAAATAGAGGGGCTGAAACAGAGGGGCTGAAACAGAGGGCGAGAAACAGAGGGGCTGAAACAGAGGGCGAGAAACAGAGGGGCTGAAACAGAGTGCTAGAACAGAGGGGCTGAAACAGAGGAGGTGAAACAGAGGGGCTGAAACAGAGCGGCTGAAAGAGAGGGCGAGAAACAGAGGGGCTGAATCAGAGGGGCTGAATCAGAGGCGCTGAAACAGTGGGGCTGAATCAGAGGGGCTGAATCAGAAGGGCTGAATCAGAGGGGCTGAAAAAGAGGGTGAGAAACAGAGGGGCTGAAACAGAGGGGCTGAAACAGAGGGGCTGAAACAGAGGCGCTGATTTAGACGGGCTGAATCAGAGGGGCTGAATCAGAGGGGCTGAAACAGAGGGGCTCAATCAGAGGGGCTGAAACAGAGGGTGAGAATCAGAGGTGCGGAAACAGAGGGCGAGAATCAGTTGGGCTGAAACAGAGGGCGAGAAACAGAGGGGCTTAAACAGAGGGGCTGAAACAGAGGTGCTGAAACAGAGGGGCTGAAACAGAGGGCGAGAAACAGATGGGTTGAATCAGAGTGGCTGAATCAGAGGGGCTGAATCAGAGGGGCTGAAACAGAGGGTCTGAATCAGAGGGGCTGAAACAGAGGGCGAGAAACAGAGGGGCTGAAAAAGAGGGCGAGAATCAGAGGGGCTGAAACAGAGGTCGAGAAACAGAGGGGCTGAAACAGAGGGGCTGAAACAGAGGGGCTGAAACAGAGGGTCTCAATCAGAGGGGCTGATTCAGAGGGGCTGAAACAGAGGGGCTGAATCAGCGGGGCTGAAACAGAGGGCGAGAAACAGAGTGGCAGAAACCGAGGGCGAGAAACAGAGGGGCTGAAACAGAGGGGCTGAAACAGAGGGCGAAAAACGGAGGGGCTGAAACAGAGGGCGAGAAACATCGGGGCTGAACAGAGGGCGAGAAACAGAGGGGCTGAAACAGAGGGCGAGAAACAGAGGGGCTGAAACAGAGGGCGAGAAACAGAGGCGCTGAAACAGAGGGGCTGAATCAGAGGGGCTGATTCAGAGGGGCTGAAACAGAGGGCGAGAAACAGAGTGGCTAAACAGAAGGACAGAAACAGAGGGCGAGAAACAGAGGGGCTGAAACAGAGGGCGAGAAACAGCGGGGCTGAAACAGAGGGGCTGAAACAGAGGGCGAGAAACAGAGGGGCTGAAACAGAGGGCGAGAAACAGAGGGGCTGAAACAGATGGGCTGAAACAGAGGGGCTGAAACAGAGGGCGCGAAACAGAGGGGCTGAAACAGAGGGCGAGAAACAGAGGGGCTGAAACAGAGGGCGAGAAACCGCGGGCGAGAAACAGAGGGGCTGAAACAGAGGGTCTGAAACAGAGGGGCTGAAACAGAGGGTCTGATACAGAGGGCGAGAAACAGAGGGACTGAAACAGAGGGCGAGAAACATAGGGGCAGAAACAGAGGGCGAGAAACAGAGGGGCTGAAACAGCGGGGCTGAAACAGAGGGGCTGAAACAGAGGTGCTGAAACAGAGGGCGAGAAACAGAGGGCGAGAAACTGAGGGGCTGAAACAGAGGGCGAGAAATAGAGGGGCTGAAACACAGGGGTTGAAACAGAGGGCGAGAAACAGAGGGGCTGAAACAGCGGGGCTGAAACAGAGGGCGAGAAACAGAGGGGCGGAAACAGAGCAGATGAAACAGAGGGACTGAAACAGAGGGGCTGAAACAGAGGACGAGAAACAGAGGGCGAGAAACAGAGGGGCTGAAACCGAGGGGCTGAAACAGAGCAGCTGGAACAGAGGACGAGAAACAGAGTGCGAGAAACAGAGGGGCTGAAACAGCGGGGCTGAAACAGAGGGGCTGAAACAGAGGGTGAGAAACAGAGGGGCTGGAACAGTGGGGCTGAAACAGAGTGCGAGAAACAGAGGGGGCTGAAACAGAGGGGCTCAAACCGAGGGGCTGAAACAGAGCAGCTGAAACAGAGGACGAGAAACAAAGGGCGAGAAACAGAGGGCGAGAAACAGAGGGCGAGAAACAGAGGGGCTGAAACAGAGGGGCTGAAACAGAGGGCGAGAAACAGAGGGGCTGAAACAGAGGGGCTGAAACAGAGGGCGAGAAACAGAGGGGCTGAAACAGAGGGACTGAAAGAGAGGGGCTGAAACATAGGGGCTGAAACAGAGGGGCTGAAACAGAGGGGGAGACACAGAGGGGCTGAAACAGAGGGGCTGAAACAGAGTGGGAGACACAGAGGGGCTGAAACAGAGGGGCTGAAACAGAGGGTCTGAAACAGAGGGCGAGAAACAGAGGGCGAGAAACAGAGGGGCTGAAGCAGAGGGTGAGAAACAGAGGGGCTGAAACAGAGGGTGAGAAACAGAGGGGCTGAAACAGTGGGCGAGAAACAGAGGGGCTGAAACAGAGGGGCTAAAACAGAGCAGCAGAAACTGAGGACGAGAAACAGAGGGCGAGAAACAGAGGGCGAGAAACAGAGCGGCTGAAACAGAGGGGCTGAAACAGAGGGGCTGAAACAGAGGGCGAGAAGCTGAGTGCGAGAAACAGAGGGGCTGAAACAGTGGGGCTAAAACAGAGGGCGAGAAACAGAGGGGCTGAAACAGAGGGGCTGAAACAGAGGTGCTGAAACAGAGGGGCTGAAACAGAGGGGCTGAAACAGAGGGGCTGAAACAGAGGGGCTGAAACAGAGGGCGAGAAACAGAGGGGCTCAAACAGAGGGGTTGAGACAGAGGGGCGGAAACAGAGGGGCTGAAACAGAGGGCGAGAAACAGAGGGGCTAAAACAGCGGGGCTGAAACAAAGGGGCCGAAACAGAGGGCGAGAAACAGAGGGGCTAAAACAGCGGGGCTGAAACAAAGGGGCCGAAACAGAGGGCGAGAAACAGAGGGGCTGAAACAGAGGGGCTAAAACAGAGGGCGAGAAGCAGAGGGGCAGAAACAGAGCGGCTGAAACAGAGGGGCTGAAACAGAGGGCGAGAAACAGAGGGGCTGAAACAGAGGGGCTCAAACAGAGGGGCTCAAACAGAAGAGCTGAAACAGAGGGTGAGAAAAAGAGGGCGAGGAACAGAGGGGCTGAAACAGAGGGGCTGAAACAGACGGGCTGAAACAGAGGGCGAGAAACAGAGGGGCTGAAACAGAGGGACTGAAAGAGAGGGGCTGAAACAGAGGGGCTGAAACAGAGGAGCTGAAACAGAGGGGGAGACACAGAGGGGCTGAAACAGAGGGGCTGAAACAGAGGGTCTGAAACAGAGGGGCTGAAACAGAGGGCGAGAAACAGAGGGCGAGAAACAGAGGGGCTGAAGCAGGGAGGCTGAAACAGAGGGTGAGAAACAGAGGGGCTGAAACAGAGGGCGAGAAACAGAGGGGCTGAAACAGAGGGGCTAAAACAGAGCAGCAGAAACTGAGGACGAGAAACAGAGGGCGAGAAACAGAGGGCGAGAAACAGAGCGGCTGGAACAGAGGGGCTGAAACAGAGGGCGAGACACAGAGGGGCTGAAACAGAGGGGCTGAAACAGAGGGCGAGAAACAGAGGGGCTGAAACAGAGGGCGAGAAACAGAGGGGCTGAAACAGAGGGGCTAAAACAGAGCAGCAGAAACTGAGGACGAGAAACAGAGGGCGAGAAACAGAGAGCGAGAAACAGAGCGGCTGAAACAGAGGGGCTGAAACAGAGGGCGAGAAACAGAGGGGCTGGAACAGAGGGGCTGAAACAGAGGGCGAGACACAGAGGGGCTGAAACAGAGGGGCTGAAACAGAGGGCGAGAAACAGAGAGGCTGAAACAGAGGGGCTGAAACAGAGGACGAGAAACAGAGGGGCTGACACAGAGGGGCTGAAACAGAGGGGCTGAAACGGAGCGCGAGATACAGACGGGCTGAAACAGAGGGGCTGAAACAGTGGGCCAGAAAGAGAGGAGCTGAAACAGAGGGGTTGAAAAAGAGGGCGAGAAATAGAGGAGCTGAAACAGCGGGGCTGAAACAGAGGGCGAGAAACAGAGGGTGAGAAACAGAGGGGCTGAAACAGAGGGCGAGAAACAGAGGGGCTGAAATGGAGCGCGAGTAATAGACGGGGTGAAACAGAGGGCGAGAAACAGAGGGGCTGAAGCAGTTTGGCTGAAACAGAGGGCGAGAAACAGAGGGGCTGAAACAGAGGGCGTGATACAGAGGTGCTGAAACAGAGGGGCTGAAACAGAGGGCGAGAAACAGAGGGGCTGAAACAGAGGGGCTGAAACAGAGGGCGAGAAACAGAGGGCGAGAAACAGAGGGGCTGAATCAGAGGGGCTGAAACAGAGGGCGAGAAATAGAGGGGCTGAAACAGAGGGGCTGAAACAGAGGGCGAGAAACAGAGGGCGAGAAACAGAGCGGCTGAAACAGAGGCGCTGAAACAGAGGGGCTGAAACAGAGGGGCTGAAAAATAGGCCGAGAAACAGAGGTGCTGAAACAGAGGGGCTGAAACAGAGGTGCTGAAACAGAGGGCGAGAAACAGAGGGCCTGAAACAGAGGGGCTGTAACAGAGGGGCTGAAACAGAGGACGAGAAACAGGGGCTGAAACAGATGGGCTGAAACAGAGGGCGAGAAACAGAGGGGCTGAAACAGAGGAGCTGAAACAGAGGGGCTGAAACCCAGGACGAGAAACAGAGGGCGAGAAACAGAGGGGCTGAAACAGAGGGGCTGAAACAGAGGGTGAGAAACAGTGGGGCTGAAACAGAGGTGCTGAAACAGAGGGTGAGAAACAGAGGGGCTGAAACAGAGGTGCTGAAACAGAGGGCGAGAAATAGAGGGGCTGAAACAGAGGGGCTGAAACAGAGGGCGAGAAACAGAGGGCGAGAAACAGAGCCGCTGAAACAGAGGGGCTGAAACAGAGGGGCTGAAACAGAGGGGCTGAAAAATAGGCCGAGAAACAGAGGTGCTGAAACAGAGGGGCTGAAACAGAGGTGCTGAAACAGAGGGCGAGAAACAGAGGGCCTGAAACAGAGGGGCTGTAACAGAGGGGCTGAAACGGAGCACGAGAAATAGACGGGGTGAAACAGAGGGCGAGAAACAGAGGGGCTGAAGCAGTTTGGCTGAAACAGAGGGCGAGAAACAGAGGGGCTGAAATAGAGGGCGTGATACAGAGGTGCTGAAACAGAGGGGCTGAAACAGAGGGCGAGAAACAGAGGGGCTGAAACAGAGGGGCTGAAACAGAGGGCGAGAAATAGAGGGGCTGAAACAGTGGGGCTGAAACAGAGTGCGAGAAACAGAGGGGCTGAAACAGCGGGGCTGAAACAGAGGGGCTGAAACAGAGGGTGAGAAACAGAGGGGCTGGAACAGTGGGGCTGAAACAGAGTGCGAGAAACAGAGGGGGCTGAAACAGAGGGGCTCAAACCGAGGGGCTGAAACAGAGCAGCTGAAACAGAGGACGAGAAACAAAGGGCGAGAAACAGAGGGCGAGAAACAGAGGGCGAGAAACAGAGGGGCTGAAACAGAGGGGCTGAAACAGAGGGCGAGAAACAGAGGGGCTGAAACAGAGGGGCTGAAACAGAGGGCGAGAAACAGAGGGGCTGAAACAGAGGGACTGAAAGAGAGGGGCTGAAACATAGGGGCTGAAACAGAGGGGCTGAAACAGAGGGGGAGACACAGAGGGGCTGAAACAGAGGGGCTGAAACAGAGTGGGAGACACAGAGGGGCTGAAACAGAGGGGCTGAAACAGAGGGTCTGAAACAGAGGGCGAGAAACAGAGGGCGAGAAACAGAGGGGCTGAAGCAGAGGGTGAGAAACAGAGGGGCTGAAACAGAGGGTGAGAAACAGAGGGGCTGAAACAGTGGGCGAGAAACAGAGGGGCTGAAACAGAGGGGCTAAAACAGAGCAGCAGAAACTGAGGACGAGAAACAGAGGGCGAGAAACAGAGGGCGAGAAACAGAGCGGCTGAAACAGAGGGGCTGAAACAGAGGGGCTGAAACAGAGGGCGAGAAGCTGAGTGCGAGAAACAGAGGGGCTGAAACAGTGGGGCTAAAACAGAGGGCGAGAAACAGAGGGGCTGAAACAGAGGGGCTGAAACAGAGGTGCTGAAACAGAGGGGCTGAAACAGAGGGGCTGAAACAGAGGGGCTGAAACAGAGGGGCTGAAACAGAGGGCGAGAAACAGAGGGGCTCAAACAGAGGGGTTGAGACAGAGGGGCGGAAACAGAGGGGCTGAAACAGAGGGCGAGAAACAGAGGGGCTAAAACAGCGGGGCTGAAACAAAGGGGCCGAAACAGAGGGCGAGAAACAGAGGGGCTAAAACAGCGGGGCTGAAACAAAGGGGCCGAAACAGAGGGCGAGAAACAGAGGGGCTGAAACAGAGGGGCTAAAACAGAGGGCGAGAAGCAGAGGGGCAGAAACAGAGCGGCTGAAACAGAGGGGCTGAAACAGAGGGCGAGAAACAGAGGGGCTGAAACAGAGGGGCTCAAACAGAGGGGCTCAAACAGAAGAGCTGAAACAGAGGGTGAGAAAAAGAGGGCGAGGAACAGAGGGGCTGAAACAGAGGGGCTGAAACAGACGGGCTGAAACAGAGGGCGAGAAACAGAGGGGCTGAAACAGAGGGACTGAAAGAGAGGGGCTGAAACAGAGGGGCTGAAACAGAGGAGCTGAAACAGAGGGGGAGACACAGAGGGGCTGAAACAGAGGGGCTGAAACAGAGGGTCTGAAACAGAGGGGCTGAAACAGAGGGCGAGAAACAGAGGGCGAGAAACAGAGGGGCTGAAGCCGGGAGGCTGAAACAGAGGGTGAGAAACAGAGGGGCTGAAACAGAGGGCGAGAAACAGAGGGGCTGAAACAGAGGGGCTAAAACAGAGCAGCAGAAACTGAGGACGAGAAACAGAGGGCGAGAAACAGAGGGCGAGAAACAGAGCGGCTGGAACAGAGGGGCTGAAACAGAGGGCGAGACACAGAGGGGCTGAAACAGAGGGGCTGAAACAGAGGGCGAGAAACAGAGGGGCTGAAACAGAGGGCGAGAAACAGAGGGGCTGAAACAGAGGGGCTAAAACAGAGCAGCAGAAACTGAGGACGAGAAACAGAGGGCGAGAAACAGAGAGCGAGAAACAGAGCGGCTGAAACAGAGGGGCTGAAACAGAGGGCGAGAAACAGAGGGGCTGGAACAGAGGGGCTGAAACAGAGGGCGAGACACAGAGGGGCTGAAACAGAGGGGCTGAAACAGAGGGCGAGAAACAGAGAGGCTGAAACAGAGGGGCTGAAACAGAGGACGAGAAACAGAGGGGCTGACACAGAGGGGCTGAAACAGAGGGGCTGAAACGGAGCGCGAGATACAGACGGGCTGAAACAGAGGGGCTGAAACAGTGGGCCAGAAAGAGAGGAGCTGAAACAGAGGGGTTGAAAAAGAGGGCGAGAAATAGAGGAGCTGAAACAGCGGGGCTGAAACAGAGGGCGAGAAACAGAGGGTGAGAAACAGAGGGGCTGAAACAGAGGGCGAGAAACAGAGGGGCTGAAATGGAGCGCGAGTAATAGACGGGGTGAAACAGAGGGCGAGAAACAGAGGGGCTGAAGCAGTTTGGCTGAAACAGAGGGCGAGAAACAGAGGGGCTGAAACAGAGGGCGTGATACAGAGGTGCTGAAACAGAGGGGCTGAAACAGAGGGCGAGAAACAGAGGGGCTGAAACAGAGGGGCTGAAACAGAGGGCGAGAAACAGAGGGCGAGAAACAGAGGGGCTGAATCAGAGGGGCTGAAACAGAGGGCGAGAAATAGAGGGGCTGAAACAGAGGGGCTGAAACAGAGGGCGAGAAACAGAGGGCGAGAAACAGAGCGGCTGAAACAGAGGCGCTGAAACAGAGGGGCTGAAACAGAGGGGCTGAAAAATAGGCCGAGAAACAGAGGTGCTGAAACAGAGGGGCTGAAACAGAGGTGCTGAAACAGAGGGCGAGAAACAGAGGGCCTGAAACAGAGGGGCTGTAACAGAGGGGCTGAAACAGAGGACGAGAAACAGGGGCTGAAACAGATGGGCTGAAACAGAGGGCGAGAAACAGAGGGGCTGAAACAGAGGAGCTGAAACAGAGGGGCTGAAACCCAGGACGAGAAACAGAGGGCGAGAAACAGAGGGGCTGAAACAGAGGGGCTGAAACAGAGGGGCTGAAACGGAGCGCGAGATACAGACGGGCTGAAACAGAGGGGCTGAAACAGTGGGCCAGAAAGAGAGGAGCTGAAACAGAGGGGTTGAAAAAGAGGGCGAGAAATAGAGGAGCTGAAACAGCGGGGCTGAAACAGAGGGCGAGAAACAGAGGGTGAGAAACAGAGGGGCTGAAACAGAGGGCGAGAAACAGAGGGGCTGAAATGGAGCGCGAGTAATAGACGGGGTGAAACAGAGGGCGAGAAACAGAGGGGCTGAAGCAGTTTGGCTGAAACAGAGGGCGAGAAACAGAGGGGCTGAAACAGAGGGCGTGATACAGAGGTGCTGAAACAGAGGGGCTGAAACAGAGGGCGAGAAACAGAGGGGCTGAAACAGAGGGGCTGAAACAGAGGGCGAGAAACAGAGGGCGAGAAACAGAGGGGCTGAATCAGAGGGGCTGAAACAGAGGGCGAGAAATAGAGGGGCTGAAACAGAGGGGCTGAAACAGAGGGCGAGAAACAGAGGGCGAGAAACAGAGCGGCTGAAACAGAGGCGCTGAAACAGAGGGGCTGAAACAGAGGGGCTGAAAAATAGGCCGAGAAACAGAGGTGCTGAAACAGAGGGGCTGAAACAGAGGTGCTGAAACAGAGGGCGAGAAACAGAGGGCCTGAAACAGAGGGGCTGTAACAGAGGGGCTGAAACAGAGGACGAGAAACAGGGGCTGAAACAGATGGGCTGAAACAGAGGGCGAGAAACAGAGGGGCTGAAACAGAGGAGCTGAAACAGAGGGGCTGAAACCCAGGACGAGAAACAGAGGGCGAGAAACAGAGGGGCTGAAACAGAGGGGCTGAAACAGAGGGTGAGAAACAGTGGGGCTGAAACAGAGGTGCTGAAACAGAGGGTGAGAAACAGAGGGGCTGAAACAGAGGTGCTGAAACAGAGGGCGAGAAATAGAGGGGCTGAAACAGAGGGGCTGAAACAGAGGGCGAGAAACAGAGGGCGAGAAACAGAGCCGCTGAAACAGAGGGGCTGAAACAGAGGGGCTGAAACAGAGGGGCTGAAAAATAGGCCGAGAAACAGAGGTGCTGAAACAGAGGGGCTGAAACAGAGGTGCTGAAACAGAGGGCGAGAAACAGAGGGCCTGAAACAGAGGGGCTGTAACAGAGGGGCTGAAACGGAGCACGAGAAATAGACGGGGTGAAACAGAGGGCGAGAAACAGAGGGGCTGAAGCAGTTTGGCTGAAACAGAGGGCGAGAAACAGAGGGGCTGAAATAGAGGGCGTGATACAGAGGTGCTGAAACAGAGGGGCTGAAACAGAGGGCGAGAAACAGAGGGGCTGAAACAGAGGGGCTGAAACAGAGGGCGAGAAATAGAGGGGCTGAAACAGTGGGGCTGAAACAGAGTGCGAGAAACAGAGGGGCTGAAACAGCGGGGCTGAAACAGAGGGGCTGAAACAGAGGGTGAGAAACAGAGGGGCTGGAACAGTGGGGCTGAAACAGAGTGCGAGAAACAGAGGGGGCTGAAACAGAGGGGCTCAAACCGAGGGGCTGAAACAGAGCAGCTGAAACAGAGGACGAGAAACAAAGGGCGAGAAACAGAGGGCGAGAAACAGAGGGCGAGAAACAGAGGGGCTGAAACAGAGGGGCTGAAACAGAGGGCGAGAAACAGAGGGGCTGAAACAGAGGGGCTGAAACAGAGGGCGAGAAACAGAGGGGCTGAAACAGAGGGACTGAAAGAGAGGGGCTGAAACATAGGGGCTGAAACAGAGGGGCTGAAACAGAGGGGGAGACACAGAGGGGCTGAAACAGAGGGGCTGAAACAGAGTGGGAGACACAGAGGGGCTGAAACAGAGGGGCTGAAACAGAGGGTCTGAAACAGAGGGCGAGAAACAGAGGGCGAGAAACAGAGGGGCTGAAGCAGAGGGTGAGAAACAGAGGGGCTGAAACAGAGGGTGAGAAACAGAGGGGCTGAAACAGTGGGCGAGAAACAGAGGGGCTGAAACAGAGGGGCTAAAACAGAGCAGCAGAAACTGAGGACGAGAAACAGAGGGCGAGAAACAGAGGGCGAGAAACAGAGCGGCTGAAACAGAGGGGCTGAAACAGAGGGGCTGAAACAGAGGGCGAGAAGCTGAGTGCGAGAAACAGAGGGGCTGAAACAGTGGGGCTAAAACAGAGGGCGAGAAACAGAGGGGCTGAAACAGAGGGGCTGAAACAGAGGTGCTGAAACAGAGGGGCTGAAACAGAGGGGCTGAAACAGAGGGGCTGAAACAGAGGGGCTGAAACAGAGGGCGAGAAACAGAGGGGCTCAAACAGAGGGGTTGAGACAGAGGGGCGGAAACAGAGGGGCTGAAACAGAGGGCGAGAAACAGAGGGGCTAAAACAGCGGGGCTGAAACAAAGGGGCCGAAACAGAGGGCGAGAAACAGAGGGGCTAAAACAGCGGGGCTGAAACAAAGGGGCCGAAACAGAGGGCGAGAAACAGAGGGGCTGAAACAGAGGGGCTAAAACAGAGGGCGAGAAGCAGAGGGGCAGAAACAGAGCGGCTGAAACAGAGGGGCTGAAACAGAGGGCGAGAAACAGAGGGGCTGAAACAGAGGGGCTCAAACAGAGGGGCTCAAACAGAAGAGCTGAAACAGAGGGTGAGAAAAAGAGGGCGAGGAACAGAGGGGCTGAAACAGAGGGGCTGAAACAGACGGGCTGAAACAGAGGGCGAGAAACAGAGGGGCTGAAACAGAGGGACTGAAAGAGAGGGGCTGAAACAGAGGGGCTGAAACAGAGGAGCTGAAACAGAGGGGGAGACACAGAGGGGCTGAAACAGAGGGGCTGAAACAGAGGGTCTGAAACAGAGGGGCTGAAACAGAGGGCGAGAAACAGAGGGCGAGAAACAGAGGGGCTGAAGCAGGGAGGCTGAAACAGAGGGTGAGAAACAGAGGGGCTGAAACAGAGGGCGAGAAACAGAGGGGCTGAAACAGAGGGGCTAAAACAGAGCAGCAGAAACTGAGGACGAGAAACAGAGGGCGAGAAACAGAGGGCGAGAAACAGAGCGGCTGGAACAGAGGGGCTGAAACAGAGGGCGAGACACAGAGGGGCTGAAACAGAGGGGCTGAAACAGAGGGCGAGAAACAGAGGGGCTGAAACAGAGGGCGAGAAACAGAGGGGCTGAAACAGAGGGGCTAAAACAGAGCAGCAGAAACTGAGGACGAGAAACAGAGGGCGAGAAACAGAGAGCGAGAAACAGAGCGGCTGAAACAGAGGGGCTGAAACAGAGGGCGAGAAACAGAGGGGCTGGAACAGAGGGGCTGAAACAGAGGGCGAGACACAGAGGGGCTGAAACAGAGGGGCTGAAACAGAGGGCGAGAAACAGAGAGGCTGAAACAGAGGGGCTGAAACAGAGGACGAGAAACAGAGGGGCTGACACAGAGGGGCTGAAACAGAGGGGCTGAAACGGAGCGCGAGATACAGACGGGCTGAAACAGAGGGGCTGAAACAGTGGGCCAGAAAGAGAGGAGCTGAAACAGAGGGGTTGAAAAAGAGGGCGAGAAATAGAGGAGCTGAAACAGCGGGGCTGAAACAGAGGGCGAGAAACAGAGGGTGAGAAACAGAGGGGCTGAAACAGAGGGCGAGAAACAGAGGGGCTGAAATGGAGCGCGAGTAATAGACGGGGTGAAACAGAGGGCGAGAAACAGAGGGGCTGAAGCAGTTTGGCTGAAACAGAGGGCGAGAAACAGAGGGGCTGAAACAGAGGGCGTGATACAGAGGTGCTGAAACAGAGGGGCTGAAACAGAGGGCGAGAAACAGAGGGGCTGAAACAGAGGGGCTGAAACAGAGGGCGAGAAACAGAGGGCGAGAAACAGAGGGGCTGAATCAGAGGGGCTGAAACAGAGGGCGAGAAATAGAGGGGCTGAAACAGAGGGGCTGAAACAGAGGGCGAGAAACAGAGGGCGAGAAACAGAGCGGCTGAAACAGAGGCGCTGAAACAGAGGGGCTGAAACAGAGGGGCTGAAAAATAGGCCGAGAAACAGAGGTGCTGAAACAGAGGGGCTGAAACAGAGGTGCTGAAACAGAGGGCGAGAAACAGAGGGCCTGAAACAGAGGGGCTGTAACAGAGGGGCTGAAACAGAGGACGAGAAACAGGGGCTGAAACAGATGGGCTGAAACAGAGGGCGAGAAACAGAGGGGCTGAAACAGAGGAGCTGAAACAGAGGGGCTGAAACCCAGGACGAGAAACAGAGGGCGAGAAACAGAGGGGCTGAAACAGAGGGGCTGAAACAGAGGGTGAGAAACAGTGGGGCTGAAACAGAGGTGCTGAAACAGAGGGTGAGAAACAGAGGGGCTGAAACAGAGGTGCTGAAACAGAGGGCGAGAAATAGAGGGGCTGAAACAGAGGGGCTGAAACAGAGGGCGAGAAACAGAGGGCGAGAAACAGAGCCGCTGAAACAGAGGGGCTGAAACAGAGGGGCTGAAACAGAGGGGCTGAAAAATAGGCCGAGAAACAGAGGTGCTGAAACAGAGGGGCTGAAACAGAGGTGCTGAAACAGAGGGCGAGAAACAGAGGGCCTGAAACAGAGGGGCTGTAACAGAGGGGCTGAAACGGAGCACGAGAAATAGACGGGGTGAAACAGAGGGCGAGAAACAGAGGGGCTGAAGCAGTTTGGCTGAAACAGAGGGCGAGAAACAGAGGGGCTGAAATAGAGGGCGTGATACAGAGGTGCTGAAACAGAGGGGCTGAAACAGAGGGCGAGAAACAGAGGGGCTGAAACAGAGGGGCTGAAACAGAGGGCGAGAAATAGAGGGGCTGAAACAGTGGGGCTGAAACAGAGGGCGAGAAACAGAGGGGCTGAAACAGAGGGGCTGAAACAGAGGGCGAGAAACAGAGCGGCTGAAACAGAGGGCGAGAAACAGAGGGGCTGACACAGAGGGGCTGAAACAGAGGGCGAGAAACAGAGGGGCTGAAACAGAGGGGCTGAAACAGAGGGCGAGAAACAGAGGGGCTGAAACAGAGGGGCTGAAACCGAGGACGAGAAACAGAGGGGCTGAAACAGAGGGGCTGACACAGAGGGCGAGAAACAGAGGGGCTGAAACAGAGGTGCTGAAACAGAGGGTGAGAAACAGAGGGGCTGAAACAGAGGGGCTGAAACAGAGGGGCTGAAACAGTGGGGCCGAAACAGAGGGGCTGAAACAAAGGTGCTGAAACACAGGGGCTGAAACAGAGGGGCTGAAACAGAGGGGCTGAAACAGAGGGTGAGAAACAGAGGGGCTGAAACAGAGGTGCTGAAACAGAGGGTGAGAAACAGAGGGGCTGAAACAGAGGGACTGAAACAGAGGGGCTGAAACAGTGGGGCCGAAACAGAGGGTGAGAAACAGAGGGCGAGAAACAGAGGGGCTGAAACAGAGGGGCTGAAACAGAGGGGCTGGAACAGAGGGCGAGAAGCAGAGTGCGAGAAACAGAGGGGCTGAAACAGAGGGCGAGAAACAGAGGGGCTGAAACAGAGGGGCTGAAACCAAGGTGCTGAAACAGAGCGGCTGAAACAGAGGGGCTGAATCAGAGGGGGTGAAACAGAGGGGCTGAAACAGAGGGCGAGAAACAGAGGGCGAGAAACAGAGGGGCTGAAACAGAGGGGCTGAAACAGAGGGCGAGAAACAGAGGGCGAGAAACTGAGGGGGTGAAACAGAGGGCGAGAAACAGAGGGCCTGAAACAGAGGAGTTGAAACAGAGGGCGAGAAACTGAGGGGCTAAAACAGCGGGGCTGACACAGAGGAGCTGAAACAGAGGGATAGAAACAGAGGGGCTGAAACAGAGGGGCTAAAACAGAGGGCGAGAAACAGAGGGGCAGAAACAGAGCGGCTGAAGCAGAGGGGCTGAAACAGAGAGTGAGAAACAGAGGGGCTGAAACAGAGGGGCTGCAACAGAGTGTCTGAAACAGAGGGGCTGAAACAGAGGGGCTGAAACAGAGGGGCTGAAACAGAGGGGCTGAAACAGAGAGTGAGAAACAGAGGGGCTGAAACAGAGGGGCTGAAACAGAGGGCGAGAAACAGAGGGGCTGAAACAGACGCACTGAAAGAGAGGGGCTGAAACAGAGGGCGAGAAACAGAGGGGCTGAAACAGAGGGGCTGAAATAGAGGTGCTGAAACAGAGGGGCTGAAACAGAGGGGGAGACACAGAGGGGCTGAAACAGTGGGGCTGAAACAGAGGGCGAGAAACAGAGGGGCTGAAACAGAGGGCGTGATACAGCGGTGCTGAAACAGAGGGGCTGAAACAGAGGGCGAGAAACAGAGGGGCTGAAACAGAGGTGCTGAAACAGAGGGCGAGAAACAGAGGGGCTGAAACAGAGGGACTGAAACAGAGGGCGAAAAACAGAGGGGCTGAAACAGAGGGGCTGAAACAGAGGGGCTGAAATAGAGTGCGAGAAACAGAGGGCGAGAAACTGAGGGGCTGAAACAGAGGGCGAGAAACAGAGGGGCTGACACAGAGGGGCTGAAACAGAGGGCGAGAAACAGAGGGGCTGCATCAGAGGGGCTAAAACAGAGGGCGAGAAACAGAGGGGCGGAAACAGATCGGCTGAAACAGATGGGGTTAAACAGAGGGCGAGAAACAGAGGGGCTGAAACAGAGGTGCTGAAACAGAGGGGCTGAAACAGAGGGCGAGAAACAGAGGGGCTGAAACAGAGCGGCTGAAACAGAGGGGCTGAAACAGAAACGAGAAACAGAGGGGCTGACACAGAGGGGCTAAAACAGAGGGCGAGAAACAGAGGGACTGAAACAGAGGGCGAGAAACAGAGGGGCTGAAACAGAGGGGCTGAAACAGAGGGTCAGAAACAGATGTGCTGAAACAGAGGTGCAGAAACAGAGGGTGAGAAACAGAGGGGCTGAAACAGAGGGGTGTAACAGAGGGGCTGAAACAGAGTACGAGAAACAGAGGGGCTGAAACAGAGGGGCTGAAACAGAGGGGCTGAAACAGAGGGTCTGAAACCGAGGACGAGAAACAGAGGGGCTGAAACAGAGGGCGAGAAACAGATGGGCTGAGACAGAGGTGCCGAAACAGAGGGGCTGAAACAGAGGGCGAGAAACAGAGGGGCTGAAACAGAGGGGCTGAAACAGAGGGTCTGAAACCGAGGACGAGAAACAGAGGGGCTGAAACAGAGGGCGAGAAACAGATGGGCTGAGACAGAGGAGCCGAAACACAGGGGGTGAAACAGAGGGGCTGAAACAGACGGGCTGAAACAGAGGGCGAGAAACTGAGGGGCTGAAACAGAGGGGCTGAAACAGAGGGCGAGAAACAGAGGGTCTGAAACAGCGGGGCTGAAACAGAGGGGCTGAAACAGAGGTGCTGAAACAGAGGGCAAGAAACAGAGGGCGAGAAACTGAGGGGCTGAAACAGAGGGCGAGAAACAGAGGGGCTGAAACACAGGGGTTGAAACAGAGGGCGAGAAACAGAGGGGCTGAAACAGCGGGGCTGAAACAGAGGGGCTGAAACAGAGGGCGAGAAACAGAGGGGCTGAAACAGAGGGGCTAAAACAGAGGGCGAGAAACAGAGGGGCGGAAACAGAGCAGCTGAAACAGAGGGACTGAAACAGAGGGGCTGAAACAGAGGACGAGAAACAGAGGGCGAGAAACAGAGGGGCTGAAACCGAGGGGCTGAAACAGAGCAGCTGAAACAGAGGACGAGAAACAGAGGGCGAGAAACAGAGGGGCTGAAACAGCGGGGCTGAAACAGAGGGGCTGAAACAGAGGGTGAGAAACAGAGGGGCTGGAACAGTGGGGCTGAAACAGAGTGCGAGAAACAGAGGGGGCTGAAACAGAGGGGCTCAAACCGAGGGGCTGAAACAGAGCAGCTGAAACAGAGGACGAGAAACAAAGGGCGAGAAACAGAGGGCGAGAAACAGAGGGCGAGAAACAGAGGGGCTGAAACAGAGGGTCTGAAACAGAGGGCGAGAAACAGAGGGCGAGAAACAGAGGGGCTGAAACAGAGTGGCTGAAACAGAGGGGCTGAAACAGAGGGGCTGAAACAGAGGGCGAGAAACAGAGGGGCTGGAACAGTGGGGCTGAAACACAGTGCGAGAAACAGAGGGGGTTGAAACAGAGGGGCTGAAACAGGGTGCGAGAAACAGAGAGGCTGAAACAGAGGGGCTGAAACAGAGGGCGAGAAACAGAGGGGCTGATACCGAGGGGCTGAAACAGAGGGGCTGAAACAGAGGGCGAGAAACAGAGGGGCTGAAACAGAGGGGCTGAAACAGAGGTGCTGTAACAGAGGGCGAGAAACAGAGGGGCTGAAACAGAGGGGTGTAACAGAGGGGCTGAAACAGAGGACGAGAAACAGAGGGGCTGAAACAGAGGGGCTAAAACAGAGGGGCTAAAACAGAGGGCGAGAAACAGAGGGCGCGAAACAGAGGGGCTGAAACTGAGGGGCTGAAACAGAGGGCGAGAAACAGAGGGGCTCAAACAGAGGGGTTGAGACAGAGGGCCTGAAACAGAGGGCGATAAACAAAGGGCGAGAAACTGAGGGGCTGAAACAGAGGGCGAGAAACAGAGGGGCTGAAACAGAGGGGCTGAAACAGAGGGCGAGAAACAGAGGGGCTAAAACAGCGGGGCTGAAACAGAGGGGCTGAAACAGAGAGCGAGAAACAGAGGGCGAGAAACAGAGGGGCTGAATCAGAGGGGCTGAAACAGAGGGGCTCAAACAGAAGTGCTGAAACAGAGGGTGAGAAACAGAGGGCGAGGAACAGAGGGGCTGAAACAGAGGGGCTGAAACAGAGGGCGAGAAACAGAGGGGCTCAAACAGAGGGGTTGAGACAGAGGGCCTGAAACAGAGGGCGATAAACAAAGGGCGAGAAACTGAGGGGCTGAAACAGAGGGCGAGAAACAGAGGGGCTGAAACAGAGGGGCTGAAACAGAGGGCGAGAAACAGAGGGGCTAAAACAGCGGGGCTGAAACAGAGGGGCTGAAACAGAGAGCGAGAAACAGAGGGCGAGAAACAGAGGGGCTGAATCAGAGGGGCTGAAACAGAGGGGCTCAAACAGAAGTGCTGAAACAGAGGGTGAGAAACAGAGGGCGAGGAACAGAGGGGCTGAAACAGAGGGGCTGAAACAGACGGGCTGAAACAGAGGGCGAGAAACAGAGGGGCTGAAACAGAGGGACAGAAACAGAGGGGCTGAAACAGAGGGGCTGAAACAGAGGGCGAGAAACAGGGGGCGAGAAACAGAGGGGCTGAAGCAGGGAGGCTGAAACAGAGGGTGAGAAACAGAGGGGCTGAAACAGAGGGCGAGAAACAGAGGGGCTGAAACAGAGGGGCTGAAACAGAGCAGCTGAAACTGAGGACGAAAAACAGAGTGCGACAAACAGAGGGCGAGAAACAGAGTGGCTGAAACAGAGGGGCTGAAACAGTGGGGCTGAAACAGAGGGCGAGAAACAGAGGGGCTGGAACAGAGGGGCTGAAACAGAGGGCGAGACACAGAGGGGCTGAAACAGAGGGGCTGAAACAGAGGGCGAGAAACAGAGAGGCTGAAACAGAGGGGCTGAAACAGAGGGGCTGAAACAGAGGACGAGAAACAGAGGGGCTGACACAGAGGGGCTGAAATACAGGGGCTGAAACAGAGGGCGAGATACAGACGGGCTGAAACAGAGGGGCTGAAACAGTGGGCCAGAAAGAGAGGAGCTGAAACAGAGGGGTTGAAAAAGAGGGCGAGAAATAGAGGAGCTGAAACAGCGGGGCTGAAACAGAGGGCGAGAAACAGAGGGTGAGAAACAGAGGGGCTGAAACAGAGTGGCTGAAACAGAGGGGCTGAAACGGAGCGCGAGAAATAGACGGGGTGAAACAGAGGGCGAGAAACAGAGGGGCTGAAGCAGTTTGGCTGAAACAGAGGGCGAGAAACAGAGGGGCTGAAACAGAGGGCGTGATACAGAGGTGCTGAAACAGAGGGGCTGAAACAGAGGGCGAGAAACAGAGGGGCTGAAACAGAGGGGCTGAAACAGAGGGCGAGAAATAGAGGGGCTGAAACAGTGGGGCTGAAACAGAGGGCGAGAAACAGAGGGGCTGAAACAGAGGGGCTGATACAGAGGGCGAGAAACAGAGGGCTGAAACAGAGGGGCTGAAACAGAGCGGCTGAAACAGAGGGGCTGAAACAGAGGGTAAGAAACAGAGGGCGAGAAACAGAGGTGCTGAAACAGAGGGCGAGAAACAGAAAGCGAGAAACAGAGGGGCTGAAACAGAGGGGCTGAAACAGAGGTGCTGAAACAGAGGGTGAGAAACAGAGGGGCTGAAACAGAGGGGCTGAAACAGAGGGCGAGAAACAGAGGGCGAGAAACAGAGGGGCTGAAACAGAGGGGCTAAAACAGAGGGGCTGAAACAGAGGGGCTGAAAAATAGGCCGAGAAACAGAGGTGCTGAAACAGAGGGGCTGAAACAGAGGTGCTGAAACAGAGGGCGAGAAACAGAGGGGCTGAAACAGAGGGGCTGTAACAGAGGGGCTGAAACAGAGGACGAGAAACAGAGGGGCTGAAACAGAGGGGCTGAAAAGGAGGGCGAGAAACAGTGGGGCTGAAACAGAGGGCGAGAAACAGAGGGGCTGAAACAGAGGGCGAGAAACAGAGGGGCTGAAACAGAGGGGCTGAAACATAGCAGCTGAAACTGAGGACGAGAAACAAAGGGCGAGAAACAGTGGGCGAGAAACAGAGCGGCTAAAACAGAGGGGCTGAAACAGAGGGGCTGAAACAGAGGGCGAGAAACACAGGGGCTGGAACAGAGGGGCTGAAACAGAGGGCGAGACACAGAGGGGCTGAAACAGAGGGGCTGAAACAGAGGGCGAGAAACAGGTGTGCTGAAACAGAGGGGCTGAAACAGAGGGCGAGAAACAGAGGGCGAGATACAGACGGGCTGAAACAGAGGGGCTGAAACAGTGGGCCAGAAAGAGAGGAGCTGAAACAGAGGGGTTGAAAAAGAGGGCGAGAAATAGAGGAGCTGAAACAGCGGGGCTGAAACAGAGGGCGAGAAACAGAGGGTCTGAAACAGAGGGGCTGAAACAGAGGGGCTGAAACGGAGCGCGAGAAATAGACGGGGTGAAACAGAGGGCGAGAAACAGAGGGGCTGAAGCAGTTTGGCTGAAACATAGGGCGAGAAACAGAGGGGCTGAAACAGAGGGCGTGATACAGAGGTGCTGAAACAGAGGGGCTGAAACAGAGGGCGAGAAACAGAGGGGCTGAAACAGGGGGGCTGAAACAGAGGGCGAGAAATAGAGGGGCTGAAACAGTGGGGCTGAAACAGAGGGCGAGAAACAGAGGGGCTGAAACAGAGGGGCTGATACAGAGGGCGAGAAACAGAGGGGCTGAAACAGAGGGGCTGAAACAGAGGTGCTGAAACAGAGGGCGAGAAACAGAGGGGCTGAAACAGAGGGGCTAAAACAGAGGGGCTGAAACAGAGGGGCTGAAAAATAGGCCGAGAAACAGAGGTGCTGAAACAGAGGGGCTGAAACAGAGGTGCTGAAACAGAGGGCGAGAAACAGAGGGGCTGAAACAGAGGGGCTGTAACAGAGGGGCTGAAACAGAGGGGCTGAAACAGAGGGGCTGAAACAGAGGGGCTGAAACCGAGGACGAGACACAGAGGGGCTGATACAGAGGGGCTGAAACAGAGGGCGAGAAACAGAGAGGCTGAAACAGAGGGGCTGAAACAGAGGGGCTGAAACAGAGGGCGAGAAACAGAGGGGCTGAAACAGAGGGGCTGAAACAGAGGGCGAGAAACATAGGGCGAGAAACTGAGGGGCTGAAACAGAGGGCGAGAAACAGAGGGGCTGAAACAGAGGGGCTGAAACAGAGGGCGAGAAACAGAGGGGTTAAAACAGCGGGGCTGAAAAAGAGGGGCTGAAACAGAGGGCAAGAAACAGAGGGGCTGAAACAGAGGGGCTAAAACAGAGGGCGAGAAACAGAGGGGCGGAAATAGAGCAGCTGAAACAGAGGGGCTGAAACAGAGGGCGAGAAACATAGGGGCTGAAACAGACGGGCTGAAACAGACGGGCTGAAACAGACGGGCTGAAACAGAGGGCGAGAAACAGAGGGGCTGAAACAGAGCGCCTGAAACAGAGGGCGAGAAACAGAGGGGCAGAAACAGAGGGGATGAAACAGAGGGCGAGAAACAGAGGGACTGAAAGAGACGGCGAGAAACAGAGGGGCTGAAACAGAGCGGCTGAAACAGAGGGCGAGAAACAGAGGGGCTGAAACAGAGGGCGAGAAACAGAGTGGCTGAAACAGACGGTCTGAAACAGAGGGGCTGAAACAGAGGGCGAGAAACAGAGGGCCTGAAACAGAGGGCAAGAAACAAAGGGGCTGAAACAGAGGGCGAGAAACAGAGGGGCTGAAACAGAGGGGCTGAAACAGAGGGGCTAAAACAGAGTGGCTGAAACAGAGGGGCTGTAAAAGAGGGGCTGGAACAGAGGGGGAGAAACAGAGGGGCTGAAACAGAGGGGCTGAATCAGCGGGGCTGAAACAGAGGGCGAGAAACAGCGGGGCTGAAACAGAGGGCGAGAAACAGAGGGGCAGAAACAGAGGGCGAGAAACAGAGGGGCTGAAACAGAGGGGCTGAAACAGAGGGCGAGAAACAGAGGGTGAGAAATAGATGGCGAAAAACAGAGGGGCTGAAACAGAGGGGCTGAATCAGAGGGGCTGAAACAGAGGGGCTGAATCAGAGGGGCTGAAACAGAGGGGCTGAATCAGAGGGGCTGAAACAGAGGGGCTGAATCAGAGGGGCTGAAACAGAGAGCGAGAAACAGAGGGCCTGAAACAGACGGCGAGAAACAGAGGGGCTGAAACAGAGGGCGAGAAACAGAGGGGCTGAAACAGAGGGACTGAAACAGAGGGCTGAAACAGAGGGCGAGAAACAGAGGGGCTGAAACAGAGGGCGAGAAACAGAGGGGCTGAATCAGAGGGGCTGAAACAGAGGGTGAGAAACAGAGGGGCTGAAACAGAGGGCGAGAAACAGAGTGGCTGAAACAGACGGGCTGAAACAGAGGGGCTGAAACAGAGGGCGAGAAACAGAGGGGCTGAAACAGAGGGCGAGAAACAGAGGGGCTGAAACAGAGGGGCTGAAACAGAGGGGCTGAAACAGAGTGGCTGAAACAGAGGGGCTGAAACAGAGGTACTGGAACAGAGGCGGAGAAACAGAGGGGCTGGAACAGAGGGGCTGAATCAGCGGGGCTGAAACAGTGGGCGAGAAACAGAGGGGCTGAAACAGAGGGCGAGAAACAGAGGCGCTGAAACAGAGGGGCTGAAACAGAGGGGCTGAAACAGTGGGGCTGAAACAGAGTGGTTGAATCAGTAGGGGCTGAATTAGAGGGGCTGAATCAGAGGGGCTGAAACAGAGGGTGAGAAACAGAGAGGGCTGACACAGAGGGGCTGAAACAGAGGGGCTGAAACAGAAGGCGAGAAACAGAGGGGCTGAATCAGAGGGGCTGAATCAGAGCGGCTAATCAGAGGGGCTGAAACAGAGGGGCTGAATCAGAGGGGCTGAAACAGAGGGCGAGACACAGAGGGGCTGAAACAGAGGGCCTGAATCAGAGGGGCTGAAACAGAGGGCGAGAAACAGAGGGGCTGAAACAGAGGGGCTGAAACAGACGGGCTGAAACAGAGAGCCTGAAACAGAGGGCAAGAAACAGAGGGGCTGAAACAGAGGGGCTGAAACAGAGGGGCTGAAACAGAGGGCGAGAAACAGAGGGTGAGAAATAGAGGGCGAGAAACAGAGGGGCTGAAACAGAGGGGCTGAAACAGAGTGGCTGAAACAGAGGGGCTGAATCAGAGGGGCAGAAACAGAGGGGCTGAATCAGAGGGGCTGAAACAGTGGGCGAGAAACAGAGGGCCTGAAACAGAGGGCGAGAAACAGAGGGGCTGAAACAGAGGGCGAGAAACAGAGTGGCTGAAACAGAGGGTCTGAAACAGAGGGGCTGAAACAGAGGGCGAGAAACAGAGGGGCAGAAACAGAGGGCGAGAAACAGAGGGGCTGAAACAGAGGGGCTGAAACAGAGGGGCTGAAGCAGAGGGCGAGAAACAGAGGGGCTGAATCAGAGGGGCTGAATCAGAGGCGCTGAAACAGTGGGGCTGAAACAGAGGGCGAGAAACAAAGGGGCTGAAACAGCGGGCGAGAAACAGAGGGCGAGAAACAGAGTGGCTGAAACAGACGGGCTGAAACAGAGAGCCTGAAACAGAGGGCGATAAACAGAGGGGCTGAAACAGAGGGCGAAAAACTAAGGGCTGAAACAGAGGGTGAGAAACAGAGGGTGAGAAATAGATGGCGAAAAACAGAGGGGCTGAAACAGAGGGGCTGAATCAGAGGGGCTGAAACAGAGGGGCTGAATCAGAGGGGCTGAAACAGAGGGGTTGAATCAGAGGGGCTGAAACAGAGAGCGAGAAACAGAGGGCCTGAAACAGACGGCGAGAAACAGAGGGGCTGAAACAGAGGTCAAGAAACAGAGGGGCTGAAACAGAGGACTGAAACAGAGGGCTGAAACAGAGGGCGAGAAACAGAGGGGCTGAAACAGAGGGCGAGAAACAGAGGGGCTGAATCAGAGGGGCTGAAACAGAGGTTTAGAAACAGAGGGGCTGAAACAGAGGGCGAGAAACAGAGTGGCTGAAACAGACGGGCTGAAACAGAGGGGCTGAAACAGAGGGCGAGAAACAGAGGGGCTGAAACAGAGGGCGAGAAACAGAGGGGCTGAAACAGAGGGGCTGAAACAGAGGGGCTGAAACAAAGTGGCTGAAACAGAGGGGCTGAAACACAGGTGCTGGAACAGAGGCGGAGAAACAGAGGGGCTGGAACAGAGGGGCTGAATCAGCGGGGCTGAAACAGTGGGCGAGAAACAGAGGGGCTGAAACAGAGGGCGAGAAACAGAGGCGCTGAAACAGAGGGGCTGAAACAGAGGGGCTGAAACAGTGGGGCTGAAACAGAGGGCGAGAAACAGAGGGGCTGAAACAGAGGGCGAGAAACAGAGGGGCTGAAACAGAGTGGCGGGAAACAGAGTGGTTGAATCAGTAGGGGCTGAATTAGAGGGGCTGAATCAGAGGGGCTGAAACAGAGGGTGAGAAACAGAGGGGCTGACACAGAGGGGCTGAAACAGAGGGGCTGAAACAGAAGGCGAGAAACAGAGGGGCTGAATCAGAGGGGCTGAATCAGAGCGGCTGAATCAGAGGGGCTGAAACAGAGGGGCTGAATCAGAGGGGCTGAAACAGAGGGCGAGACACAGAGGGGCTGAAACAGAGGGCGAGAATCAGAGGGGCTGAAACAGAGGGCGAGAAACAGAGGGGCTGAAACAGAGGGGCTGAAACAGACGGGCTGAAACAGAGAGCCTGAAACAGAGGGCAAGAAACAGAGGGGCTGAAAAAGAGGGGCTGAAACAGAGGGGCTGAAACAGAGGGCGAGAAACAGTGGGTGAGAAATAGAGGGCGAGAAACAGAGGGGCTGAAACAGAGGGGCTGAAACAGAGTGGCTGAAACAGAGGGTCTGAATCAGAGGGGCAGAAACAGAGGGGCTGAAACAGAGGGCGAGAAACAGAGGGCCTGAAACAGAGGGCGAGAAACAGAGGGGCTGAAACAGAGGGCGAGAAACAGAGTGGCTGAAACAGAGGGTCTGAAACAGAGGGGCTGAAACAGAGGGCGAGAAACAGAGGGGCTGAAACAGAGGGCGAGAAACAGAGGGGCTGAATCAGAGGCGCTGAAACAGAGGGTGAGAAACAGAGGGGCTGAAACAGAGGGCGAGAAACAGAGTGGCTGAAACAGACGGTCTGAAACAGAGGGGCTGAAACAGAGGGCGAGAAACAGAGGGCCTGAAACAGAGGGCGAGAAACAGAAGGGCTGAAACAGAGGGCGAGAAACAGAGGGGCTGAAACAGAGGGGCTGAAACAGAGGGGCTAAAACAGAGTGGCTGAAACAGAGGGGCTGTAAAAGAGGGGCTGGAACAGAGGGGGAGAAACAGAGGGGCTGAAACAGCGGGGCTGAATCAGAGGGGCTGAAACAGAGGGCGAGAAACAGAGGGGCTGAAACAGAGGGCGAGAAACAGAGGCGCTGAAACAGCGGGGCTGAAACAGAGGGGCTGAAACAGTGGGGCTGAAACAGAGGGCGAGAAACAGAGGGGCTGAAACAGAGGGTCTGAAACAGAGGGCGAGAAACAGAGGGGCGGGAAACAGAGGGGCTGAATCAGAGGGGCTGAATCAGAGGGGCTGAATCAGATGGGCTGAAACAGAGGGTGAGAAACAGAGGGGCTGAAACAGAGGGGCTGAAACAGAGGGCGAGAAACCGAGGGGCTGAATCAGAGGGGCTGAATCAGAGGGGCTGAATCACAGTGGCTGAAGCAGAGGGGCTGAATCAGAGGGGATGAAACAGAGGGCGAGAAACAGAGGGGCAGAAACAGAGGGCGAGAAACAGAGGGGCTGAAACAGAGGGGCTGAAACAGAGGGGCTGAATCAGAGGGGCTGATTCAGAGGGGCTGAAACAGAGGGGCTGAAACAGAGGGGCTAAAACAGAGTGGCTGAAACAGAGGGGCTGTAAAAGAGGGGCTGGAACAGAGGGGGAGAAACAGAGGGGCTGAAACAGCGGGGCTGAATCAGAGGGGCTGAAACAGAGGGCGAGAAACAGAGGGGCTGAAACAGAGGGCGAGAAACAGAGGCGCTGAAACAGAGGGGCTGAAACAGAGGGGCTGAAACAGTGGGGCTGAAACAGAGGGCGAGAAACAGAGGGGCTGAAACAGAGGGTCTGAAACAGAGGGCGAGAAACAGAGGGGCGGGAAACAGAGGGGCTGAATCAGAGGGGTTGAATCAGAGGGGCTGAATCAGATGGTCTGAAACAGAGGGTTTTAAACAGAGGGGCTGAAACAGAGGGGCTGAAACAGAGGGGCTGAAACAGAGGGCGAGAAACAGAGGGGCTGAATCAGAGGGGCTGAATCAGAGGGGCTGAATCAGAGGGGCTGAAGCAGAGGGGCTGAATCAGAGGGGATGAAACAGAGGGCGAGAAACAGAGGGGCAGAAACAGAGGGCGAGAAACAGAGGGGCTGAAACAGAGGGGCTGAAACAGAGGGGCTGAATCAGAGGGGCTGATTCAGAGGGGCTGAAACAGAGGGGCTGAATCAGCGGGGCTGAAACAGAGGGCGAGAAACAGCGGGGCTGAAACAGAGGGCGAGAAACAGAGGGGCAGAAACTGAGGGCGAGAAACAGAGGGGCTGAAACAGAGGGGCTGAAACAGAGGGCGAAAAACTAAGGGCTGAAACAGAGGGTGAGAAACAGAGGGTGAGAAATAGATGGCGAAAAACAGAGGGGCTGAAACAGAGGGGCTGAATCAGAGGGGCTGAAACAGAGGGGCTGAATCAGAGGGGCTGAAACAGAGGGGTTGAATCAGAGGGGCTGAAACAGAGAGCGAGAAACAGAGGGCCTGAAACAGACGGCGAGAAACAGAGGGGCTGAAACAGAGGTCAAGAAACAGAGGGGCTGAAACAGAGGGACTGAAACAGAGGGCTGAAACAGAGGGCGAGAAACAGAGGGGCTGAAACAGAGGGCGAGAAACAGAGGGGCTGAATCAGAGGGGCTGAAACAGAGGTTTAGAAACAGAGGGGCTGAAACAGAGGGCGAGAAACAGAGTGGCTGAAACAGACGGGCTGAAACAGAGGGGCTGAAACAGAGGGCGAGAAACAGAGGGGCTGAAACAGAGGGCGAGAAACAGAGGGGCTGAAACAGAGGGGCTGAAACAGAGGGGCTGAAACAAAGTGGCTGAAACAGAGGGGCTGAAACACAGGTGCTGGAACAGAGGCGGAGAAACAGAGGGGCTGGAACAGAGGGGCTGAATCAGCGGGGCTGAAACAGTGGGCGAGAAACAGAGGGGCTGAAACAGAGGGCGAGAAACAGAGGCGCTGAAACAGAGGGGCTGAAACAGAGGGGCTGAAACAGTGGGGCTGAAACAGAGGGCGAGAAACAGAGGGGCTGAAACAGAGGGCGAGAAACAGAGGGGCTGAAACAGAGGGGCGGGAAACAGAGTGGTTGAATCAGTAGGGGCTGAATTAGAGGGGCTGAATCAGAGGGGCTGAAACAGAGGGTGAGAAACAGAGGGGCTGACACAGAGGGGCTGAAACAGAGGGGCTGAAACAGAAGGCGAGAAACAGAGGGGCTGAATCAGAGGGGCTGAATCAGAGCGGCTGAATCAGAGGGGCTGAAACAGAGGGGCTGAATCAGAGGGGCTGAAACAGAGGGCGAGACACAGAGGGGCTGAAACAGAGGGCGAGAATCAGAGGGGCTGAAACAGAGGGCGAGAAACAGAGGGGCTGAAACAGAGGGGCTGAAACAGACGGGCTGAAACAGAGAGCCTGAAACAGAGGGCAAGAAACAGAGGGGCTGAAAAAGAGGGGCTGAAACAGAGGGGCTGAAACAGAGGGCGAGAAACAGTGGGTGAGAAATAGAGGGCGAGAAACAGAGGGGCTGAAACAGAGGGGCTGAAACAGAGTGGCTGAAACAGAGGGTCTGAATCAGAGGGGCAGAAACAGAGGGGCTGAAACAGAGGGCGAGAAACAGAGGGCCTGAAACAGAGGGCGAGAAACAGAGGGGCTGAAACAGAGGGCGAGAAACAGAGTGGCTGAAACAGAGGGTCTGAAACAGAGGGGCTGAAACAGAGGGCGAGAAACAGAGGGGCTGAAACAGAGGGCGAGAAACAGAGGGGCTGAATCAGAGGCGCTGAAACAGAGGGTGAGAAACAGAGGGGCTGAAACAGAGGGCGAGAAACAGAGTGGCTGAAACAGACGGTCTGAAACAGAGGGGCTGAAACAGAGGGCGAGAAACAGAGGGCCTGAAACAGAGGGCGAGAAACAGAAGGGCTGAAACAGAGGGCGAGAAACAGAGGGGCTGAAACAGAGGGGCTGAAACAGAGGGGCTAAAACAGAGTGGCTGAAACAGAGGGGCTGTAAAAGAGGGGCTGGAACAGAGGGGGAGAAACAGAGGGGCTGAAACAGCGGGGCTGAATCAGAGGGGCTGAAACAGAGGGCGAGAAACAGAGGGGCTGAAACAGAGGGCGAGAAACAGAGGCGCTGAAACAGCGGGGCTGAAACAGAGGGGCTGAAACAGTGGGGCTGAAACAGAGGGCGAGAAACAGAGGGGCTGAAACAGAGGGTCTGAAACAGAGGGCGAGAAACAGAGGGGCGGGAAACAGAGGGGCTGAATCAGAGGGGCTGAATCAGAGGGGCTGAATCAGATGGGCTGAAACAGAGGGTGAGAAACAGAGGGGCTGAAACAGAGGGGCTGAAACAGAGGGGCTGAAACAGAGGGCGAGAAACCGAGGGGCTGAATCAGAGGGGCTGAATCAGAGGGGCTGAATCACAGTGGCTGAAGCAGAGGGGCTGAATCAGAGGGGATGAAACAGAGGGCGAGAAACAGAGGGGCAGAAACAGAGGGCGAGAAACAGAGGGGCTGAAACAGAGGGGCTGAAACAGAGGGGCTGAATCAGAGGGGCTGATTCAGAGGGGCTGAAACAGAGGGGCTGAAACAGAGGGGCTAAAACAGAGTGGCTGAAACAGAGGGGCTGTAAAAGAGGGGCTGGAACAGAGGGGGAGAAACAGAGGGGCTGAAACAGCGGGGCTGAATCAGAGGGGCTGAAACAGAGGGCGAGAAACAGAGGGGCTGAAACAGAGGGCGAGAAACAGAGGCGCTGAAACAGAGGGGCTGAAACAGAGGGGCTGAAACAGTGGGGCTGAAACAGAGGGCGAGAAACAGAGGGGCTGAAACAGAGGGTCTGAAACAGAGGGCGAGAAACAGAGGGGCGGGAAACAGAGGGGCTGAATCAGAGGGGCTGAATCAGAGGGGCTGAATCAGATGGGCTGAAACAGAGGGTTTTAAACAGAGGGGCTGAAACAGAGGGGCTGAAACAGAGGGGCTGAAACAGAGGGCGAGAAACAGAGGGGCTGAATCAGAGGGGCTGAATCAGAGGGGCTGAATCAGAGGGGCTGAAGCAGAGGGGCTGAATCAGAGGGGATGAAACAGAGGGCGAGAAACAGAGGGGCAGAAACAGAGGGCGAGAAACAGAGGGGCTGAAACACAGGGGCTGAAACAGAGGGGCTGAATCAGAGGGGCTGATTCAGAGGGGCTGAAACAGAGGGGCTGAATCAGCGGGGCTGAAACAGAGGGCGAGAAACAGCGGGGCTGAAACAGAGGGCGAGAAACAGAGGGGCAGAAACTGAGGGCGAGAAACAGAGGGGCTGAAACAGAGGGGCTGAAACAGAGGGCGAGAAACAGAGTGGGTGAAAAAGAGGGCGAGAAACAGAGGGGCTGAAACAGAGGGCGAGAAACAGAGGGGCTGAAACAGAGGAGCTGAAACAGAGGGTCTGAAACAGAGGGTCTGAAACACAGGGCGAGAAACAGAGGGGCTGAATCAGAGGGGCTGAATCAGATGGGCTGAAACAGAGGGGCTGAAACAGAGGGCGAGAAACAAAGGGGCTGAAACAGCGGGCGAGAAACAGAGGGCGAGAAACAGAGGGGCGGAAACAGAGAGCCTGAAACAGAGGGCGAGAAACAGGGGGCTGAACCAGAGGGCGAAAAACAGAGGGGCTGAGTCAGAGTGCGAGAAACAGAGGGTGAGAAGCAGAGGGGCTGAAACAGAGGGGCTGAAACAGACGGGCTGAAACAGAGGGGCTGAAACAGAGGGCGAGAAACAGAGCGGCTGAAACAGAGGGGGGGAAACAGAGGGTATGAAACAGAGGGCGAGAAAACGGGGGGCTGAATCAGAATGGCTGAAACAGAGGGGCTGAAACAGAGGGCGAGAAACAGAGGGGCTGAAACAGAGGGCGAGAAACAGAGGGTCTGAAACAGAGGGCGAGAAACAGAGGGGCTGAATCAGAGGGGCAGAAACAGAGGGTGAGAAACAGAGGGGCTGAAACAGAGGGTGAGAAACAGAGTGGCTGAAACAGATGGGCTGAAACAGAGGGGCTGAAACAGAGGGCGAGAAACAGAGGGGCTGAAACAGAGGGTGAGAAACAGAGGGGCTGAACAAGAGGGGCTGGAACAGAGGGGGAGAAACAGAGGGGCTGAAACAGCGGGGCTGAATCAGAAGGGCCTAAACAGAGGGCGAGAAACAGAGGGGCTGAAACAGAGGGCGAGAAACAGAGGGGCTGAAACAGAGGGGCTGAAACAGAGGGGCTGAAACAGTGGGGCTGAAACAGAGGGCGAGAAACAGAGGGGCTGAAACAGAGGGCGAGAAACAGAGGGGCTGAAACAGAGGGGCGGGAAACAGAGGGGCTGAAACAGAGGCGCGGGAAACAGAGGGGCTGAAACAGAGGCGCGGGAAACAGAGGGGCTGAATCAGAGGGGCTGAATCAGAGGGGCTGAAACAGAGGGCGAGAAACAGTGGGGCTGAAACAGAGGGGCTGAAACAGAGGGGCTGAAACAGAGGGCGAGAAGCAGAGGGGCTGAAACAGTGGGGCTGAAACAGAGGGCGAGAAACAGAGGGGCTGAAACATAGGGCGAGAAACAGAGGGGCTGAAACAGAGGGCGAGAAACAGAGGGGCTGAAACAGAGGGGCTGAAACAGAGGGGCTAAAACAGAGTGGCTGAAACAGAGGGCGAGAAACAGAGGGGCTGGAACAGAGGGGGAGAAACAGAGGGGCTGAAACAGCGGGCTGAATCAGAGGGGCTGAAACAGAGGGCGAGAAACAGAGGGGCTGAAACAGAGGGCGAGAAACAGAGGCGCTGAAACAGAGGGGCTGAAACAGAGGGGCTGAAAGAGTGGGGCTGAAACAGAGGGCGAGAATCAGAGGGGCTGAAACAGAGGGCGAGAAACAGCGGGGCTGAAACTGAGGGGCGGGAAACAGAGGGGCTGAATCAGAGGAGCTGAATCAGAGGGGCTGAATCAGATGGGCTGAAACAGAGCGTGAGAAACAGAGGGGCTGAAACAGAGGGGCTGAAACAGAGGGCGAAAAACAGAGGGGCTGAAACAGAGGGCGAGAAACAGAGGGGCTGAATCAGAGGGGCTGAATCAGAGGGGCTGAATCAGAGGGGCTGAAGCAGAGGGGCTGAATCAGAGGGGATGAAACAGAGGGCGAGAAACAGAGGGGCAGAAACAGAGGGCGAGAAACAGAGGGGCTGAAACAGAGGGGCTGAAACAGAGGGGCTGAATCAGAGGGGCTGATTCAGAGGGGCTGAAACAGAGGGGCTGAATCAGCGGGGCTGAAACAGAGGGCGAGAAACAGCGTGGCTGAAACAGAGGGTGAGAAACAGAGGGGCAGAAACTGAGGGCGAGAAACAGAGGGGCTGAAACAGAGGGGCTGAAACAGAGGGCGAGAAACAGAGGAGCTGAAAAAGAGGGCGAGAAACAGAGGGGCTGAAACAGAGGGCGAGAAACAGAGGGGCTGAAACAGAGGAGCTGAAACAGAGGGTCTGAAACAGAGGGTCTGAAACACAGGGCGAGTAAACAGAGGGACTGAATCAGAGGGGCTGAATCAGAGGGGCTGAAACAGAGGGGCTGAAACAGAGGGCGAGAAACAAAGGGTCTGAAAAAGCGGGCGAGAAACATAGGGCGAGAAACTGAGGGGCGGAAACAGAGAGCCTGAAACAGAGGGCGAGAAACAGGGGGCTGAACCAGAGGGCGAAAAACAGAGGGGCTGAAACAGAGTGCGAGAAACAGAGGGTGAGAAACAGAGGGGCTGAAACAGAGGGGCTGAAACAGACGGGCTGAAACAGAGGGGCTGAAACAGAGGGCGAGAAACAGAGCGGCTGAAACAGAGGGGGGGAAACAGAGGGTCTGAAACAGAGGGCGAGAAAACGGTGGGCTGAATCAGAGGGGCTGAAACAGAGGGGCTGAAACAGAGGGCGAGAAACAGACGGGCTGAAACAGTGGGCGAGAAACAGAGGGGCTGAATCAGAGGGGTAGAAACAGAGGGTGAGAAACAGAGGGGCTGAAACAGAGGGTGAGAAACAGAGTGGCTGAAACAGATGGGCTGAAACAGAGGGGCTGAAACAGAGGGCGAGAAACAGAGGGGCTGAAACAGAGGGTGAGAAACAGAGGGGCTGAACAAGAGGGGCTGGAACAGAGGGGGAGAAACAGAGGGGCTGAAACAGCGGGGCTGAATCAGAGGGGCTGAAACAGAGGGCGAGAAACAGAGGGGCTGAAACAAAGGGCGAGAAACAGAGGCGCTGAAACAGAGGGGCTGAAACAGAGGGGCTGAAACAGTGGGGCTGAAACAGAGGGCGAGAAACAGAGGGGCTGAAACAGAGTGCGAGAAACAGAGGGGCTGAAACAGAGGCGCGGGAAACAGAGGGGCTGAATCAGAGGGGCTGAATCAGAGGGGCTGAATCAGAGGGGCTGAAACAGAGGGGCTGAAACAGAGGGGCTGAAACAGAGGGCGAGAAGCAGAGGGGCTGAAACAGAGGGGCTGAAACAGAGGGGCTAAAAAGGAGTGGCTGAAACAGAGGGGCTGTAAAAGAGGGGCTGGAACAGAGGGGGAGAAACAGAGGGGCTGAAACAGAGGGGCTGAAACAGAGGGGCTGAATCAGAGGGGCTGATTCAGAGGGGCTGAAACAGAGGGCGAGAAACAGAGGGGCTGAAAAAGAGAGCGAGAAACAGAGGGGCTGAAACAGAGGGCGAGAAACAGAGGGGCTGAAACAGAGGAGCTGAAACAGAGGGTCTGAAACAGAGGGTCTGAAACACAGGGCGAGAAACAGAGGGACTGAATCAGAGGGGCTGAATCAGAGGGGCTGAAACAGAGGGGCTGAAACAGAGGGCGAGAAACAAAGGGGCTGAAACAGCGGGCGAGAAACAGAGGGCGAGAAACAGAGGGGCGGAAACAGAGAGCCTGAAACAGAGGGCGAGAAACAGGGGGCTGAACCAGAGGGCGAAAAACAGAGGGGCTGAAACAGAGTGCGAGAAACAGAGGGTGAGAAACAGAGGTGCTGAAACAGAGGGGCTGAAACAGACGGGCTGAAACAGAGGGGCTGAAACAGAGGGCGAGAAACAGAGGGGCTGAAACAGAGGGGGGGAAACAGAGGGTCTGAAACAGAGGGCGAGAAACCGGGGTCTGAATCAGAGGGGCTGCAACAGAGGGGCTGAAACAGAGGGTGAGAAACAGAGGGGCTGAAACAGAGGGTGAGAAACAGAGTGGCTGAAACAGATGGGCTGAAACAGAGGGGCTGAAACAGAGGGCGAGAAACAGAGGGGCTGAAACAGAGGGTGAGAAACAGAGGGGCTGAACAAGAGGGGCTGGAACAGAGGGGGAGAAACAGAGGGGCTGAAACAGAGGGGCTGAATCAGAGGGGCTGAAACAGAGGGCGAGAAACAGAGGGGCTGAAACAGAGGGCGAGAAACAGAGGCGCTGAAACAGAGGGGCTGAAACAGAGGGGCTGAAACAGTGGGGCTGAAACAGAGGGCGAGAAACAGAGGGGCTGAAACAGAGGGCGAGAAACAGAGGGGCTGAAACAGAGGCGCGGGAAACAGAGGGGCTGAATCAGAGGGGCTGAATCAGAGGGGCTGAATCAGAGGGGCTGAAACAGAGGGCGAGAAACAGAGGGGCTGAAACAGAGGTGCTGAAACAGAGGGGCTGAAACAGAGGGCGAGAAGCAGAGGGGCTGAAACAGTGGGGCTGAAACAGAGGGCGAGAAACAGAGGGGCTGAAACAGTGTGGCTGAAACAGAGGGGCTGAAACAGAGGGGCGGGAAACAGAGGGGCTGAATCAGAGGGGCTGAATCAGAGGGGCTGAATCAGTGGGGCTGAAACAGAGGGCGAGAAACAGAGGGGCTGAAACAGAAGGGCGGGAAACAGAGGGGCTGAATCAGAGGGGCTGAATCAGAGTGGCTGAATCAGAGGGGCTGAAACAGAGGGTGAGAAACAGAGGGGCTGAAACAGAGGGGCTGAATCAGAGGGGCTGAATCAGAGGGGCTGAAACAGAGGGGCTGAATCAGAGGGGCTGAAACAGAGGGCGAGAAACAGAGGGGCTGAAAAAGAGGGCGAGAATCAGAGGGGCTGAAACAGAGGGCGAGAAACAGAGGGGCTGAAACAGAGGGGCTGAAACAGAGGGGCTGAATCAGAGGGGCTGAAACAGAGGGCGAGAAACAGAGGGGCTGAAAAAGAGGGCGAGAATCAGAGGGGCTGAAACAGAGGGCGAGAAACAGAGGGGCTGAAACAGAGGGGCTGAAACAGAGGGGCTGAATCAGAGGGGTTGATTCAGAGGGGCTGAAACAGAGGGGCTGAATCAGCGGGCTGAAACAGAGGGCGAGAAACAGCGGGGCTGAAACAGAATGCGAGAAACAGAGGGGCAGAAACTGAGGGCGAGAAACAGAGGGGCTGAAACAGATGGCGAGAAACAGAGGGGCTGAAAAAGAGGGCGAGAAACAGAGGAGCTGAAACAGAGGGCGAGAAACAGAGGGGCTGAAACAGAGGGCGAGAAACAGAGGGGCTGAAACAGAGGAGCTGAAACAGAGGGGCTGAAACAGAGGGTCTGAAACAGAGGGCGAGAAACAGAGGGGCTGAATCAGAGGGGCTGAATCAGAGGGCTGAAACAGAGGGGCTGAAACAGAGGGCGAGAAACAAAGGGGCTGAAACAGCGGGCGAGAAACAGAGGGCGAGAAACAGAGGGGCGGAAACAGAGCGCCTGAAAAAGAGGGCGAGAAACAGGGGGCTGAAACAGAGGGCGAGAAACAGAGGGTGAGAAACAGAGGGGTTGAAACAGAGGGGCTGAAACAGACGGCGAGAAACAGAGGGGCTGAAACTGAGGGCGAGAAACAGAGGGGCTGAAACAGAGGGGGGGAAACAGAGGGGCTGAAACAGAGGGCGAGAAACAGAGGGGCTGAATCAGAGGGGCTGAAACAGAGGGGCTGAAACAGAGGGCGAGAAACAGAGGGGCTGAAACAGAGCGCGAGAAACAGAGGGGCTGAAACAGAGGGCGAGAAACAGAGGGGCTGAATCAGAGGGGCTGAAACAGAGGGTGAGAAACAGAGGGGCTGAAACAGAGGGCGAGAAACAGAGTTGCTGCAACAGATGGGCTGAAACAGAGGGGCTGAAACAGCGGGCGAGAAACAGAGGGGCTGAAACAGAGGGTGAGAAACAGAGGGGCTGAAACAGAGGGGCTGAAACAGAGGGGCTGAAACAGAGTGGCTGAAACAAAGGGGCTGAAACAGAGGGGCTGGAACAGAGGGGGCGAAACAGAGGGGCTGAAACAGAGGGGCTGAATCAGAGGGGCTGAAACAGAAGGCGAGAAACAGAGGGGCTGAAACAGAGGGCGAAACAGAGGCGCTGAAACAGAGAGGCTGAAACAGAGGGGCTGAAACAGAGGGGCTGAAACAGAGGGCGAGAAACAGAGGGGCTGACACAGAGGGCGAGAAACAGAGGGGCTGAAACAGAGGGCCCGGAAACAGAGGGGCTGAATCAGAGGGGCTGAATCAGAGGGGCTGAATCAGAGGGGCTGAAACAGAGGGTGAGAAACAGAGGGGCTGAAACAGAGGGGCTGAAACAGAGGGGCTGAAACAGAGGGCGAGAAACAGAGGGGCAGAAACAGAGTGCGAGAAACAGAGGGGCTGAAACAGATGGCGAGAAACAGAGGGGCTGAAACAGAGGGGCTGAAACAGAGGGCCCGGAAACAGAGGGGCTGAATCAGAGGGGCTGAATCAGAGGGGCTGAATCAGAGGGGCTGAAACAGAGGGTGAGAAACAGAGGGGCTGAAACAGAGGGGCTGAAACAGAGGGGCTGAAACAGAGGGCGAGAAACAGAGGGGCTGAAACAGAGGGGCTGAAACAGAGGGGCTGAAGCAGAGGGCGAGATACAGCGGGGCTGAAACAGACGGCGAGAAACAGAGGGGCAGAAACAGAGGGGCTGAATCAGAGGGGATGATTCAGAGGTGCTGAAACAGAGGGGATGAATCAGCGGGGCTGAAACAGAGGGCGAGAAACAGAGGGGCAGAAACAGAGTGCGAGAAACAGAGGGGCTGAAACAGAGGGGCTGAAACAGATGGCGAGAAACAGAGGGGCTGAAACAGAGGGGCTGAAACAGAGGGCGAGATACAGAGGGGCTGAATCAGAGGGGCTGAAACAGAATGCGAGAAACAGAGGGGCTGAAACAGAAGGCGAGAAACAGAGGGGCTGAAACAGAGGGGCTGAATCAGAGGGGCTGAAACAGAGGGCGAGAAACAGAGGGGCTGAAACAGAGGGCGAGAATCAGAGCGGCTGAAACAGAGGGCGAGAAACAGAGGGGCTGAAACAGAGGGCGAGAAACAGAGGGGCTGAAACAGAGGGCGAGAAACAGAGTGGCTGAAACAGACGGGCTGAAACAGAGGGGCTGAAACAGAGGGAGAGAAACAGAGGGGCTGAAACAGAGGGCGAGAAACAGAGGGGCTGAAACAGAGGGGCTGAAAGAGAGGGGCTGAAACAGAGTGGCTGAAACAGAGGGGCTGAAACAGAGTGGCTGGAACACAGGGGGAGAAACAGAGGGGCTGAAACAGAGGGGCTGAATCAGAGGGGCTGAAACAGAGGGCGAGAAACAGAGGGGCTGAAACAGAGGGCGAGAAACAGAGGCGCTGAAACAGAGGGGCTGAAACAGAGGGGCTGAAACAGAGGGGCTGAAACAGAGGACGAGAAACAGAGGAGCTGAAACAGAGGGCGAGAAACAGAGGGGCTGAAACAGAGGGGCGGGAAACAGAGGGGCTGAATCAGAGGGGCTGAATCAGAGGGGCTGAAACAGAGGGTGAAAAACAGAGGGGCTGAAACAGAGGGGCTGAAACAGAGGGGCTGAAACAGAGGTGCTGAAACAGAGGGGCTGAATCAGATTGGCTGAATCAGAGGGGCTGAATCAGAGGGGCTGAAACAGAGTGGCTGAATCAGAGGGGCTGAAACCGAGGGTGAGAAACAGAGGGGCTGAAACAGAGGGCGAGAATCAGAGGGGCTGAAACAGAGGGCGAGAAACAGAGGGGCTGAAACTGAGGGGCTGAATCAGCGGGGCTGAAACAGAGGGCGAGAAACAGTGGGGCTGAAACAGAGGGCGAGAAACAGAGGGGCAGAAACAGAGGGCGAGAAACAGAGGGGCTGAAACAGAGGGGCTGAAATGGAGGGCGAGAAACAGAGGGGCTGAAACAGAGGGCGAGAAACAGAGGGGCTGAAACAGAGGGCGAGAAACAGAGGGGCTGAAACAGAGGGGCTGAAACAGAGGGGCTGAAACAGAGGGCGAGAAACAGAGGGGCTGAATCAGAGTGGCTGAATCAGAGGGGCTGAAACAGTGGGGCTGAAACAGAGGGCGAGGAACAAAGGGGCTGAAACAGCGGGCGAGAAACAGAGGGCGAGAATCAGAGGGGCTGAAACAGAGGGCTGAAACAGACGGGCTGAAACAGAGAGCCTGAAACAGAGGGCGAGAAACAGAGGGGCTGAAACAGAGGGCGAAAAACTAAGTGCTGAAACAGAGGGCGAGAAACAGAGGGTGAGAAATAGATGGCGAGAAACAGAGGGGCTGAAACAGAGGGGCTGAAACAGAGGGTCTGAAACAGAGGGTCTGAAACACAGGGCGAGAAACAGAGGGGCTGAATCAGAGGGGCTGAATCAGAGGGGCTGAAACAGAGGGGCTGAAACAGAGGGCGAGAAACAAAGGGGCTGAAACAGCGGGCGAGAAACAGAGGGCGAGAAACAGAGGGGCGGAAACAGAGAGCCTGAAACAGAGGGCGAGAAACAGGGGGCTGAACCAGAGGGCGAAAACAGAGGGGCTGAAACAGAGTGCGAGAAACAGAGGGTGAGAAACAGAGGGGCTGAAACAGAGGGGCTGAAACAGACGGGCTGAAACAGAGGGGCTGAAACAGAGGGCGAGAAACAGAGGGGCTGAAACAGAGGGGGGGAAACAGAGGGTCTGAAACAGAGGGCGCGAAAACGGGGGCTGAATCAGAATGGCTGAAACAGAGGGGCTGAAACAGAGGGCGAGAAACAGAGGGGCTGAAACAGAGGGCGAGAAACAGAGGGGCTGAATCAGAGGGTGAGAAACAGAGTGGCTGAAACAGATGGGCTGAAACAGAGGGGCTGAAACAGAGGGTGAGAAACAGAGGGGCTGAACAAGAGGGGCTGGAACAGAGGGGGAGAAACAGAGGGGCTGAAACAGCGGGGCTGAATCTGAAGGGCTGAAACAGAGGGCGAGAAACAGAGGGGCTGAAACAGAGGGCGAGAAACAGAGGCGCTGAAACAGAGGGGCTGAAACAGAGGGGCTGAAACAGTGGGGCTGAAACAGAGGGCGAGAAACAGAGGGGCTGAAACAGAGTGCGAGAAACAGAGGGGCTGAAACAGAGGCGCGGGAAACAGAGGGGCTGAATCAGAGGGGCTGAATCAGAGGGGCTGAAACAGAGGGCGAGAAACAGAGGGGCTGAAACAGAGGGGCTGAAACAGAGGGGCTGAAACAGAGGGCGAGAAGCAGAGGGGCTGAAACAGTGGGGCTGAAACAGAGGGCGAGAAACAGAGGGGCTGAAACATAGGGCGAGAAACAGAGGGGCTGAAACAGAGGGCGAGAAACAGAGGGGCTGAAACAGAGGGGCTGAAACAGAGGGGCTAAAACAGAGTGGCTGAAACAGAGGGGCTGTAAAAGAGGGGCTGGAACAGAGGGGGAGAAACAGAGGGGCTGAAACAGCGGGGCTGAATCAGAGGGGCTGAAACAGAGGGCGAGAAACAGAGGGGCTGAAACAGAGGGCGAGAAACAGAGGCGCTGAAACAGAGGGGCTGAAACAGAGGGGCTGAAAGAGTGGGGCTGAAATAGAGGGCGAGAAACAGAGGGGCTGAAACAGAGGGCGAGAAACAGAGGGGCTGAAACAGAGGGGCGGGAAACAGAGGGGCTGAATCAGAGGGGCTGAATCAGAGGGGCTGAATCAGATGGGCTGAAACAGAGGGTGAGAAACAGAGGGGCTGAAACAGAGGGGCTGAAACAGAGGGGCTGAAACAGAGGGCGAGAAACAGAGGGGCTGAATCAGAGGGGCTGAATCAGAGGGGCTGAATCAGAGGGGCTGAAGCAGAGGGGCTGAATCAGAGGGGATGAAACAGAGGGCGAGAAACAGAGGGGCAGAAACAGAGGGCGAGAAACAGAGGGGCTGAAACAGAGGGGCTGAAACAGAGGGGCTGAATCAGAGGGGCTGATTCAGAGGGGCTGAAACAGAGGGGCTGAATCAGCGGGGCTGAAACAGAGGGCGAGAAACAGCGGGGCTGAAACAGAGGGTGAGAAACAGAGGGGCAGAAACTGAGGGCGAGAAACAGAGGGGCTGAAACAGAGGGGGGGAAACAGAGGGTCTGAAACAGAGGGCGCGAAAACGGGGGCTGAATCAGAATGGCTGAAACAGAGGGGCTGAAACAGAGGGCGAGAAACAGAGGGGCTGAAACAGAGGGCGAGAAACAGAGGGGCTGAATCAGAGGGTGAGAAACAGAGTGGCTGAAACAGATGGGCTGAAACAGAGGGGCTGAAACAGAGGGTGAGAAACAGAGGGGCTGAACAAGAGGGGCTGGAACAGAGGGGGAGAAACAGAGGGGCTGAAACAGCGGGGCTGAATCAGAAGGGCTGAAACAGAGGGCGAGAAACAGAGGGGCTGAAACAGAGGGCGAGAAACAGAGGCGCTGAAACAGAGGGGCTGAAACAGAGGGGCTGAAACAGTGGGGCTGAAACAGAGGGCGAGAAACAGAGGGGCTGAAACAGAGTGCGAGAAACAGAGGGGCTGAAACAGAGGCGCGGGAAACAGAGGGGCTGAATCAGAGGGGCTGAATCAGAGGGGCTGAAACAGAGGGCGAGAAACAGAGGGGCTGAAACAGAGGGGCTGAAACAGAGGGGCTGAAACAGAGGGCGAGAAGCAGAGGGGCTGAAACAGTGGGGCTGAAACAGAGGGCGAGAAACAGAGGGGCTGAAACATAGGGCGAGAAACAGAGGGGCTGAAACAGAGGGCGAGAAACAGAGGGGCTGAAACAGAGGGGCTGAAACAGAGGGGCTAAAACAGAGTGGCTGAAACAGAGGGGCTGTAAAAGAGGGGCTGGAACAGAGGGGGAGAAACAGAGGGGCTGAAACAGCGGGGCTGAATCAGAGGGGCTGAAACAGAGGGCGAGAAACAGAGGGGCTGAAACAGAGGGCGAGAAACAGAGGCGCTGAAACAGAGGGGCTGAAACAGAGGGGCTGAAAGAGTGGGGCTGAAATAGAGGGCGAGAAACAGAGGGGCTGAAACAGAGGGCGAGAAACAGAGGGGCTGAAACAGAGGGGCGGGAAACAGAGGGGCTGAATCAGAGGGGCTGAATCAGAGGGGCTGAATCAGATGGGCTGAAACAGAGGGTGAGAAACAGAGGGGCTGAAACAGAGGGGCTGAAACAGAGGGGCTGAAACAGAGGGCGAGAAACAGAGGGGCTGAATCAGAGGGGCTGAATCAGAGGGGCTGAATCAGAGGGGCTGAAGCAGAGGGGCTGAATCAGAGGGGATGAAACAGAGGGCGAGAAACAGAGGGGCAGAAACAGAGGGCGAGAAACAGAGGGGCTGAAACAGAGGGGCTGAAACAGAGGGGCTGAATCAGAGGGGCTGATTCAGAGGGGCTGAAACAGAGGGGCTGAATCAGCGGGGCTGAAACAGAGGGCGAGAAACAGCGGGGCTGAAACAGAGGGTGAGAAACAGAGGGGCAGAAACTGAGGGCGAGAAACAGAGGGGCTGAAACAGAGGGGCTGAAACAGAGGGCGAGAAACAGAGGGGCTGAAAAAGAGGGCGAGAAACAGAGGGGCTGAAACAGAGGGCGAGAAACAGAGGGGCTGAAACAGAGGAGCTGAAACAGAGGGTCTGAAACAGAGGGTCTGAAACACAGGGCGAGAAACAGAGGGACTGAATCAGAGGGGCTGAATCAGAGGGGCTGAAACAGAGGGGCTGAAACAGAGGGCGAGAAACAAACGGGCTGAAACAGCGGGCGAGAAACAGAGGGCGAGAAACTGAGGGGCGGAAACAGAGAGCCTGAAACAGAGGGCGAGAAACAGGGGGCTGAACCAGAGGGCGAAAAACAGAGGGGCTGAAACAGAGTGCGATAAACAGAGGGTGAGAAACAGAGGGGCTGAAACAGAGGGGCTGAAACAGACGGGCTGAAACAGAGGGGCTGAAACAGAGGGCGAGAAACAGAGCGGCTGAAACAGAAGGGCTGAAACAGAGGGGCTGAAACAGATGGTGAGAAAAAGAGGGGCTGAATCAGAGGGGCTGAATCAGAGGGGCTGAATCAGAGGGGCTGGAACAGAGGGGCTGAATCAGAGGGGCTGAAACCGTGGGCGAGAAACAGAGGGGCGGAAACAGAGAGCCTGAAACAGAGGGCGAGAAACAGGGGGCTGAACCAGAGGGCGAAAAACAGAGGGGCTGAAACAGAGGGCGAGAAACAGAGGGTGAGAAACAGAGGGGTTGAAACAGAGGGGCTGCAACAGACGGGCTGAAACAGAGGGGCTGAAACAGAGGGCGAGAAACAGAGGGCCTGAAACAGAGGGCGAGAAACAGAGGGGCTGAAACAGAGGGCGAGAAACAGAGGGGCTGAAACAGAGGGTCTGAAACAGAGGGGCTGAAACAGAGGGCGAGAAACAGAGGGGCTGAAACAGAGGGCGAGAAACAGAGGGGCTGAATCAGAGGGGCTGAATCAGAGGGGCTGAAACAGTGGGTGAGAAACAGAGGGGCTGAAACAGAACGGCTGAAACAGAGGGGCTGAAACAGAGGGTGAGAAACAGAGGGGCTGAATCAGAGGGGCTGAATCAGAGGGGCTGAATCAGAGGGGCTGAATCAGAGGGGCTGGAACAGAGGGGCTGAATCAGAGGGGCTGAAACCGTGGGCGAGAAACAGAGGGGCGGAAACAGAGAGCCTGAAACAGAGGGCGAGAAACAGGGGGCTGAACCAGAGGGCGAAAAACAGAGGGGCTGAAACAGAGGGCGAGAAACAGAGGGTGAGAAACAGAGGGGTTGAAACAGAGGGGCTGCAACAGACGGGCTGAAACAGAGGGGCTGAAACAGAGGGCGAGAAACAGAGGGCCTGAAACAGAGGGCGAGAAACAGAGGGGCTGAAACAGAGGGCGAGAAACAGAGTGGCTGAAACAGAGGGTCTGAAACAGAGGGGCTGAAACAGAGGGCGAGAAACAGAGGGGCTGAAACAGAGGGCGAGAAACAGAGGGGCTGAATCAGAGGCGCTGAAACAGAGGGTGAGAAACAGAGGGGCTGAAACAGAGGGCGAGAAACAGAGTGGCTGAAACAGACGGTCTGAAACAGAGGGGCTGAAACAGAGGGCGAGAAACAGAGGGCCTGAAACAGAGGGCGAGAAACAGAAGGGCTGAAACAGAGGGCGAGAAACAGAGGGGCTGAAACAGAGGGGCTGAAACAGAGGGGCTAAAACAGAGTGGCTGAAACAGAGGGGCTGTAAAAGAGGGGCTGGAACAGAGGGGGAGAAACAGAGGGGCTGAAACAGCGGGGCTGAATCAGAGAGGCTGAAACAGAGGGCGAGAAACAGAGGGGCTGAAACAGAGGGCGAGAAACAGAGGCGCTGAAACAGAGGGGCTGAAACAGAGGGGCTGAAACAGTGGGGCTGAAACAGAGGGCGAGAAACAGAGGGGCTGAAACAGAGGGTCTGAAACAGAGGGCGAGAAACAGAGGGGCGGGAAACAGAGGGGCTGAATCAGAGGGGCTGAATCAGAGGGGCTGAATCAGATGGGCTGAAACAGAGGGTGAGAAACAGAGGGGCTGAAACAGAGGGGCTGAAACAGAGGGGCTGAAACAGAGGGCGAGAAACCGAGGGGCTGAATCAGAGGGGCTGAATCAGAGGGGCTGAATCAGAGTGGCTGAAGCAGAGGGGCTGAATCAGAGGGGATGAAACAGAGGGCGAGAAACAGAGGGGCAGAAACAGAGGGCGAGAAACAGAGGGGCTGAAACAGAGGGGCTGAAACAGAGGGGCTGAATCAGAGGGGCTGATTCAGAGGGGCTGAAACAGAGGGGCTGAATCAGCGGGGCTGAAACAGAGGGCGAGAAACAGAGGGGCTGAAACAGAGGGGCTGAAACTGAGGGCGAGAAACAGAGTGGGTGAAAAAGAGGGCGAGAAACAGAGGGGCTGAAACAGAGGGCGAGAAACAGAGGGGCTGAAACAGAGGAGCTGAAACAGAGGGTCTGAAACAGAGGGTCTGAAACACAGGGCGAGAAACAGAGGGGCTGAATCAGAGGGGCTGAATCAGAGGGGCTGAAACAGAGGGGCTGAAACAGAGGGCGAGAAACAAAGGGGCTGAAACAGCGGGCGAGAAACAGACGGCGAGAAACAGAGGGGCGGAAACAGAGAGCCTGAAACAGAGGGCGAGAAACAGGGGGCTGAACCAGAGGGCGAAAAACAGAGGGGCTGAAACAGAGTGCGAGAAACAGAGGGTGAGAAACAGAGGGGCTGAAACAGAGGGGCTGAAACAGACGGGCTGAAACAGAGGGGCTGAAACAGAGGGCGAGAAACAGAGCGGCTGAAACAGAGGGGGGGAAACAGAGGGTCTGAAACAGAGGGCGCGAAAACGGGGGCTGAATCAGAATGGCTGAAACAGAGGGGCTGAAACAGAGGGCGAGAAACAGAGGGGCTGAAACAGAGGGCGAGAAACAGAGGGGCTGAATCAGAGGGTGAGAAACAGAGTGGCTGAAACAGATGGGCTGAAACAGAGGGGCTGAAACAGAGGGCGAGAAACAGAGGGGCTGAAACAGAGGGTGAGAAACAGAGGGGCTGAACAAGAGGGGCTGGAACAGAGGGGGAGAAACAGAGGGGCTAAAACAGCGGGGCTGAATCAGAAGGGCTGAAACAGAGGGCGAGAAACAGAGGGGCTGAAACAGAGGGCGAGAAACAGAGGCGCTGAAACAGAGGGGCTGAAACAGAGGGGCTGAAACAGTGGGGCTGAAACAGAGGGCGAGAAACAGAGGGGCTGAAACAGAGTGCGAGAAACAGAGGGGCTGAAACAGAGGCGCGGGAAACAGAGGGGCTGAATCAGAGGGGCTGAATCAGAGGGGCTGAAACAGAGGGCGAGAAACAGAGGGGCTGAAACAGAGGTGCTGAAACAGACGGGCTGAAACAGAGGGGCTGAAACAGAGGGCGAGAAACAGAGTGGCTGAAACAGAAGGGCTGAAACAGAGGGGCTGAAACAGAGGGTGAGAAAAAGAGGGGCTGAATCAGAGGGGCTGAATCAGAGGGGCTGAATCAGAGGGGCTGGAACAGAGGGGCTGAATCAGAGGGGCTGAAACCGTGGGCGAGAAACAGAGGGGCGGAAACAGAGAGCCTGAAACAGAGGGCGAGAAACAGGGGGCTGAACCAGAGGGCGAAAAACAGAGGGGCTGAAACAGAGGGCGAGAAACAGAGGGTGAGAAACAGAGGGGTTGAAACAGAGGGGCTGCAACAGACGGGCTGAAACAGAGGGGCTGAAACAGAGGGCGAGAAACAGAGGGCCTGAAACAGAGGGCGAGAAACAGAGGGGCTGAAACAGAGGGCGAGAAACAGAGGGGCTGAAACAGAGGGTCTGAAACAGAGGGGCTGAAACAGAGGGCGAGAAACAGAGGGGCTGAAACAGAGGGCGAGAAACAGAGGGGCTGAATCAGAGGGGCTGAATCAGAGGGGCTGAATCAGAGGGGCTGAAACAGAGGGTGAGAAACAGAGGGGCTGAAACAGAACGGCTGAAACAGAGGGGCTGAAACAGAGGGTGAGAAACAGAGGGGCTGAATCAGAGGGGCTGAATCAGAGGGGCTGAATCAGAGGGGCTGGAACAGAGGGGCTGAATCAGAGGGGCTGAAACCGTGGGCGAGAAACAGAGGGGCGGAAACAGAGAGCCTGAAACAGAGGGCGAGAAACAGGGGGCTGAACCAGAGGGCGAAAAACAGAGGGGCTGAAACAGAGGGCGAGAAACAGAGGGTGAGAAACAGAGGGGTTGAAACAGAGGGGCTGCAACAGACGGGCTGAAACAGAGGGGCTGAAACAGAGGGCGAGAAACAGAGGGCCTGAAACAGAGGGCGAGAAACAGAGGGGCTGAAACAGAGGGCGAGAAACAGAGGGGCTGAAACAGAGGGTCTGAAACAGAGGGGCTGAAACAGAGGGCGAGAAACAGAGGGGCTGAAACAGAGGGCGAGAAACAGAGGGGCTGAATCAGAGGGGCTGAAACAGAGGGTGAGAAACAGAGTGGCTGAAACAGAGGTCGAGAAACAGAGTGGCTGAAACAGACGGTCTGAAACAGAGGGGCTGAAACAGAGGGCGAGAAACAGAGGGCCTGAAACAGAGGGCGAGAAACAGAGGGGCTGAAACAGAGGGCGAGAAACAGAGGGGCTGAAACAGAGGGGCTGAAACAGAGTGGCTAAAACAGAGTGGCTGAAACAGAGGGGCTGTAAAAGAGGGGCTGGAACAGAGGGGGAGAAACAGAGGGGCTGAAACAGCGGGGCTGAATCAGAGGGGCTGAAACAGAGGACGAGAAACAGAGGGGCTGAAACAGAGGGCGAGAAACAGAGGCGCTGAAACAGAGGGGCTGAAACAGAGGGGCTGAAACAGTGGGGCTGAAACAGAGGGCGAGAAACAGAGGGGCTGAAACAGAGGGGCTGAAACAGAGGGGCTGAAACAGAGGGGCTGAATCAGAGGGGCTGATTCAGAGGGGCTGAAACAGAGGGGCTGAATCAGCGGGGCTGAAACAGAGGGCGAGAAACAGCGGGGCTGAAACAGAGGGCGAGAAACAGAGGGGCAGAAACAGAGGGCGAGAAACAGAGGGGCTGAAACAGAGGGGCTGAAACAGAGGGCGAGAAACAGAGGGGCAGAAACAGAGGGGCTGAAACAGAGGGGCTGAAACAGAAGGCGAGAAACAGAGGGGCTGAAACAGAGGGCGAGAAACAGAGGCGCTGAAACAGAGGGGCTGAAACAGAGGGGCTGAAACAGTGGGGCTGAAACAGAGGGCGAGAAACAGAGGGGCTGAAACAGAGGGCAAGAAACAGAGGGGCTGAAACAGAGGGCAAGAAACAGAGGGGCTGAAACAGAGGGGCTGAAACAGAGGGCAAGAAACAGAGGGGCTGAATCAGAGGGGCTGAATCAGATGGGCTGAAACAGAGGGTGAGAAACAGAGGGGCTGAATCAGAGGGGCTGAAGCAGAGGGGCTGAATCAGAGGGGCTGAAACAGAGGGGTTGGAACAGAGGGGGAGAAACAGAGGGGCTGAAACAGAGGGGCTGAATCAGAGGGGCTGAAACAGAGGGCGAGAAACAGAGGCGCTGAAACAGAGGTGCTGAAACAGAGGGGCTGAAACAGAGGGGCTGAAACAGAGGGCGAGAAACAGAGGGGCTGAAACAGAGGGCGAGAAACAGAGGGGCTGAATCAGAGGGGCTGAATCAGAGGGGCTGAATCAGAGGGGCTGAAACAGAGGGTGAGAACCAGAGGGGCTGAAACAGAGGGGCTGAAACAGAGGGGCTGAAACAGAGGGTGAGAAACAGAGGGGCTGAATCAGAGGGGCTGAATCAGAGCAGCTGAATCAGAGGGGCTGGAACACAGGGGCTGAATCAGAGGGGCTGAAACCGTGGGCGAGAAACAGAGGGGCTGAAACAGAGGGCGAGAATCAGAGGGGCTGAAACAGAGGGCGAGAAACAGAGGGGCTGAAACAGAGGGGCTGAAACAGAGGGGCTGAAACAGAGGGGCTGAATCAGAGGGGCTGATTCAGAGGGGCTGAAACAGAGGGGCTGAATCAGCGGGGCTGAAACAGAGGGCGAGAAACAGCGGGGCTGAAACAGAGGGCGAGAAACAGAGGGGCAGAAACAGAGGGCGAGAAACACAGGGGCTGAAACAGAGGGGCTGAAACAGAGGGCGAGAAACAGAGGGGCAGAAACAGAGGGCGAGAAACAGAGGGGCTGAAACAGAGGGGCTGAAACAGAGGGGCTGAAACAGAGTGGCTGAAACAGAGGGGCTGAAACCGAGGTGCTGGAACAGAGGCGGAGAAACAGAGGGGCTGAAACAGAGGTGCTGAAACGTGGGGCTGAAACAGAGGGCGAGAAACAGAGGGGCTGAAACAGAGGGCGAGAAACAGAGGGGCTGAAACAGAGTGGCGGGAAACAGAGTGGTTGAATCAGTAGGGGCTGAAATAGAGGGGCTGAATCAGAGGGGCTGAAACAGAAGGCGAGAAACAGAGGGGCTGAATCAGAGGGGCTGAATCAGAGCGGCTGAATCAGAGGGGCTGAAATAGAGGAGCTGAATCAGAGGGCGAGACACAGAGGGGCTGAAACAGAGGGCGAGAATCAGAGGGGCTGAAACAGAGGGTGAGAAACAGAGGGGCTGACACAGAGGGGCTGAAACAGAGGGGCTGAAACAGACGGTCTGAAACAGAGGGGCTGAAACAGAGGGCGAGAAACAGAGGGCCTGAAACAGAGGGCGAGAAACAGAGGGGCTGAAACAGAGGGCGAGAAACAGAGGGGCTGAAACAGAGGGGCTGAAACAGAGTGGCTAAAACAGAGTGGCTGAAACAGAGGGGCTGTAAAAGAGGGGCTGGAACAGAGGGGGAGAAACAGAGGGGCTGAAACAGCGGGGCTGAATCAGAGGGGCTGAAACAGAGGACGAGAAACAGAGGGGCTGAAACAGAGGGCGAGAAACAGAGGCGCTGAAACAGAGGGGCTGAAACAGAGGGGCTGAAACAGTGGGGCTGAAACAGAGGGCGAGAAACAGAGGGGCTGAAACAGAGGGGCTGAAACAGAGGGGCTGAAACAGAGGGGCTGAATCAGAGGGGCTGATTCAGAGGGGCTGAAACAGAGGGGCTGAATCAGCGGGGCTGAAACAGAGGGCGAGAAACAGCGGGGCTGAAACAGAGGGCGAGAAACAGAGGGGCAGAAACAGAGGGCGAGAAACAGAGGGGCTGAAACAGAGGGGCTGAAACAGAGGGCGAGAAACAGAGGGGCAGAAACAGAGGGGCTGAAACAGAGGGGCTGAAACAGAAGGCGAGAAACAGAGGGGCTGAAACAGAGGGCGAGAAACAGAGGCGCTGAAACAGAGGGGCTGAAACAGAGGGGCTGAAACAGTGGGGCTGAAACAGAGGGCGAGAAACAGAGGGGCTGAAACAGAGGGCAAGAAACAGAGGGGCTGAAACAGAGGGCAAGAAACAGAGGGGCTGAAACAGAGGGGCTGAAACAGAGGGCAAGAAACAGAGGGGCTGAATCAGAGGGGCTGAATCAGATGGGCTGAAACAGAGGGTGAGAAACAGAGGGGCTGAATCAGAGGGGCTGAAGCAGAGGGGCTGAATCAGAGGGGCTGAAACAGAGGGGTTGGAACAGAGGGGGAGAAACAGAGGGGCTGAAACAGAGGGGCTGAATCAGAGGGGCTGAAACAGAGGGCGAGAAACAGAGGCGCTGAAACAGAGGTGCTGAAACAGAGGGGCTGAAACAGAGGGGCTGAAACAGAGGGCGAGAAACAGAGGGGCTGAAACAGAGGGCGAGAAACAGAGGGGCTGAATCAGAGGGGCTGAATCAGAGGGGCTGAATCAGAGGGGCTGAAACAGAGGGTGAGAACCAGAGGGGCTGAAACAGAGGGGCTGAAACAGAGGGGCTGAAACAGAGGGTGAGAAACAGAGGGGCTGAATCAGAGGGGCTGAATCAGAGCAGCTGAATCAGAGGGGCTGGAACACAGGGGCTGAATCAGAGGGGCTGAAACCGTGGGCGAGAAACAGAGGGGCTGAAACAGAGGGCGAGAATCAGAGGGGCTGAAACAGAGGGCGAGAAACAGAGGGGCTGAAACAGAGGGGCTGAAACAGAGGGGCTGAAACAGAGGGGCTGAATCAGAGGGGCTGATTCAGAGGGGCTGAAACAGAGGGGCTGAATCAGCGGGGCTGAAACAGAGGGCGAGAAACAGCGGGGCTGAAACAGAGGGCGAGAAACAGAGGGGCAGAAACAGAGGGCGAGAAACACAGGGGCTGAAACAGAGGGGCTGAAACAGAGGGCGAGAAACAGAGGGGCAGAAACAGAGGGCGAGAAACAGAGGGGCTGAAACAGAGGGGCTGAAACAGAGGGGCTGAAACAGAGTGGCTGAAACAGAGGGGCTGAAACCGAGGTGCTGGAACAGAGGCGGAGAAACAGAGGGGCTGAAACAGAGGTGCTGAAACGTGGGGCTGAAACAGAGGGCGAGAAACAGAGGGGCTGAAACAGAGGGCGAGAAACAGAGGGGCTGAAACAGAGTGGCGGGAAACAGAGTGGTTGAATCAGTAGGGGCTGAAATAGAGGGGCTGAATCAGAGGGGCTGAAACAGAAGGCGAGAAACAGAGGGGCTGAATCAGAGGGGCTGAATCAGAGCGGCTGAATCAGAGGGGCTGAAATAGAGGAGCTGAATCAGAGGGCGAGACACAGAGGGGCTGAAACAGAGGGCGAGAATCAGAGGGGCTGAAACAGAGGGTGAGAAACAGAGGGGCTGACACAGAGGGGCTGAAACAGAGGGGCTGAAACAGAAGGCGAGAAACAGAGGGGCTGAATCAGAGGGGCTGAATCAGAGCGGCTGAATCAGAGGGGCTGAAATAGAGGGGCTGAATCAGAGGGCGAGACACAGAGGGGCTGAAACAGAGGGCGAGAATCAGAGGGGCTGAAACAGAGGGCGAGAAACAGAGGGGCTGAAACAGAGGGGCTGAATCAGATGGGCTGAAACAGAGAGCCTGAAACAGAGGGCAAGAAACAGAGGGGCTGAAACAGAGGGGCTGAAACAGAGGGGCTGAAACAGAGGGCGAGAAACAGAGGGTGAGAAATAGAGGGCGAGAAACAGAGGGGCGGAAACAGAGGGGCTGAAACAGAGGGGCTGAATCAGAGGGGCAGAAACAGAGGGGCTGAATCAGAGGGGCTGAAACAGAGGGCGAGAAACAGAGGGCCTGAAACAGAGGGCGAGAAACAGAGGGGCTGAAACAGAGGGCGAGAAACAGAGGGGCTGAAACAGAGGGTCTGAAACAGAGGGGCTGAAACAGAGGGCGAGAAACAGAGGGGCTGAAACAGAGGGCGAGAAACAGAGGGGCTGAATCAGAGGGGCTGAAACAGAGGGTGAGAAACAGAGTGGCTGAAACAGAGGTCGAGAAACAGAGTGGCTGAAACAGACGGTCTGAAACAGAGGGGCTGAAACAGAGGGCGAGAAACAGAGGGCCTGAAACAGAGGGCGAGAAACAGAGGGGCTGAAACAGAGGGCGAGAAACAGAGGGGCTGAAACAGAGGGGCTGAAACAGAGTGGCTAAAACAGAGTGGCTGAAACAGAGGGGCTGTAAAAGAGGGGCTGGAACAGAGGGGGAGAAACAGAGGGGCTGAAACAGCGGGGCTGAATCAGAGGGGCTGAAACAGAGGACGAGAAACAGAGGGGCTGAAACAGAGGGCGAGAAACAGAGGCGCTGAAACAGAGGGGCTGAAACAGAGGGGCTGAAACAGTGGGGCTGAAACAGAGGGCGAGAAACAGAGGGGCTGAAACAGAGGGCGAGAAACAGAGGGGCTGAAACAGAGGGGCGGGAAACAGAGGGGCTGAATCAGAGGGGCTGAATCAGAGGGGCTGAATCAGATGGGCTGAAACAGAGGGTGAGAAACAGAGGGGCTGAAACAGAGGGGCTGAAACAGAGGGGCTGAAACAGAGGGGCTGAATCAGAGGGGCTGAAGCAGAGGGGCTGAATCAGAGGGGCTGAAACAGAGGGGCTGGAACAGAGGGGGAGAAACAGAGGGGCTGAAACAGAGGGGCTGAATCAGAGGGGCTGAAACAGAGGGCGAGAAACAGAGGCGCTGAAACAGAGGTGCTGAAACAGAGGGGCTGAAACACAGGGGCTGAAACAGAGGGCGAGAAACAGAGGGGCTGAAACAGAGTGCGAGAAACAGTGGGGCTGAATCAGAGGGGCTGAATCAGAGGGGCTGAATCAGAGGGGCTGAAACAGAGGGTGAGAAACAGAGGGGCTGAAACAGAAGGGCTGAAACAGAGGGGCTGAAACAGAGGGTGAGAAACAGAGGGGCTGAATCAGAGGGGCTGAATCAGAGGGGCTGAATCAGAGGGGCTGGAACAGAGGGGCTGAATCAGAGGGGCTGAAACCGTGGGCGAGAAACAGAGGGGCTGAAACAGAGGGCGAGAATCAGAGGGGCTGAAACAGAGGGCGAGAAACAGAGGGGCTGAAACAGAGGGGCTGAAACAGAGGGGCTGAAACAGAGGGGCTGAATCAGAGGGGCTGATTCAGAGGGGCTGAAACAGAGGGGCTGAATCAGCGGGGCTGAAACAGAGGGCGAAAAGAGCGGGGCTGAAACAGAGGGCGAGAAACAGAGGGGCAGAAACAGAGGGCGAGAAACAGAGGGGCTGAAACAGAGGTGCTGAAACAGAGGGCGAGAAACAGAGGGGCTGAAACAGAGGGCGAGAAACAGAGGGCCTGAAACAGAGGGCGAGAAACAGAGGGGCTGAAACAGAGGGGCTGAAACAGAGGGGCTGAAACAGAGGGCGAGAAACAGAGGGGCTGAATCAGATGGGCTGAATCAGAGGGGCTGAAACAGTGGGGCTGAAACAGAGGGCGAGAAACAAAGGGGCTGAAACAGCGGGCGAGAAACAGAGGGCGAGAAACCGAGGGGCTGAAACAGAGGGGCTGAAACAGACGGGCTGAAACAGAGAGCCTGAAACAGAGGGCGAGAAACAGAGGGGCTGAAACAGAGGGCGAAAAACTAAGGGCTGAAACAGAGGGTGAGAAACAGAGGGTGAGAAATAGATGGCGAAAAACAGAGGGGCTGAAACAGAGGGGCTGAATCAGAGGGGCTGAAACAGAGGGGCTGAATCAGAGGGGCTGAAACAGAGGGGCTGAATCAGAGGGGCTGAAACAGAGAGCGAGAAACAGAGGGCCTGAAACAGAGGGCGAGAAACAGAGGGGCTGAAACAGAGGGCGAGAAACAGAGGGGCTGAAACAGAGGGACTGAAACAGAGGGCTGAAACAGAGTGCGAGAAACAGAGGGGCTGAAACAGAGGGCGAGAAACAGAGGGGCTGAATCAGAGGGGCTGAAACAGTGGGTGAGAAACAGAGGGGCTGAAACAGAGGGCGAGAAACAGAGTGGCTGAAACAGACGGGCTGAAACAGAGGGGCTGAAACAGAGGGCGAGAAACAGAGGGGCTGAAACAGAGGGCGAGAAACAGAGGGGCTGAAACAGAGGGGCTGAAACAGAGGGGCTGAAACAGAGTGGCTGAAACAGAGGGGCTGAAACAGAGGTGCTGGAACAGAGGCGGAGAAACAGAGGGGATGGAACAGAGGGGCTGAATCAGAAGGCGAGAAACAGAGGGGCTGAATCAGAGGGGCTGAATCAGAGCGGCTGAATCAGAGGGGCTGAAACAGAGGGCGAGAAACAGAGGGGCAGAAACAGAGGGCGAGAAACAGAGGGGCTGAAACAGAGGGGCTGAAACAGAGGGGCTGAAACAGAGTGGCTGAAACAGAGGGGCTGAAACAGAGGTGCTGGAACAGAGGCGGAGAAACAGAGGGGCTGAAACAGAGGTGCTGAAACGTGGGGCTGAAACAGAGGGCGAGAAACAGAGGGGCTGAAACAGAGGGCGAGAAACAGAGGGGCTGAAACAGAACGGCTGAAACAGAGGGGCTGAAACAGAGGGTGAGAAACAGAGGGGCTGAATCAGAGGGGCTGAATCAGAGGGGCTGAATCAGAGGGGCTGGAACAGAGGGGCTGAATCAGAGGGGCTGAAACCGTGGGCGAGAAACAGAGGGGCGGAAACAGAGAGCCTGAAACAGAGGGCGAGAAACAGGGGGCTGAACCAGAGGGCGAAAAACAGAGGGGCTGAAACAGAGGGCGAGAAACAGAGGGTGAGAAACAGAGGGGTTGAAACAGAGGGGCTGCAACAGACGGGCTGAAACAGAGGGGCTGAAACAGAGGGCGAGAAACAGAGGGCCTGAAACAGAGGGCGAGAAACAGAGGGGCTGAAACAGAGGGCGAGAAACAGAGGGGCTGAAACAGAGGATCTGAAACAGAGGGGCTGAAACAGAGGGCGAGAAACAGAGGGGCTGAAACAGAGGGCGAGAAACAGAGGGGCTGAATCAGAGGGGCTGAAACAGAGGGTGAGAAACAGAGTGGCTGAAACAGAGGTCGAGAAACAGAGTGGCTGAAACAGACGGTCTGAAACAGAGGGGCTGAAACAGAGGGCGAGAAACAGAGGGCCTGAAACAGAGGGCGAGAAACAGAGTTGCTGCAACAGATGGGCTGAAACAGAGGGGCTGAAACAGCGGGCGAGAAACAGAGGGGCTGAAACAGAGGGTGAGAAACAGAGGGGCTGAAACAGAGGGGCTGAAACAGAGGGGCTGAAACAGAGTGGCTGAAACAAAGGGGCTGAAACAGAGGGGCTGGAACAGAGGGGGCGAAACAGAGGGGCTGAAACAGAGGGGCTGAATCAGAGGGGCTGAAACAGAAGGCGAGAAACAGAGGGGCTGAAACAGAGGGCGAAACAGAGGCGCTGAAACAGAGAGGCTGAAACAGAGGGGCTGAAACAGAGGGGCTGAAACAGAGGGCGAGAAACAGAGGGGCTGACACAGAGGGCGAGAAACAGAGGGGCTGAAACAGAGGGCCCGGAAACAGAGGGGCTGAATCAGAGGGGCTGAATCAGAGGGGCTGAATCAGAGGGGCTGAAACAGAGGGTGAGAAACAGAGGGGCTGAAACAGAGGGGCTGAAACAGAGGGGCTGAAACAGAGGGCGAGAAACAGAGGGGCTGAAACAGAGGGGCTGAAACAGAGGGGCTGAAGCAGAGGGCGAGATACAGCGGGGCTGAAACAGACGGCGAGAAACAGAGGGGCAGAAACAGAGGGGCTGAATCAGAGGGGATGATTCAGAGGTGCTGAAACAGAGGGGATGAATCAGCGGGGCTGAAACAGAGGGCGAGAAACAGAGGGGCAGAAACAGAGTGCGAGAAACAGAGGGGCTGAAACAGAGGGGCTGAAACAGATGGCGAGAAACAGAGGGGCTGAAACAGAGGGGCTGAAACAGAGGGCGAGATACAGAGGGGCTGAATCAGAGGGGCTGAAACAGAATGCGAGAAACAGAGGGGCTGAAACAGAAGGCGAGAAACAGAGGGGCTGAAACAGAGGGGCTGAATCAGAGGGGCTGAAACAGAGGGCGAGAAACAGAGGGGCTGAAACAGAGGGCGAGAATCAGAGCGGCTGAAACAGAGGGCGAGAAACAGAGGGGCTGAAACAGAGGGCGAGAAACAGAGGGGCTGAAACAGAGGGCGAGAAACAGAGTGGCTGAAACAGACGGGCTGAAACAGAGGGGCTGAAACAGAGGGAGAGAAACAGAGGGGCTGAAACAGAGGGCGAGAAACAGAGGGGCTGAAACAGAGGGGCTGAAAGAGAGGGGCTGAAACAGAGTGGCTGAAACAGAGGGGCTGAAACAGAGTGGCTGGAACACAGGGGGAAAAACAGAGGGGCTGAAACAGAGGGGCTGAATCAGAGGGGCTGAAACAGAGGGCGAGAAACAGAGGGGCTGAAACAGAGGGCGAGAAACAGAGGCGCTGAAACAGAGGGGCTGAAACAGAGGGGCTGAAACAGAGGGGCTGAAACAGAGGACGAGAAACAGAGGAGCTGAAACAGAGGGCGAGAAACAGAGGGGCTGAAACAGAGGGGCGGGAAACAGAGGGGCTGAATCAGAGGGGCTGAATCAGAGGGGCTGAAACAGAGGGTGAAAAACAGAGGTGCTGAAACAGAGGGGCTGAAACAGAGGGGCTGAAACAGAGGTGCTGAAACAGAGGGGCTGAATCAGATTGGCTGAATCAGAGGGGCTGAATCAGAGGGGCTGAAACAGAGTGGCTGAATCAGAGGGGCTGAAACCGAGGGTGAGAAACAGAGGGGCTGAAACAGAGGGCGAGAATCAGAGGGGCTGAAACAGAGGGCGAGAAACAGAGGGGCTGAAACTGAGGGGCTGAATCAGCGGGGCTGAAACAGAGGGCGAGAAACAGTGGGGCTGAAACAGAGGGCGAGAAACAGAGGGGCAGAAACAGAGGGCGAGAAACAGAGGGGCTGAAACAGAGGGGCTGAAATGGAGGGCGAGAAACAGAGGGGCTGAAACAGAGGGCGAGAAACAGAGGGGCTGAAACAGAGGGCGAGAAACAGAGGGGCTGAAACAGAGGGGCTGAAACAGAGGGGCTGAAACAGAGGGCGAGAAACAGAGGGGCTGAATCAGAGTGGCTGAATCAGAGGGGCTGAAACAGTGGGGCTGAAACAGAGGGCGAGGAACAAAGGGGCTGAAACAGCGGGCGAGAAACAGAGGGCGAGAATCAGAGGGGCTGAAACAGAGGGCTGAAACAGACGGGCTGAAACAGAGAGCCTGAAACAGAGGGCGAGAAACAGAGGGGCTGAAACAGAGGGCGAAAAACTAAGTGCTGAAACAGAGGGCGAGAAACAGAGGGTGAGAAATAGATGGCGAGAAACAGAGGGGCTGAAACAGAGGGGCTGAAACAGAGGGTCTGAAACAGAGGGTCTGAAACACAGGGCGAGAAACAGAGGGGCTGAATCAGAGGGGCTGAATCAGAGGGGCTGAAACAGAGGGGCTGAAACAGAGGGCGAGAAACAAAGGGGCTGAAACAGCGGGCGAGAAACAGAGGGCGAGAAACAGAGGGGCGGAAACAGAGAGCCTGAAACAGAGGGCGAGAAACAGGGGGCTGAACCAGAGGGCGAAAACAGAGGGGCTGAAACAGAGTGCGAGAAACAGAGGGTGAGAAACAGAGGGGCTGAAACAGAGGGGCTGAAACAGACGGGCTGAAACAGAGGGGCTGAAACAGAGGGCGAGAAACAGAGGGGCTGAAACAGAGGGGGGGAAACAGAGGGTCTGAAACAGAGGGCGCGAAAACGGGGGCTGAATCAGAATGGCTGAAACAGAGGGGCTGAAACAGAGGGCGAGAAACAGAGGGGCTGAAACAGAGGGCGAGAAACAGAGGGGCTGAATCAGAGGGTGAGAAACAGAGTGGCTGAAACAGATGGGCTGAAACAGAGGGGCTGAAACAGAGGGTGAGAAACAGAGGGGCTGAACAAGAGGGGCTGGAACAGAGGGGGAGAAACAGAGGGGCTGAAACAGCGGGGCTGAATCAGAAGGGCTGAAACAGAGGGCGAGAAACAGAGGGGCTGAAACAGAGGGCGAGAAACAGAGGCGCTGAAACAGAGGGGCTGAAACAGAGGGGCTGAAACAGTGGGGCTGAAACAGAGGGCGAGAAACAGAGGGGCTGAAACAGAGTGCGAGAAACAGAGGGGCTGAAACAGAGGCGCGGGAAACAGAGGGGCTGAATCAGAGGGGCTGAATCAGAGGGGCTGAAACAGAGGGCGAGAAACAGAGGGGCTGAAACAGAGGGGCTGAAACAGAGGGGCTGAAACAGAGGGCGAGAAGCAGAGGGGCTGAAACAGTGGGGCTGAAACAGAGGGCGAGAAACAGAGGGGCTGAAACATAGGGCGAGAAACAGAGGGGCTGAAACAGAGGGCGAGAAACAGAGGGGCTGAAACAGAGGGGCTGAAACAGAGGGGCTAAAACAGAGTGGCTGAAACAGAGGGGCTGTAAAAGAGGGGCTGGAACAGAGGGGGAGAAACAGAGGGGCTGAAACAGCGGGGCTGAATCAGAGGGCGAGAAACAGAGGGGCTGAAACATAGGGCGAGAAACAGAGGGGCTGAAACAGAGGGCGAGAAACAGAGGGGCTGAAACAGAGGGGCTGAAACAGAGGGGCTAAAACAGAGTGGCTGAAACAGAGGGGCTGTAAAAGAGGGGCTGAAACAGAGGGCGAGAAACAGAGGGGCTGAAACAGAGGGCGAGAAACAGAGGCGCTGAAACAGAGGGGCTGAAACAGAGGGGCTGAAAGAGTGGGGCTGAAATAGAGGGCGAGAAACAGAGGGGCTGAAACAGAGGGCGAGAAACAGAGGGGCTGAAACAGAGGGGCGGGAAACAGAGGGGCTGAATCAGAGGGGCTGAATCAGAGGGGCTGAATCAGATGGGCTGAAACAGAGGGTGAGAAACAGAGGGGCTGAAACAGAGGGGCTGAAACAGAGGGGCTGAAACAGAGGGCGAGAAACAGAGGGGCTGAATCAGAGGGGCTGAATCAGAGGGGCTGAATCAGAGGGGCTGAAGCAGAGGGGCTGAATCAGAGGGGATGAAACAGAGGGCGAGAAACAGAGGGGCAGAAACAGAGGGCGAGAAACAGAGGGGCTGAAACAGAGGGGCTGAAACAGAGGGGCTGAATCAGAGGGGCTGATTCAGAGGGGCTGAAACAGAGGGGCTGAATCAGCGGGGCTGAAACAGAGGGCGAGAAACAGCGGGGCTGAAACAGAGGGTGAGAAACAGAGGGGCAGAAACTGAGGGCGAGAAACAGAGGGGCTGAAACAGAGGGGCTGAAACAGAGGGCGAGAAACAGAGGGGCTGAAAAAGAGGGCGAGAAACAGAGGGGCTGAAACAGAGGGCGAGAAACAGAGGGGCTGAAACAGAGGAGCTGAAACAGAGGGTCTGAAACAGAGGGTCTGAAACACAGGGCGAGAAACAGAGGGACTGAATCAGAGGGGCTGAATCAGAGGGGCTGAAACAGAGGGGCTGAAACAGAGGGCGAGAAACAAACGGGCTGAAACAGCGGGCGAGAAACAGAGGGCGAGAAACTGAGGGGCGGAAACAGAGAGCCTGAAACAGAGGGCGAGAAACAGGGGGCTGAACCAGAGGGCGAAAAACAGAGGGGCTGAAACAGAGTGCGATAAACAGAGGGTGAGAAACAGAGGGGCTGAAACAGAGGGGCTGAAACAGACGGGCTGAAACAGAGGGGCTGAAACAGAGGGCGAGAAACAGAGCGGCTGAAACAGAAGGGATGAAACAGAGGGGCTGAAACAGATGGTGAGAAAAAGAGGGGCTGAATCAGAGGGGCTGAATCAGAGGGGCTGAATCAGAGGGGCTGGAACAGAGGGGCTGAATCAGAGGGGCTGAAACCGTGGGCGAGAAACAGAGGGGCGGAAACAGAGAGCCTGAAACAGAGGGCGAGAAACAGGGGGCTGAACCAGAGGGCGAAAAACAGAGGGGCTGAAACAGAGGGCGAGAAACAGAGGGTGAGAAACAGAGGGGTTGAAACAGAGGGGCTGCAACAGACGGGCTGAAACAGAGGGGCTGAAACAGAGGGCGAGAAACAGAGGGCCTGAAACAGAGGGCGAGAAACAGAGGGGCTGAAACAGAGGGCGAGAAACAGAGGGGCTGAAACAGAGGGTCTGAAACAGAGGGGCTGAAACAGAGGGCGAGAAACAGAGGGGCTGAAACAGAGGGCGAGAAACAGAGGGGCTGAATCAGAGGGGCTGAATCAGAGGGGCTGAAACAGAGGGTGAGAAACAGAGGGGCTGAAACAGAACGGCTGAAACAGAGGGGCTGAAACAGAGGGTGAGAAACAGAGGGGCTGAATCAGAGGGGCTGAATCAGAGGGGCTGAATCAGAGGGGCTGGAACAGAGGGGCTGAATCAGAGGGGCTGAAACCGTGGGCGAGAAACAGAGGGGCGGAAACAGAGAGCCTGAAACAGAGGGCGAGAAACAGGGGGCTGAACCAGAGGGCGAAAAACAGAGGGGCTGAAACAGAGGGCGAGAAACAGAGGGTGAGAAACAGAGGGGTTGAAACAGAGGGGCTGCAACAGACGGGCTGAAACAGAGGGGCTGAAACAGAGGGCGAGAAACAGAGGGCCTGAAACAGAGGGCGAGAAACAGAGGGGCTGAAACAGAGGGCGAGAAACAGAGTGGCTGAAACAGAGGGTCTGAAACAGAGGGGCTGAAACAGAGGGCGAGAAACAGAGGGGCTGAAACAGAGGGCGAGAAACAGAGGGGCTGAATCAGAGGCGCTGAAACAGAGGGTGAGAAACAGAGGGGCTGAAACAGAGGGCGAGAAACAGAGTGGCTGAAACAGACGGTCTGAAACAGAGGGGCTGAAACAGAGGGCGAGAAACAGAGGGCCTGAAACAGAGGGCGAGAAACAGAAGGGCTGAAACAGAGGGCGAGAAACAGAGGGGCTGAAACAGAGGGGCTGAAACAGAGGGGCTAAAACAGAGTGGCTGAAACAGAGGGGCTGTAAAAGAGGGGCTGGAACAGAGGGGGAGAAACAGAGGGGCTGAAACAGCGGGGCTGAATCAGAGAGGCTGAAACAGAGGGCGAGAAACAGAGGGGCTGAAACAGAGGGCGAGAAACAGAGGCGCTGAAACAGAGGGGCTGAAACAGAGGGGCTGAAACAGTGGGGCTGAAACAGAGGGCGAGAAACAGAGGGGCTGAAACAGAGGGTCTGAAACAGAGGGCGAGAAACAGAGGGGCGGGAAACAGAGGGGCTGAATCAGAGGGGCTGAATCAGAGGGGCTGAATCAGATGGGCTGAAACAGAGGGTGAGAAACAGAGGGGCTGAAACAGAGGGGCTGAAACAGAGGGGCTGAAACAGAGGGCGAGAAACCGAGGGGCTGAATCAGAGGGGCTGAATCAGAGGGGCTGAATCAGAGTGGCTGAAGCAGAGGGGCTGAATCAGAGGGGATGAAACAGAGGGCGAGAAACAGAGGGGCAGAAACAGAGGGCGAGAAACAGAGGGGCTGAAACAGAGGGGCTGAAACAGAGGGGCTGAATCAGAGGGGCTGATTCAGAGGGGCTGAAACAGAGGGGCTGAATCAGCGGGGCTGAAACAGAGGGCGAGAAACAGAGGGGCTGAAACAGAGGGGCTGAAACTGAGGGCGAGAAACAGAGTGGGTGAAAAAGAGGGCGAGAAACAGAGGGGCTGAAACAGAGGGCGAGAAACAGAGGGGCTGAAACAGAGGAGCTGAAACAGAGGGTCTGAAACAGAGGGTCTGAAACACAGGGCGAGAAACAGAGGGGCTGAATCAGAGGGGCTGAATCAGAGGGGCTGAAACAGAGGGGCTGAAACAGAGGGCGAGAAACAAAGGGGCTGAAACAGCGGGCGAGAAACAGACGGCGAGAAACAGAGGGGCGGAAACAGAGAGCCTGAAACAGAGGGCGAGAAACAGGGGGCTGAACCAGAGGGCGAAAAACAGAGGGGCTGAAACAGAGTGCGAGAAACAGAGGGTGAGAAACAGAGGGGCTGAAACAGAGGGGCTGAAACAGACGGGCTGAAACAGAGGGGCTGAAACAGAGGGCGAGAAACAGAGCGGCTGAAACAGAGGGGGGGAAACAGAGGGTCTGAAACAGAGGGCGCGAAAACGGGGGCTGAATCAGAATGGCTGAAACAGAGGGGCTGAAACAGAGGGCGAGAAACAGAGGGGCTGAAACAGAGGGCGAGAAACAGAGGGGCTGAATCAGAGGGTGAGAAACAGAGTGGCTGAAACAGATGGGCTGAAACAGAGGGGCTGAAACAGAGGGCGAGAAACAGAGGGGCTGAAACAGAGGGTGAGAAACAGAGGGGCTGAACAAGAGGGGCTGGAACAGAGGGGGAGAAACAGAGGGGCTAAAACAGCGGGGCTGAATCAGAAGGGCTGAAACAGAGGGCGAGAAACAGAGGGGCTGAAACAGAGGGCGAGAAACAGAGGCGCTGAAACAGAGGGGCTGAAACAGAGGGGCTGAAACAGTGGGGCTGAAACAGAGGGCGAGAAACAGAGGGGCTGAAACAGAGTGCGAGAAACAGAGGGGCTGAAACAGAGGCGCGGGAAACAGAGGGGCTGAATCAGAGGGGCTGAATCAGAGGGGCTGAAACAGAGGGCGAGAAACAGAGGGGCTGAAACAGAGGTGCTGAAACAGACGGGCTGAAACAGAGGGGCTGAAACAGAGGGCGAGAAACAGAGTGGCTGAAACAGAAGGGCTGAAACAGAGGGGCTGAAACAGAGGGTGAGAAAAAGAGGGGCTGAATCAGAGGGGCTGAATCAGAGGGGCTGAATCAGAGGGGCTGGAACAGAGGGGCTGAATCAGAGGGGCTGAAACCGTGGGCGAGAAACAGAGGGGCGGAAACAGAGAGCCTGAAACAGAGGGCGAGAAACAGGGGGCTGAACCAGAGGGCGAAAAACAGAGGGGCTGAAACAGAGGGCGAGAAACAGAGGGTGAGAAACAGAGGGGTTGAAACAGAGGGGCTGCAACAGACGGGCTGAAACAGAGGGGCTGAAACAGAGGGCGAGAAACAGAGGGCCTGAAACAGAGGGCGAGAAACAGAGGGGCTGAAACAGAGGGCGAGAAACAGAGGGGCTGAAACAGAGGGTCTGAAACAGAGGGGCTGAAACAGAGGGCGAGAAACAGAGGGGCTGAAACAGAGGGCGAGAAACAGAGGGGCTGAATCAGAGGGGCTGAATCAGAGGGGCTGAATCAGAGGGGCTGAAACAGAGGGTGAGAAACAGAGGGGCTGAAACAGAACGGCTGAAACAGAGGGGCTGAAACAGAGGGTGAGAAACAGAGGGGCTGAATCAGAGGGGCTGAATCAGAGGGGCTGAATCAGAGGGGCTGGAACAGAGGGGCTGAATCAGAGGGGCTGAAACCGTGGGCGAGAAACAGAGGGGCGGAAACAGAGAGCCTGAAACAGAGGGCGAGAAACAGGGGGCTGAACCAGAGGGCGAAAAACAGAGGGGCTGAAACAGAGGGCGAGAAACAGAGGGTGAGAAACAGAGGGGTTGAAACAGAGGGGCTGCAACAGACGGGCTGAAACAGAGGGGCTGAAACAGAGGGCGAGAAACAGAGGGCCTGAAACAGAGGGCGAGAAACAGAGGGGCTGAAACAGAGGGCGAGAAACAGAGGGGCTGAAACAGAGGGTCTGAAACAGAGGGGCTGAAACAGAGGGCGAGAAACAGAGGGGCTGAAACAGAGGGCGAGAAACAGAGGGGCTGAATCAGAGGGGCTGAAACAGAGGGTGAGAAACAGAGTGGCTGAAACAGAGGTCGAGAAACAGAGTGGCTGAAACAGACGGTCTGAAACAGAGGGGCTGAAACAGAGGGCGAGAAACAGAGGGCCTGAAACAGAGGGCGAGAAACAGAGGGGCTGAAACAGAGGGCGAGAAACAGAGGGGCTGAAACAGAGGGGCTGAAACAGAGTGGCTAAAACAGAGTGGCTGAAACAGAGGGGCTGTAAAAGAGGGGCTGGAACAGAGGGGGAGAAACAGAGGGGCTGAAACAGCGGGGCTGAATCAGAGGGGCTGAAACAGAGGACGAGAAACAGAGGGGCTGAAACAGAGGGCGAGAAACAGAGGCGCTGAAACAGAGGGGCTGAAACAGAGGGGCTGAAACAGTGGGGCTGAAACAGAGGGCGAGAAACAGAGGGGCTGAAACAGAGGGGCTGAAACAGAGGGGCTGAAACAGAGGGGCTGAATCAGAGGGGCTGATTCAGAGGGGCTGAAACAGAGGGGCTGAATCAGCGGGGCTGAAACAGAGGGCGAGAAACAGCGGGGCTGAAACAGAGGGCGAGAAACAGAGGGGCAGAAACAGAGGGCGAGAAACAGAGGGGCTGAAACAGAGGGGCTGAAACAGAGGGCGAGAAACAGAGGGGCAGAAACAGAGGGGCTGAAACAGAGGGGCTGAAACAGAAGGCGAGAAACAGAGGGGCTGAAACAGAGGGCGAGAAACAGAGGCGCTGAAACAGAGGGGCTGAAACAGAGGGGCTGAAACAGTGGGGCTGAAACAGAGGGCGAGAAACAGAGGGGCTGAAACAGAGGGCAAGAAACAGAGGGGCTGAAACAGAGGGCAAGAAACAGAGGGGCTGAAACAGAGGGGCTGAAACAGAGGGCAAGAAACAGAGGGGCTGAATCAGAGGGGCTGAATCAGATGGGCTGAAACAGAGGGTGAGAAACAGAGGGGCTGAATCAGAGGGGCTGAAGCAGAGGGGCTGAATCAGAGGGGCTGAAACAGAGGGGTTGGAACAGAGGGGGAGAAACAGAGGGGCTGAAACAGAGGGGCTGAATCAGAGGGGCTGAAACAGAGGGCGAGAAACAGAGGCGCTGAAACAGAGGTGCTGAAACAGAGGGGCTGAAACAGAGGGGCTGAAACAGAGGGCGAGAAACAGAGGGGCTGAAACAGAGGGCGAGAAACAGAGGGGCTGAATCAGAGGGGCTGAATCAGAGGGGCTGAATCAGAGGGGCTGAAACAGAGGGTGAGAACCAGAGGGGCTGAAACAGAGGGGCTGAAACAGAGGGGCTGAAACAGAGGGTGAGAAACAGAGGGGCTGAATCAGAGGGGCTGAATCAGAGCAGCTGAATCAGAGGGGCTGGAACACAGGGGCTGAATCAGAGGGGCTGAAACCGTGGGCGAGAAACAGAGGGGCTGAAACAGAGGGCGAGAATCAGAGGGGCTGAAACAGAGGGCGAGAAACAGAGGGGCTGAAACAGAGGGGCTGAAACAGAGGGGCTGAAACAGAGGGGCTGAATCAGAGGGGCTGATTCAGAGGGGCTGAAACAGAGGGGCTGAATCAGCGGGGCTGAAACAGAGGGCGAGAAACAGCGGGGCTGAAACAGAGGGCGAGAAACAGAGGGGCAGAAACAGAGGGCGAGAAACACAGGGGCTGAAACAGAGGGGCTGAAACAGAGGGCGAGAAACAGAGGGGCAGAAACAGAGGGCGAGAAACAGAGGGGCTGAAACAGAGGGGCTGAAACAGAGGGGCTGAAACAGAGTGGCTGAAACAGAGGGGCTGAAACCGAGGTGCTGGAACAGAGGCGGAGAAACAGAGGGGCTGAAACAGAGGTGCTGAAACGTGGGGCTGAAACAGAGGGCGAGAAACAGAGGGGCTGAAACAGAGGGCGAGAAACAGAGGGGCTGAAACAGAGTGGCGGGAAACAGAGTGGTTGAATCAGTAGGGGCTGAAATAGAGGGGCTGAATCAGAGGGGCTGAAACAGAAGGCGAGAAACAGAGGGGCTGAATCAGAGGGGCTGAATCAGAGCGGCTGAATCAGAGGGGCTGAAATAGAGGAGCTGAATCAGAGGGCGAGACACAGAGGGGCTGAAACAGAGGGCGAGAATCAGAGGGGCTGAAACAGAGGGTGAGAAACAGAGGGGCTGACACAGAGGGGCTGAAACAGAGGGGCTGAAACAGAAGGCGAGAAACAGAGGGGCTGAATCAGAGGGGCTGAATCAGAGCGGCTGAATCAGAGGGGCTGAAATAGAGGGGCTGAATCAGAGGGCGAGACACAGAGGGGCTGAAACAGAGGGCGAGAATCAGAGGGGCTGAAACAGAGGGCGAGAAACAGAGGGGCTGAAACAGAGGGGCTGAATCAGATGGGCTGAAACAGAGAGCCTGAAACAGAGGGCAAGAAACAGAGGGGCTGAAACAGAGGGGCTGAAACAGAGGGGCTGAAACAGAGGGCGAGAAACAGAGGGTGAGAAATAGAGGGCGAGAAACAGAGGGGCGGAAACAGAGGGGCTGAAACAGAGGGGCTGAATCAGAGGGGCAGAAACAGAGGGGCTGAATCAGAGGGGCTGAAACAGAGGGCGAGAAACAGAGGGCCTGAAACAGAGGGCGAGAAACAGAGGGGCTGAAACAGAGGGCGAGAAACAGAGGGGCTGAAACAGAGGGTCTGAAACAGAGGGGCTGAAACAGAGGGCGAGAAACAGAGGGGCTGAAACAGAGGGCGAGAAACAGAGGGGCTGAATCAGAGGGGCTGAAACAGAGGGTGAGAAACAGAGTGGCTGAAACAGAGGTCGAGAAACAGAGTGGCTGAAACAGACGGTCTGAAACAGAGGGGCTGAAACAGAGGGCGAGAAACAGAGGGCCTGAAACAGAGGGCGAGAAACAGAGGGGCTGAAACAGAGGGCGAGAAACAGAGGGGCTGAAACAGAGGGGCTGAAACAGAGTGGCTAAAACAGAGTGGCTGAAACAGAGGGGCTGTAAAAGAGGGGCTGGAACAGAGGGGGAGAAACAGAGGGGCTGAAACAGCGGGGCTGAATCAGAGGGGCTGAAACAGAGGACGAGAAACAGAGGGGCTGAAACAGAGGGCGAGAAACAGAGGCGCTGAAACAGAGGGGCTGAAACAGAGGGGCTGAAACAGTGGGGCTGAAACAGAGGGCGAGAAACAGAGGGGCTGAAACAGAGGGCGAGAAACAGAGGGGCTGAAACAGAGGGGCGGGAAACAGAGGGGCTGAATCAGAGGGGCTGAATCAGAGGGGCTGAATCAGATGGGCTGAAACAGAGGGTGAGAAACAGAGGGGCTGAAACAGAGGGGCTGAAACAGAGGGGCTGAAACAGAGGGGCTGAATCAGAGGGGCTGAAGCAGAGGGGCTGAATCAGAGGGGCTGAAACAGAGGGGCTGGAACAGAGGGGGAGAAACAGAGGGGCTGAAACAGAGGGGCTGAATCAGAGGGGCTGAAACAGAGGGCGAGAAACAGAGGCGCTGAAACAGAGGTGCTGAAACAGAGGGGCTGAAACACAGGGGCTGAAACAGAGGGCGAGAAACAGAGGGGCTGAAACAGAGTGCGAGAAACAGAGGGGCTGAATCAGAGGGGCTGAATCAGAGGGGCTGAATCAGAGGGGCTGAAACAGAGGGTGAGAAACAGAGGGGCTGAAACAGAAGGGCTGAAACAGAGGGGCTGAAACAGAGGGTGAGAAACAGAGGGGCTGAATCAGAGGGGCTGAATCAGAGGGGCTGAATCAGAGGGGCTGGAACAGAGGGGCTGAATCAGAGGGGCTGAAACCGTGGGCGAGAAACAGAGGGGCTGAAACAGAGGGCGAGAATCAGAGGGGCTGAAACAGAGGGCGAGAAACAGAGGGGCTGAAACAGAGGGGCTGAAACAGAGGGGCTGAAACAGAGGGGCTGAATCAGAGGGGCTGATTCAGAGGGGCTGAAACAGAGGGGCTGAATCAGCGGGGCTGAAACAGAGGGCGAAAAGAGCGGGGCTGAAACAGAGGGCGAGAAACAGAGGGGCAGAAACAGAGGGCGAGAAACAGAGGGGCTGAAACAGAGGTGCTGAAACAGAGGGCGAGAAACAGAGGGGCTGAAACAGAGGGCGAGAAACAGAGGGCCTGAAACAGAGGGCGAGAAACAGAGGGGCTGAAACAGAGGGGCTGAAACAGAGGGGCTGAAACAGAGGGCGAGAAACAGAGGGGCTGAATCAGATGGGCTGAATCAGAGGGGCTGAAACAGTGGGGCTGAAACAGAGGGCGAGAAACAAAGGGGCTGAAACAGCGGGCGAGAAACAGAGGGCGAGAAACCGAGGGGCTGAAACAGAGGGGCTGAAACAGACGGGCTGAAACAGAGAGCCTGAAACAGAGGGCGAGAAACAGAGGGGCTGAAACAGAGGGCGAAAAACTAAGGGCTGAAACAGAGGGTGAGAAACAGAGGGTGAGAAATAGATGGCGAAAAACAGAGGGGCTGAAACAGAGGGGCTGAATCAGAGGGGCTGAAACAGAGGGGCTGAATCAGAGGGGCTGAAACAGAGGGGCTGAATCAGAGGGGCTGAAACAGAGAGCGAGAAACACAGGGCCTGAAACAGAGGGCGAGAAACAGAGGGGCTGAAACAGAGGGCGAGAAACAGAGGGGCTGAAACAGAGGGACTGAAACAGAGGGCTGAAACAGAGTGCGAGAAACAGAGGGGCTGAAACAGAGGGCGAGAAACAGAGGGGCTGAATCAGAGGGGCTGAAACAGTGGGTGAGAAACAGAGGGGCTGAAACAGAGGGCGAGAAACAGAGTGGCTGAAACAGACGGGCTGAAACAGAGGGGCTGAAACAGAGGGCGAGAAACAGAGGGGCTGAAACAGAGGGCGAGAAACAGAGGGGCTGAAACAGAGGGGCTGAAACAGAGGGGCTGAAACAGAGTGGCTGAAACAGAGGGGCTGAAACAGAGGTGCTGGAACAGAGGCGGAGAAACAGAGGGGATGGAACAGAGGGGCTGAATCAGAAGGCGAGAAACAGAGGGGCTGAATCAGAGGGGCTGAATCAGAGCGGCTGAATCAGAGGGGCTGAAACAGAGGGCGAGAAACAGAGGGGCAGAAACAGAGGGCGAGAAACAGAGGGGCTGAAACAGAGGGGCTGAAACAGAGGGGCTGAAACAGAGTGGCTGAAACAGAGGGGCTGAAACAGAGGTGCTGGAACAGAGGCGGAGAAACAGAGGGGCTGAAACAGAGGTGCTGAAACGTGGGGCTGAAACAGAGGGCGAGAAACAGAGGGGCTGAAACAGAGGGCGAGAAACAGAGGGGCTGAAACAGAACGGCTGAAACAGAGGGGCTGAAACAGAGGGTGAGAAACAGAGGGGCTGAATCAGAGGGGCTGAATCAGAGGGGCTGAATCAGAGGGGCTGGAACAGAGGGGCTGAATCAGAGGGGCTGAAACCGTGGGCGAGAAACAGAGGGGCGGAAACAGAGAGCCTGAAACAGAGGGCGAGAAACAGGGGGCTGAACCAGAGGGCGAAAAACAGAGGGGCTGAAACAGAGGGCGAGAAACAGAGGGTGAGAAACAGAGGGGTTGAAACAGAGGGGCTGCAACAGACGGGCTGAAACAGAGGGGCTGAAACAGAGGGCGAGAAACAGAGGGCCTGAAACAGAGGGCGAGAAACAGAGGGGCTGAAACAGAGGGCGAGAAACAGAGGGGCTGAAACAGAGGGTCTGAAACAGAGGGGCTGAAACAGAGGGCGAGAAACAGAGGGGCTGAAACAGAGGGCGAGAAACAGAGGGGCTGAATCAGAGGGGCTGAAACAGAGGGTGAGAAACAGAGTGGCTGAAACAGAGGTCGAGAAACAGAGTGGCTGAAACAGACGGTCTGAAACAGAGGGGCTGAAACAGAGGGCGAGAAACAGAGGGCCTGAAACAGAGGGCGAGAAACAGAGGGGCTGAAACAGAGGGCGAGAAACAGAGGGGCTGAAACAGAGGGGCTGAAACAGAGGGGCTAAAACAGAGTGGCTGAAACAGAGGGGCTGTAAAAGAGGGGCTGGAACAGAGGGGGAGAAACAGAGGGGCTGAAACAGCGGGGCTGAATCAGAGGGGCTGAAACAGAGGACGAGAAACAGAGGGGCTGAAACAGAGGGCGAGAAACAGAGGCGCTGAAACAGAGGGGCTGAAACAGAGGGGCTGAAACAGTGGGGCTGAAACAGAGGGCGAGAAACAGAGGGGCTGAAACAGAGGGGCTGAAACAGAGGGGCTGAAACAGAGGGGCTGAATCAGAGGGGCTGATTCAGAGGGGCTGAAACAGAGGGGCTGAATCAGCGGGGCTGAAACAGAGGGCGAGAAACAGCGGGGCTGAAACAGAGGGCGAGAAACAGAGGGGCAGAAACAGAGGGCGAGAAACAGAGGGGCTGAAACAGAGGGGCTGAAACAGAGGGCGAGAAACAGAGGGGCAGAAACAGAGGGGCTGAAACAGAGGGGCTGAAACAGAAGGCGAGAAACAGAGGGGCTGAAACAGAGGGCGAGAAACAGAGGCGCTGAAACAGAGGGGCTGAAACAGAGGGGCTGAAACAGTGGGGCTGAAACAGAGGGCGAGAAACAGAGGGGCTGAAACAGAGGGCAAGAAACAGAGGGGCTGAAACAGAGGGCAAGAAACAGAGGGGCTGAAACAGAGGGGCTGAAACAGAGGGCAAGAAACAGAGGGGCTGAATCAGAGGGGCTGAATCAGATGGGCTGAAACAGAGGGTGAGAAACAGAGGGGCTGAATCAGAGGGGCTGAAGCAGAGGGGCTGAATCAGAGGGGCTGAAACAGAGGGGTTGGAACAGAGGGGGAGAAACAGAGGGGCTGAAACAGAGGGGCTGAATCAGAGGGGCTGAAACAGAGGGCGAGAAACAGAGGCGCTGAAACAGAGGTGCTGAAACAGAGGGGCTGAAACAGAGGGGCTGAAACAGAGGGCGAGAAACAGAGGGGCTGAAACAGAGGGCGAGAAACAGAGGGGCTGAATCAGAGGGGCTGAATCAGAGGGGCTGAATCAGAGGGGCTGAAACAGAGGGTGAGAACCAGAGGGGCTGAAACAGAGGGGCTGAAACAGAGGGGCTGAAACAGAGGGTGAGAAACAGAGGGGCTGAATCAGAGGGGCTGAATCAGAGCAGCTGAATCAGAGGGGCTGGAACACAGGGGCTGAATCAGAGGGGCTGAAACCGTGGGCGAGAAACAGCGGGGCTGAAACAGAGGGCGAGAATCAGAGGGGCTGAAACAGAGGGCGAGAAACAGAGGGGCTGAAACAGAGGGGCTGAAACAGAGGGGCTGAAACAGAGGGGCTGAATCAGAGGGGCTGAATCAGAGCGGCTGAATCAGAGGGGCTGAAATAGAGGAGCTGAATCAGAGGGCGAGACACAGAGGGGCTGAAACAGAGGGCGAGAATCAGAGGGGCTGAAACAGAGGGTGAGAAACAGAGGGGCTGACACAGAGGGGCTGAAACAGAGGGGCTGAAACAGAAGGCGAGAAACAGAGGGGCTGAATCAGAGGGGCTGAATCAGAGCGGCTGAATCAGAGGGGCTGAAATAGAGGGGCTGAATCAGAGGGCGAGACACAGAGGGGCTGAAACAGAGGGCGAGAATCAGAGGGGCTGAAACAGAGGGCGAGAAACAGAGGGGCTGAAACAGAGGGGCTGAATCAGATGGGCTGAAACAGAGAGCCTGAAACAGAGGGCAAGAAACAGAGGGGCTGAAACAGAGGGGCTGAAACAGAGGGGCTGAAACAGAGGGCGAGAAACAGAGGGTGAGAAATAGAGGGCGAGAAACAGAGGGGCGGAAACAGAGGGGCTGAAACAGTGGGGCTGAATCAGAGGGGCAGAAACAGAGGGGCTGAATCAGAGGGGCTGAAACAGAGGGCGAGAAACAGAGGGCCTGAAACAGAGGGCGAGAAACAGAGGGGCTGAAACAGAGGGCGAGAAACAGAGGGACTGAAACAGAGGGTCTGAAACAGAGGGGCTGAAACAGAGGGCGAGAAACAGAGGGGCTGAAACAGAGGGCGAGAAACAGAGGGGCTGAATCAGAGGGGCTGAAACAGAGGGTGAGAAACAGAGTGGCTGAAACAGAGGTCGAGAAACAGAGTGGCTGAAACAGACGGTCTGAAACAGAGGGGCTGAAACAGAGGGCGAGAAACAGAGGGCCTGAAACAGAGGGCGAGAAACAGAGGGGCTGAAACAGAGGGCGAGAAACAGAGGGGCTGAAACAGAGGGGCTGAAACAGAGGGGCTAAAACAGAGTGGCTGAAACAGAGGGGCTGTAAAAGAGGGGCTGGAACAGAGGGGGAGAAACAGAGGGGCTGAAACAGCGGGGCTGAATCAGAGGGGCTGAAACAGAGGACGAGAAACAGAGGGGCTGAAACAGAGGGCGAGAAACAGAGGCGCTGAAACAGAGGGGCTGAAACAGAGGGGCTGAAACAGTGGGGCTGAAACAGAGGGCGAGAAACAGAGGGGCTGAAACAGAGGGCGAGAAACAGAGGGGCTGAAACAGAGGGGCGGGAAACAGAGGGGCTGAATCAGAGGGGCTGAATCAGAGGGGCTGAATCAGATGGGCTGAAACAGAGGGTGAGAAACAGAGGGGCTGAAACAGAGGGGCTGAAACAGAGGTGCTGAAACAGAGGGCGAGAAACAGAGGGGCTGAAACAGAGGGCGAGAAACAGAGGGCCTGAAACAGAGGGCGAGAAACAGAGGGGCTGAAACAGAGGGGCTGAAACAGAGGGGCTGAAACAGAGGGCGAGAAACAGAGGGGCTGAATCAGATGAGCTGAATCAGAGGGGCTGAAACAGTGGGGCTGAAACAGAGGGCGAGAAACAAAGGGGCTGAAACAGTGGGCGAGAAACAGAGGGCGAGAAACCGAGGGGCTGAAACAGAGGGGCTGAAACAGACGGGCTGAAACAGAGAGCCTGAAACAGAGGGCGAGAAACAGAGGGGCTGAAACAGAGGGCGAAAAACTAAGGGCTGAAACAGAGGGTGAGAAACAGAGGGTGAGAAATAGATGGCGAAAAACAGAGGGGCTGAAACAGAGGGGCTGAATCAGAGGGGCTGAAACAGAGGGGCTGAATCAGAGGGGCTGAAACAGAGGGGCTGAATCAGAGGGGCTGAAACAGAGAGCGAGAAACAGAGGGCCTGAAACAGAGGGCGAGAAACAGAGGGGCTGAAACAGAGGGCGAGAAACAGAGGGGCTGAAACAGAGGGACTGAAACAGAGGGCTGAAACAGAGTGCGAGAAACAGAGGGGCTGAAACAGAGGGCGAGAAACAGAGGGGCTGAATCAGAGGGGCTGAAACAGTGGGTGAGAAACAGAGGGGCTGAAACAGAGGGCGAGAAACAGAGTGGCTGAAACAGACGGGCTGAAACAGAGGGGCTGAAACAGAGGGCGAGAAACAGAGGGGCTGAAACAGAGGGCGAGAAACAGAGGGGCTGAAACAGAGGGGCTGAAACAGAGGGGCTGAAACAGAGTGGCTGAAACAGAGGGGCTGAAACAGAGGTGCTGGAACAGAGGCGGAGAAACAGAGGGGATGGAACAGAGGGGCTGAATCAGAAGGCGAGAAACAGAGGGGCTGAATCAGAGGGGCTGAATCAGAGCGGCTGAATCAGAGGGGCTGAAACAGAGGGCGAGAAACAGAGGGGCAGAAACAGAGGGCGAGAAACAGAGGGGCTGAAACAGAGGGGCTGAAACAGAGGGGCTGAAACAGAGTGGCTGAAACAGAGGGGCTGAAACAGAGGTGCTGGAACAGAGGCGGAGAAACAGAGGGGCTGAAACAGAGGTGCTGAAACGTGGGGCTGAAACAGAGGGCGAGAAACAGAGGGGCTGAAACAGAGGGCGAGAAACAGAGGGGCTGAAACAGAGTGGCGGGAAACAGAGTGGTTGAATCAGTAGGGGCTGAAATAGAGGGGCTGAATCAGAGGGGCTGAAACAGAGGGTGAGAAACAGAGGGGCTGAACACAGAGGGGCTGAAACAGAGGGGCTGAAACAGAAGGCGAGAAACAGAGGGGCTGAATCAGAGGTGCTGAATCAGAGCGGCTGAATCAGAGGGGCTGAAATAGAGGGGCTGAATCAGAGGGCGAGACACAGAGGGGCTGAAACAGAGGGCGAGAATCAGAGGGGCTGAAACAGAGGGCGAGAAACAGAGGGGCTGAAACAGAGGGGCGGGAAACAGAGGGGCTGAATCAGAGGGGCTGAATCAGAGGGGCTGAATCAGATGGGCTGAAACAGAGGGTGAGAAACAGAGGGGCTGAAACAGAGGGGCTGAAACAGAGGGGCTGAAACAGAGGGCGAGAAACAGAGGGGCTGAATCAGAGGGGCTGAATCAGAGGGGCAGAAACAGAGGGCGAGAAACAGAGGGGCTGAAACAGAGGGGCTGAAACAGAGGGGCTGAATCAGAGGGGCTGATTCAGAGGGGCTGAAACAGAGGGGCTGAATCAGCGGGGCTGAAACAGAGTGCGAGAAACAGCGGGGCTGAAACAGAGGGTGAGAAACAGAGGGGCAGAAACTGAGGGCGAGAAACAGAGGGGCTGAAACAGAGGGGCTGAAACAGAGGGCGAGAAACAGAGGGGCTGAAAAAGAGGGCGAGAAACAGAGGGGCTGAAACAGAGGGCGAGAAACAGAGGGGCTGAAACAGAGGAGCTGAAACAGAGGGTCTGAAACAGAGGGTCTGAAACACAGGGCGAGAAACAGAGGGACTGAATCAGAGGGGCTGAATCAGAGGGGCTGAAACAGAGGGGCTGAAACAGAGGGCGAGAAACAAAGGGGCTGAAACAGCGGGCGAGAAACAGAGGGCGAGAAACTGAGGGGCGGAAACAGAGAGCCTGAAACAGAGGGCGAGAAACAGGGGGCTGAACCAGAGGGCGAAAAACAGAGGGGCTGAAACAGAGTGCGATAAACAGAGGGTGAGAAACAGAGGGGCTGAAACAGAGGGGCTGAAACAGACGGGCTGAAACAGAGGGGCTGAAACAGAGGGCGAGAAACAGAGTGGCTGAAACAGAAGGGCTGAAACAGAGGGGCTGAAACAGAGGGTGAGAAAAAGAGGGGCTGAATCAGAGGGGCTGAATCAGAGGGGCTGAATCAGAGGGGCTGGAACAGAGGGGCTGAATCAGAGGGGCTGAAACCGTGGGCGAGAAACAGAGGGGCGGAAACAGAGAGCCTGAAACAGAGGGCGAGAAACAGGGGGCTGAACCAGAGGGCGAAAAACAGAGGGGCTGAAACAGAGGGCGAGAAACAGAGGGTGAGAAACAGAGGGGTTGAAACAGAGGGGCTGCAACAGACGGGCTGAAACAGAGGGGCTGAAACAGAGGGCGAGAAACAGAGGGCCTGAAACAGAGGGCGAGAAACAGAGGGGCTGAAACAGAGGGCGAGAAACAGAGGGGCTGAAACAGAGGGTCTGAAACAGAGGGGCTGAAACAGAGGGCGAGAAACAGAGGGGCTGAAACAGAGGGCGAGAAACAGAGGGGCTGAATCAGAGGGGCTGAATCAGAGGGGCTGAATCAGAGGGGCTGAAACAGAGGGTGAGAAACAGAGGGGCTGAAACAGAACGGCTGAAACAGAGGGGCTGAAACAGAGGGTGAGAAACAGAGGGGCTGAATCAGAGGGGCTGAATCAGAGGGGCTGAATCAGAGGGGCTGGAACAGAGGGGCTGAATCAGAGGGGCTGAAACCGTGGGCGAGAAACAGAGGGGCGGAAACAGAGAGCCTGAAACAGAGGGCGAGAAACAGGGGGCTGAAACAGAGGGCGAGAAACAGAGGGTGAGAAACAGAGGGGTTGAAACAGAGGGGCTGCAACAGACGGGCTGAAACAGAGGGGCTGAAACAGAGGGCGAGAAACAGAGGGCCTGAAACAGAGGGCGAGAAACAGAGGGGCTGAAACAGAGGGGCTGAAACAGAGGGGCTGAAACAGAGGGTCTGAAACAGAGGGGCTGAAACAGAGGGCGAGAAACAGAGGGGCTGAAACAGAGGGCGAGAAACAGAGGGGCTGAATCAGAGGGGCTGAAACAGAGGGTGAGAAACAGAGTGGCTGAAACAGAGGTCGAGAAACAGAGTGGCTGAAACAGACGGTCTGAAACAGAGGGGCTGAAACAGAGGGCGAGAAACAGAGGGCCTGAAACAGAGGGCGAGAAACAGAGGGGCTGAAACAGAGGGCGAGAAACAGAGGGGCTGAAACAGAGGGGCTGAAACAGAGGGGCTAAAACAGAGTGGCTGAAACAGAGGGGCTGTAAAAGAGGGGCTGGAACAGAGGGGGAGAAACAGAGGGGCTGAAACAGCGGGGCTGAATCAGAGGGGCTGAAACAGAGGACGAGAAACAGAGGGGCTGAAACAGAGGGCGAGAAACAGAGGCGCTGAAACAGAGGGGCTGAAACAGAGGGGCTGAAACAGTGGGGCTGAAACAGAGGGCGAGAAACAGAGGGGCTGAAACAGAGGGGCTGAAACAGAGGGGCTGAAACAGAGGGGCTGAATCAGAGGGGCTGATTCAGAGGGGCTGAAACAGAGGGGCTGAATCAGCGGGGCTGAAACAGAGGGCGAGAAACAGCGGGGCTGAAACAGAGGGCGAGAAACAGAGGGGCAGAAACAGAGGGCGAGAAACACAGGGGCTGAAACAGAGGGGCTGAAACAGAGGGCGAGAAACAGAGGGGCAGAAACAGAGGGGCTGAAACAGAGGGGCTGAAACAGAAGGCGAGAAACAGAGGGGCTGAAACAGAGGGCGAGAAACAGAGGCGCTGAAACAGAGGGGCTGAAACAGAGGGGCTGAAACAGTGGGGCTGAAACAGAGGGCGAGAAACAGAGGGGCTGAAACAGAGGGCAAGAAACAGAGGGGCTGAAACAGAGGGCAAGAAACAGAGGGGCTGAAACAGAGGGGCTGAAACAGAGGGCAAGAAACAGAGGGGCTGAATCAGAGGGGCTGAATCAGATGGGCTGAAACAGAGGGTGAGAAACAGAGGGGCTGAATCAGAGGGGCTGAAGCAGAGGGGCTGAATCAGAGGGGCTGAAACAGAGGGGTTGGAACAGAGGGGGAGAAACAGAGGGGCTGAAACAGAGGGGCTGAATCAGAGGGGCTGAAACAGAGGGCGAGAAACAGAGGCGCTGAAACAGAGGTGCTGAAACAGAGGGGCTGAAACAGAGGGGCTGAAACAGAGGGCGAGAAACAGAGGGGCTGAAACAGAGGGCGAGAAACAGAGGGGCTGAATCAGAGGGGCTGAATCAGAGGGGCTGAATCAGAGGGGCTGAAACAGAGGGTGAGAACCAGAGGGGCTGAAACAGAGGGGCTGAAACAGAGGGGCTGAAACAGAGGGTGAGAAACAGAGGGGCTGAATCAGAGGGGCTGAATCAGAGCAGCTGAATCAGAGGGGCTGGAACAGAGGGGCTGAATCAGAGGGGCTGAAACCGTGGGCGAGAAACAGAGGGGCTGAAACAGAGGGCGAGAATCAGAGGGGCTGAAACAGAGGGCGAGAAACAGAGGGGCTGAAACAGAGGGGCTGAAACAGAGGGGCTGAAACAGAGGGGCTGAATCAGAGGGGCTGATTCAGAGGGGCTGAAACAGAGGGGCTGAATCAGCGGGGCTGAAACAGAGGGCGAGAAACAGCGGGGCTGAAACAGAGGGCGAGAAACAGAGGGGCAGAAACAGAGGGCGAGAAACACAGGGGCTGAAACAGAGGGGCTGAAACAGAGGGCGAGAAACAGAGGGGCAGAAACAGAGGGCGAGAAACAGAGGGGCTGAAACAGAGGGGCTGAAACAGAGGGGCTGAAACAGAGTGGCTGAAACAGAGGGGCTGAAACCGAGGTGCTGGAACAGAGGCGGAGAAACAGAGGGGCTGAAACAGAGGTGCTGAAACGTGGGGCTGAAACAGAGGGCGAGAAACAGAGGGGCTGAAACAGAGGGCGAGAAACAGAGGGGCTGAAACAGAGTGGCGGGAAACAGAGTGGTTGAATCAGTAGGGGCTGAAATAGAGGGGCTGAATCAGAGGGGCTGAAACAGAAGGCGAGAAACAGAGGGGCTGAATCAGAGGGGCTGAATCAGAGCGGCTGAATCAGAGGGGCTGAAATAGAGGAGCTGAATCAGAGGGCGAGACACAGAGGGGCTGAAACAGAGGGCGAGAATCAGAGGGGCTGAAACAGAGGGTGAGAAACAGAGGGGCTGACACAGAGGGGCTGAAACAGAGGGGCTGAAACAGAAGGCGAGAAACAGAGGGGCTGAATCAGAGGGGCTGAATCAGAGCGGCTGAATCAGAGGGGCTGAAATAGAGGGGCTGAATCAGAGGGCGAGACACAGAGGGGCTGAAACAGAGGGCGAGAATCAGAGGGGCTGAAACAGAGGGCGAGAAACAGAGGGGCTGAAACAGAGGGGCTGAATCAGATGGGCTGAAACAGAGAGCCTGAAACAGAGGGCAAGAAACAGAGGGGCTGAAACAGAGGGGCTGAAACAGAGGGGCTGAAACAGAGGGCGAGAAACAGAGGGTGAGAAATAGAGGGCGAGAAACAGAGGGGCGGAAACAGAGGGGCTGAAACAGAGGGGCTGAATCAGAGGGGCAGAAACAGAGGGGCTGAATCAGAGGGGCTGAAACAGAGGGCGAGAAACAGAGGGCCTGAAACAGAGGGCGAGAAACAGAGGGGCTGAAACAGAGGGCGAGAAACAGAGGGGCTGAAACAGAGGGTCTGAAACAGAGGGGCTGAAACAGAGGGCGAGAAACAGAGGGGCTGAAACAGAGGGCGAGAAACAGAGGGGCTGAATCAGAGGGGCTGAAACAGAGGGTGAGAAACAGAGTGGCTGAAACAGAGGTCGAGAAACAGAGTGGCTGAAACAGACGGTCTGAAACAGAGGGGCTGAAACAGAGGGCGAGAAACAGAGGGCCTGAAACAGAGGGCGAGAAACAGAGGGGCTGAAACAGAGGGCGAGAAACAGAGGGGCTGAAACAGAGGGGCTGAAACAGAGGGGCTAAAACAGAGTGGCTGAAACAGAGGGGCTGTAAAAGAGGGGCTGGAACAGAGGGGGAGAAACAGAGGGGCTGAAACAGCGGGGCTGAATCAGAGGGGCTGAAACAGAGGACGAGAAACAGAGGGGCTGAAACAGAGGGCGAGAAACAGAGGCGCTGAAACAGAGGGGCTGAAACAGAGGGGCTGAAACAGTGGGGCTGAAACAGAGGGCGAGAAACAGAGGGGCTGAAACAGAGGGCGAGAAACAGAGGGGCTGAAACAGAGGGGCGGGAAACAGAGGGGCTGAATCAGAGGGGCTGAATCAGAGGGGCTGAATCAGATGGGCTGAAACAGAGGGTGAGAAACAGAGGGGCTGAAACAGAGGGGCTGAAACAGAGGGGCTGAAACAGAGGGGCTGAATCAGAGGGGCTGAAGCAGAGGGGCTGAATCAGAGGGGCTGAAACAGAGGGGCTGGAACAGAGGGGGAGAAACAGAGGGGCTGAAACAGAGGGGCTGAATCAGAGGGGCTGAAACAGAGGGCGAGAAACAGAGGCGCTGAAACAGAGGTGCTGAAACAGAGGGGCTGAAACACAGGGGCTGAAACAGAGGGCGAGAAACAGAGGGGCTGAAACAGAGGGCGAGAAACAGAGGGGCTGAAACAGAGGGGCTGAATCAGAGGGGCTGAATCAGAGGGGCTGAAACAGAGGGTGAGAAACAGAGGGGCTGAAACAGAAGGGCTGAAACAGAGGGGCTGAAACAGAGGGTGAGAAACAGAGGGGCTGAATCAGAGGGGCTGAATCAGAGGGGCTGAATCAGAGGGGCTGGAACAGAGGGGCTGAATCAGAGGGGCTGAAACCGTGGGCGAGAAACAGAGGGGCTGAAACAGAGGGCGAGAATCAGAGGGGCTGAAACAGAGGGCGAGAAACAGAGGGGCTGAAACAGAGGGGCTGAAACAGAGGGGCTGAAACAGAGGGGCTGAATCAGAGGGGCTGATTCAGAGGGGCTGAAACAGAGGGGCTGAATCAGCGGGGCTGAAACAGAGGGCGAAAAGAGCGGGGCTGAAACAGAGGGCGAGAAACAGAGGGGCAGAAACAGAGGGCGAGAAACAGAGGGGCTGAAACAGAGGTGCTGAAACAGAGGGCGAGAAACAGAGGGGCTGAAACAGAGGGCGAGAAACAGAGGGCCTGAAACAGAGGGCGAGAAACAGAGGGGCTGAAACAGAGGGGCTGAAACAGAGGGGCTGAAACAGAGGGCGAGAAACAGAGGGGCTGAATCAGATGGGCTGAATCAGAGGGGCTGAAACAGTGGGGCTGAAACAGAGGGCGAGAAACAAAGGGGCTGAAACAGCGGGCGAGAAACAGAGGGCGAGAAACAGAGGGGCTGAAACAGAGGGGCTGAAACAGACGGGCTGAAACAGAGAGCCTGAAACAGAGGGCGAGAAACAGAGGGGCTGAAACAGAGGGCGAAAAACTAAGGGCTGAAACAGAGGGTGAGAAACAGAGGGTGAGAAATAGATGGCGAAAAACAGAGGGGCTGAAACAGAGGGGCTGAATCAGAGGGGCTGAAACAGAGGGGCTGAATCAGAGGGGCTGAAACAGAGGGGCTGAATCAGAGGGGCTGAAACAGAGAGCGAGAAACAGAGGGCCTGAAACAGAGGGCGAGAAACAGAGGGGCTGAAACAGAGGGCGAGAAACAGAGGGGCTGAAACAGAGGGACTGAAACAGAGGGCTGAAACAGAGTGCGAGAAACAGAGGGGCTGAAACAGAGGGCGAGAAACAGAGGGGCTGAATCAGAGGGGCTGAAACAGTGGGTGAGAAACAGAGGGGCTGAAACAGAGGGCGAGAAACAGAGTGGCTGAAACAGACGGGCTGAAACAGAGGGGCTGAAACAGAGGGCGAGAAACAGAGGGGCTGAAACAGAGGGCGAGAAACAGAGGGGCTGAAACAGAGGGGCTGAAACAGAGGGGCTGAAACAGAGTGGCTGAAACAGAGGGGCTGAAACAGAGGTGCTGGAACAGAGGCGGAGAAACAGAGGGGATGGAACAGAGGGGCTGAATCAGAAGGCGAGAAAAAGAGGGGCTGAATCAGAGGGGCTGAATCAGAGCGGCTGAATCAGAGGGGCTGAAACAGAGGGCGAGAAACAGAGGGGCAGAAACAGAGGGCGAGAAACAGAGGGGCTGAAACAGAGGGGCTGAAACAGAGGGGCTGAAACAGAGTGGCTGAAACAGAGGGGCTGAAACAGAGGTGCTGGAACAGAGGCGGAGAAACAGAGGGGCTGAAACAGAGGTGCTGAAACGTGGGGCTGAAACAGAGGGCGAGAAACAGAGGGGCTGAAACAGAGGGCGAGAAACAGAGGGGCTGAAACAGAGTGGCGGGAAACAGAGTGGTTGAATCAGTAGGGGCTGAAATAGAGGGGCTGAATCAGAGGGGCTGAAACAGAGGGTGAGAAACAGAGGGGCTGACACAGAGGGGCTGAAACCGAGGGGCTGAAACAGAAGGCGAGAAACAGAGGGGCTGAATCAGAGGGGCTGAATCAGAGCGGCTGAATCAGAGGGGCTGAAATAGAGGGGCTGAATCAGAGGGCGAGACACAGAGGGGCTGAAACAGAGGGCGAGAATCAGAGGGGCTGAAACAGAGGGCGAGAAACAGAGGGGCTGAAACAGAGGGGCTGAATCAGATGGGCTGAAACAGAGAGCCTGAAACAGAGGGCAAGAAACAGAGGGGCTGAAACAGAGGGGCTGAAACAGAGGGGCTGAAACAGAGGGCGAGAAACAGAGGGTGAGAAATAGAGGGCGAGAAACAGAGGGGCGGAAACAGAGGGGCTGAAACAGAGGGGCTGAATCAGAGGGGCAGAAACAGAGGGGCTGAATCAGAGGGGCTGAAACAGAGGGCGAGAAACAGAGGGCCTGAAACAGAGGGCGAGAAACAGAGGGGCTGAAACAGAGGGCGAGAAACAGAGGGGCTGAAACAGAGGGTCTGAAACAGAGGGGCTGAAACAGAGGGCGAGAAACAGAGGGGCTGAAACAGAGGGCGAGAAACAGAGGGGCTGAAACAGAGGGCGAGAAACAGAGGGGCTGAAACAGAGGGGCTGAAACAGAGGGGCTAAAACAGAGTGGCTGAAACAGAGGGGCTGTAAAAGAGGGGCTGGAACAGAGGGGGAGAAACAGAGGGGCTGAAACAGCGGGGCTGAATCGGAGGGGCTGAAACAGAGGACGAGAAACAGAGGGGCTGAAACAGAGGTCGAGAAACAGAGTGGCTGAAACAGACGGTCTGAAACAGAGGGGCTGAAACAGAGGGCGAGAAACAGAGGGCCTGAAACAGAGGGCGAGAAACAGAGGGGCTGAAACAGAGGGCGAGAAACAGAGGGGCTGAAACAGAGGGGCTGAAACAGAGGGGCTAAAACAGAGTGGCTGAAACAGAGGGGCTGTAAAAGAGGGGCTGGAACAGAGGGGGAGAAACAGAGGGGCTGAAACAGCGGGGCTGAATCGGAGGGGCTGAAACAGAGGACGAGAAACAGAGGGGCTGAAACAGAAGGGCTGAAACAGAGGGGCTGAAACAGAGGGTGAGAAACAGAGGGGCTGAATCAGAGGGGCTGAATCAGAGGGGCTGAATCAGAGGGGCTGGAACAGAGGGGCTGAATCAGAGGGGCTGAAACCGTGGGCGAGAAACAGAGGGGCTGAATCAGAGGGCGAGAATTAGAGGGGCTGAAACAGAGGGCGAGAAACAGAGGGGCTGAAACAGAGGGGCTTAAACAGAGGGGCTGAAACAGAGGGGCTGAATCAGAGGGGCTGATTCAGAGGGGCTGAAACAGAGGGGCTGAATCAGCGGGGCTGAAACAGAGGGCGAGAAACAGCGGGGCTGAAACAGAGGGCGAGAAACAGAGGGGCAGAAACAGAGGGCGAGAAACAGAGGGGCTGAAACAGAGGGGCTAAAACAGAGGGCGAGAAACAGAGGGGCTGAAACAGAGGGCGAGAAACAGAGGGGCAGAAACAGAAGGCGAGAAACAGAGGGGCTGAATCAGAGGGGCTGAATCAGAGCGGCTGAATCAGAGGGGCTGAAATAGAGGGGCTGAATCAGAGGGCGAGACACAGAGGGGCTGAAACAGAGGGCGAGAATCAGAGGGGCTGAAGCAGAGGGCGAGAAACAGAGGGGCTGAAACAGAGGGGCTGAATCAGATGGGCTGAAACAGAGAGCCTGAAACAGAGGGCAAGAAACAGAGGGGCTGAAACAGAGGGGCTGAAACAGAGGGGCTGAAACAGAGGGCGAGAAACAGAGGGTGAGAAATAGAGGGCGAGAAACAGAGGGGCGGAAACAGAGGGGCTGAAACAGAGGGGCTGAATCAGAGGGGCAGAAACAGAGGGGCTGAATCAGAGGGGCTGAAACAGAGGGCGAGAAACAGAGGGCCTGAAACAGAGGGCGAGAAACAGAGGGGCTGAAACAGAGGGCGAGAAACAGAGGGGCTGAAACAGAGGGCGAGAAACAGAGGGGCTGAAACAGAGGGCGAGAAACAGAGGGGCTGAAACAGAGGGCGAGAAACAGAGGGGCTGAATCAGAGGGGCTGAAACAGAGGGTGAGAAACAGAGTGGCTGAAACAGAGGTCGAGAAACAGAGTGGCTTAAACAGACGGTCTGAAACAGACGGGCTGAAACAGAGGGCGAGAAACAGAGGGCCTGAAACAGAGGGCGAGAAACAGAGGGGCTGAAACAGAGGGCGAGAAACAGAGGGGCTGAAACAGAGGGGCTGAAACAGAGGGGCTAAAACAGAGTGGCTGAAACAGAGGGGCTGTAAAAGAGGGGCTGGAACAGAGGGGGAGAAACAGAGGGGCTGAAACAGCGGGGCTGAATCAGAGGGGCTGAAACAGAGGACGAGAAACAGAGGGGCTGAAACAGAGGGCGAGAAACAGAGGCGCTGAAACAGAGGGGCTGAAACAGAGGGGCTGAAACAGTGGGGCTGAAACAGAGGGCGAGAAACAGAGGGGCTGAAACAGAGGGCGAGAAACAGAGGGGCTGAAACAGAGGGGCGGGAAACAGAGGGGCTGAATCAGAGGGGCTGAATCAGAGGGGCTGAATCAGATGGGCTGAAACAGAGGGTGAGAAACAGAGGGGCTGAAACAGAGGGGCTGAAACAGAGGGGCTGAATCAGAGGGGCTGAAGCAGAGGGGCTGAATCAGAGGGGCTGAAACAGAGGGCGAGAAACAGAGGGGCTGAATCAGAGGGGCTGAATCAGAGGGGCTGAATCAGAGGGGCTGAAACAGAGGTTGAGAAACAGAGGGGCTGAAACAGAAGGGCTGAAACAGAGGGGCTGAAACAGAGGGTGAGAAACAGAGGGGCTGAATCAGAGGGGCTGAATCAGAGGGGCTGAATCAGAGGGGCTGGAACAGTGGGGCTGAATCAGAGGGGCTGAAACCGTGGGCGAGAAACAGAGGGGCTGAAACAGAGGGCGAGAATCAGAGGGGCTGAAACAGAGGGCGAGAAACAGAGGGGCTGAAACAGAGGGGCTGAAACAGAGGGGCTGAAACAGAGGGGCTGAATCAGAGGGGCTGATTCAGAGGGGCTGAAACAGAGGGGCTGAATCAGCGGGGCTGAAACAGAGGGCGAGAAACAGGGGGCTGAAACAGAGGGCGAGAAACAGAGGGGCAGAAACAGAGGGCGAGAAACAGAGGGGCTGAAACAGAGGGGCTGAAACAGAGGGGCAGAAACAGAGGGGCTGAAACAGAGGGGCTGAATCAGATGGGCTGAATCAGAGGGGCTGAAACAGTGGGGCTGAAACAGAGGGCGAGAAACAGAGGGGCTGAAACAGAGGGCGAGAAACAGAGGGGCTGAAACAGAGGGCGAGAAACAGAGGGGCTGAAACAGAGGGGCTGAAACAGAGGGCGAGAAACAGAGGGGCAGAAACAGAGGGGCTGAAACAGAGGGGCTGAAACAGAAGGCGAGAAACAGAGGGGCTGACACAGAGGGGCTGAAACAGAGGGGCTGAAACAGAGGGCGAGAAACAGAGGGGCTGAATCAGAGGGGCTGAATCAGAGCGGCTGAATCAGAGGGGCTGAAACAGAGGGGCTGAATCAGAGGGGCTGAAACAGAGGGCGAGACACAGAGGGGCTGAAACAGAGGGCGAGAATCAGAGGGGCTGAAACAGAGGGCGAGAAACAGAGGGGCTGAAACAGAGGGGCTGAAACAGAGGGGCTAAAACAGAGTGGCTGAAACAGAGGGGCTGTAAAAGAGGGGCTGGAACAGAGGGGGAGAAACAGAGGGGCTGAAACAGCGGGGCTGAATCAGAGGGGCTGAAACAGAGGACGAGAAACAGAGGGGCTGAAACAGAGGGCGAGAAACAGAGGCGCTGAAACAGAGGGGCTGAAATAGAGGGGCTGAAACAGTGGGGCTGAAACAGAGGGCGAGAAACAGAGGGGCTGAAACAGAGGGCAAGAAACAGAGGGGCTGAAACAGAGGGGCGGGAAACAGAGGGGCTGAATCAGAGGGGCTGAATCAGAGGGGCTGAATCAGATGGGCTGAAACAGAGGGTGAGAAACAGAGGGGCTGAAACAGAGGGGCTGAAACAGAGGGGCTGAAACAGAGGGGCTGAATCAGAGGGGCTGAAGCAGAGGGGCTGAATCAGAGGGGCTGAAACAGAGGGGCTGGAACAGAGGGGGAGAAACAGAGGGGCTGAAACAGAGGGGCTGAATCAGAGGGGCTGAAACAGAGGGCGAGACACAGAGGCGCTGAAACAGAGGTGCTGAAACAGAGGGGCTGAAACAGAGGGGCTGAAACAGAGGGCGAGAAACAGAGGGGCTGAAACAGAGGGCGAGAAACAGAGGGGCTGAAACAGAGGGCGAGAAACAGAGTGGCTGAATCAGAGGGGCTGAATCAGAGGGGCTGAATCAGAGGGGCTGAATCAGAGGGGCTGAATCAGAGGGGCTGAAACAGAGGGTGAGAACCAGAGGGGCTGAAACAGAGGGGCTGAAACAGAGGGGCTGAAACAGAGGGTGAGAAACAGAGGGGCTGAATCAGAGGGGCTGAATCAGAGGGGCTGAATCAGAGGGGCTGGAACAGAGGGGCTGAATCAGAGGGGCTGAAACCGTGGGCGAGAAACAGAGGGGCTGAAACAGAGGGCGAGAATCAGAGGGGCTGAAACAGAGGGCGAGAAACAGAGGGGCTGAAACAGAGGGGCTGAAACAGAGGGGCTGAAACAGAGGGGCTGAATCAGCGGGGCTGAAACAGAGGGCGAGAAACAGCGGGGCTGAAACAGAGGGCGAGAAACAGAGGGGCAGAAACAGAGGGCGAGAATCAGAGGGGCTGAAACAGAGGGGCTGACACAGAGGGCGAGAAACAGAGGGGCAGAAACAGAGAGCGAGAAACAGAGGGGCTGAAACAGAGGGGCTGAAACAGAGGGGCTGAAACAGAGTGGCTGAAACAGAGGGGCTGAAACAGAGGTGCTGGAACAGAGGCGGAGAAACAGAGGGGCTGAAACAGAGGGCGAGAAACAGAGGGGCTGAAACAGAGTGGCGGGAAACAGAGTGGTTGAATCAGTAGGGGCTGAAATAGAGGGGCTGAATCAGAGGGGCTGAAACAGAGGTTGAGAAACAGAGGGGCTGAAACAGAAGGGCTGAAACAGAGGGGCTGAAACAGAGGGTGAGAAACAGAGGGGCTGAATCAGAGGGGCTGAATCAGAGGGGCTGAATCAGAGGGGCTGGAACAGTGGGGCTGAATCAGAGGGGCTGAAACCGTGGGCGAGAAACAAAGGGGCTGAAACAGAGGGCGAGAATCAGAGGGGCTGAAACAGAGGGCGAGAAACAGAGGGGCTGAAACAGAGGGGCTGAAACAGAGGGGCTGAAACAGAGGGGCTGAATCAGAGGGGCTGATTCAGAGGGGCTGAAACAGAGGGGCTGAATCAGCGGGGCTGAAACAGAGGGCGAGAAACAGGGGGCTGAAACAGAGGGCGAGAAACAGAGGGGCAGAAACAGAGGGCGAGAAACAGAGGGGCTGAAACAGAGGGGCTGAAACAGAGGGGCAGAAACAGAGGGGCTGAAACAGAGGGGCTGAATCAGATGGGCTGAATCAGAGGGGCTGAAACAGAGGGCGAGAAACAGAGGGCCTGAAACAGAGGGCGAGAAACAGAGGGGCTGAAACAGAGGGCGAGAAACAGAGGGGCTGAAACAGAGGGTCTGAAACAGAGGGGCTGAAACAGAGGGCGAGAAACAGAGGGGCTGAAACAGAGGGCGAGAAACAGAGGGGCTGAAACAGAGGGCGAGAAACAGAGGGGCTGAAACAGAGGGGCTGAAACAGAGGGGCTAAAACAGAGTGGCTGAAACAGAGGGGCTGTAAAAGAGGGGCTGGAACAGAGGGGGAGAAACAGAGGGGCTGAAACAGCGGGGCTGAATCGGAGGGGCTGAAACAGAGGACGAGAAACAGAGGGGCTGAAACAGAGGTCGAGAAACAGAGTGGCTGAAACAGACGGTCTGAAACAGAGGGGCTGAAACAGAGGGCGAGAAACAGAGGGCCTGAAACAGAGGGCGAGAAACAGAGGGGCTGAAACAGAGGGCGAGAAACAGAGGGGCTGAAACAGAGGGGCTGAAACAGAGGGGCTAAAACAGAGTGGCTGAAACAGAGGGGCTGTAAAAGAGGGGCTGGAACAGAGGGGGAGAAACAGAGGGGCTGAAACAGCGGGGCTGAATCGGAGGGGCTGAAACAGAGGACGAGAAACAGAGGGGCTGAAACAGAAGGGCTGAAACAGAGGGGCTGAAACAGAGGGTGAGAAACAGAGGGGCTGAATCAGAGGGGCTGAATCAGAGGGGCTGAATCAGAGGGGCTGGAACAGAGGGGCTGAATCAGAGGGGCTGAAACCGTGGGCGAGAAACAGAGGGGCTGAATCAGAGGGCGAGAATTAGAGGGGCTGAAACAGAGGGCGAGAAACAGAGGGGCTGAAACAGAGGGGCTTAAACAGAGGGGCTGAAACAGAGGGGCTGAATCAGAGGGGCTGATTCAGAGGGGCTGAAACAGAGGGGCTGAATCAGCGGGGCTGAAACAGAGGGCGAGAAACAGCGGGGCTGAAACAGAGGGCGAGAAACAGAGGGGCAGAAACAGAGGGCGAGAAACAGAGGGGCTGAAACAGAGGGGCTAAAACAGAGGGCGAGAAACAGAGGGGCTGAAACAGAGGGCGAGAAACAGAGGGGCAGAAACAGAAGGCGAGAAACAGAGGGGCTGAATCAGAGGGGCTGAATCAGAGCGGCTGAATCAGAGGGGCTGAAATAGAGGGGCTGAATCAGAGGGCGAGACACAGAGGGGCTGAAACAGAGGGCGAGAATCAGAGGGGCTGAAGCAGAGGGCGAGAAACAGAGGGGCTGAAACAGAGGGGCTGAATCAGATGGGCTGAAACAGAGAGCCTGAAACAGAGGGCAAGAAACAGAGGGGCTGAAACAGAGGGGCTGAAACAGAGGGGCTGAAACAGAGGGCGAGAAACAGAGGGTGAGAAATAGAGGGCGAGAAACAGAGGGGCGGAAACAGAGGGGCTGAAACAGAGGGGCTGAATCAGAGGGGCAGAAACAGAGGGGCTGAATCAGAGGGGCTGAAACAGAGGGCGAGAAACAGAGGGCCTGAAACAGAGGGCGAGAAACAGAGGGGCTGAAACAGAGGGCGAGAAACAGAGGGGCTGAAACAGAGGGCGAGAAACAGAGGGGCTGAAACAGAGGGCGAGAAACAGAGGGGCTGAAACAGAGGGCGAGAAACAGAGGGGCTGAATCAGAGGGGCTGAAACAGAGGGTGAGAAACAGAGTGGCTGAAACAGAGGTCGAGAAACAGAGTGGCTTAAACAGACGGTCTGAAACAGACGGGCTGAAACAGAGGGCGAGAAACAGAGGGCCTGAAACAGAGGGCGAGAAACAGAGGGGCTGAAACAGAGGGCGAGAAACAGAGGGGCTGAAACAGAGGGGCTGAAACAGAGGGGCTAAAACAGAGTGGCTGAAACAGAGGGGCTGTAAAAGAGGGGCTGGAACAGAGGGGGAGAAACAGAGGGGCTGAAACAGCGGGGCTGAATCAGAGGGGCTGAAACAGAGGACGAGAAACAGAGGGGCTGAAACAGAGGGCGAGAAACAGAGGCGCTGAAACAGAGGGGCTGAAACAGAGGGGCTGAAACAGTGGGGCTGAAACAGAGGGCGAGAAACAGAGGGGCTGAAACAGAGGGCGAGAAACAGAGGGGCTGAAACAGAGGGGCGGGAAACAGAGGGGCTGAATCAGAGGGGCTGAATCAGAGGGGCTGAATCAGATGGGCTGAAACAGAGGGTGAGAAACAGAGGGGCTGAAACAGAGGGGCTGAAACAGAGGGGCTGAATCAGAGGGGCTGAAGCAGAGGGGCTGAATCAGAGGGGCTGAAACAGAGGGCGAGAAACAGAGGGGCTGAATCAGAGGGGCTGAATCAGAGGGGCTGAATCAGAGGGGCTGAAACAGAGGTTGAGAAACAGAGGGGCTGAAACAGAAGGGCTGAAACAGAGGGGCTGAAACAGAGGGTGAGAAACAGAGGGGCTGAATCAGAGGGGCTGAATCAGAGGGGCTGAATCAGAGGGGCTGGAACAGTGGGGCTGAATCAGAGGGGCTGAAACCGTGGGCGAGAAACAGAGGGGCTGAAACAGAGGGCGAGAATCAGAGGGGCTGAAACAGAGGGCGAGAAACAGAGGGGCTGAAACAGAGGGGCTGAAACAGAGGGGCTGAAACAGAGGGGCTGAATCAGAGGGGCTGATTCAGAGGGGCTGAAACAGAGGGGCTGAATCAGCGGGGCTGAAACAGAGGGCGAGAAACAGGGGGCTGAAACAGAGGGCGAGAAACAGAGGGGCAGAAACAGAGGGCGAGAAACAGAGGGGCTGAAACAGAGGGGCTGAAACAGAGGGGCAGAAACAGAGGGGCTGAAACAGAGGGGCTGAATCAGATGGGCTGAATCAGAGGGGCTGAAACAGTGGGGCTGAAACAGAGGGCGAGAAACAGAGGGGCTGAAACAGAGGGCGAGAAACAGAGGGGCTGAAACAGAGGGCGAGAAACAGAGGGGCTGAAACAGAGGGGCTGAAACAGAGGGCGAGAAACAGAGGGGCAGAAACAGAGGGGCTGAAACAGAGGGGCTGAAACAGAAGGCGAGAAACAGAGGGGCTGACACAGAGGGGCTGAAACAGAGGGGCTGAAACAGAGGGCGAGAAACAGAGGGGCTGAATCAGAGGGGCTGAATCAGAGCGGCTGAATCAGAGGGGCTGAAACAGAGGGGCTGAATCAGAGGGGCTGAAACAGAGGGCGAGACACAGAGGGGCTGAAACAGAGGGCGAGAATCAGAGGGGCTGAAACAGAGGGCGAGAAACAGAGGGGCTGAAACAGAGGGGCTGAAACAGAGGGGCTAAAACAGAGTGGCTGAAACAGAGGGGCTGTAAAAGAGGGGCTGGAACAGAGGGGGAGAAACAGAGGGGCTGAAACAGCGGGGCTGAATCAGAGGGGCTGAAACAGAGGACGAGAAACAGAGGGGCTGAAACAGAGGGCGAGAAACAGAGGCGCTGAAACAGAGGGGCTGAAATAGAGGGGCTGAAACAGTGGGGCTGAAACAGAGGGCGAGAAACAGAGGGGCTGAAACAGAGGGCAAGAAACAGAGGGGCTGAAACAGAGGGGCGGGAAACAGAGGGGCTGAATCAGAGGGGCTGAATCAGAGGGGCTGAATCAGATGGGCTGAAACAGAGGGTGAGAAACAGAGGGGCTGAAACAGAGGGGCTGAAACAGAGGGGCTGAAACAGAGGGGCTGAATCAGAGGGGCTGAAGCAGAGGGGCTGAATCAGAGGGGCTGAAACAGAGGGGCTGGAACAGAGGGGGAGAAACAGAGGGGCTGAAACAGAGGGGCTGAATCAGAGGGGCTGAAACAGAGGGCGAGACACAGAGGCGCTGAAACAGAGGTGCTGAAACAGAGGGGCTGAAACAGAGGGGCTGAAACAGAGGGCGAGAAACAGAGGGGCTGAAACAGAGGGCGAGAAACAGAGGGGCTGAAACAGAGGGCAAGAAACAGAGGGGCTGAAACAGAGGGGCGGGAAACAGAGGGGCTGAATCAGAGGGGCTGAATCAGAGGGGCTGAAACAGAGGGGCTGAAACAGAGGGCGAGAAACAGAGGGGCTGAAACAGAGGGCGAGAAACAGAGGGGCTGAAACAGAGGGCGAGAAACAGAGTGGCTGAATCAGAGGGGCTGAATCAGAGGGGCTGAATCAGAGGGGCTGAATCAGAGGGGCTGAATCAGAGGGGCTGAAACAGAGGGTGAGAACCAGAGGGGCTGAAACAGAGGGGCTGAAACAGAGGGGCTGAAACAGAGGGTGAGAAACAGAGGGGCTGAATCAGAGGGGCTGAATCAGAGGGGCTGAATCAGAGGGGCTGGAACAGAGGGGCTGAATCAGAGGGGCTGAAACCGTGGGCGAGAAACAGAGGGGCTGAAACAGAGGGCGAGAATCAGAGGGGCTGAAACAGAGGGCGAGAAACAGAGGGGCTGAAACAGAGGGGCTGAAACAGAGGGGCTGAAACAGAGGGGCTGAATCAGCGGGGCTGAAACAGAGGGCGAGAAACAGCGGGGCTGAAACAGAGGGCGAGAAACAGAGGGGCAGAAACAGAGGGCGAGAATCAGAGGGGCTGAAACAGAGGGGCAGAAACAGAGGGCGAGAAACAGAGGGGCTGAAACAGAGGGGCTGTAAAAGAGGGGCTGGAACAGAGGGGGAGAAACAGAGGGGCTGAAACAGCGGGGCTGAATCAGAGGGGCTGAAACAGAGGACGAGAAACAGAGGGGCTGAAACAGAGGGCGAGAAACAGAGGCGCTGAAACAGAGGGGCTGAAACAGAGGGGCTGAAACAGTGGGGCTGAAACAGAGGGCGAGAAACAGAGGGGCTGAAACAGAGGGCGAGAAACAGAGGGGCTGAAACAGAGGGGCGGGAAACAGAGGGGCTGAATCAGAGGGGCTGAATCAGAGGGGCTGAATCAGATGGGCTGAAACAGAGGGTGAGAAACAGAGGGGCTGAAACAGAGGGGCTGAAACAGAGGGGCTGAATCAGAGGGGCTGAAGCAGAGGGGCTGAATCAGAGGGGCTGAAACAGAGGGCGAGAAACAGAGGGGCTGAATCAGAGGGGCTGAATCAGAGGGGCTGAATCAGAGGGGCTGAAACAGAGGTTGAGAAACAGAGGGGCTGAAACAGAAGGGCTGAAACAGAGGGGCTGAAACAGAGGGTGAGAAACAGAGGGGCTGAATCAGAGGGGCTGAATCAGAGGGGCTGAATCAGAGGGGCTGGAACAGTGGGGCTGAATCAGAGGGGCTGAAACCGTGGGCGAGAAACAGAGGGGCTGAAACAGAGGGCGAGAATCAGAGGGGCTGAAACAGAGGGCGAGAAACAGAGGGGCTGAAACAGAGGGGCTGAAACAGAGGGGCTGAAACAGAGGGGCTGAATCAGAGGGGCTGATTCAGAGGGGCTGAAACAGAGGGGCTGAATCAGCGGGGCTGAAACAGAGGGCGAGAAACAGGGGGCTGAAACAGAGGGCGAGAAACAGAGGGGCAGAAACAGAGGGCGAGAAACAGAGGGGCTGAAACAGAGGGGCTGAAACAGAGGGGCAGAAACAGAGGGGCTGAAACAGAGGGGCTGAATCAGATGGGCTGAATCAGAGGGGCTGAAACAGTGGGGCTGAAACAGAGGGCGAGAAACAGAGGGGCTGAAACAGAGGGCGAGAAACAGAGGGGCTGAAACAGAGGGCGAGAAACAGAGGGGCTGAAACAGAGGGGCTGAAACAGAGGGCGAGAAACAGAGGGGCAGAAACAGAGGGGCTGAAACAGAGGGGCTGAAACAGAAGGCGAGAAACAGAGGGGCTGACACAGAGGGGCTGAAACAGAGGGGCTGAAACAGAGGGCGAGAAACAGAGGGGCTGAATCAGAGGGGCTGAATCAGAGCGGCTGAATCAGAGGGGCTGAAACAGAGGGGCTGAATCAGAGGGGCTGAAACAGAGGGCGAGACACAGAGGGGCTGAAACAGAGGGCGAGAATCAGAGGGGCTGAAACAGAGGGCGAGAAACAGAGGGGCTGAAACAGAGGGGCTGAAACAGAGGGGCTAAAACAGAGTGGCTGAAACAGAGGGGCTGTAAAAGAGGGGCTGGAACAGAGGGGGAGAAACAGAGGGGCTGAAACAGCGGGGCTGAATCAGAGGGGCTGAAACAGAGGACGAGAAACAGAGGGGCTGAAACAGAGGGCGAGAAACAGAGGCGCTGAAACAGAGGGGCTGAAATAGAGGGGCTGAAACAGTGGGGCTGAAACAGAGGGCGAGAAACAGAGGGGCTGAAACAGAGGGCAAGAAACAGAGGGGCTGAAACAGAGGGGCGGGAAACAGAGGGGCTGAATCAGAGGGGCTGAATCAGAGGGGCTGAATCAGATGGGCTGAAACAGAGGGTGAGAAACAGAGGGGCTGAAACAGAGGGGCTGAAACAGAGGGGCTGAAACAGAGGGGCTGAATCAGAGGGGCTGAAGCAGAGGGGCTGAATCAGAGGGGCTGAAACAGAGGGGCTGGAACAGAGGGGGAGAAACAGAGGGGCTGAAACAGAGGGGCTGAATCAGAGGGGCTGAAACAGAGGGCGAGACACAGAGGCGCTGAAACAGAGGTGCTGAAACAGAGGGGCTGAAACAGAGGGGCTGAAACAGAGGGCGAGAAACAGAGGGGCTGAAACAGAGGGCGAGAAACAGAGGGGCTGAAACAGAGGGCAAGAAACAGAGGGGCTGAAACAGAGGGGCGGGAAACAGAGGGGCTGAATCAGAGGGGCTGAATCAGAGGGGCTGAAACAGAGGGGCTGAAACAGAGGGCGAGAAACAGAGGGGCTGAAACAGAGGGCGAGAAACAGAGGGGCTGAAACAGAGGGCGAGAAACAGAGTGGCTGAATCAGAGGGGCTGAATCAGAGGGGCTGAATCAGAGGGGCTGAAACAGAGGGTGAGAACCAGAGGGGCTGAAACAGAGGGGCTGAAACAGAGGGGCTGAAACAGAGGGTGAGAAACAGAGGGGCTGAATCAGAGGGGCTGAATCAGAGGGGCTGAATCAGAGGGGCTGGAACAGAGGGGCTGAATCAGAGGGGCTGAAACCGTGGGCGAGAAACAGAGGGGCTGAAACAGAGGGCGAGAATCAGAGGGGCTGAAACAGAGGGCGAGAAACAGAGGGGCTGAAACAGAGGGGCTGAAACAGAGGGGCTGAAACAGAGGGGCTGAATCAGCGGGGCTGAAACAGAGGGCGAGAAACAGCGGGGCTGAAACAGAGGGCGAGAAACAGAGGGGCAGAAACAGAGGGCGAGAATCAGAGGGGCTGAAACAGAGGGGCTGACACAGAGGGCGAGAAACAGAGGGGCAGAAACAGAGAGCGAGAAACAGAGGGGCTGAAACAGAGGGGCTGAAACAGAGGGGCTGAAACAGAGTGGCTGAAACAGAGGGGCTGAAACAGAGGTGCTGGAACAGAGGCGGAGAAACAGAGGGGCTGAAACAGAGGGCGAGAAACAGAGGGGCTGAAACAGAGTGGCGGGAAACAGAGTGGTTGAATCAGTAGGGGCTGAAATAGAGGGGCTGAATCAGAGGGGCTGAAACAGAGGTTGAGAAACAGAGGGGCTGAAACAGAAGGGCTGAAACAGAGGGGCTGAAACAGAGGGTGAGAAACAGAGGGGCTGAATCAGAGGGGCTGAATCAGAGGGGCTGAATCAGAGGGGCTGGAACAGTGGGGCTGAATCAGAGGGGCTGAAACCGTGGGCGAGAAACAAAGGGGCTGAAACAGAGGGCGAGAATCAGAGGGGCTGAAACAGAGGGCGAGAAACAGAGGGGCTGAAACAGAGGGGCTGAAACAGAGGGGCTGAAACAGAGGGGCTGAATCAGAGGGGCTGATTCAGAGGGGCTGAAACAGAGGGGCTGAATCAGCGGGGCTGAAACAGAGGGCGAGAAACAGGGGGCTGAAACAGAGGGCGAGAAACAGAGGGGCAGAAACAGAGGGCGAGAAACAGAGGGGCTGAAACAGAGGGGCTGAAACAGAGGGGCAGAAACAGAGGGGCTGAAACAGAGGGGCTGAATCAGATGGGCTGAATCAGAGGGGCTGAAACAGAGGGCGAGAAACAGAGGGCCTGAAACAGAGGGCGAGAAACAGAGGGGCTGAAACAGAGGGCGAGAAACAGAGGGGCTGAAACAGAGGGTCTGAAACAGAGGGGCTGAAACAGAGGGCGAGAAACAGAGGGGCTGAAACAGAGGGCGAGAAACAGAGGGGCTGAAACAGAGGGCGAGAAACAGAGGGGCTGAAACAGAGGGGCTGAAACAGAGGGGCTAAAACAGAGTGGCTGAAACAGAGGGGCTGTAAAAGAGGGGCTGGAACAGAGGGGGAGAAACAGAGGGGCTGAAACAGCGGGGCTGAATCGGAGGGGCTGAAACAGAGGACGAGAAACAGAGGGGCTGAAACAGAGGTCGAGAAACAGAGTGGCTGAAACAGACGGTCTGAAACAGAGGGGCTGAAACAGAGGGCGAGAAACAGAGGGCCTGAAACAGAGGGCGAGAAACAGAGGGGCTGAAACAGAGGGCGAGAAACAGAGGGGCTGAAACAGAGGGGCTGAAACAGAGGGGCTAAAACAGAGTGGCTGAAACAGAGGGGCTGTAAAAGAGGGGCTGGAACAGAGGGGGAGAAACAGAGGGGCTGAAACAGCGGGGCTGAATCGGAGGGGCTGAAACAGAGGACGAGAAACAGAGGGGCTGAAACAGAAGGGCTGAAACAGAGGGGCTGAAACAGAGGGTGAGAAACAGAGGGGCTGAATCAGAGGGGCTGAATCAGAGGGGCTGAATCAGAGGGGCTGGAACAGAGGGGCTGAATCAGAGGGGCTGAAACCGTGGGCGAGAAACAGAGGGGCTGAATCAGAGGGCGAGAATTAGAGGGGCTGAAACAGAGGGCGAGAAACAGAGGGGCTGAAACAGAGGGGCTTAAACAGAGGGGCTGAAACAGAGGGGCTGAATCAGAGGGGCTGATTCAGAGGGGCTGAAACAGAGGGGCTGAATCAGCGGGGCTGAAACAGAGGGCGAGAAACAGCGGGGCTGAAACAGAGGGCGAGAAACAGAGGGGCAGAAACAGAGGGCGAGAAACAGAGGGGCTGAAACAGAGGGGCTAAAACAGAGGGCGAGAAACAGAGGGGCTGAAACAGAGGGCGAGAAACAGAGGGGCAGAAACAGAAGGCGAGAAACAGAGGGGCTGAATCAGAGGGGCTGAATCAGAGCGGCTGAATCAGAGGGGCTGAAATAGAGGGGCTGAATCAGAGGGCGAGACACAGAGGGGCTGAAACAGAGGGCGAGAATCAGAGGGGCTGAAGCAGAGGGCGAGAAACAGAGGGGCTGAAACAGAGGGGCTGAATCAGATGGGCTGAAACAGAGAGCCTGAAACAGAGGGCAAGAAACAGAGGGGCTGAAACAGAGGGGCTGAAACAGAGGGGCTGAAACAGAGGGCGAGAAACAGAGGGTGAGAAATAGAGGGCGAGAAACAGAGGGGCGGAAACAGAGGGGCTGAAACAGAGGGGCTGAATCAGAGGGGCAGAAACAGAGGGGCTGAATCAGAGGGGCTGAAACAGAGGGCGAGAAACAGAGGGCCTGAAACAGAGGGCGAGAAACAGAGGGGCTGAAACAGAGGGCGAGAAACAGAGGGGCTGAAACAGAGGGCGAGAAACAGAGGGGCTGAAACAGAGGGCGAGAAACAGAGGGGCTGAAACAGAGGGCGAGAAACAGAGGGGCTGAATCAGAGGGGCTGAAACAGAGGGTGAGAAACAGAGTGGCTGAAACAGAGGTCGAGAAACAGAGTGGCTTAAACAGACGGTCTGAAACAGACGGGCTGAAACAGAGGGCGAGAAACAGAGGGCCTGAAACAGAGGGCGAGAAACAGAGGGGCTGAAACAGAGGGCGAGAAACAGAGGGGCTGAAACAGAGGGGCTGAAACAGAGGGGCTAAAACAGAGTGGCTGAAACAGAGGGGCTGTAAAAGAGGGGCTGGAACAGAGGGGGAGAAACAGAGGGGCTGAAACAGCGGGGCTGAATCAGAGGGGCTGAAACAGAGGACGAGAAACAGAGGGGCTGAAACAGAGGGCGAGAAACAGAGGCGCTGAAACAGAGGGGCTGAAACAGAGGGGCTGAAACAGTGGGGCTGAAACAGAGGGCGAGAAACAGAGGGGCTGAAACAGAGGGCGAGAAACAGAGGGGCTGAAACAGAGGGGCGGGAAACAGAGGGGCTGAATCAGAGGGGCTGAATCAGAGGGGCTGAATCAGATGGGCTGAAACAGAGGGTGAGAAACAGAGGGGCTGAAACAGAGGGGCTGAAACAGAGGGGCTGAATCAGAGGGGCTGAAGCAGAGGGGCTGAATCAGAGGGGCTGAAACAGAGGGCGAGAAACAGAGGGGCTGAATCAGAGGGGCTGAATCAGAGGGGCTGAATCAGAGGGGCTGAAACAGAGGTTGAGAAACAGAGGGGCTGAAACAGAAGGGCTGAAACAGAGGGGCTGAAACAGAGGGTGAGAAACAGAGGGGCTGAATCAGAGGGGCTGAATCAGAGGGGCTGAATCAGAGGGGCTGGAACAGTGGGGCTGAATCAGAGGGGCTGAAACCGTGGGCGAGAAACAGAGGGGCTGAAACAGAGGGCGAGAATCAGAGGGGCTGAAACAGAGGGCGAGAAACAGAGGGGCTGAAACAGAGGGGCTGAAACAGAGGGGCTGAAACAGAGGGGCTGAATCAGAGGGGCTGATTCAGAGGGGCTGAAACAGAGGGGCTGAATCAGCGGGGCTGAAACAGAGGGCGAGAAACAGGGGGCTGAAACAGAGGGCGAGAAACAGAGGGGCAGAAACAGAGGGCGAGAAACAGAGGGGCTGAAACAGAGGGGCTGAAACAGAGGGGCAGAAACAGAGGGGCTGAAACAGAGGGGCTGAATCAGATGGGCTGAATCAGAGGGGCTGAAACAGTGGGGCTGAAACAGAGGGCGAGAAACAGAGGGGCTGAAACAGAGGGCGAGAAACAGAGGGGCTGAAACAGAGGGCGAGAAACAGAGGGGCTGAAACAGAGGGGCTGAAACAGAGGGCGAGAAACAGAGGGGCAGAAACAGAGGGGCTGAAACAGAGGGGCTGAAACAGAAGGCGAGAAACAGAGGGGCTGACACAGAGGGGCTGAAACAGAGGGGCTGAAACAGAGGGCGAGAAACAGAGGGGCTGAATCAGAGGGGCTGAATCAGAGCGGCTGAATCAGAGGGGCTGAAACAGAGGGGCTGAATCAGAGGGGCTGAAACAGAGGGCGAGACACAGAGGGGCTGAAACAGAGGGCGAGAATCAGAGGGGCTGAAACAGAGGGCGAGAAACAGAGGGGCTGAAACAGAGGGGCTGAAACAGAGGGGCTAAAACAGAGTGGCTGAAACAGAGGGGCTGTAAAAGAGGGGCTGGAACAGAGGGGGAGAAACAGAGGGGCTGAAACAGCGGGGCTGAATCAGAGGGGCTGAAACAGAGGACGAGAAACAGAGGGGCTGAAACAGAGGGCGAGAAACAGAGGCGCTGAAACAGAGGGGCTGAAATAGAGGGGCTGAAACAGTGGGGCTGAAACAGAGGGCGAGAAACAGAGGGGCTGAAACAGAGGGCAAGAAACAGAGGGGCTGAAACAGAGGGGCGGGAAACAGAGGGGCTGAATCAGAGGGGCTGAATCAGAGGGGCTGAATCAGATGGGCTGAAACAGAGGGTGAGAAACAGAGGGGCTGAAACAGAGGGGCTGAAACAGAGGGGCTGAAACAGAGGGGCTGAATCAGAGGGGCTGAAGCAGAGGGGCTGAATCAGAGGGGCTGAAACAGAGGGGCTGGAACAGAGGGGGAGAAACAGAGGGGCTGAAACAGAGGGGCTGAATCAGAGGGGCTGAAACAGAGGGCGAGACACAGAGGCGCTGAAACAGAGGTGCTGAAACAGAGGGGCTGAAACAGAGGGGCTGAAACAGAGGGCGAGAAACAGAGGGGCTGAAACAGAGGGCGAGAAACAGAGGGGCTGAAACAGAGGGCGAGAAACAGAGTGGCTGAATCAGAGGGGCTGAATCAGAGGGGCTGAATCAGAGGGGCTGAATCAGAGGGGCTGAATCAGAGGGGCTGAAACAGAGGGTGAGAACCAGAGGGGCTGAAACAGAGGGGCTGAAACAGAGGGGCTGAAACAGAGGGTGAGAAACAGAGGGGCTGAATCAGAGGGGCTGAATCAGAGGGGCTGAATCAGAGGGGCTGGAACAGAGGGGCTGAATCAGAGGGGCTGAAACCGTGGGCGAGAAACAGAGGGGCTGAAACAGAGGGCGAGAATCAGAGGGGCTGAAACAGAGGGCGAGAAACAGAGGGGCTGAAACAGAGGGGCTGAAACAGAGGGGCTGAAACAGAGGGGCTGAATCAGAGGGGCTGATTCAGAGGGGCTGAAACAGAGGGGCTGAATCAGCGGGGCTGAAACAGAGGGCGAGAAACAGCGGGGCTGAAACAGAGGGCGAGAAACAGAGGGGCAGAAACAGAGGGCGAGAATCAGAGGGGCTGAAACAGAGGGGCTGACACAGAGGGCGAGAAACAGAGGGGCAGAAACAGAGAGCGAGAAACAGAGGGGCTGAAACAGAGGGGCTGAAACAGAGGGGCTGAAACAGAGTGGCTGAAACAGAGGGGCTGAAACAGAGGTGCTGGAACAGAGGCGGAGAAACAGAGGGGCTGAAACAGAGGGCGAGAAACAGAGGGGCTGAAACAGAGTGGCGGGAAACAGAGTGGTTGAATCAGTAGGGGCTGAAATAGAGGGGCTGAATCAGAGGGGCTGAAACAGAGGTTGAGAAACAGAGTGGCTGAAACAGAAGGGCTGAAACAGAGGGGCTGAAACAGAGGGTGAGAAACAGAGGGGCTGAATCAGAGGGGCTGAATCAGAGGGGCTGAATCAGAGGGGCTGGAACAGTGGGGCTGAATCAGAGGGGCTGAAACCGTGGGCGAGAAACAGAGGGGCTGAAACAGAGGGCGAGAATCAGAGGGGCTGAAACAGAGGGCGAGAAACAGAGGGGCTGAAACAGAGGGGCTGAAACAGAGGGGCTGAAACAGAGGGGCTGAATCAGAGGGGCTGATTCAGAGGGGCTGAAACAGAGGGGCTGAATCAGCGGGGCTGAAACAGAGGGCGAGAAACAGGGGGCTGAAACAGAGGGCGAGAAACAGAGGGGCAGAAACAGAGGGCGAGAAACAGAGGGGCTGAAACAGAGGGGCTGAAACAGAGGGGCAGAAACAGAGGGGCTGAAACAGAGGGGCTGAATCAGATGGGCTGAATCAGAGGGGCTGAAACAGTGGGGCTGAAACAGAGGGCGAGAAACAGAGGGGCTGAAACAGAGGGCGAGAAACAGAGGGGCTGAAACAGAGGGCGAGAAACAGAGGGGCTGAAACAGAGGGGCTGAAACAGAGGGCGAGAAACAGAGGGGCAGAAACAGAGGGGCTGAAACAGAGGGGCTGAAACAGAAGGCGAGAAACAGAGGGGCTGACACAGAGGGGCTGAAACAGAGGGGCTGAAACAGAGGGCGAGAAACAGAGGGGCTGAATCAGAGGGGCTGAATCAGAGCGGCTGAATCAGAGGGGCTGAAACAGAGGGGCTGAATCAGAGGGGCTGAAACAGAGGGCGAGACACAGAGGGGCTGAAACAGAGGGCGAGAATCAGAGGGGCTGAAACAGAGGGCGAGAAACAGAGGGGCTGAAACAGAGGGGCTGAAACAGAGGGGCTAAAACAGAGTGGCTGAAACAGAGGGGCTGTAAAAGAGGGGCTGGAACAGAGGGGGAGAAACAGAGGGGCTGAAACAGCGGGGCTGAATCAGAGGGGCTGAAACAGAGGACGAGAAACAGAGGGGCTGAAACAGAGGGCGAGAAACAGAGGCGCTGAAACAGAGGGGCTGAAATAGAGGGGCTGAAACAGTGGGGCTGAAACAGAGGGCGAGAAACAGAGGGGCTGAAACAGAGGGCAAGAAACAGAGGGGCTGAAACAGAGGGGCGGGAAACAGAGGGGCTGAATCAGAGGGGCTGAATCAGAGGGGCTGAATCAGATGGGCTGAAACAGAGGGTGAGAAACAGAGGGGCTGAAACAGAGGGGCTGAAACAGAGGGGCTGAAACAGAGGGGCTGAATCAGAGGGGCTGAAGCAGAGGGGCTGAATCAGAGGGGCTGAAACAGAGGGGCTGGAACAGAGGGGGAGAAACAGAGGGGCTGAAACAGAGGGGCTGAATCAGAGGGGCTGAAACAGAGGGCGAGAAACAGAGGCGCTGAAACAGAGGTGCTGAAACAGAGGGGCTGAAACAGAGGGGCTGAAACAGAGGGCGAGAAACAGAGGGGCTGAAACAGAGGGCGAGAAACAGAGGGGCTGAAACAGAGGGCGAGAAACAGAGTGGCTGAATCAGAGGGGCTGAATCAGAGGGGCTGAATCAGAGGGGCTGAATCAGAGGGGCTGAATCAGAGGGGCTGAAACAGAGGGTGAGAACCAGAGGGGCTGAAACAGAGGGGCTGAAACAGAGGGGCTGAAACAGAGGGTGAGAAACAGAGGGGCTGAATCAGAGGGGCTGAATCAGAGGGGCTGAATCAGAGGGGCTGGAACAGAGGGGCTGAATCAGAGGGGCTGAAACCGTGGGCGAGAAACAGAGGGGCTGAAACAGAGGGCGAGAATCAGAGGGGCTGAAACAGAGGGCGAGAAACAGAGGGGCTGAAACAGAGGGGCTGAAACAGAGGGGCTGAAACAGAGGGGCTGAATCAGAGGGGCTGATTCAGAGGGGCTGAAACAGAGGGGCTGAATCAGCGGGGCTGAAACAGAGGGCGAGAAACAGCGGGGCTGAAACAGAGGGCGAGAAACAGAGGGGCAGAAACAGAGGGCGAGAATCAGAGGGGCTGAAACAGAGGGGCTGACACAGAGGGCGAGAAACAGAGGGGCAGAAACAGAGAGCGAGAAACAGAGGGGCTGAAACAGAGGGGCTGAAACAGAGGGGCTGAAACAGAGTGGCTGAAACAGAGGGGCTGAAACAGAGGTGCTGGAACAGAGGCGGAGAAACAGAGGGGCTGAAACAGAGGGCGAGAAACAGAGGGGCTGAAACAGAGTGGCGGGAAACAGAGTGGTTGAATCAGTAGGGGCTGAAATAGAGGGGCTGAATCAGAGGGGCTGAAACAGAGGGTGAGAAACAGAGGGGCTGACACAGAGGGGCTGAAACAGAGGGGCTGAAACAGAAGGCGAGAAGCAGAGGGGCTGAATCAGAGGGGCTGAATCAGAGCGGCTGAATCAGAGGGGCTGCAATAGAGGGGCTGAATCAGAGGGCGAGACACAGAGGGGCTGAAACAGAGGGCGAGAATCAGAGGGGCTGAAACAGAGGGCGAGAAACAGAGGGGCTGAAACAGAGGGGCTGAATCAGATGGGCTGAAACAGAGAGCCTGAAACAGAGGGCAAGAAACAGAGGGGCTGAAACAGAGGGGCTGAAACAGAGGGGCTGAAACAGAGGGCGAGAAACAGAGGGTGAGAAATAGAGGGCGAGAATCAGAGGGGCGGAAACAGAGGGGCTGAAACAGAGGGGCTGAATCAGAGGGGCAGAAACAGAGGGGCTGAATCAGAGGGGCTGAAACAGAGGGCGAGAAACAGAGGGCCTGAAACAGAGGGCGAGAAACAGAGGGGCTGAAACAGAGGGCGAGAAACAGAGGGGCTGAAACAGAGGGTCTGAAACAGAGGGGCTGAAACAGAGGGCGAGAAACAGAGGGGCTGAAACAGAGGGCGAGAAACAGAGGGGCTGAATCAGAGGGGCTGAAACAGAGGGTGAGAAACAGAGTGGCTGAAACAGAGGTCGAGAAACAGAGTGGCTGAAACAGACGGTCTGAAACAGAGGGGCTGAAACAGAGGGCGAGAAACAGAGGGCCTGAAACAGAGGGTGAGAAACAGAGGGGCTGAAACAGAGGGCGAGAAACAGAGGGGCTGAAACAGAGGGGCTGAAACAGAGGGGCTAAAACAGAGTGGCTGAAACAGAGGGGCTGTAAAAGAGGGGCTGGAACAGAGGGGGAGAAACAGAGGGGCTGAAACAGCGGGGCTGAATCAGAGGGGCTGAAACAGAGGACGAGAAACAGAGGGGCTGAAACAGAGGGCGAGAAACAGAGGCGCTGAAACAGAGGGGCTGAAACAGAGGGGCTGAAACAGTGGGGCTGAAACAGAGGGCGAGAAACAGAGGGGCTGAAACAGAGGGGCTGAAACAGAGGGGCTGAAACAGAGGGGCTGAATCAGAGGGGCTGATTCAGAGGGGCTGAAAGAGAGGGGCTGAATCAGCGGGGCTGAAACAGAGGGCGAGAAACAGCGGGACTGAAACAGAGGGCGAGAAACAGAGGGGCAGAAACAGAGGGCGAGAAACAGAGGGGCTGAAACAGAGGGCGAGAAAAAGAGGGGCTGAAACAGAGGGGCTGAAACAGAGGGGCTGAAACAGAAGGCGAGAAACAGAGGGGCTGAAACAGAGGGCGAGAAACAGAGGCGCTGAAACAGAGGGGCTGAAACAGAGGGGCTGAAACAGTGGGGCTGAAACAGAGGGCGAGAAACAGAGGGGCTGAAACAGAGGGCAAGAAACAGAGGGGCTGAATCAGAGGGGCTGAATCAGAGGGGCTGAATCAGATGGGCTGAAACAGAGGGTGAGAAACAGAGGGGCTGAATCAGAGGGGCTGAAGCAGAGGGGCTGAATCAGAGGGGCTGAAACAGAGGGGCTGGAACAGAGGGGGAGAAACAGAGGGGCTGAAACAGAGGGGCTGAATCAGAGGGGCTGAAACAGAGGGCGAGAAACAGAGGCGCTGAAACAGAGGTGCTGAAACAGAGGGGCTGAAACAGAGGGGCTGAAACAGAGGGCGAGAAACAGAGGGGCTGAAACAGAGGGCGAGAAACAGAGGGGCTGAATCAGAGGGGCTGAATCAGAGGGGCTGAATCAGAGGGGCTGAAACAGAGGGTGAGAACCAGAGGGGCTGAAACAGAGGGGCTGAAACAGAGGGGCTGAAACAGAGGGTGAGAAACAGAGGGGCTGAAACAGAGGGGCTGAATCAGAGGGGCTGAAACAGAGGGCGAGAAACAGAGGCGCTGAAACAGAGGTGCTGAAACAGAGGGGCTGAAACAGAGGGGCTGAAACAGAGGGCGAGAAACAGAGGGGCTGAAACAGAGGGCGAGAAACAGAGGGGCTGAATCAGAGGGGCTGAAACAGAGGGTGAGAACCAGAGGGGCTGAAACAGAGGGGCTGAAACAGAGGGGCTGAAACAGAGGGTGAGAAACAGAGGGGCTGAATCAGAGGGGCTGAATCAGAGGGGCTGGAACAGAGGGGCTGAATCAGAGGGGCTGAAACCGTGGGCGAGAAACAGAGGGGCTGAATCAGCGGGGCTGAAACAGAGGGCGAGAAACAGAGGGGCTGAAACAGAGGGCGAGAAATAGAGGGGCTGAATCAGCGGGGCTGAAACAGAGGGCGAGAAACAGCGGGGCTGAAACAGAGGGCGAGAATCAGAGGGGCTGAAACAGAGGGCGAGAAACAGAGGGGCTGAATCAGAGGGGCTGAATCAGAGGGGCTGAATCAGAGGGGCTGAAACAGAGGGTGAGAAACAGAGGGGCTGAAACAGAGGGGCTGAAACAGAGGGGCTGAAACAGAGGGTGAGAAACAGAGGGGCTGAAACAGAGGGGCTGAATCAGAGGGGCTGAAACAGAGGGCGAGAAACAGAGGCGCTGAAACAGAGGTGCTGAAACAGAGGGGCTGAAACAGAGGGGCTGAAACAGAGGGCGAGAAACAGAGGGGCTGAAACAGAGGGCGAGAAACAGAGGGGCTGAATCAGAGGGGCTGAAACAGAGGGTGAGAACCAGAGGTGCTGAAACAGAGGGGCTGAAACAGAGGGGCTGAAACAGAGGGTGAGAAACAGAGGGGCTGAATCAGAGGGGCTGAATCAGAGGGGCTGAATCAGAGGGGCTGGAACAGAGGGGCTGAATCAGAGTGGCTGAAACCGTGGGCGAGAAACAGAGGGGCTGAATCAGCGGGGCTGAAACAGAGGGCGAGAAACAGAGGGTTCTGAAACAGAGGGCGAGAAACAGAGGGGCTGAATCAGCGGGGCTGAAACAGAGGGCGAGAAACAGCGGGGCTGAAACAGAGGGCGAGAAACAGAGGGGCAGAAACAGAGGGCGAGAAACAGAGGGGCTGAAACAGAGGGGCTGAAACAGAGGGCGAGAAACAGAGGGGCAGAAACAGAGGGCGAGAAACAGAGGGGCTGAAACAGAGGGGCTGAAACAGAGGGGCTGAAACAGAGTGGCTGAAACAGAGGGGCTGAAACAGAGGTGCTGGAACAGAGGCGGAGAAACAGAGGGGCTGAAACAGAGGTGCTGAAACGTGGGGCTGAAACAGAGGGCGAGAAACAGAGGGGCTGAAACAGAGGGCGAGAAACAGAAGGGCTGAAACAGAGTGGCGGGAAACAGAGTGGTTGAATCAGTAGGGGCTGAAATAGAGGGGCTGAATCAGAGGGGCTGAAACAGAGGGTGAGAAACAGAGGGGCTGACACAGAGGGGCTGAAACAGAGGGGCTGAAACAGAAGGCGAGAAACAGAGGGGCTGAATCAGAGGGGCTGAATCAGAGCGGCTGAATCAGAGGGGCTGAAATAGAGGGGCTGAATCAGAGGGCGAGACACAGAGGGGCTGAAACAGAGGGCGAGAATCAGAGGGGCTGAAACAGAGGGCGAGAAACAGAGGGGCTGAAACAGAGGGGCTGAATCAGATGGGCTGAAACAGAGAGCCTGAAACAGAGGGCAAGAAACAGAGGGGCTGAAACAGAGGGGCTGAAACAGAGGGGCTGAAACAGAGGGCGAGAAACAGAGGGTGAGAAATAGAGGGCGAGAAACAGAGGGGCGGAAACAGAGGGGCTGAAACAGAGGGGCTGAATCAGAGGGGCAGAAACAGAGGGGCTGAATCAGAGGGGCTGAAACAGAGGGCGAGAAACAGAGGGCCTGAAACAGAGGGCGAGAAACAGAGGGGCTGAAACAGAGGGCGAGAAACAGAGGGGCTGAAACAGAGGGTCTGAAACAGAGGGGCTGAAACAGAGGGCGAGAAACAGAGGGGCTGAAACAGAGGGCGAGAAACAGAGGGGCTGAATCAGAGGGGCTGAAACAGAGGGTGAGAAACAGAGTGGCTGAAACAGAGGTCGAGAAACAGAGTGGCTGAAACAGACGGTCTGAAACAGAGGGGCTGAAACAGAGGGGCTGAAACAGAGGGTGAGAAACAGAGGGGCTGAAACAGAGGGGCTGAATCAGAGGGGCTGAAACAGAGGGCGAGAAACAGAGGCGCTGAAACAGAGTTGCTGAAACAGAGGGGCTGAAACAGAGGGGCTGAAACAGAGGGCGAGAAACAGAGGGGCTGAAACAGAGGGCGAGAAACAGAGGGGCTGAATCAGAGGGGCTGAAACAGAGGGTGAGAACCAGAGGGGCTGAAACAGAGGGGCTGAAACAGAGGGGCTGAAACAGAGGGTGAGAAACAGAGGGGCTGAATCAGAGGGGCTGAATCAGAGGGGCTGAATCAGAGGGGCTGGAACAGAGGGGCTGAATCAGAGGGGCTGAAACCGTGGGCGAGAAACAGAGGGGCTGAATCAGAGGGGCTGAAACAGAGGGCGAGAAACAGAGGGGCTGAAACAGAGGGCGAGAAACAGAGGGGCTGAATCAGCGGGGCTGAAACAGAGGGCGAGAAACAGCGGGGCTGAAACAGAGGGCGAGAAACAGAGGGGCAGAAACAGAGGGCGAGAAACAGAGGGGCTGAAACAGAGGGGCTGAAACAGAGGGCGAGAAACAGAGGGGCAGAAACAGAGGGCGAGAAACAGAGGGGCTGAAACAGAGGGGCTGAAACAGAGGGGCTGAAACAGAGTGGCTGAAACAGAGGGGCTGAAACAGAGGTGCTGGAACAGAGGCGGAGAAACAGAGGGGCTGAAACAGAGGTGCTGAAACGTGGGGCTGAAACAGAGGGCGAGAAACAGAGTGGCTGAAACAGAGGGCGAGAAACAGAAGGGCTGAAACAGAGTGGCGGGAAACAGAGTGGTTGAATCAGTAGGGGCTGAAATAGAGGGGCTGAATCAGAGGGGCTGAAACAGAGGGTGAGAAACAGAGGGGCTGACACAGAGGGGCTGAAACAGAGGGGCTGAAACAGAAGGCGAGAAACAGAGGGGCTGAATCAGAGGGGCTGAATCAGAGCGGCTGAATCAGAGGGGCTGAAATAGAGGGGCTGAATCAGAGGGCGAGACACAGAGGGGCTGAAACAGAGGGCGAGAATCAGAGGGGCTGAAACAGAGGGCGAGAAACAGAGGGGCTGAAACAGAGGGGCTGAATCAGATGGGCTGAAACAGAGAGCCTGAAACAGAGGGCAAGAAACAGAGGGGCTGAAACAGAGGGGCTGAAACAGAGGGGCTGAAACAGAGGGCGAGAAACAGAGGGTGAGAAATAGAGGGCGAGAAACAGAGGGGCGGAAACAGAGGGGCTGAAACAGAGGGGCTGAATCAGAGGGGCAGAAACAGAGGGGCTGAATCAGAGGGGCTGAAACAGAGGGCGAGAAACAGAGGGCCTGAAACAGAGGGCGAGAAACAGAGGGGCTGAAACAGAGGGCGAGAAACAGAGGGGCTGAAACAGAGGGTCTGAAACAGAGGGGCTGAAACAGAGGGCGAGAAACAGAGGGGCTGAAACAGAGGGCGAGAAACAGAGGGGCTGAATCAGAGGGGCTGAAACAGAGGGTGAGAAACAGAGTGGCTGAAACAGAGGTCGAGAAACAGAGTGGCTGAAACAGACGGTCTGAAACAGAGGGGCTGAAACAGAGGGCGAGAAACAGAGGGCCTGAAACAGAGGTCGAGAAACAGAGGGGCTGAAACAGAGGGCGAGAAACAGAGGGGCTGAAACAGAGGGGCTGAAACAGAGGGGCTAAAACAGAGTGGCTGAAACAGAGGGGCTGTAAAAGAGGGGCTGGAACAGAGGGGGAGAAACAGAGGGGCTGAAACAGCGGGGCTGAATCAGAGGGGCTGAAACAGAGGACGAGAAACAGAGGGGCTGAAACAGAGGGCGAGAAACAGAGGCGCTGAAACAGAGGGGCTGAAACAGAGGGGCTGAAACAGTGGGGCTGAAACAGAGGGCGAGAAACAGAGGGGCTGAAACAGAGGGCGAGAAACAGAGGGGCTGAAACAGAGGGGCGGGAAACAGAGGGGCTGAATCAGAGGGGCTGAATCAGAGGGGCTGAATCAGATGGGCTGAAACAGAGGGTGAGAAACAGAGGGGCTGAAACAGAGGGGCTGAAACAGAGGGGCTGAAACAGAGGGGCTGAATCAGAGGGGCTGAAGCAGAGGGGCTGAATCAGAGGGGCTGAAACAGAGGGGCTGGAACAGAGGGGGAGAAACAGAGGGGCTGAAACAGAGGGGCTGAATCAGAGGGGCTGAAACAGAGGGCGAGAAACAGAGGGGCTGAAACAGAGGTGCTGAAACAGAGGGGCTGAAACACAGGGGCTGAAACAGAGGGCGAGAAACAGAGGGGCTGAAACAGAGGGCGAGAAACAGAGGGGCTGAATCAGAGGGGCTGAATCAGAGGGGCTGAAACAGAGGGTGAGAAACAGAGGGGCTGAAACAGAAGGGCTGAAACAGAGGGGCTGAAACAGAGGGTGAGAAACAGAGGGGCTGAATCAGAGGGGCTGAATCAGAGGGGCTGAATCAGTGCGGCTGGAACAGAGGGGCTGAATCAGAGGGGCTGAAACCGTGGTCGAGAAACAGAGGGGCTGAAACAGAGGGCGAGCATCAGAGGGGCTGAAACAGAGGGCGAGAAACAGAGGGGCTGAAACAGAGGGGCTGAAACAGAGGGGCTGAAACAGAGGGGCTGAATCAGAGGGGCTGATTCAGAGGGGCTGAAACAGAGGGGCTGAATCAGCGGGGCTGAAACAGAGGGCGAGAAACAGCGGGGCTGAAACAGAGGGCGAGAAACAGAGGGGCAGAAACAGAGGGCGAGAAACAGAGGGGCTGAAACAGAGGTGCTGAAACAGAGGGCGAGAAACAGAGGGGCTGAAACAGAGGGCGAGAAACAGAGGGCCTGAAACAGAGGGCGAGAAACAGAGGGGCTGAAACAGAGGGGCTGAAACAGAGGGGCTGAAACAGAGGGCGAGAAACAGAGGGGCTGAATCAGATGGGCTGAATCAGAGGGGCTGAAACAGTGGGGCTGAAACAGAGGGCGAGAAACAAAGGGGCTGAAACAGCGGGTGAGAAACAGAGGGCGAGAAACAGAGGGGCTGAAACAGAGGGGCTGAAACAGACGGGCTGAAACAGAGAGCCTGAAACAGAGGGCGATAAACAGAGGGGCTGAAACAGAGGGCGAAAAACTAAGGGCTGAATCAGAGGGTGAGAAACAGAGGGTGAGAAATAGATGGCGAAAAACAGAGGGGCTGAAACAGAGGGGCTGAATCAGAGGGGCTGAAACAGAGGGGCTGAATCAGAGAGGCTGAAACAGAGAGCGAGAAACAGAGGGCCTGAAACAGAGGGCGAGAAACAGAGGGGCTGAAACAGAGGGCGAGAAACAGAGGGGCTGAAACAGAGGGACTGAAACAGAGGGCTGAAACAGAGTGCGAGAAACAGAGGGGCTGAAACAGAGGGCGAGAAACAGAGGGGCTGAATCAGAGGGGCTGAAACAGTGGGTGAGAAACAGAGTGGCTGAAACAGAGGGCGAGAAACAGAGTGGCTGAAACAGACGGGCTGAAACAGAGGGGCTGAAACAGAGGGCGAGAAACAGAGGGGCTGAAACAGAGGGCGAGAAACAGAGGGGCTGAAACAGAGGGGCTGAAACAGAGGGGCTGAAACAGAGTGGCTGAAACAGAGGGGCTGAAACAGAGGTGCTGGAACAGAGGCGGAGAAACAGAGGGGCTGGAACAGAGGGGCTGAATCAGAAGGCGAGAAACAGAGGGGCTGAATCAGAGGGGCTGAATCAGAGCGGCTGAATCAGAGGGGCTGAAGCAGAGGGCGAGAAACAGAGGGGCAGAAACAGAGGGCGAGAAACAGAGGGGCTGAAACAGAGGGGCTGAAACAGAGGGGCTGAAACAGAGTGGCTGAAACAGAGGGGCTGAAACAGAGGTGCTGGAACAGAGGCGGAGAAACAGAGGGGCTGAAACAGAGGTGCTGAAACGTGGGGCTGAAACAGAGGGCGAGAAACAGAGGGGCTGAAACAGAGGGCGAGAAACAGAGGGGCTGAAACAGAGTGGCGGGAAACAGAGTGGTTGAATCAGTAGGGGCTGAAATAGAGGGGCTGAATCAGAGGGGCTGAAACAGAGGGTGAGAAACAGAGGGGCTGACACAGAGGGGCTGAAACAGAGGGGCTGAAACAGAAGGCGAGAAACAGAGGGGCTGAATCAGAGGGGCTGAATCAGAGCGGCTGAATCAGAGGGGCTGAAATAGAGGGGCTGAATCAGAGGGCGAGACACAGAGGGGCTGAAACAGAGGGCGAGAATCAGAGGGGCTGAAACAGAGGGCGAGAAACAGAGGGGCTGAAACAGAGGGGCTGAATCAGATGGGCTGAAACAGAGAGCCTGAAACAGAGGGCAAGAAACAGAGGGGCTGAAACAGAGGGGCTGAAACAGAGGGGCTGAAACAGAGGGCGAGAAACAGAGGGTGAGAAATAGAGGGCGAGAAACAGAGGGGCGGAAACAGAGGGGCTGAAACAGAGGGGCTGAATCAGAGGGGCAGAAACAGAGGGGCTGAATCAGAGGGGCTGAAACAGAGGGCGAGAAACAGAGGGCCTGAAACAGAGGGCGAGAAACAGAGGGGCTGAAACAGAGGGCGAGAAACAGAGGGGCTGAAACAGAGGGTCTGAAACAGAGGGGCTGAAACAGAGGGCGAGAAACAGAGGGGCTGAAACAGAGGGCGAGAAACAGAGGGGCTGAATCAGAGGGGCTGAAACAGAGGGTGAGAAACAGAGTGGCTGAAACAGAGGTCGAGAAACAGAGTGGCTGAAACAGACGGTCTGAAACAGAGGGGCTGAAACAGAGGGCGAGAAACAAAGGGCCTGATACAGAGGGCGAGAAACAGAGGGGCTGAAACAGAGGGCGAGAAACAGAGGGGCTGAAACAGAGGGGCTGAAACAGAGGGGCTAAAACAGAGTGGCTGAAACAGAGGGGCTGTAAAAGAGGGGCTGGAACAGAGGGGGAGAAACAGAGGGGCTGAAACAGCGGGGCTGAATCAGAGGGGCTGAAACAGAGGACGAGAAACAGAGGGGCTGAAACAGAGGGCGAGAAACAGAGGCGCTGAAACAGAGGGCGAGAAACAGAGGGGCTGAAACAGAGGGGCGGGAAACAGAGGGGCTGAATCAGAGGGGCTGAATCAGAGGGGCTGAATCAGATGGGCTGAAACAGAGGGTGAGAAACAGAGGGGCCGAAACAGAGGGGCTGAAACAGAGGGGCTGAAACAGAGGGGCTGAATCAGAGGGGCTGAAGCAGAGGGGCTGAATCAGAGGGGCTGAAACAGAGGGGCTGGAACAGAGGGGGAGAAACAGAGGGGCTGAAACAGAGGGGCTGAATCAGAGGGGCTGAAACAGAGGGCGAGAAACAGAGGCGCTGAAACAGAGGTGCTGAAACAGAGGGCGAGAAACAGAGGGGCTGAAACAGAGGGCGAGAAACAGAGGGGCTGAATCAGAGGGGCTGAATCAGAGGGGCTGAATCAGAGGGGCTGAAACAGAGGGTGAGAAACAGAGGGGCTGAAACAGAAGGGCTGAAACAGAGGGGCTGAAACAGAGGGTGAGAAGCAGAGGGGCTGAATCAGAGGGGCTGAATCAGAGGGGCTGAATCAGAGGGGCTGGAACAGAGGGGCTGAATCAGAGGGGCTGGAACAGAGGGGCTGAATCAGAGGGGCTGAAACCGTGGGCGAGAAACAGAGGGGCGGAAACAGAGAGCCTGAAACAGAGGGCGAGAAACAGGGGGCTGAACCAGAGGGCGAAAAACAGAGGGGCTGAAACAGAGGGCGAGAAACAGAGGGTGAGAAACAGAGGGGTTGAAACAGAGGGGCTGCAACAGACGAGCTGAATCAGAGGGGCTGAAACAGAGGGCGAGAAACAGAGGGCCTGAAACAGAGGGCGAGAAACAGAGGGGCTGAAACAGAGGGCGAGAAACAGAGGGGCTGAAACAGAGGGTCTGAAACAGAGGGGCTGAAACAGAGGGCGAGAAACAAAGGGGCTGAAACAGAGGGCGAGAAACAGAGGGGCTGAATCAGAGGGGCTGAAACAGAGGGTGAGAAACAGACTGGCTGAAACAGAGGTCGAGAAACAGAGTGGCTGAAACAGACGGTCTGAAACAGAGGGGCTGAAACAGAGGGCGAGAAACAGAGGGCCTGAAACAGAGGGCGAGAAACAGAGGGGCTGAAACAGAGGGCGAGAAACAGAGGGGCTGAAACAGAGGGGCTGAAACAGAGGGGCTAAAACAGAGTGGCTGAAACAGAGGGGCTGTAAAAGAGGGGCTGGAACAGAGGGGGAGAAACAGAGGGGCTGAAACAGCGGGGCTGAATCAGAGGGGCTGAAACAGAGGACGAGAAACAGAGGGGCTGAAACAGAGGGCGAGAAACAGAGGCGCTGAAACAGAGGGGCTGAAACAGAGGGGCTGAAACAGTGGGGCTGAAACAGAGGGCGAGAAACAGAGGGGCTGAAACAGAGGGGCTGAAACAGAGGGGCTGAAACAGAGGGGCTGAATCAGATGGGCTGATTCAGAGGGGCTGAAACAGAGGGGCTGAATCAGCGGGGCTGAAACAGAGGGCGAGAAACAGCGGGGCTGAAACAGAGGGCGAGAAACAGAGGGGCAGAAACAGAGGGCGAGAAACAGAGAGGCTGAAACAGAGGGGCTGAAACAGAGGGCGAGAAACAGAGGGGCAGAAACAGAGGGCGAGAAACAGAGGGGCTGAAACAGAGGGGCTGAAACAGAGGGGCTGAAACAGAAGGCGAGAAACAGAGGGGCTGAAACAGAGGGCGAGAAACAGAGGCGCTGAAACAGAGGGGCTGAAACAGAGGGGCTGAAACAGTGGGGCTGAAACAGAGGGCGAGAAACAGAGGGGCTGAAACAGAGGGCAAGAAACAGAGGGGCTGAAACAGAGGGGCGGGAAACAGAGGGGCTGAATCAGAGGGGCTGAATCAGAGGGGCTGAATCAGATGGGCTGAAACAGAGGGGCTGAAACAGAGGGGCTGAATCAGAGGGGCTGAAGCAGAGGGGCTGAATCAGAGGGGCTGAAACAGAGGGGCTGGAACAGAGGGGGAGAAACAGAGGGGCTGAAACAGAGGGGCTGAATCAGAGGGGCTGAAACAGAGGGCGAGAAACAGAGGCGCTGAAACAGAGGTGCTGAAACAGAGGGGCTTAAACAGAGGGGCTGAAACAGAGGGCGAGAAACAGAGGGGCTGAAACAGAGGGCGAGAAACAGAGGGGCTGAATCAGAGGGGCTGAATCAGAGGGGCTGAATCAGAGGGGCTGAAACAGAGGGTGAGAACCAGAGGGGCTGAAACAGAGGGGCTGAAACAGAGGGGCTGAAACAGAGGGTGAGAAACAGAGGGGCTGAATCAGAGGGGCTGAATCAGAGGGGCTGGAACAGAGGGGCTGAATCAGAGGGGCTGAAACCGTGGGCGAGAAACAGAGGGGCTGAAACAGAGAGCGAGAATCAGAGGGGCTGAAACAGAGGGCGAGAAACAGAGTGGCTGAAACAGAGGGGCTGAAACAGAGTGGCTGAAACAGAGGGGCTGAATCAGAGGGGCTGATTCAGAGGGGCTGAAACAGAGGGGCTGAATCAGCGCGGCTGAAACAGAGGGCGAGAAACAGCGGGGCTGAAACAGAGGGCGAGAAACAGAGGGGCAGAAACAGAGGGCGAGAAACAGAGGGGCTGAAACAGAGGGGCTGAAACAGAGGGCGAGAAACAGAGGGGCAGAAACAGAGGGCGAGAAACAGAGGGGCTGAAACAGAGGGGCTGAAACAGAGGGGCTGAAACAGAGTGGCTGAAACAGAGGGGCTGAAACAGAGGTGCTGGAACAGAGGCGGAGAAACAGAGGGGCTGGAACAGAGGTGCTGAAACGTGGGGCTGAAACAGAGGGCGAGAAACAGAGGGGCTGAAACAGAGGGCGAGAAACAGAGGGGCTGAAACAGAGTGGCGGGAAACAGAGTGGTTGAATCAGTAGGGGCTGAAATAGAGGGGCTGAATCAGAGGGGCTGAAACAGAGGGTGAGAAACAGAGGGGCTGACACAGAGGGGCTGAAACAGAGGGGCTGAATCAGAGGGGCTGAAACAGAGGGGCTGGAACAGAGGGGGAGAAACAGAGGGGCTGAAACAGAGGGGCTGAATCAGAGGGGCTGAATCAGAGGGCGAGACACAGAGGGGCTGAAACAGAGGGCGAGAATCAGAGGGGCTGAAACAGAGGGCGAGAAACAGAGGGGCTGAAACAGAGGGGCTGAATCAGATGGGCTGAAACAGAGAGCCTGAAACAGAGGGCAAGAAACAGAGGGGCTGAAACAGAGGGGCTGAAACAGAGGGGCTGAAACAGAGGGCGAGAAACAGAGGGTGAGAAATAGAGGGCGAGAAACAGAGGGGCGGAAACAGAGGGGCTGAAACAGAGGGGCTGAATCAGAGGGGCAGAAACAGAGGGGCTGAATCAGAGGGGCTGAAACAGAGGGCGAGAAACAGAGGGCCTGAAACAGAGGGCGAGAAACAGAGGGGCTGAAACAGAGGGCGAGAAACAGAGGGGCTGAAACAGAGGGTCTGAAACAGAGGGGCTGAAACAGAGGGCGAGAAACAGAGGGGCTGAAACAGAGGGCGAGAAACAGAGGGGCTGAATCAGAGGGGCTGAAACAGAGGGTGAGAAACAGAGTGGCTGAAACAGAGGTCGAGAAACAGAGTGGCTGAAACAGACGGTCTGAAACAGAGGGGCTGAAACAGAGGGCGAGAAACAGAGGGCCTGAAACAGAGGGCGAGAAACAGAGGGGCTGAAACAGAGGGCGAGAAACAGAGGGGCTGAAACAGAGGGGCTGAAACAGAGGGGCTAAAACAGAGTGGCTGAAACAGAGGGGCTGTAAAAGAGGGGCTGGAACAGAGGGGGAGAAACAGAGGGGCTGAAACAGCGGGGCTGAATCAGAGGGGCTGAAACAGAGGACGAGAAACAGAGGGGCTGAAACAGAGGGCGAGAAACAGAGGCGCTGAAACAGAGGGGCTGAAACAGAGGGGCTGAAACAGTGGGGCTGAAACAGAGGGCGAGAAACAGAGGGGCTGAAACAGAGGGCGAGAAACAGAGGGGCTGAAACAGAGGGGCGGGAAACAGAGGGGCTGAATCAGAGGGGCTGAATCAGAGGGGCTGAATCAGAGGGGCTGAATCAGAGGGGCTGAAGCAGAGGGGCTGAATCAGAGGTGCTGAAACAGAGGGGCTGGAACAGAGGGGGAGAAACAGAGGGGCTGAAACAGAGGGGCTGAATCAGAGGGCCTGAAACAGAGGGCGAGAAACAGAGGCGCTGAAACAGAGGTGCTGAAACAGAGGGGCTGAAACACAGGGGCTGAAACAGAGGGCGAGAAACAGAGGGGCTGAAACAGAGGGCGAGAAACAGAGGGGCTGAATCAGAGGGGCTGAATCAGAGGGGCTGAATCAGAGGGGCTGAAACAGAGGGTGAGAAACAGAGGGGCTGAAACAGAAGGGCTGAAACAGAGGGGCTGAAACAGAGGGTGAGAAACAGAGGGGCTGAAACAGAGGGGCTGAAACAGAGGGGCTGAAACAGAAGGCGAGAAACAGAGGGGCTGAAACAGAGGGCGAGAAACAGAGGCGCTGAAACAGAGGGGCTGAAACAGAGGGGCTGAAACAGTGGGGCTGAAACAGAGGGCGAGAAACAGAGGGGCTGAAACAGAGGGCAAGAAACAGAGGGGCTGAAACAGAGGGGCGGGAAACAGAGGGGCTGAATCAGAGGGGCTGAATCAGAGGGGCTGAATCAGATGGGCTGAAACAGAGGGGCTGAAACAGAGGGGCTGAATCAGAGGGGCTGAAGCAGAGGGGCTGAATCAGAGGGGCTGAAACAGAGGGGCTGGAACAGAGGGGGAGAAACAGAGGGGCTGAAACAGAGGGGCTGAATCAGAGGGGCTGAAACAGAGGGCGAGAAACAGAGGCGCTGAAACAGAGGTGCTGAAACAGAGGGGCTGAAACAGAGGGCGAGAAACAGAGGGGCTGAAACAGAGGGCGAGAAACAGAGGGGCTGAATCAGAGGGGCTGAATCAGAGGGGCTGAATCAGAGGGGCTGAAACAGAGGGTGAGAACCAGAGGGGCTGAAACAGAGGGGCTGAAACAGAGGGGCTGAAACAGAGGGTGAGAAACAGAGGGGCTGAATCAGAGGGGCTGAATCAGAGGGGCTGAATCAGAGGGGCTGAAACAGAGGGTGAGAAACAGAGGGGCTGAAACAGAAGGGCTGAAACAGAGGGGCTGAAACAGAGGGTGAGAAACAGAGGGGCTGAATCAGAGGGGCTGAATCAGAGGGGCTGAATCAGAGGGGCTGGAACAGAGGGGCTGAATCAGAGGGGCTGGAACAGAGGGGCTGAATCAGAGGGGCTGAAACCGTGGGCGAGAAACAGAGGGGCGGAAACAGAGAGCCTGAAACAGAGGGCGAGAAACAGGGGGCTGAACCAGAGGGCGAAAAACAGAGGGGCTGAAACAGAGGGCGAGAAACAGAGGGTGAGAAACAGAGGGGTTGAAACAGAGGGGCTGCAACAGACGAGCTGAATCAGAGGGGCTGAAACAGAGGGCGAGAAACAGAGGGCCTGAAACAGAGGGCGAGAAACAGAGGGGCTGAAACAGAGTGCGAGAAACAGAGGGGCTGAAACAGAGGGTCTGAAACAGAGGGGCTGAAACAGAGGGCGAGAAACAAAGGGGCTGAAACAGAGGGCGAGAAACAGAGGGGCTGAATCAGAGGGGCTGAAACAGAGGGTGAGAAACAGACTGGCTGAAACAGAGGTCGAGAAACAGAGTGGCTGAAACAGACGGTCTGAAACAGAGGGGCTGAAACAGAGGGCGAGAAACAGAGGGCCTGAAACAGAGGGCGAGAAACAGAGGGGCTGAAACAGAGGGCGAGAAACAGAGGGGCTGAAACAGAGGGGCTGAAACAGAGGGGCTAAAACAGAGTGGCTGAAACAGAGGGGCTGTAAAAGAGGGGCTGGAACAGAGGGGGAGAAACAGAGGGGCTGAAACAGCGGGGCTGAATCAGAGGGGCTGAAACAGAGGACGAGAAACAGAGGGGCTGAAACAGAGGGCGAGAAACAGAGGCGCTGAAACAGAGGGGCTGAAACAGAGGGGCTGAAACAGTGGGGCTGAAACAGAGGGCGAGAAACAGAGGGGCTGAAACAGAGGGGCTGAAACAGAGGGGCTGAAACAGAGGGGCTGAATCAGAGGGGCTGATTCAGAGGGGCTGAAACAGAGGGGCTGAATCAGCGGGGCTGAAACAGAGGGCGAGAAACAGCGGGGCTGAAACAGAGGGCGAGAAACAGAGGGGCAGAAACAGAGGGCGAGAAACAGAGGGGCTGAAACAGAGGGGCTGAAACAGAGGGCGAGAAACAGAGGGGCAGAAACAGAGGGCGAGAAACAGAGGGGCTGAAACAGAGGGGCTGAAACAGAGGGGCTGAAACAGAAGGCGAGAAACAGAGGGGCTGAAACAGAGGGCGAGAAACAGAGGCGCTGAAACAGAGGGGCTGAAACAGAGGGGCTGAAACAGTGGGGCTGAAACAGAGGGCGAGAAACAGAGGGGCTGAAACAGAGGGCAAGAAACAGAGGGGCTGAAACAGAGGGGCGGGAAACAGAGGGGCTGAATCAGAGGGGCTGAATCAGAGGGGCTGAATCAGATGGGCTGAAACAGAGGGGCTGAAACAGAGGGGCTGAATCAGAGGGGCTGAAGCAGAGGGGCTGAATCAGAGGGGCTGAAACAGAGGGGCTGGAACAGAGGGGGAGAAACAGAGGGGCTGAAACAGAGGGGCTGAATCAGAGGGGCTGAAACAGAGGGCGAGAAACAGAGGCGCTGAAACAGAGGTGCTGAAACAGAGGGGCTTAAACAGAGGGGCTGAAACAGAGGGCGAGAAACAGAGGGGCTGAAACAGAGGGCGAGAAACAGAGGGGCTGAATCAGAGGGGCTGAATCAGAGGGGCTGAAACAGAGGGTGAGAACCAGAGGGGCTGAAACAGAGGGGCTGAAACAGAGGGGCTGAAACAGAGGGTGAGAAACAGAGGGGCTGAATCAGAGGGGCTGAATCAGAGGGGCTGGAACAGAGGGGCTGAATCAGAGGGGCTGAAACCGTGGGCGAGAAACAGAGGGGCTGAAACAGAGAGCGAGAATCAGAGGGGCTGAAACAGAGGGCGAGAAACAGAGGGGCTGAAACAGAGGGGCTGAAACAGAGTGGCTGAAACAGAGGGGCTGAATCAGAGGGGCTGATTCAGAGGGGCTGAAACAGAGGGGCTGAATCAGCGGGGCTGAAACAGAGGGCGAGAAACAGCGGGGCTGAAACAGAGGGCGAGAAACAGAGGGGCAGAAACAGAGGGCGAGAAACAGAGGGGCTGAAACAGAGGGGCTGAAACAGAGGGCGAGAAACAGAGGGGCAGAAACAGAGGGCGAGAAACAGAGGGGCTGAAACAGAGGGGCTGAAACAGAGGGGCTGAAACAGAGTGGCTGAAACAGAGGGGCTGAAACAGAGGTGCTGGAACAGAGGCGGAGAAACAGAGGGGCTGGAACAGAGGTGCTGAAACGTGGGGCTGAAACAGAGGGCGAGAAACAGAGGGGCTGAAACAGAGGGCGAGAAACAGAGGGGCTGAAACAGAGTGGCGGGAAACAGAGTGGTTGAATCAGTAGGGGCTGAAATAGAGGGGCTGAATCAGAGGGGCTGAAACAGAGGGTGAGAAACAGAGGGGCTGACACAGAGGGGCTGAAACAGAGGGGCTGAAACAGAAGGCGAGAAACAGAGGGGCTGAATCAGAGGGGCTGAATCAGAGCGGCTGAATCAGAGGGGCTGAAATAGAGGGGCTGAATCAGAGGGCGAGACACAGAGGGGCTGAAACAGAGGGCGAGAATCAGAGGGGCTGAAACAGAGGGCGAGAAACAGAGGGGCTGAAACAGAGGGGCTGAATCAGATGGGCTGAAACAGAGAGCCTGAAACAGAGGGCAAGAAACAGAGGGGCTGAAACAGAGGGGCTGAAACAGAGGGGCTGAAACAGAGGGCGAGAAACAGAGGGTGAGAAATAGAGGGCGAGAAACAGAGGGGCGGAAACAGAGGGGCTGAAACAGAGGGGCTGAATCAGAGGGGCAGAAACAGAGGGGCTGAATCAGAGGGGCTGAAACAGAGGGCGAGAAACAGAGGGCCTGAAACAGAGGGCGAGAAACAGAGGGGCTGAAACAGAGGGCGAGAAACAGAGGGGCTGAAACAGAGGGTCTGAAACAGAGGGGCTGAAACAGAGGGCGAGAAACAGAGGGGCTGAAACAGAGGGCGAGAAACAGAGGGGCTGAATCAGAGGGGCTGAAACAGAGGGTGAGAAACAGAGTGGCTGAAACAGAGGTCGAGAAACAGAGTGGCTGAAACAGACGGTCTGAAACAGAGGGGCTGAAACAGAGGGCGAGAAACAGAGGGCCTGAAACAGAGGGCGAGAAACAGAGGGGCTGAAACAGAGGGCGAGAAACAGAGGGGCTGAAACAGAGGGGCTGAAACAGAGGGGCTAAAACAGAGTGGCTGAAACAGAGGGGCTGTAAAAGAGGGGCTGGAACAGAGGGGGAGAAACAGAGGGGCTGAAACAGCGGGGCTGAATCAGAGGGGCTGAAACAGAGGACGAGAAACAGAGGGGCTGAAACAGAGGGCGAGAAACAGAGGCGCTGAAACAGAGGGGCTGAAACAGAGGGGCTGAAACAGTGGGGCTGAAACAGAGGGCGAGAAACAGAGGGGCTGAAACAGAGGGCGAGAAACAGAGGGGCTGAAACAGAGGGGCGGGAAACAGAGGGGCTGAATCAGAGGGGCTGAATCAGAGGGGCTGAATCAGAGGGGCTGAATCAGAGGGGCTGAAGCAGAGGGGCTGAATCAGAGGGGCTGAAACAGAGGGGCTGGAACAGAGGGGGAGAAACAGAGGGGCTGAAACAGAGGGGCTGAATCAGAGGGCCTGAAACAGAGGGCGAGAAACAGAGGCGCTGAAACAGAGGTGCTGAAACAGAGGGGCTGAAACACAGGGGCTGAAACAGAGGGCGAGAAACAGAGGGGCTGAAACAGAGGGCGAGAAACAGAGGGGCTGAATCAGAGGGGCTGAATCAGAGGGGCTGAATCAGAGGGGCTGAAACAGAGGGTGAGAAACAGAGGGGCTGAAACAGAAGGGCTGAAACAGAGGGGCTGAAACAGAGGGTGAGAAACAGAGGGGCTGAAACAGTGGGGCTGAAACAGAGGGGCTGAAACAGAAGGCGAGAAACAGAGGGGCTGAAACAGAGGGCGAGAAACAGAGGCGCTGAAACAGAGGGGCTGAAACAGAGGGGCTGAAACAGTGGGGCTGAAACAGAGGGCGAGAAACAGAGGGGCTGAAACAGAGGGCAAGAAACAGAGGGGCTGAAACAGAGGGGCGGGAAACAGAGGGGCTGAATCAGAGGGGCTGAATCAGAGGGGCTGAATCAGATGGGCTGAAACAGAGCGGCTGAAACAGAGGGGCTGAATCAGAGGGGCTGAAGCAGAGGGGCTGAATCAGAGGGGCTGAAACAGAGGGGCTGGAACAGAGGGGGAGAAACAGAGGGGCTGAAACAGAGGGGCTGAATCAGAGGGGCTGAAACAGAGGGCGAGAAACAGAGGCGCTGAAACAGAGGTGCTGAAACAGAGGGGCTGAAACAGAGGGGCTGAAACAGAGGGCGAGAAACAGAGGGGCTGAAACAGAGGGCGAGAAACAGAGGGGCTGAATCAGAGGGGCTGAATCAGAGGGGCTGAATCAGAGGGGCTGAAACAGAGGGGCTGGAACAGAGGGGGAGAAACAGAGGGGCTGAAACAGAGGGGCTGAATCAGAGGGCCTGAAACAGAGGGCGAGAAACAGAGGCGCTGAAACAGAGGTGCTGAAACAGAGGGGCTGAAACACAGGGGCTGAAACAGAGGGCGAGAAACAGAGGGGCTGAAACAGAGGGCGAGAAACAGAGGGGCTGAATCAGAGGGGCTGAATCAGAGGGGCTGAATCAGAGGGGCTGAAACAGAGGGTGAGAAACAGAGGGGCTGAAACAGAAGGGCTGAAACAGAGGGGCTGAAACAGAGGGTGAGAAACAGAGGGGCTGAAACAGAGGGGCTGAAACAGAGGGGCTGAAACAGAAGGCGAGAAACAGAGGGGCTGAAACAGAGGGCGAGAAACAGAGGCGCTGAAACAGAGGGGCTGAAACAGAGGGGCTGAAACAGTGGGGCTGAAACAGAGGGCGAGAAACAGAGGGGCTGAAACAGAGGGCAAGAAACAGAGGGGCTGAAACAGAGGGGCGGGAAACAGAGGGGCTGAATCAGAGGGGCTGAATCAGAGGGGCTGAATCAGATGGGCTGAAACAGAGGGGCTGAAACAGAGGGGCTGAATCAGAGGGGCTGAAGCAGAGGGGCTGAATCAGAGGGGCTGAAACAGAGGGGCTGGAACAGAGGGGGAGAAACAGAGGGGCTGAAACAGAGGGGCTGAATCAGAGGGGCTGAAACAGAGGGCGAGAAACAGAGGCGCTGAAACAGAGGGGCTGAAACAGAGGGGCTGAAACAGAGGGCGAGAAACAGAGGGGCTGAAACAGAGGGCGAGAAACAGAGGGGCTGAATCAGAGGGGCTGAATCAGAGGGGCTGAATCAGAGGGGCTGAAACAGAGGGTGAAAACCAGAGGGGCTGAAACAGAGGGGCTGAAACAGAGGGGCTGAAACAGAGGGTGAGAAACAGAGGGGCTGAATCAGAGGGGCTGAATCAGAGGGGCTGAATCAGAGGGGCTGGAACAGAGGGGCTGAATCAGAGGGGCTGAAACCGTGGGCGAGAAACAGAGGGGCTGAAACAGAGGGCGAGAATCAGAGGGGCTGAAACAGAGGGCGAGAAACAGAGGGGCTGAAACAGAGGGGCTGAAACAAAGGGGCTGAAACAGAGGGGCTGAATCAGAGGGGCTGATTCAGAGGGGCTGAAACAGAGGGGCTGAATCAGCGGGGCTGAAACAGAGGGCGAGAAACAGCGGGGCTGAAACAGAGGGCGAGAAACAGAGGGGCAGATACAGAGGGCGAGAAACAGAGGGGCTGAAACAGAGGGGCTGAAACAGAGGGCGAGAAACAGAGGGGCAGAAACAGAGGGCGAGAACCAGAGGGGCTGTAACAGAGGGGCTGAAACAAAGGGGCTGAAACAGAGTGGCTGAAACAGAGGGGCTGAAACAGAGGTGCTGGAACAGAGGCGGAGAAACAGAGGGGCTGGAACAGAGGTGCTGAAACGTGGGGCTGAAACAGAGGGCGAGAAACAGAGGGGCTGAAACAGAGGGCGAGAAACAGAGGGGCTGAAACAGAGTGGCGGGAAACAGAGTGGTTGAATCAGTAGGAGCTGAAATAGAGGGGCTGAATCAGAGGGGCTGAAACAGAGGGTGAGAAACAGAGGGGCTGACACAGAGGGGCTGAAACAGAGGGGCTGAAACAGAAGGCGAGAAACAGAGGGGCTGAATCAGAGGGGCTGAATCAGAGCGGTTGAATCAGAGGGGCTGAAATAGAGGGGCTGAATCAGAGGGCGAGACACAGAGGGGCTGAAACAGAGGGCGAGAATCAGAGGGGCTGAAACAGAGGGGCTGAATCAGATGGGCTGAAACAGAGAGCCTGAAACAGAGGGCAAGAAACAGAGGGGCTGAAACAGAGGGGCTGAAACAGAGGGGCTGAAACAGAGGGCGAGAAACAGAGGGTGGGAAATAGAGGGCGAGAAACAGAGGGGCGGAAACAGAGGGGCTGAAACAGAGGGGCTGAATCAGAGGGGCAGAAACAGAGGGGCTGAATCAGAGGGGCTGAAACAGAGGGCGAGAAACAGAGGGCCTGAAACAGAGGGCGAGAAACAGAGGGGCTGAAACAGAGGGTCTGAAACAGAGGGGCTGAAACAGAGGGCGAGAAACAGAGGGGCTGAAACAGAGGGCGAGAAACAGAAGGGCTGAATCAGAGGGGCTGAAACAGAGGGTGAGGAACAGAGTGGCTGAAACAGAGGTCGAGAAACAGAGTGGCTGAAACAGACGGTCTGAAACAGAGGGGCTGAAACAGAGGGCGAGAAACAGAGGGCCTGAAACAGAGGGCGAGAAACAGAGGGGCTGAAACAGAGGGCGAGAAACAGAGGGGCTGAAACAGAGGGGCTGAAACAGAGGGGCTAAAACAGAGTGGCTGAAACAGAGGGGCTGTAAAAGAGGGGCTGGAACAGAGGGGGAGAAACAGAGGGGCTGAAACAGCGGGGCTGAATCAGAGGGGCTGAAACAGAGGACGAGAAACAGAGGGGCTGAAACAGAGGGGCTGAAACAGAGGCGCTGATTCAGAGGGGCTGAAACAGAGGGGCTGAATCAGCGGGGCTGAAACAGAGGGCGAGAAACAGCGGGGCTGAAACAGAGGGCGAGAAACAGAGGGGCAGAAACAGAGGGCGAGAAACAGAGGGGCTAAAACAGAGGTGCTGAAACAGAGGGCGAGAAACAGAGGGGCTGAAACAGAGGGCGAGAAACAGAGGGCCTGAAACAGAGGGCGAGAAACAGAGGGGCTGAAACAGAGGGGCTGAAACAGAGGGGCTGAAACAGAGGGCGAGAAACTGAGGGGCTGAATCAGATGGGCTGAATCAGAGGGGCTGAAACAGTGGGGCTGAAACAGAGGGCGAGAAACAAAGGGGCTGAAACAGCGGGCGAGAAACAGAGGGCGAGAAACAGAGGGGCTGAAACAGAGGGGCTGAAACAGACGGGCTGAAACAGAGAGCCTGAAACAGAGGGCGATAAACAGAGGGGCTGAAACAGAGGGCGAAAAACTAAGGGCTGAAACAGAGGGTGAGAAACAGAGGGTGAGAAATAGATGGCGAAAAACAGAGGGGCTGAAACAGAGGGGCTGAATCAGAGGGGCTGAAACAGAGGGGCTGAATCAGAGGGGCTGAAACAGAGGGGCTGAATCAGAGGGGCTGAAACAGAGAGCGAGAAACAGAGGGCCTGAAACAGAGGGCGAGAAACAGAGGGGCTGAAACAGAGGGCGAGAAACAGAGGGGCTGAAACAGAGGGACTGAAACAGAGGGCTGAAACAGAGTGCGAGAAACAGAGGGGCTGAAACAGAGGGCGAGAAACAGAGGGGCTGAATCAGAGGGGCTGAAACAGTGGGTGAGAAACCGAGGGGCTGAAACAGAGGGCGAGAAACAGAGTGGCTGAAACAGACGGTCTGAAACAGAGGGGCTGAAACAGAGGGGCTGAAACAGAGGGGCTGAAACAGAGGGCGAGAAACAGAGGGTGAGAAATAGAGGGCGAGAAACAGAGGGGCGGAAACAGAGGGGCTGAAACAGAGGGGCTGAATCAGAGGGGCAGAAACAGAGGGGCTGAATCAGAGGGGCTGAAACAGAGGGCGAGAAACAGAGGGCCTGAAACAGAGGGCGAGAAACAGAGGGGCTGAAACAGAGGGCGAGAAACAGAGGGGCTGAAACAGAGGGTCTGAAACAGAGGGGCTGAAACAGAGGGCGAGAAACAGAGGGGCTGAAACAGAGGGCGAGAAACAGAGGGGCTGAATCAGAGGGGCTGAAACAGAGGGTGAGAAACAGAGTGGCTGAAACAGAGGTCGAGAAACAGAGTGGCTGAAACAGACGGTCTGAAACAGAGGGGCTGAAACAGAGGGCGAGAAACAGAGGGGCTGAAACAGAGGGCGAGAAACAGAGGGACTGAAACAGAGGGCGAGAAACAGAGGGGCTGAATCAGAGGGGCTGAAACAGAGGGCGAGAAACAGAGGGGCTGAAACAGAGGGGCTGAAACAGAGGGGCTAAAACAGAGTGGCTGAAACAGAGGGGCTGTAAAAGAGGGGCTGGAACAGAGGGGGAGAAACAGAGGGGCTGAAACAGCGGGGCTGAATCAGAGGGGCTGAAACAGAGGACGAGAAACAGAGGGGCTGAAACAGAGGGCGAGAAACAGAGGCGCTGAAACAGAGGGGCTGAAACAGAGGGGCTGAAACAGTGGGGCTGAAACAGAGGGCGAGAAACAGAGGGGCTGAAACAGAGGGCGAGAAACAGAGGGGCAGAAACAGAGGGGCGGGAAACAGAGGGGCTGAATCAGAGGGGCTGAATCAGAGGGGCTGAATCAGATGGGCTGAAACAGAGGGTGAGAAACAGAGGGGCTGAAACAGAGGGGCTGAAACAGAGGGGCTGAAACAGAGGGGCTGAATCAGAGGGGCTGAAGCAGTGGGGCTGAATCAGAGGGGCTGAAACAGAGGGGCTGGAACAGAGGGGGAGAAACAGAGGGGCTGACACAGAGGGGCTGAAACAGAGGGGCTGAAACAGAAGGCGAGAAACAGAGGGGCTGAAACAGAGGGGCTGAATCAGATGGGCTGAAACAGAGAGCCTGAAACAGAGGGCAAGAAACAGAGGGGCTGAAACAGAGGGGCTGAAACAGAGGGGCTGAAACAGAGGGCGAGAAACAGAGGGTGAGAAATAGAGGGCGAGAAACAGAGGGGCGGAAACAGAGGGGCTGAAACAGAGGGGCTGAAACAGAGGGGCTGAATCAGAGGGGCAGATACAGAGCGGCTGAATCAGAGTGGCTGAAACAGAGGGCGAGAAACAGAGGGCCTGAAACAGAGGGCGAGAAACAGAGGGGCTGAAACAGAGGGCGAGAAACAGAGGGGCTGAAACAGAGGGGCTGAAACAGAGGGGCTGAAACAGAGGGCGAGAAACAGAGGGGCTGAAACAGAGGGCGAGAAACAGAGGGGCTGAATCAGAGGGGCTGAAACAGAGGGTGAGAAACAGAGTGGCTGAAACAGAGGTCGAGAAACAGAGTGGCTGAAACAGACGGTCTGAAACAGAGGGGCTGAAACAGAGGGCGAGAAACAGAGGGCCTGAAACAGAGGGCGAGAAACAGAGGGGCTGAAACAGAGGGCGAGAAACAGAGGGGCTGAAACAGAGGGGCTGAAACAGAGGGGCTAAAACAGAGTGGCTGAAACAGAGGGGCTGTAAAAGAGGGGCTGGAACAGAGGGGGAGAAACAGAGGGGCTGAAACAGCGGGGCTGAATCAGAGGGGCTGAAACAGAGGACGAGAAACAGAGGGGCTGAAACAGAGGGCGAGAAACAGAGGCGCTGAAACAGAGGGGCTGAAACAGAGGGGCTGAAACAGTGGGGCTGAAACAGAGGGCGAGAAACAGAGGGGCTGAAACAGAGGGCGAGAAACAGAGGGGCTGAAACAGAGGGGCGGGAAACAGAGGGGCTGAATCAGAGGGGCTGAATCAGAGGGGCTGAATCAGATGGGCTGAAACAGAGGGTGAGAAACAGAGGGGCTGAAACAGAGGGGCTGAAACAGAGGGGCTGAATCAGAGGGGCTGAAGCAGAGGGGCTGAATCAGAGGGGCTGAAACAGAGGGGCTGGAACAGAGGGGGAGAAACAGAGGGGCTGAAACAGAGGGGCTGAATCAGAGGGGCTGAAACAGAGGGCGAGAAACAGAGGGGCTGACACAGAGGGGCTGAAACAGAGGGGCTGAAACAGAAGGCGAGAAACAGAGGGGCTGAAACAGAGGGGCTGAATCAGATGGGCTGAAACAGAGAGCCTGAAACAGAGGGCAAGAAACAGAGGGGCTGAAACAGAGGGGCTGAAACAGAGGGGCTGAAACAGAGGGCGAGAAACAGAGGGTGAGAAATAGAGGGCGAGAAACAGAGGGGCGGAAACAGAGGGGCTGAAACAGAGGGGCTGAATCAGAGGGGCAGAAACAGAGCGGCTGAATCAGAGGGGCTGAAACAGAGGGCGAGAAACAGAGGGCCTGAAACAGAGGGCGAGAAACAGAGGGGCTGAAACAGAGGGCGAGAAACAGAGGGGCTGAAACAGAGGGTCTGAAACAGAGGGGCTGAAACAGAGGGCGAGAAACAGAGGGGCTGAAACAGAGGGCGAGAAACAGAGGGGCTGAATCAGAGGGGCTGAAACAGAGGGTGAGAAACAGAGTGGCTGAAACAGAGGTCGAGAAACAGAGTGGCTGAAACAGACGGTCTGAAACAGAGGGGCGGAAACAGAGGGCGAGAAACAGAGGGCCTGAAACAGAGGGCGAGAAACAGAGGGGCTGAAACAGAGGGCGAGAAACAGAGGGGCTGAAACAGAGGGGCTGAAACAGAGGGGCTAAAACAGAGTGGCTGAAACAGAGGGGCTGTAAAAGAGGGGCTGGAACAGAGGGGGAGAAACAGAGGGGCTGAAACAGCGGGGCTGAATCAGAGGGGCTGAAACAGAGGACGAGAAACAGAGGGGCTGAAACAGAGGGCGAGAAACAGAGGCGCTGAAACAGAGGGGCTGAAACAGAGGGGCTGAAACAGTGGGGCTGAAACAGAGGGCGAGAAACAGAGGGGCTGAAACAGAGGGCGAGAAACAGAGGGGCTGAAACAGAGGGGCGGGAAACAGAGGGGCTGAATCAGAGGGGCTGAATCAGAGGGGCTGAATCAGATGGGCTGATTCAGAGGGGCTGAAACAGAGGGGCTGAATCAGCGGGGCTGAAACAGAGGGCGAGAAACAGCGGGGCTGAAACAGAGGGGCTCAATCAGAGGGGCTGAAACAGAGGGCGAGAAACAGAGGCGCTGAAACAGAGGTGCTGAAACAGAGGGGCTGAAACAGAGGGGCTGAAACAGAGGGCGAGAAACAGAGGGGCTGAAACAGAGGGCGAGAAACAGAGTGGCTGAATCAGAGGGGCTGAATCAGAGGGGCTGAAACAGAGGGTGAGAAACAGAGGGGCTGAAACAGAAGGGCTGAAACAGAGGGGCTGAAACAGAGGGTGAGAAACAGAGGGGCTGAATCAGAGGGGCTGAATCAGAGGGGCTGAATCAGAGGGGCTGGAACAGAGGGGCTGAATCAGAGGGGCTGAAACCGTGGGCGAGAAACAGAGGGGCTGAAACAGAGGGCGAGAATCAGAGGGGCTGAAACAGAGGGCGAGAAACAGAGGGGCTGAAACAGAGGGGCTGAAACAGAGGGGCTGAAACAGAGGGCGAGAATCAGAGGGGCTGATTCAGAGGGGCTGAAACAGAGGGGCTGAATCAGCGGGGCTGAAACAGAGGGCGAGAAACAGCGGGGCTGAAACAGAGGGCGAGAAACAGAGGGCCGAAACAGAGGGCGAGAAACAGAGGGGCTGAAACAGAGGGGCTGAAACAGAAGTCGAGAAACAGAGGGGCTGAAACAGAGAGCGAGAAACAGAGGGGCAGAAACAGAAGGCGAGAAACAGAGGGGCTGAATCAGAGGGGCTGAATCAGAGCGGCTGAATCAGAGGGGCTGAAATAGAGGGGCTGAATCAGAGGGCGAGACACAGAGGGGCTGAAACAGAGGGCGAGAATCAGAGGGGCTGAAACAGAGGGCGAGAAACAGAGAGGCTGAAACAGAGGGCGAGAATCAGAGGGGCTGAAACAGAGGGCGAGAAACAGAGAGGCTGAAACAGAGGGGCTGAAACAGAGGGGCTGAAACAGAGGGGCTGAAACTGAGGGCGAGAAACAGAGGGTGAGAAATAGAGGGCGAGAAACAGAGGGGCGGAAACAGAGGGGCTGAAACAGAGGGGCTGAATCAGAGGGGCAGAAACAGAGGGGCTGAATCAGAGGGGCTGAAACAGAGGGCGAGAAACAGAGGGCCTGAAACAGAGGGCGAGAAACAGAGGGGCTGAAACAGAGGGTCTGAAACAGAGGGGCTGAAACAGAGGGCGAGAAACAGAGGGGCTGAAACAGAGGGCGAGAAACAGAGGGCCTGAAACAGAGGGCGAGAAACAGAGGGGCTGAAACAGAGGGCGAGAAACAGAGGGGCTGAAACAGAGGGCGAGAAACAGAGGGGCTGAAACAGAGGGGCGGGAAACAGAGGGACTGAATCAGAGGGGCTGAATCAGAGGGGCTGAATCAGATGGGCTGAAACAGAGGGTGAGAAACAGAGGGGCTGAAACAGAGGGGCTGAAACAGAGGGGCTGAAACAGAGGGGCTGAATCAGAGGGGCTGAAGCAGAGGGGCTGAATCAGAGGGGCTGAAACTGAGGGCGAGAAACAGAGGGGCTGAATCAGAGGGGCTGAATCAGAGGGGCTGAATCAGAGGGGCTGAAACAGAGGTTGAGAAACAGAGGGGCTGAAACAGAAGGGCTGAAACAGAGGGGCTGAAACAGAGGGTGAGAAACAGAGGGGCTGAATCAGAGGGGCTGAATCAGAGGGGCTGAATCAGAGGGGCTGGAACAGTGGGGCTGAATCAGAGGGGCTGAAACCGTGGGCGAGAAACAGAGGGGCTGAAACAGAGGGCGAGAATCAGAGGGGCTGAAACAGAGGGCGAGAAACAGAGGGGCTGAAACAGAGGGGCTGAAACAGAGGGGCTGAAACAGAGGGGCTGAATCAGAGGGGCTGATTCAGAGGGGCTGAAACAGAGGGGCTGAATCAGCGGGGCTGAAACAGAGGGCGAGAAACAGCGGGGCTGAAACAGAGGGGGAGAAACAGAGTGGCAGAAACAGAGGGCGAGAAACAGAGGGGCTGAAACAGAGGGGCTGAAACAGAGGGCGAGAAACAGAGGGGCTGAAACAGTGGGCGAGAAACAGAGGGGCAGAAACAGAGGGCGAGAAACAGAGGGGCTGAAACAGAGGGGCTGAAACAGAGGGGCTGAAACAGAGGGCGAGAAACTGAGGGGCTGAATCAGATGGGCTGAATCAGAGGGGCTGAAACAGTGGGGCTGAAACAGAGGGCGAGAAACAAAGGGGCTGAAACAGCGGGCGAGAAACAGAGGGCGAGAAACAGAGGGGCTGAAACAGAGGGGCTGAAACAGACGGGCTGAAACAGAGAGCCTGAAACAGAGGGCGATAAACAGAGGGGCTGAAACAGAGGGCGAAAAACTAAGGGCTGAAACAGAGGGTGAGAAACAGAGGGTGAGAAATAGATGGCGAAAAACAGAGGGGCTGAAACAGAGGGGCTGAATCAGAGGGGCTGAAACAGAGGGGCTGAATCAGAGGGGCTGAAACAGAGGGGCTGAATCAGAGGGGCTGAAACAGAGAGCGAGAAACAGAGGGCCTGAAACAGAGGGCGAGAAACAGAGGGGCTGAAACAGAGGGACTGAAACAGAGGGCTGAAACAGAGTGCGAGAAACAGAGGGGCTGAAACAGAGGGCGAGAAACAGAGGGGCTGAATCAGAGGGGCTGAAACAGAGGGTGAGAAACAGAGGGGCTGAAACAGAGGGCGAGAAACAGAGTGGCTGAAACAGACGGGCTGAAACAGAGGGGCTGAAACAGAGGGCGAGAAACAGAGGGGCTGAAACAGAGGGCGAGAAACAGAGGGGCTGAAACAGAGAGGCTGAAACAGAGGGGCTGAAACAGAGTGGCTGAAACAGAGGGGCTGAAACAGAGGTGCTGGAACAGAGGCGGAGAAACAGAGGGGCTGGAACAGAGGGGCTGAATCAGAAGGCGAGAAACAGAGGGGCTGAATCAGAGGGGCTGAATCAGAGCGGCTGAATCAGAGGGGCTGAAACAGAGGGGCTGAATCAGAGGGGCTGAAACAGAGGGCGAGAAAGAGAGGGGCAGAAACAGAGGGCGAGAAACAGAGGGGCTGAAACAGAGGGCGAGAAACAGAGGCGCTGAAACAGAGGGGCTGAAACAGAGGGGCTGAAAAAGTGGGGCTGAAACAGAGGGCGAGAAACAGAGGGGCTGAAACAGAGGGCGAGAAACAGAGGGGCTGAAACAGAGGGGCTGAAACAGAGGGCGAGAAACAGAGGGCCTGAAACAGAGGGCGAGAAACAGAGGGGCTGAAACAGAGGGGCTGAAACAGAGGGCGAGAAACAGAGGGGCAGAAACAGAGGGGCTGAAACAGAGGGGCTGAAACAGAAGGCGAGAAACAGAGGGGCTGACACAGAGGGGCTGAAACAGAGGGGCTGAAACAGAAGGCGAGAAACAGAGGGGCTGAATCAGAGGGGCTGAATCAGAGCGGCTGAATCAGAGGGGCTGAAACAGAGGGGCTGAATCAGAGGGGCTGAAACAGAGGGCGAGACACAGAGGGGCTGAAACAGAGGGCGAGAATCAGAGGGGCTGAAACAGAGGGCGAGAAACAGAGGGGCTGAAACAGAGGGGCTGAAACAGACGGGCTGAAACAGAGAGCCTGAAACAGAGGGCAAGAAACAGGGGCTGAAACAGAGGGGCTGAAACAGAGGGGCTGAAACAGAGGGCGAGAAACAGAGGGTGAGAAATAGAGGGCGAGAAACAGAGGGGCTGAAACAGAGGGGCTGAAACAGAGTGGCTGAAACAGAGGGGCTGAATCAGAGGGGCAGAAACACAGGGGCTGAATCAGAGGGGCTGAAACAGAGGGCGAGAAACAGAGGGCCTGAAACAGAGGGCGAGAAACAGAGGGGCTGAAACAGAGGGCGAGAAACAGAGTGGCTGAAACAGAGGGTCTGAAACAGAGGGGCTGAAACAGAGGGCGAGAAACAGAGGGGCAGAAACAGAGGGCGAGAAACAGAGGGGCTGAAACAGAGGGGCTGAAACAGAGGGGCTGAAACAGAGGGCGAGAAACAGAGGGGCTGAAACAGAGGGCGAGAAACAGAGGGGCTGAAACAGAGGGGCTGAATCATAGGGACTGAAACAGTGGGGCTGATACAGAGGGCGAGAAACAAAGGGGCTGAAACAGCGGGCGAGAAACAGAGGGCGAGAAACAGAGGCGCTGAAACAGAGGGCGAGAAACAGACGCGCTGAAACAGAGAGCCTGAAACAGAGGGCGATAAACAGAGGTGCTGAAACAGAGGGCGAAAAACTAAGGGCTGAAACAGAGGGGCTGAAACAGAGGGTGAGAAACAGAGGGGCTGAAACAGAGGGCGAGAAACAGAGTGGCTGAAACAGACGGTCTGAAACAGAGGGGCTGAAACAGAGGGCGAGAAACAGAGGGCCTGAAACAGAGTGCGAGAAACAGAGGGGCTGAAACAGAGGGCGAGAAACAGAGGGGCTGAAACAGAGGGGCTGAAACAGAGGGGCTAAAACAGAGTGTCTGAAACAGAGGGGCTGTAAAAGAGGTGCTGGAAGAGAGGGGAGAAACAGCGGGGCTGAAACAGAGGGCGAGAAACAGCGGGGCTGAAACAGAGGGCGAGAAACAGAGGGGCAGAAACAGAAGGCGAGAAACAGAGGGGCTGAAACAGAGGGGCTGAAACAGAGCGCGAGAAACAGAGGGGCAGAAACAGAGGGCGAGAAACAGAGGGGCTGAAACAGAGGGCGAGAAACAGACGGGCTGAAACAGAGAGCCTGAAACAGAGGGCGATAAACAGAGGTGCTGAAACAGAGGGCGAAAAACTAAGGGCTGAAACAGAGGGTGAGAAACAGAGGGTGAGAAATAGATGGCGAAAAACAGAGGGGCTGAAACAGAGGGGCTGAATCAGAGGGGCTGAAACAGAGGGGCTGAATCAGAGGGGCTGAAACAGAGGGGCTGAATCAGAGGGGCTGAAACAGAGAGCGAGAAACAGAGGGCCTGAAACAGACGGCGAGAAACAGAGGGGCTGAAACAGAGGGCGAGAAACAGAGGGGCTGAAACAGAGGGACTGAAACAGAGGGCTGAAACAGAGGGCGAGAAACAGAGGGGCTGAAACAGAGGGCGAGAAACAGAGGGGCTGAATCAGAGGGGCTGAAACAGAGGGTGAGAAACAGAGGGGCTGAAACAGAGGGCGAGAAACAGAGTGGCTGAAACAGACGGGCTGAAACAGAGGGGCTGAAACAGAGGGCGAGAAACAGAGGGGCTGAAACAGAGGGCGAGAAACAGAGAGGCTGAAACAGAGGGGCTGAAACAGAGGGGCTGAAACAGAGTGGCTGAAACAGAGGGGCTGAAACAGAGGTGCTGGAACAGAGGCGGAGAAACAGAGGGGCTGGAACAGAGGGGCTGAATCAGCGGGGCTGAAACATTGGGCGAGAAACAGAGGGGCTGAAACAGAGGGCGAGAAACAGAGGCGCTGAAACAGAGGGGCTGAAACAGAGGGGCTGAAACAGTGGGGCTGAAACAGAGGGCGAGAAACAGAGGGGCTGAAACAGAGGGCGAGAAACAGAGGGGCTGAAACAGAGTGGCGGGAAACAGAGTGGTTGAATCAGTAGGGGCTGAATTAGAGGGGCTGAATCAGAGGGGCTGAAACAGAGGGTGAGAAACAGAGGGGCTGACACAGAGGGGCTGAATCAGAGGGGCAGAAACACAGGGGCTGAATCAGAGGGGCTGAAACAGAGGGCGAGAAACAGAGGGCCTGAAACAGAGGGCGAGAAACAGAGGGGCTGAAACAGAGGGCGAGAAACAGAGTGGCTGAAACAGAGGGTCTGAAACAGAGGGGCTGAAACAGAGGGCGAGAAACAGAGGGGCAGAAACAGAGGGCGAGAAACAGAGGGGCTGAAACAGAGGGGCTGAAACAGAGGGGCTGAAACAGAGGGCGAGAAACAGAGGGGCTGAAACAGAGGGCGAGAAACAGAGGGGCTGAAACAGAGGGGCTGAATCATAGGGACTGAAACAGTGGGGCTGATACAGAGGGCGAGAAACAAAGGGGCTGAAACAGCGGGCGAGAAACAGAGGGCGAGAAACAGAGGCGCTGAAACAGAGGGCGAGAAACAGACGCGCTGAAACAGAGAGCCTGAAACAGAGGGCGATAAACAGAGGTGCTGAAACAGAGGGCGAAAAACTAAGGGCTGAAACAGAGGGGCTGAAACAGAGGGTGAGAAACAGAGGGGCTGAAACAGAGGGCGAGAAACAGAGTGGCTGAAACAGACGGTCTGAAACAGAGGGGCTGAAACAGAGGGCGAGAAACAGAGGGCCTGAAACAGAGTGCGAGAAACAGAGGGGCTGAAACAGAGGGCGAGAAACAGAGGGGCTGAAACAGAGGGGCTGAAACAGAGGGGCTAAAACAGAGTGTCTGAAACAGAGGGGCTGTAAAAGAGGTGCTGGAAGAGAGGGGAGAAACAGCGGGGCTGAAACAGAGGGCGAGAAACAGCGGGGCTGAAACAGAGGGCGAGAAACAGAGGGGCAGAAACAGAAGGCGAGAAACAGAGGGGCTGAAACAGAGGGGCTGAAACAGAGCGCGAGAAACAGAGGGGCAGAAACAGAGGGCGAGAAACAGAGGGGCTGAAACAGAGGGCGAGAAACAGACGGGCTGAAACAGAGAGCCTGAAACAGAGGGCGATAAACAGAGGTGCTGAAACAGAGGGCGAAAAACTAAGGGCTGAAACAGAGGGTGAGAAACAGAGGGTGAGAAATAGATGGCGAAAAACAGAGGGGCTGAAACAGAGGGGCTGAATCAGAGGGGCTGAAACAGAGGGGCTGAATCAGAGGGGCTGAAACAGAGGGGCTGAATCAGAGGGGCTGAAACAGAGAGCGAGAAACAGAGGGCCTGAAACAGACGGCGAGAAACAGAGGGGCTGAAACAGAGGGCGAGAAACAGAGGGGCTGAAACAGAGGGACTGAAACAGAGGGCTGAAACAGAGGGCGAGAAACAGAGGGGCTGAAACAGAGGGCGAGAAACAGAGGGGCTGAATCAGAGGGGCTGAAACAGAGGGTGAGAAACAGAGGGGCTGAAACAGAGGGCGAGAAACAGAGTGGCTGAAACAGACGGGCTGAAACAGAGGGGCTGAAACAGAGGGCGAGAAACAGAGGGGCTGAAACAGAGGGCGAGAAACAGAGAGGCTGAAACAGAGGGGCTGAAACAGAGGGGCTGAAACAGAGTGGCTGAAACAGAGGGGCTGAAACAGAGGTGCTGGAACAGAGGCGGAGAAACAGAGGGGCTGGAACAGAGGGGCTGAATCAGCGGGGCTGAAACATTGGGCGAGAAACAGAGGGGCTGAAACAGAGGGCGAGAAACAGAGGCGCTGAAACAGAGGGGCTGAAACAGAGGGGCTGAAACAGTGGGGCTGAAACAGAGGGCGAGAAACAGAGGGGCTGAAACAGAGGGCGAGAAACAGAGGGGCTGAAACAGAGTGGCGGGAAACAGAGTGGTTGAATCAGTAGGGGCTGAATTAGAGGGGCTGAATCAGAGGGGCTGAAACAGAGGGTGAGAAACAGAGGGGCTGACACAGAGGGGCTGAAACAGAGGGGCTGAAACAGAAGGCGAGAAACAGAGGGGCTGAATCAGAGGGGCTGAATCAGAGCGGCTGAATCAGAGGGGCTGAAACAGAGGGGCTGAATCAGAGGGGCTGAAACAGAGGGCGAGACACAGAGGGGCTGAAACAGAGGGCGAGAATCAGAGGGGCTGAAACAGAGGGCGAGAAACAGAGGGGCTGAAACAGAGGGGCTGAAACAGACGGGCTGAAACAGAGAGCCTGAAACAGAGGGCAAGAAACAGAGGGGCTGAAACAGAGGGGCTGAAACAGAGGGGCTGAAACAGAGGGCGAGAAACAGAGGGTGAGAAATAGAGGGCGAGAAACAGAGGGGCTGAAACAGAGGGGCTGAAACAGAGTGGCTGAAACAGAGGGGCTGAATCAGAGGGGCAGAAACAGAGGGACTGAATCAGAGGGGCTGAAACAGAGGGCGAGAAACAGAGGGACTGAAACAGAGGGCGAGAAACAGAGGGGCTGAAACAGAGGGCGAGAAACAGAGTGGCTGAAACAGAGGGTCTGAAACTGAGGGGCTGAAACAGAGGGCGAGAAACAGAGGGGCTGAAACAGAGGGCGAGAAACTGAGGGGCTGAATCAGAGGGGCTGAAACAGAGGGTGAGAAACAGAGGGGCTGAAACAGAGGCAAGAAACAGAGTGGCTGAAACAGACGGTCTGAAACAGAGGGCGAGAAACAGAGGGGCTGAAACAGAGGGCGAGAAACAGAGGGGCTGAAACAGAGGGACTGAAACAGAGGGGCTAAAACAGAGTGGCTGAAACAGAGGGGCTGTAAAAGAGGGGCTGGAACAGAGGGGGAGAAACAGAGGGGCTGAAACAGCGGGGCTGAATCAGAGGGGCTGAAACAGAGGGCGAGAAACAGAGAGGCTGAAACAGAGGGCGAGAAACAGAGGCGCTGAAACAGAGGGGCTGAAACAGAGGGGCTGAAACAGTGGGGCTGAAACAGAGGGCGAGAAACAGAGGGGCTGAAACAGAGGGTCTGAAACAGAGGGCGAGAAACAGAGGGGCGGGAAACAGAGGGGCTGAATCAGAGGGGCTGAATCAGAGGGGCTGAATCAGATGGGCTGAAACAGAGGGTGAGAAACAGAGGGGCTGAAACAGAGGGGCTGAAACAGAGGGGCTGAAACAGAGGGCGAGAAACAGAGGGGCTGAATCAGAGTGGCTGAAACAGAGGGGCTGTAAAAGAGGGGCTGGAACAGAGGGGGAGAAACAGAGGGGCTGAAACAGCGGGGCTGAATCAGAGGGGCTGAAACAGAGGGCGAGAAACAGAGAGGCTGAAACAGAGGGCGAGAAACAGAGGCGCTGAAACAGAGGGGCTGAAACAGAGGGGCTGAAACAGTGGGGCTGAAACAGAGGGCGAGAAACAGAGGGGCTGAAACAGAGGGTCTGAAACAGAGGGCGAGAAACAGAGGGGCGGGAAACAGAGGGGCTGAATCAGAGGGGCTGAATCAGAGGGGCTGAATCAGATGGGCTGAAACAGAGGGGCTGAAACAGAGGGGCTGAAACAGAGGGGCTGAAACAGAGGGGCTGAAACAGAGGGCGAGAAACAGAGGGGCTGAATCAGAGGGGCTAAATCAGAGGGGCTGAAGCAGAGGGGCTGAATCAGAGGGGATGAAACAGAGGGCGAGAAACAGAGGGGCAGTAACAGAGGGCGAGAAACAGAGGGGCTGGAACAGAGGGGCTGAAACAGAGGGGCTGAATCAGAGGGTCTGATTCAGAGGGGCTGAAACAGAGGGGCTGAATCAGCGGGGCTGAAACAGAGGGCGAGAAACAGCGGGGCTGAAACAGAGGGCGAGAAACAGAGGGGCAGAAACTGAGGGCGAGAAACAGAGGGGCTGAATCAGAGTGGCTGAAACAGAGGGGCTGTAAAAGAGGGGCTGGAACAGAGGGGGAGAAACAGAGGGGCTGAAACAGCGGGGCTGAATCAGAGGGGCTGAAACAGAGGGCGAGAAACAGAGAGGCTGAAACAGAGGGCGAGAAACAGAGGCGCTGAAACAGAGGGGCTGAAACAGAGGGGCTGAAACAGTGGGGCTGAAACAGAGGGCGAGAAACAGAGGGGCTGAAACAGAGGGTCTGAAACAGAGGGCGAGAAACAGAGGGGCGGGAAACAGAGGGGCTGAATCAGAGGGGCTGAATCAGAGGGGCTGAATCAGATGGGCTGAAACAGAGGGGCTGAAACAGAGGGGCTGAAACAGAGGGGCTGAAACAGAGGGGCTGAAACAGAGGGCGAGAAACAGAGGGGCTGAATCAGAGGGGCTAAATCAGAGGGGCTGAAGCAGAGGGGCTGAATCAGAGGGGATGAAACAGAGGGCGAGAAACAGAGGGGCAGTAACAGAGGGCGAGAAACAGAGGGGCTGGAACAGAGGGGCTGAAACAGAGGGGCTGAATCAGAGGGTCTGATTCAGAGGGGCTGAAACAGAGGGGCTGAATCAGCGGGGCTGAAACAGAGGGCGAGAAACAGCGGGGCTGAAACAGAGGGCGAGAAACAGAGGGGCAGAAACTGAGGGCGAGAAACAGAGGGGCTGAAACAGAGGGGCTGAAACAGAGGGCGAGAAACAGAGTGGGTGAAAAAGAGGGAGAGAAACAGAGGGGCTGAAACAGAGGGCGAGAAACAGAGGGGCTGAAACAGAGGAGCTGAAACAGAGGGTCTGAAACAGAGGGTCTGAAACACAGGGCGAGAAACAGAGGGGCTGAATCAGAGGGGCTGAATCAGAGGGGCTGAAACAGAGGGGCTGAAACAGAGGGCGAGAAACAAAGGGGCTGAAACAGCGGGCGAGAAACAGAGGGGCTGAAACAGAGGGGCTGAAACAGAGGGGCTGAAACAGAGGGCGAGAAACAGAGGGGCTGAATCAGAGGGGCTGAATCAGAGGGGCTGAAACAGTGGGGCTGAAACAGAGGGCGAGAAACAAAGGGGCTGAAACAGCGGGCGAGAAACAGAGGGCGAGAAACAGAGTGGCGGAAACAGAGGGCGAGAAACAGACGGTGAGAAATAGAGGGCGAGAAACAGAGGGGCTGAAACAGAGGGGCTGAAACAGAGGGGCTGAATCAGAGGGGCAGAAACAGAGGGGCTGAATCAGAGGGGCTGAAACAGAGGGCGAGAAACAGAGGGCCTGAAACAGAGGGTGAGAAACAGAGGGGCTGAAACAGAGGTCGAGAAACAGAGGGGCTGAAACAGAGGGTCTGAAACAGAGGGGCTGAAACAGAGGGCGAGAAACAGAGGGGCTGAAACAGAGGGCGAGAAACAGAGGGGCTGAATCAGAGGGGCTGAAACAGAGGGTGAGAAACAGAGTGGCTGAAACAGAGGGCGAGAAACAGAGGGCCTGAAACAGAGGGCGAGAAACAGAGGGGCTGAAACAGAGGGCGAGAAAGAGAGGGGCTGAAACAGAGGGGCTGAAACAGAGGGGCTAAAACAGAGTGGCTGAAACAGAGGGGCTGTAAAAGAGGGGCTGGAACAGAGGGGGAGAAACAGAGGGGCTGAAACAGCGGGGCTGAATCAGAGGGGCTGAAACAGAGGACGAGAAACAGAGGGGCTGAAACAGAGGGCGAGAAACAGAGGCGCTGAAACAGAGGGGCTGAAACAGAGGGGCTGAAACAGTGGGGCTGAAACAGAGGGCGAGAAACAGAGGGGCTGAAACAGAGGGCGAGAAACAGAGGGGCTGAAACAGAGGGGCGGGAAACAGAGGGGCGGAATCAGAGGGGCTGAATCAGAGGGGCTGAATCAGATGGGCTGAAACAGAGGGTGAGAAACAGAGGGGCCGAAACAGAGGGGCTGAAACAGAGGGGCTGAAACAGAGGGGCTGAATCAGAGGGGCTGAAGCAGAGGGGCTGAATCAGAGGGGCTGAAACAGAGGGGCTGGAACAGAGGGGGAGAAACAGAGGGGCTGAAACAGAGGGGCTGAATCAGAGGGGCTGAAACAGAGGGCGAGAAACAGAGGCGCTGAAACAGAGGTGCTGAAACAGAGGGGCTGAAACAGAGGGGCTGAAACAGAGGGCGAGAAACAGAGGGGCTGAAACAGAGGGCGAGAAACAGAGGGGCTGAATCAGAGGGGCTGAATCAGAGGGGCTGAAACAGAGGGTGAGAAACAGAGGGGCTGAAACAGAGGGGCTGAAACAGAGGGGCTGAAACAGAGGGTGAGAAACAGAGGGGCTGAATCAGAGGGGCTGAATCAGAGGGGCTGGAACAGAGGGGCTGAATCAGAGGGGCTGAAACCGTGGGCGAGAAACAGAGGGGCTGAAACAGAGGGCGAGAATCAGAGGGGCTGAAACAGAGGGCGAGAAACAGAGGGGCTGAAACAGAGGGGCTGAAACAGAGGGGCTGAAACAGAGGGGCTGAATCAGAGGGGCTGATTCAGAGGGGCTGAAACAGAGGGGCTGAATCAGCGGGGCTGAAACAGAGGGCGAGAAACAGCGGGGCTGAAACAGAGGGCGAGAAACAGAGGGGCAGAAACAGAGGGCGAGAAACAGAGGGGCTGAAACAGAGGGGCTGAAACAGAGGGCGAGAAACAGAGGGGCTGAATCAGAGGGGCTGAAACAGAGGGTGAGAAACAGAGGGGCTGAAACAGAGGGCGAGAAACAGAGTGGCTGAAACAGACGGGCTGAAACAGAGGGGCTGAAACAGAGGGCGAGAAACAGAGGGGCTGAAACAGAGGGCGAGAAACAGAGGGGCTGAAACAGAGGGGCTGAAACAGAGGGGCTGAAACAGAGTGGCTGAAACAGAGGGGCTGAAACAGAGGTGCTGGAACAGAGGCGGAGAAACAGAGGGGCTGGAACAGAGGGGCTGAATCAGCGGGGCTGAAACAGTGGGCGAGAAACAGAGGGGCTGAAACAGAGGGCGAGAATCAGAGGGGCTGAAACAGAGGGCGAGAAACAGATGGGCTGAAACAGAGGGGCTGAAACAGACGGGCTGAAACAGAGAGCCTGAAACAGAGGGCAAGAAACAGAGGGGCTGAAACAGAGGGGCTGAAACAGAGGGGCTGAAACAGAGGGCGAGAAACAGAGGGTGGGAAATAGAGGGCGAGAAACAGAGGGGCTGAAACAGAGGGGCTGAAACAGAGTGGCTGAAACAGAGGGGCTGAATCAGAGGGGCAGAAACAGAGGGGCTGAATCAGAGGGGCTGAAACAGAGGGCGAGAAACAGAGGGCCTGAAACAGAGGGCGAGAAACAGAGGGGCTGAAACAGAGGGCGAGAAACAGAGTGGCTGAAACAGAGGGTCTGAAACAGAGGGGCTGAAACAGAGGGCGAGAAACAGAGGGGCTGAAACAGAGGGCGAGAAACAGAGGGGCTGAATCAGAGGGGCTGAAACAGAGGGTGAGAAACAGAGGGGCTGAAACAGAGGGCGAGAAACAGAGTGGCTGAAACAGACGGTCTGAAACAGAGGGGCTGAAACAGAGGGCGAGAAACAGAGGGCCTGAAACAGAGGGCGAGAAACAGGGGCTGAAACAGAGGGCGAGAAACAGAGGGGCTGAAACAGTGGGGCTGAAACAGAGGGGCTAAAACAGAGTGGCTGAAACAGAGGGGCTGTAAAAGAGGGGCTGGAACAGAGGGGGAGAAACAGAGGGGCTAAAACAGCGGGGCTGAATCAGAGTGGCTGAAACAGAGGGCGAGAAACAGAGGGGCTGAAACAGAGGGGCTGAAACAGAGGGGCTGAAACAGTGGGGCTGAAACAGAGGGCGAGAAACAGAGGGGCTGAAACAGAGGGTCTGAAACAGAGGGCGAGAAACAGAGGGGCGGGAAACAGAGGGGCTGAATCAGAGGGGCTGAATCAGAGGGGCTGAATCAGATGGGCTGAAACAGAGGGTGAGAAACAGAGGGGCTGAAACAGAGGGGCTGAAACAGAGGGGCTGAAACAGAGGGCGAGAAACAGAGGGGCTGAATCAGAGGGGCTGAATCAGAGGGGCTGAAGCAGAGGGGCTGAATCAGAGGGGATGAAACAGAGGGCGAGAAACAGAGGGGCTGAAACAGAGGGGCTGAATCAGAGGGGCTGATTCAGAGGGGCTGAAACAGAGGGGCTGAATCAGCGGGGCTGAAACAGAGGGCGAGAAACAGCGGGGCTGAAACAGTGGGCGAGAAACAGAGGGGCAGAAACTGAGGGCGAGAAACAGAGGGGCTGAAACAGAGGGCGAGAAACAGAGTGGGTGAAAAAGAGGGCGAGAAACAAGGGGCTGAAACAGAGGGCGAGAAACAGAGGGGCTGAAAGAGAGGAGCTGAAACAGAGGGTCTGAAACAGAGGGTCTGAAACACAGGGCGAGAAACAGAGGGGCTGAATCAGAGGGGCTGAAACAGAGGGGCTGAAACAGAGGGCGAGAAACAAAGGGGCTGAAACAGCGGGCGAGAAACAGAGAGGCTGAAACAGAGGGGCTGAAACAGAGGGGCTGAAACAGAGGGCGAGAAACAGAGGGGCTGAATCAGAGGGTCTGAATCAGAGGGGCTGAAACAGTGGGGCTGAAACAGAGGGTGAGAAACAAAGGGGCTGAAACAGCGGGCGAGAAACAGAGGGCGAGAAACAGAGGGGCTGAAACAGAGGGCGAGAAACAGACGGTGAGAAATAGAGGGCGAGTAACAGAGGGGCTGAAACAGAGGGGCTGAAACAGAGGGGCTGAATCAGAGGGGCAGAAACAGAGGGGCTGAATCAGAGGGGCTGAAACAGAGGGCGAGAAACAGAGGGCCTGAAACAGAGGGCGAGAAACAGAGGGGCTGAAACAGAGGGCGAGAAACAGAGGGTCTGAAACAGAGGGTCTGAAACAGAGGGGCTGAAACAGAGGGCGAGAAACAGAGGGGCTGAATCAGAGGGGCTGAAAAAGAGGGTGAGAAACAGAGTGGCTGAAACAGAGGTCGAGAAACAGAGTGGCTGAAACAGACGGTCTGAAACAGAGGGGCTGAAACAGAGGGCGAGAAACAGAGGGCCTGAAACAGAGGGCGAGAAACAGAGGGGCTGAAACAGAGGGCGAGAAACAGAGGGGCTGAAACAGAGGGGCTGAAACAGAGGGGCTAAAACAGAGTGGCTGAAACAGAGGGGCTGTAAAAGAGGGGCTGGAACAGAGGGGGAGAAACAGAGGGGCTGAAACAGCGGGGCTGAATCAGAGGGGCTGAAACAGAGGACGAGAAACAGAGGGGCTGAAACAGAGGGCGAGAAACAGAGGCGCTGAAACAGAGGGGCTGAAACAGAGGGGCTGAAAGAGTGGGGCTGAAACAGAGGGCGAGAAACAGAGGGGCTGAAACAGAGGGCGAGAAACAGAGGGGCTGAAACAGAGGGGCGGGAAACAGAGGGGCTGAATCAGAGGGGCTGAATCAGAGGGGCTGAATCGGATGGGCTGAAACAGAGGGTGAGAAACAGAGGGGCTGAAACAGAGGGGCTGAAACAGAGGGTCTGAAACAGAAGGGCTGAATCAGAGGGGCTGAAGCAGAGGGGCTGAATCAGAGGGGCTGAAACAGAGGGGCTGGAACAGAGGGGGAGAAACAGAGGGGCTGAAACAGAGGGGCTGAAACAGAGGGGCTGAAACAGAGGTCGAGAAACAGAGGCGCTGAAACAGAGGTGCTGAAACAGAGGGGCTGAAACAGAGGGGCTGAAACAGAGGGCGAGAAACAGAGGGGCTGAAACAGAGGGCGAGAAACAGAGGGGCTGAATCAGAGGGGCTGAATCAGAGGGGCTGAATCAGAGGGGCTGAAACAGAGGGTGAGAACCAGAGGGGCTGAAACAGAGGGGCTGAAACAGAGGGGCTGAAACAGAGGGTGAGAAACAGAGGGGCTGAATCAGAGGGGCTGAATCAGAGGGGCTGAATCAGAGGGGCTGGAACAGAGGGGCTGAATCAGAGGGGCTGAAACCGTGGGCGAGAAACAGAGGGGCTGAAACAGAGGGCGAGAATCAGAGGGGCTGAAACAGAGGGCGAGAAACAGAGGGGCTGAAACAGAGGGGCTGAAACAGAGGGGCTGAAACAGAGGGGCTGAATCAGAGGGGCTGATTCAGAGGGGCTGAAACAGAGGGCTGAATCAGCGGGGCTGAAACAGAGGGCGAGAAACAGCGGGGCTGAAACAGAGGGCGAGAAACAGAGGGGCAGAAACAGAGGGCGAGAAACAGAGGGGCTGAAACAGAGGGGCTGAAACAGAGGGCGAGAAACAGAGGGGCTGAAACAGAGGGCGAGAAACAGAGGGGCAGAAACAGAGGGCGAGAAACAGAGGGGCTGAAACAGAGGGGCTGAAACAGAGGGGCTGAAACAGAGTGGCTGAAACAGAGGGGCTGAAACAGAGGTGCTGGAACAGAGGCGGAGAAACAGAGGGACTGAAACAGAGGTGCTGAAACAGTGGGGCTGAAACAGAGGGCGAGAAACAGAGGGGCTGAAACAGAGGGCGAGAAACAGAGGGGCTGAAACAGAGTGGCGGGAAACAGAGTGGTTGAATTAGTAGGGGCTGAAATAGAGGGGCTGAATCAGAGGGGCTGAAACAGAGGGTGAGAAACAGAGGGGCTGAAACAGAGGGGCTGAAACAGAGGGCGAGAAACAGAGGGCCTGAAACAGAGGGCGAGAAACAGAGGGGCTGAAACAGAAGGCGAGAAACAGAGGGGCTGAATCAGAGGGGCTGAATCAGAGCGGCTGAATCAGAGGGGCTGAAATAGAGGGGCTGAATCAGAGGGGCTGAAACAGAGGGCGAGACACAGAGGGGCTGAAACAGAGGGCGAGAATCAGAGGGGCTGAAACAGAGGGCGAGAAACAGAGGGGCTGAAACAGAGGGGCTGAATCAGACGGGCTGAAACAGAGAGCCTGAAACAGAGGGCAAGAAACAGAGGGGCTGAAACAGAGGGGCTGAAACAGAGGGGCTGAAACAGAGGGCGAGAAACAGAGGGTGAGAAATAGAGGGCGAGAAACAGAGGGGCTGAAACAGAGGGGCTGAAACAGAGGGCGAGAAACAGAGGGGCTGAAACAGAGGGCGAGAAACAGAGGGGCTGAAACAGAGGGGCTGAAACAGAGGGCGAGAAACAGAGGGGCTGAAACAGAGGGCGAGAAACAGAGGGGCAGAAACAGAGGGCGAGAAACAGAGGGGCTGAAACAGAGGGGCTGAAACAGAGGGGCTGAAACAGAGGGCGAGAAACAGAGGGGCTGAATCAGAGGGGCTGAATCAGAGGGGCTGAAACAGTGGGGCTGAAACAGAGGGCGAGAAACAGAGGGGCTGAAACAGACGGGCTGAAACAGACGGGCTGAAACAGAGAGCCTGAAACAGAGGGCGATAAACAGAGGGGCTGAAACAGAGGGCGAAAAACTAAGGGCTGAAACAGAGGGTGAGAAACAGAGGGTGAGAAATAGATGGCGAAAAACAGAGGGGCTGAAACAGAGGGGCTGAATCAGAGGGGCTGAAACAGAGGGGCTGAATCAGAGGGGCTGAAACAGAGGGGCTGAATTAGAGGGGCTGAAACAGAGAGCGAGAAACAGAGGGCCTGAAACAGAGGGCGAGAAACAGAGGGGCTGAAACAGAGGGCGAGAAACAGAGGTGCTGGAACAGAGGCGGAGAAACAGAGGGGCTGAAACAGAGGTGCTGAAACGTGGGGCTGAAACAGAGGGCGAGAAACAGAGTGGCAGAAACAGAGGGCGAGAAACAGAGGGGCTGAAACAGAGGGGCTGAAACAGAGGGCGAGAAACAGAGGGGCTGAAAGAGAGGGCGAGAAACAGAGGGGCAGAAACAGAGGGCGAGAAACAGAGGGGCTGAAACTGAGGGGCTGAAACAGAGGGGCTGAAACAGAGGGCGAGAAACAGAGGGGCTGAATCAGAGGGGCTGAATCAGAGGGGCTGAAACAGTGGGGCTGAAACAGAGGGCGAGAAACAAAGGTGCTGAAACAGCGGGCGAGAAACAGAGGGCGAGAAACAGAGGGGCTGAAACAGAGGGGCTGAAACAGACGGGCTGAAACAGAGAGCCTGAAACAGAGGGCGATAAACAGAGGTGCTGAAACAGAGGGCGAAAAACTAAGGGCTGAAACAGAGGGTGAGAAACAGAGGGTGAGAAATAGATGGCGAAAAACAGAGTGGCTGAAACAGAGGGGCTGAATCAGAGGGGCTGAAACAGAGGGGCTGAATCAGAGGGGCTGAAACAGAGGGGCTGAATCAGAGGGGCTGAAACAGAGAGCGAGAAACAGAGGTCCTGAAACAGAGGGCGAGAAACAGAGGGGCTGAAACAGAGGGACTGAAACAGAGGGCTGAAACAGAGGGCGAGAAACAGAGGGGCTGAAACAGAGGGCGAGAAACAGAGGGGCTGAATCAGAGGGGCTGAAACAGACGGTGAGAAACAGAGGGGCTGAAACAGAGGGCGAGAAACAGAGGGGCTGAAACAGAGGGGCTGAAACAGAGGGGCTGAAACAGAGGGGCTGAAACAGAGGGCGAGAAACAGAGGGGCTGAAACAGAGGGGCTGAAACAGAGGGGCTGAAACAGAGGGCGAGAAACAGAGGGGCTGAATCAGAGGGGCTGAATCAGAGGGGGTGAAACAGTGGGGCTGAAACAGAGGGCGAGAAACAAAGGTGCTGAAACAGCGGGCGAGAAACAGAGGGCGAGAAACAGAGGGGCTGAAACAGAGGGGCTGAAACAGACGGTCTGAAACAGAGAGCCTGAAACAGAGGGCGATAAACAGAGGTGCTGAAACAGAGGGCGAAAAACTAAGGGCTGAAACAGAGGGTGAGAAATAGATGGCGAAAAACAGAGGGGCTGAAACAGAGGGGCTGAATCAGAGGGGCTGAAACAGAGGGGCTGAATCAGACGGGCTGAAACAGAGGGGCTGAATCAGAGGGGCTGAAACAGAGAGCGAGAAACAGAGGGCCTGAAACAGAGGGCGAGAAACAGAGGGGCTGAAACAGAGGGACTGAAACAGAGGGCTGAAACAGAGGGCGAGAAACAGAGGGGCTGAAACAGAGGGCGAGAAACAGAGGGGCTGAATCAGAGGGGCTGAAACAGAGGGCGAGAAACAGTGGGGCTGAAACAGAGGGCGAGAAACAGAGGGGCTGAAACAGAGGGGCTGAAACAGAGGGGCTGAAACAGAAGGGCTGAAACAGATGTGCTGGAACAGAGGCGGAGAAACAGAGGGGCTGGAACAGAGGGGCTGAATCAGCGGGGCTGAAACAGTGGGCGAGAAACAGAGGGGCTGAAACAGAGGGCGAGAAACAGAGGCGCTGAAACAGAGGGGCTGAAACAGAGGGGCTGAAACAGTGGGGCTGAAACAGAGGGCGAGAAACAGAGGGGCTGAAACAGAGGGCGAGAAACAGAGGGGCTGAAACAGAGTGGCGGGAAACAGAGTGGTTGAATCAGTAGGGGCTGAATTAGAGGGGCTGAATCAGAGGGGCTGAAACAGAGGGTGAGAAACAGAGGGGCTGACACAGAGGGGCTGAAACAGAGGGGCTGAAACAGAAGGCGAGAAACTGAGGGGCTGAATCAGAGGGGCTGAATCAGAGCGGCTGAATCAGAGGGGCTGAATCAGAGGGGCTGAAACAGAGGGGCTGAATCAGAGGGGCTGAAACAGAGAGCGAGAAACAGAGGGCCTGAAACAGAGGGCGAGAAACAGAGCGGCTGAAACAGAGGGGCTGAAACAGAGGGCGAGAAACAGAGGGGCTGAAACAGAGGGCGAGAAACAGAGGGGCTGAAACAGAGGGCGAGAAACAGAGGGGCTGAAACAGAGGGGCTGAAACAGAGGGGCTGAAACAGAGGGCGAGAAACAGAGGGGCTGAATCAGAGGGGCTGAATCAGAGGGGCTGAAACAGTGGGGCTGAAACAGAGGGCGAGAAACAAAGGGGCTGAAACAGCGGGCGAGAAACAGAGGGCGAGAAACAGAGGGGCTGAAACAGAGGGGCTGAAACAGACGGGCTGAAACAGAGAGCCTGAAACAGAGGGCGATAAACAGAGGGGCTGAAATAGAGGGCGAAAAACTAAGGGCTGAAACAGAGGGTGAGAAACAGAGGGTGAGAAATAGCTGGCGAAAAACAGAGGGGCTGAAACAGAGGGGCTGAAACAGAGGTGCTGAAACAGTGGGGCTGAAACAGAGGGCGAGAAACAGAGGGGCTGAAACAGAGGGCGAGAAACAGAGGGGCGGAAACAGAGTGGCGGGAAACAGAGTGGTTGAATTAGTAGGGGCTGAAATAGAGGGGCTGAATCAGAGGGGCTGAAACAGAGGGTGAGAAACAGAGGGGCTGAAACAGAGGGGCTGAAACAGAGGGCGAGAAACAGAGGGCCTGAAACAGAGGGTGAGAAACAGAGGGGCTGAAACAGAAGGCGAGAAACAGAGGGGCTGAATCAGAGGGGCTGAATCAGAGCGGCTGAATCAGAGGGGCTGAAATAGAGGGGCTGAATCAGAGGGGCTGAAACAGAGGGCGAGACACAGAGGGGCTGAAACAGAGGGCGAGAATCAGAGGGGCTGAAACAGAGGGCGAGAAACAGAGGGGCTGAAACAGAGGGGCTGAATCAGACGGGCTGAAACAGAGAGCCTGAAACAGAGGGCAAGAAACAGAGGGGCTGAAACAGAGGGGCTGAAACAGAGGGGCTGAAACAGAGGGCGAGAAACAGAGGGTGAGAAATAGAGGGCGAGTAACAGAGGGGCTGAAACAGAGGGGCTGAAACAGAGGGGCTGAATCAGAGGGGCAGAAACAGAGGGGCTGAATCAGAGGGGCTGAAACAGAGGGCGAGAAACAGAGGGCCTGAAACAGAGGGCGAGAAACAGAGGGGCTGAAACAGAGGGCGAGAAACAGAGTGGCTGAAACAGAGGGTCTGAAACAGAGGGGCTGAAACAGAGGGCGAGAAACAGAGGGGCTGAAACAGAGGGCGAGAAACAGAGGGGCTGAATCAGAGGCGCTGAAACAGAGGGTGAGAAACAGAGGGGCTGAAACAGAGGGTGAGAAACAGAGTGGCTGAAACAGACGGTCTGAAACAGAGGGGCTGAAACAGAGGGCGAGAAACAGAGGGCCTGAAACAGAGGGCGAGAAACAGAGGGGCTGAAACAGAGGGGCTGAATCAGAGGGGCTGAAACAGAGGGCGAGAAACAGAGGCGCTGAAACAGAGGTGCTGAAACAGAGGGGCTGAAACAGAGGGGCTGAAACAGAGGGCGAGAAACAGAGGGGCTGAAACAGAGGGCGAGAAACAGAGGGGCTGAATCAGAGGGGATGAATCATAGGGGCTGAATCAGAGGGGCTGAAACAGAGGGTGAGAAACAGAGGGGCTGAAACAGAGGGGCTGAAACAGAGGGGCTGAAACAGAGGGTGAGAAACAGAGGGGCTGAATCAGAGGGGCTGAATCAGAGGGGCTGGAACAGAGGGGCTGAATCAGAGGGGCTCAAACCGTGTGCGAGAAACAGAGGGGCTGAAACAGAGGGCGAGAATCAGAGGGGCTGAAACAGAGGGCGAGAAACAGAGGGCGAGAAACAGAGGGGCTGAAACAGAGGGGCTGAAACAGAGGGGCTGAATCAGAGGGGCTGATTCAGAGGGGCTGAAACAGAGGGGCTGAATCAGCGGGGCTGAAACAGAGGGCGAGAAACAGCGGGGCTGAAACAGAGGGCGAGAAACAGAGGGGCAGAAACAGAGGGCGAGAAACAGAGGGGCTGAAACAGAGGGGCTGAAACAGAGGGCGAGAAACAGAGGGGCTGAAACAGAGGGCGAGAAACAGAGGGGCAGAAACAGAGGGCGAGAAACAGAGGGGCTGAAACAGAGGGGCTGAAACAGAGGGGCTGAAACAGAGGGCGAGAAACAGAGGGGCTGAATCAGAGGGGCTGAATCAGAGGGGCTGAAACAGTGGGGCTGAAACAGAGGGCGAGAAACAGAGGGGCTGAAACAGACGGGCTGAAACAGACGGGCTGAAACAGAGAGCCTGAAACAGAGGGCGATAAACAGAGGGGCTGAAACAGAGGGCGAAAAACTAAGGGCTGAAACAGAGGGTGAGAAACAGAGGGTGAGAAATAGATGGCGAAAAACAGAGGGGCTGAAACAGAGGGGCTGAATCAGAGGGGCTGAAACAGAGGGGCTGAATCAGAGGGGCTGAAACAGAGGGGCTGAATTAGAGGGGCTGAAACAGAGAGCGAGAAACAGAGGGCCTGAAACAGAGGGCGAGAAACAGAGGGGCTGAAACAGAGGGCGAGAAACAGAGGTGCTGGAACAGAGGCGGAGAAACAGAGGGGCTGAAACAGAGGTGCTGAAACGTGGGGCTGAAACAGAGGGCGAGAAACAGAGTGGCAGAAACAGAGGGCGAGAAACAGAGGGGCTGAAACAGAGGGGCTGAAACAGAGGGCGAGAAACAGAGGGGCTGAAAGAGAGGGCGAGAAACAGAGGGGCAGAAACAGAGGGCGAGAAACAGAGGGGCTGAAACTGAGGGGCTGAAACAGAGGGGCTGAAACAGAGGGCGAGAAACAGAGTGGCTGAATCAGAGGGGCTGAATCAGAGGGGCTGAAACAGTGGGGCTGAAACAGAGGGCGAGAAACAAAGGTGCTGAAACAGCGGGCGAGAAACAGAGGGCGAGAAACAGAGGGGCTGAAACAGAGGGGCTGAAACAGACGGGCTGAAACAGAGAGCCTGAAACAGAGGGCGATAAACAGAGGTGCTGAAACAGAGGGCGAAAAACTAAGGGCTGAAACAGAGGGTGAGAAACAGAGGGTGAGAAATAGATGGCGAAAAACAGAGTGGCTGAAACAGAGGGGCTGAATCAGAGGGGCTGAAACAGAGGGGCTGAATCAGAGGGGCTGAAACAGAGGGGCTGAATCAGAGGGGCTGAAACAGAGAGCGAGAAACAGAGGGCCTGAAACAGAGGGCGAGAAACAGAGGGGCTGAAACAGAGGGACTGAAACAGAGGGCTGAAACAGAGGGCGAGAAACAGAGGGGCTGAAACAGAGGGCGAGAAACAGAGGGGCTGAATCAGAGGGGCTGAAACAGACGGTGAGAAACAGAGGGGCTGAAACAGAGGGCGAGAAACAGAGGGGCTGAAACAGAGGGGCTGAAACAGAGGGGCTGAAACAGAGGGCGAGAAACAGAGGGGCTGAAACAGAGGGGCTGAAACAGAGGGGCTGAAACAGAGGGCGAGAAACAGAGGGGCTGAATCAGAGGGGCTGAATCAGAGCGGCTGAATCAGAGGGGCTGAATCAGAGGGGCTGAAACAGAGGGGCTGAATCAGAGTGGCGGGAAACAGAGTGGTTGAATCAGTAGGGGCTGAATTAGAGGGGCTGAAACAGAGGGGCTGAAACAGAAGGCGAGAAACTGAGGGGCTGAATCAGAGGGGCTGAATCAGAGCGGCTGAATCAGAGGGGCTGAATCAGAGGGGCTGAAACAGAGGGGCTGAATCAGAGGGGCTGAAACAGAGGGGCTGAATCAGAGGGGCTGAAACAGAGAGCGAGAAACAGAGGGCCTGAAACAGAGGGCGAGAAACAGAGGGGCTGAAACAGAGGGACTGAAACAGAGGGCTGAAACAGAGGGCGAGAAACAGAGGGGCTGAAACAGAGGGCGAGAAACAGAGGGGCTGAATCAGAGGGGCTGAATCAGCGGGGCTGAAACAGTGGGCGAGAAACAGAGGGGCTGAAACAGAGGGCGAGAAACATAGGCGCTGAAACAGAGGGGCTGAAACAGAGGGGCTGAAACAGTGGGGCTGAAACAGAGGGGCTGAAACAGACGGGCTGAAACAGAGAGCCTGAAACAGAGGGCGAGAAACAGAGGGGCTGAATCAGAGGGGCTGAATCAGCGGGGCTGAAACAGTGGGCGAGAAACAGAGGGGCTGAAACAGAGGGCGAGAAACAGAGGCGCTGAAACAGAGGGGCTGAAACAGAGGGGCTGAAACAGTGGGGCTGAAACAGAGGGCGAGAAACAGAGGGGCTGAAACAGAGGGCGAGAAACAGAGGGGCTGAAACAGAGTGGCGGGAAACAGAGTGGTTGAATCATTAGGGGCTGAATTAGAGGGGCTGAATCAGAGGGGCTGAAACAGAGGGTGAGAAACAGAGGGGCTGACACAGAGGGGCTGAAACAGAGGGGCTGAAACAGAAGGCGAGAAACAGAGGGGCTGAATCAGAGGGGCTGAATCAGAGCGGCTGAATCAGAGGGGCTGAAACAGAGGGGCTGAATCAGAGGGGCTGAAACAGAGGGCGAGACACAGAGGGGCTGAAACAGAGGGCGAGAATCAGAGGGGCTGAAACAGAGGGCGAGAAACAGAGGGGCTGAAACAGACGGGCTGAAACAGACGGGCTGAAACAGGGAGCCTGAAACAGAGGGCAAGAAACAGAGGGGCTGAAACAGAGGGGCTGAAACAGAGGGGCTGAAACAGAGGGCGAGAAACAGAGGGTGAGAAATAGAGGGCGAGAAACAGAGGGGCTGAAACAGAGGGGCTGAAACAGAGTGGCTGAAACAGAGGGTCTGAATCAGAGGGGCAGAAACAGAGGGGCTGAATCAGAGGGGCTGAAACAGAGGGCGAGAAACAGAGGGCCTGAAACAGAGGGCGAGAAACAGAGGGGCTGAAACAGAGGGCGAGAAACAGAGTGGCTGAAACAGAGGGTCTGAAACAGAGGGGCTGAAACAGAGGGCGAGAAACAGAGGGGCTGAAACAGAGGGCGAGAAACAGAGGGGCTGAATCAGAGGGGCTGCAACAGAGGGTGAGAAACAGAGGGGCTGAAACAGAGGGCGAGAAACAGAGTGGCTGAAACAGACGGTCTGAAACAGAGGGGCTGAAACAGAGGGCGAGAAACAGAGGGCCTGAAACAGAGGGCGAGAAACAGAGGGGCTGAAACAGAGGGCGAGAAACAGAGGGGCTGAACCAGAGGGGCTGAAACAGAGGGGCTAAAACAGAGGGGCTGAAACAGAGGGGCGGGAAACAGAGGGGCTGAATCAGAGGGGCTGAATCAGAGGGGCTGAATCAGATGGGCTGAAACAGAGGGTGAGAAACAGAGGGGCTGAAACAGAGGGGCTGAAACAGAGGGGCTGAAACAGAGGGGCTGAATCAGAGGGGCTGAAGCAGAGGGGCTGAATCAGAGGGGCTGAAACAGAGGGGCTGGAACAGAGGGGGAGAAACAGAAGGGCTGAAACAGACGGGCTGAAACAGAGAGCCTGAAACAGAGGGTGAGAAACAGAGGGGCTGACACAGAGGGGCTGAAACAGAGGGGCTGAAACAGAAGGCGAGAAACTGAGGGGCTGAATCAGAGGGGCTGAATCAGAGCGGCTGAATCAGAGGGGCTGAAACAGAGGGGCTGAATCAGAGGGGCTGAAACAGAGGGCGAGACACAGAGGGGCTGAAACAGAGGGCGAGAATCAGAGGGGCTGAAACAGAGGGCGAGAAACCGAGGGGCTGAAACAGAGGGGCTGAAACAGACGGGCTGAAACAGAGAGCCTGAAACAGAGGGCAAGAAACAGAGGGGCTGAAACAGAGGGGCTGAAACAGAGTGGCTGAAACAGAGGGTCTGAATCAGAGGGGCAGAAACAGAGGGGCTGAATCAGAGGGGCTGAAACAGAGGGCGAGAAACAGAGGGCCTGAAACAGAGGGCGAGAAACAGAGGGGCTGAAACAGAGGGCGAGAAACAGAGTGGCTGAAACAGAGGGTCTGAAACAGAGGGGCTGAAACAGAGGGCGAGAAACAGAGGGGCTGAAACAGAGGGCGAGAAACAGAGGGGCTGAATCAGAGGGGCTGAAACAGAGGGTGAGAAACAGAGGGCCTAAAACAGAGGGCGAGAAACAGAGTGGCTGAAACAGACAGTCTGAAACAGAGGGGCTGAAACAGAGGGCGAGAAACAGAGGGCCTGAAACAGAGGGCGAGAAACAGAGGGGCTGAAACAGAGGGCGAGAAACAGAGGGGCTGAAACAGAGGGGCTGAAACAGAGGGGCTAAAACAGAGGGGCTGAAACAGATGGGCGGGAAACAGAGGGGCTGAATCAGAGGGGCTGAATCAGAGGGGCTGAATCAGATGGGCTGAAACAGAGGGTGAGAAACAGAGGGGCTGAAACAGAGGGGCTGGAACAGAGGGGCTGAAACAGAGGGGCTGAATCAGAGGGGCTGAAGCAGAGGGGCTGAATCAGAGAGGCTGAAACAGAGGGGCTGGAACAGAGGGGGAGAAACAGAGGGGCTGAAACAGAGGGGCTGAAACAGCGGGGCTGAATCAGAGGGGCTGGAACAGAGGGCGAGAAACAGAGGGGCTGAAACAGAGGGCGAGAAACAGAGGCGCTGAAACAGAGGGGCTGAAACAGAGGGGCTGAAACAGTGGGGCTGAAACAGAGGGCGAGAAACAGAGGGGCTGAAACAGATGGGCTGAAACAGAGGGGCTGAAACAGAGGGCGAGAAACAGAGGGGCTGAATCAGAGGGGCTGAATCAGAGGGGCTGAAACAGTGGGGCTGAAACAGAGGGCGAGAACCAAAGGGGCTGAAACAGCGGGCGAGAAACAGAGGGCGAGAAACAGTGGGGCTGAAACAGAGGGGCTGAAACAGACGGGCTGAAACAGAGAGCCTGAAACAGAGGGCGATAAACAGAGGGGCTGAAACAGAGGGCGAAAAACTAACGGCTGAAACAGAGGGTGAGAAACAGAGGGTGAGAAATAGATGGCGAAAAACAGAGGGGCTGAAACAGTGGGGCTGAATCAGAGGGGCTGAAACAGAGGGGCTGAATCAGAGGGGCTGAAACAGAGGGGCTGAATCAGAGGGGCTGAAACAGAGAGCGAGAAACAGAGGTCCTGAAACAGAGGGCGAGAAACAGAGGGGCTGAAACAGAGGGCGAGAAACAGAGGGGCTGAAACAGAGGGACTGAAACAGAGGGCTGAAACAGAGGGCGAGAAACAGAGGGGCTGAAACAGAGGGCGAGAAACAGAGGGGCTGAATCAGAGGGGCTGAAACAGAGAGTGAGAAACAGAGGGGCTGAAACAGAGGGCGAGAAACAGAGTGGCTGAAACAGACGGGCTGAAACAGAGCGGCTGAAACAGAGGGCGAGAAACAGAGGGGCTGAAACAGAGGGGCTGAAACAGAGGGGCTGAAACAGAGTGGCTGAAACAGAGGGGCTGAAACAGAGGTGCTGGAACAGAGGCGGAGAAACAGAGGAGCTGGAACAGAGGGGCTGAATCAGCGGGGCTGAAACAGTGGACGAGAAACAGAGGGGCTGAAACAGAGGGCGAGAAACAGAGGCGCTGAAACAGAGGGGCTGAAACAGAGGGGCGGAAACAGTGGGGCTGAAACAGAGGGCGAGAAACAGAGGGGCTGAAACAGAGGGCGAGAAACAGAGGGGCTGAAACAGAGTGGCGGGAAACAGAGTGGTTGAATCAGTAGGGGCTGAATTAGAGGGGCTGAATCAGAGGGGCTGAAACAGAGGGTGAGAAACAGAGGGGCTGACACAGAGGGGCTGAAACAGAGGGGCTGAAACAGAAGGCGAGAAACAGAGGGGCTGAATCAGAGGGGCTGAATCAGAGCGGCTGAATCAGAGGGGCTGAAACAGAGGGGCTGAATCAGAGGGGCTGAAACAGAGGGCGAGACACAGAGGGGATGAAACAGAGGGCGAGAATCAGAGGGGCTGAAACAGAGTGCGAGAAACAGAGGGGCTGAAATAGAGGGGCTGAAACAGACGGGCTGAAACAGAGAGCCTGAAACAGAGGGCAAGAAACAGAGGGGCTGAAACAGAGGGGCTGAAACAGAGGGGCTGAAACAGAGGGCGAGAAACAGAGATTGAGAAATAGAGGGCGAGAAACAGAGGGGCTGAAACAGAGGGGCTGAAACAGAGTGGCTGAAACAGAGGGGCTGAATCAGAGGGGCAGAAACACTGGGGCTGAATCAGAGGGGCTGAAACAGAGGGCGAGAAACAGAGGGCCTGAAACAGAGGGCGAGAAACAGAGGGGCTGAAACAGAGGGCGAGAAACAGAGTGGCTGAAACAGAGGGGCTGAAACAGAGGGCGAGAAACAGAGGGGCTGAAACAGAGGGCGAGAAACAGAGGGGCTGAAACAGAGGGTGAGAAACAGAGGGGCTGAAACAGAGGGCGAGAAACAGAGTGGCTGAAACAGACGGTCTGAAACAGAGGGGCTGAAACAGAGGGCGAGAAACAGAGGGGCTGAAACAGAGGGCGAGAAACAGAGGGGCTGAAACAGAGGGGCTGAAACAGAGGGGCTAAAACAGAGTGGCTGAAACAGAGGGGCTGTAAAAGAGGGGCTGGAACAGAGGGGGAGAAACAGTAGGGCTGAAACAGAGGGGCTGAATCAGCCGGGCTGAAACAGAGGGCGAGAAACAGCGGGGCTGAAACAGAGGGCGAGAAACAGAGGGGCAGAAACAGAGGGCGAGAAACAGAGGGGCTGAAACAGTGGGGCTGAAACAGAGGGCGAGAAACAGAGGGGCTGAAACAGAGGGCGAGAAAAAGAGGGGATGAAACAGAGGGCGAGAAACAGAGGGGCTGAAACAGAGGGGCTGAAACAGAGGGGCTGAAACAGAGGGCGAGAAACAGAGGGGCTGAATCAGAGAGGCTGAATCAGAGGGGCTGAAACAGTGGGGCTGAAACAGAGGGCGAGAAACAAAGGGGCTGAAACAGCGGGCGAGAAACAGAGGGCGAGAAACAGAGGTGCTGAAACAGAGGGGCTGAAACAGACGGGCTGAAACAGAGAGCCTGAAACAGAGGGCGATAAACAGAGGGGCTGAAACAGAGGGCGAGAAACAGAGGGTGAGAAATAGAGGGCGAGAAACAGAGGGGCTGAAACAGAGGGGCTGAAACAGAGTGGCTGAAACAGACGGTCTGAATCAGAGGGGCAGAAACAGAGGGGCTGAATCAGAGGGGCTGAAACAGAGGGCGAGAAACAGAGGGCCTGAAACAGAGGGCGAGAAACAGAGGGGCTGAAACAGAGGGCGAGAAACAGAGTGGCTGAAACAGAGGGTCTGAAACAGAGGGGCTGAAACAGAGGGCGAGAAACAGAGGGGCTGAAACAGAGGGCGAGAAACAGAGGGGCTGAATCAGAGGGGCTGCAACAGAGGGTGAGAAACAGAGGGGCTGAAACAGAGGGCGAGAAACAGAGTGGCTGAAACAGACGGTCTGAAACAGAGGGGCTGAAACAGAGGGCGAGAAACAGAGGGCCTGAAACAGAGGGCGAGAAACAGAGGGGCTGAAACAGAGGGCGAGAAACAGAGGGGCTGAACCAGAGGGGCTGAAACAGAGGGGCTAAAACAGAGGGGCTGAAACAGAGGGGCGGGAAACAGAGGGGCTGAATCAGAGGGGCTGAATCAGAGGGGCTGAATCAGATGGGCTGAAACAGAGGGTGAGAAACAGAGGGGCTGAAACAGAGGGGCTGAAACAGAGGGGCTGAATCAGAGGGGCTGAAGCAGAGGGGCTGAATCAGAGGGGCTGAAACAGAGGGGCTGGAACAGAGGGGGAGAAACAGAAGGGCTGAAACAGACGGGCTGAAACAGAGAGCCTGAAACAGAGGGTGAGAAACAGAGGGGCTGACACAGAGGGGCTGAAACAGAGGGGCTGAAACAGAAGGCGAGAAACTGAGGGGCTGAATCAGAGGGGCTGAATCAGAGCGGCTGAATCAGAGGGGCTGAAACAGAGGGGCTGAATCGGAGGGGCTGAAACAGAGGGCGAGACACAGAGGGGCTGAAACAGAGGGCGAGAATCAGAGGGGCTGAAACAGAGGGCGAGAAACAGAGGGGCTGAAACAGAGGGGCTGAAACAGACGGGCTGAAACAGAGAGCCTGAAACAGAGGGCAAGAAACAGAGGGGCTGAAACAGAGGGGCTGAAACAGAGTGGCTGAAACAGAGGGTCTGAATCAGAGGGGCAGAAACAGAGGGGCTGAATCAGAGGGGCTGAAACAGAGGGCGAGAAACAGAGGGCCTGAAACAGAGGGCGAGAAACAGAGGGGCTGAAACAGAGGGCGAGAAACAGAGTGGCTGAAACAGAGGGTCTGAAACAGAGGGGCTGAAACAGAGGGCGAGAAACAGAGGGGCTGAAACAGAGGGCGAGAAACAGAGGGGCTGAATCAGAGGGGCTGAAACAGAGGGTGAGAAACAGAGGGCCTAAAACAGAGGGCGAGAAACAGAGTGGCTGAAACAGACAGTCTGAAACAGAGGGGCTGAAACAGAGGGCGAGAAACAGAGGGCCTGAAACAGAGGGCGAGAAACAGAGGGGCTGAAACAGAGGGCGAGAAACAGAGGCGCTGAAACAGAGGGGCTGAAACAGAGGGGCTAAAACAGAGGGGCTGAAACAGATGGGCGGGAAACAGAGGGGCTGAATCAGATGGGCTGAAACAGAGGGTGAGAAACAGAGGGGCTGAAACAGAGGGGCTGAAACAGAGGGGCTGAATCAGAGGGGCTGAAGCAGAGGGGCTGAATCAGAGGGGCTGAAACAGAGGGGCTGGAACAGAGGGGCAGAAACACTGGGGCTGAATCAGTGGGGCTGAAACAGAGGGCGAGAAACAGAGGGCCTGAAACAGAGGGCGAGAAACAGAGGGGCTGAAACAGAGGGCGAGAAACAGAGTGGCTGAAACAGAGGGTCTGAAACAGAGGGGCTGAAACAGAGGGCGAGAAACAGAGGGGCTGAAACAGAGGGCGAGAAACAGAGGGGCTGAAACAGAGGGTGAGAAACAGAGGGGCTGAAACAGAGGGCGAGAAACAGAGTGGCTGAAACAGACGGTCTGAAACAGAGGGGCTGAAACAGAGGGCGAGAAACAGAGGGGCTGAAACAGAGGGCGAGAAACAGAGGGGCTGAAACAGAGGGGCTGAAACAGAGGGGCTAAAACAGAGTGGCTGAAACAGAGGGGCTGTAAAAGAGGGGCTGGAACAGAGGGGGAGAAACAGTAGGGCTGAAACAGAGGGGCTGAATCAGCCGGGCTGAAACAGAGGGCGAGAAACAGCGGGGCTGAAACAGAGGGCGAGAAACAGAGGGGCAGAAACAGAGGGCGAGAAACAGAGGGGCTGAAACAGTGGGGCTGAAACAGAGGGCGAGAAACAGAGGGGCTGAAACAGAGGGCGAGAAAAAGAGGGGATGAAACAGAGGGCGAGAAACAGAGGGGCTGAAACAGAGGGGCTGAAACAGAGGGGCTGAAACAGAGGGCGAGAAACAGAGGGTCTGAATCAGAGAGGCTGAATCAGAGGGGCTGAAACAGTGGGGCTGAAACAGAGGGCGAGAAACAAAGGGGCTGAAACAGCGGGCGAGAAACAGAGGGCGAGAAACAGAGGTGCTGAAACAGAGGGGCTGAAACAGACGGGCTGAAACAGAGAGCCTGAAACAGAGGGCGATAAACAGAGGGGCTGAAACAGAGGGCGAAAAACTAAGGGCTGAAACAGAGGGTGAGAAACAGAGGGTGAGAAATAGATGGCGAAAAACAGAGGGGCTGAAACAGAGGGGCTGAATCAGAGGGGCTGAAACAGAGGGGCTGAATCAGAGGGGCTGAAACAGAGGGGCTGAATCAGAGGGGCTGAAACAGAGAGCGAGAAACAGAGGGCCTGAAACAGAGGGCGAGAAACAGAGGGGCTGAAACAGAGGGACTGAAACAGAGGGCTGAAACAGAGGGCGAGAAACAGAGGGGCTGAAACAGAGGGCGAGAAACAGAGGGGCTGAATCAGAGGGGCTGAAACAGAGGGTGAGAAACAGAGGGGCTGAAACAGAGGGCGAGAAACAGAGTGGCTGAAACAGACGGGCTGAAACAGAGGGGCTGAAACAGAGGGCGAGAAACAGAGGGGCTGAAACAGTGGGCGAGAAACAGAGGGGCTGAAACAGAGGGGCTGAAACAGAGGGGCTGAAACAGAGGGGCTGAAACAGAGGTGCTGGAACAGAGGCGGAGAAACAGAGGGGCTGGAACAGAGGGGCTGAATCAGCGGGGCTGAAACAGTGGGCGAGAAACAGAGGGGCTGAAACAGAGGGCGAGAAACAGAGGCGCTGAAACAGAGGGGCTGAAACAGAGGGGCTGAAACAGTGGGGCTGAAACAGAGGGCGAGAAACAGAGGGGCTGAAACAGAGGGCGAGAAACAGAGGGGCTGAAACAGAGTGGCGGGAAACAGAGTGGTTGAATCAGTAGGGGCTGAATTAGAGGGGCTGAATCAGAGGGGCTGAAACAGAGGGTGAGAAACAGAGGGGCTGACACAGAGGGGCTGAAACAGAGGGGCTGAAACAGAAGGCGAGAAACAGAGGGGCTGAATCAGAGGGGCTGAATCAGAGCGGCTGAATCAGAGGGGCTGAAACAGAGGGGCTGAATCAGAGGGGCTGAAACAGAGGGCGAGACACAGAGGGGCTGAAACAGAGGGCGAGAATCAGAGGGGCTGAAACAGAGGGCGAGAAACAGAGGGGCTGAAACAGAGGGGCTGAAACAGACGGGCTGAAACAGAGAGCCTGAAACAGAGGGCAAGAAACAGAGGGGCTGAAACAGAGGGGCTGAAACAGAGGGGCTGAAACAGAGGGCGAGAAACAGAGGGTGAGAAATAGAGGGCGAGAAACAGAGGGGCTGAAACAGAGGGGCTGAAACAGAGTGGCTGAAACAGAGGGTCTGAATCAGAGGGGCAGAAACAGAGGGGCTGAATCAGAGGGGCTGAAACAGAGGGCGAGAAACAGAGGGCCTGAAACAGAGGGCGAGAAACAGAGGGGCTGAAACAGAGGGCGAGAAACAGAGTGGCTGAAACAGAGGGTCTGAAACAGAGGGGCTGAAACAGAGGGCGAGAAACAGAGGGGCTGAAACAGAGGGCGAGAAACAGAGGGGCTGAATCAGAGGGGCTGAAACAGAGGGTGAGAAACAGAGGGGCTGAAACAGAGGGCGAGAAACAGAGTGGCTGAAACAGACGGTCTGAAACAGAGGGGCTGAAACAGAGGGCGAGAAACAGAGGGCCTGAAACAGAGGGCGAGAAACAGAGGGGCTGAAACAGAGGGGCTGAAACAGAGGGGCTAAAACAGAGGGGCTGAAACAGAGGGGCGGGAAACAGAGGGGCTGAATCAGAGGGGCTGAATCAGAGGGGCTGAATCAGATGGGCTGAAACAGAGGGTGAGAAACAGAGGGGCTGAAACAGAGGGGCTGAAACAGAGGGGCTGAAACAGAGGGGCTGAATCAGAGGGGCTGAAGCAGAGGGGCTGAATCAGAGGGGCTGAAACAGAGGGGCTGGAACAGAGGGGGAGAAACAGAGGGGCTGAAACAGAGGGGCTGAAACAGCGGGGCTGAATCAGAGGGGCTGGAACAGATGGCGAGAAACAGAGGGGCTGAAACAGAGGGCGAGAAACAGAGGCGCTGAAACAGAGGGGCTGAAACAGAGGGGCTGAAAAAGTGGGGCTGAAACAGAGGGCGAGAAACAGAGGGGCTAAAACAGAGGGGCTGAAACAGAGGGGCTGAAACAGAGGGCGAGAAACAGAGGGGCTGAATCAGATGGGCTGAATCAGAGGGGCTGAAACAGTGGGGCTGAAACAGAGGGCGAGAACCAAAGGGGCTGAAACAGCGGGCGAGAAACAGAGGGCGAGAAACAGTGGGGCTGAAACAGAGGGGCTGAAACAGACGGGCTGAAACAGAGAGCCTGAAACAGAGGGCGATAAACAGAGGGGCTGAAACAGAGGGCGAAAAACTAAGGGCTGAAACAGAGGGTGAGAAACAGAGGGTGAGAAATAGATGGCGAAAAACAGAGGGGCTGAAACAGAGGGGCTGAATCAGAGGGGCTGAAACAGAGGGGCTGAATCAGAGGGGCTGAAACAGAGGGGCTGAATCAGAGGGGCTGAAACAGAGAGCGAGAAACAGAGGGCCTGAAACAGAGGGCGAGAAACAGAGGGGCTGAAACAGAGGGCGAGAAACAGAGGGGCTGAAACAGAGGGACTGAAACAGAGGGCTGAAACAGAGGGCGAGAAACAGAGGGGCAGAAACAGAGGGCGAGAAACAGATTGGCTGAATCAGAAGAGCTGAAACAGAGAGTGAGAAACAGAGGGGCTGAAACAGAGGGCGAGAAACAGAGTGGCTGAAACAGACGGGCTGAAACAGAGGGGCTGAAACAGAGGGCGAGAAACAGAGGGGCTGAAACAGAGGGCGAGAAACAGAGGGGCTGAAACAGAGGGGCTGAAACAGAGGGGCTGAAACAGAGTGGCTGAAACAGAGGGGCTGAAACAGAGGTGCTGGAACAGAGGCGGAGAAACAGAGGGGCTGGAACAGAGGGGCTGAATCAGCGGGGCTGAAACAGTGGACGAGAAACAGAGGGGCTGAAACAGAGGGCGAGTAACAGAGGCGCTGAAACAGAGGGGCTGAAACAGAGGGGCTGAAACAGTTGGGCTGAAACAGAGGGCGAGAAACAGAGGGGCTGAAACAGAGGGCGAGAAACAGAGGGGCTGAAACAGAGTGGCGGGAAACAGAGTGGTTGAATCAGTAGGGGCTGAATTAGAGGGGCTGAATCAGAGGGGCTGAAACAGAGGGTGAGAAACAGAGGGGCTGACATAGAGGGGCTGAAACAGAGGGGCTGAAACAGAAGGCGAGAAACAGAGGGGCTGAATCAGAGAGGCTGAATCAGAGCGGCTGAATCAGAGGGGCTGAAACAGAGGGGCTGAATCAGAGGGGCTGAAACAGAGGGCGAGACACAGAGGGGCTGAAACAGAGGGCGAGAATCAGAGGGGCTGAAACAGAGGGCGAGAAACAGAGGGGCTGAAATAGAGGGGCTGAAACAGACGGGCTGAAACAGAGAGCCTGAAACAGGGGGCAAGAAACAGAGGGGCTGAAACAGAGGGGCTGAAACAGAGGGGCTGAAACAGAGGGCGAGAAACAGAGATTGAGAAATAGAGGGCGAGAAACAGAGGGGCTGAAACAGAGGGGCTGAAACAGAGGGGCTGACACAGAGGGGCTGAATCAGAGGGGCAGAAACACAGGGGCTGAATCAGAGGGGCTGAAACAGAGGGCGAGAAACAGAGGGCCTGAAACAGAGGGCGAGAAACAGAGGGGCTGAAACAGAGGGCGAGAAACAGAGTGGCTGAAACAGAGGGTCTGAAACAGAGGGGCTGAAACAGAGGGCGAGAAACAGAGGGGCTGAAACAGAGGGCGAGAAACAGAGGGGCTGAAACAGAGGGCGAGAAACAGAGTGGCTGAAACAGAGGGGCTGAAACAGAGGGCGAGAAACAGAGGGCCTGAAACAGAGTGCGAGAAACAGAGGGGCTGAAACAGAGGGCGAGAAACAGAGGGGCTGAAACAGAGGGGCTGAAACAGAGGGGCTAAAACAGAGTGGCTGAAACAGAGGGGCTGTAAAAGAGGGGCTGGAACAGAGGGGGAGAAACAGAGGGGCTGAAACAGAGGGGCTGAATCAGCCGGGCTGAAACAGAGGGCGAGAAACAGCGGGGCTGAAACAGAGGGCGAGAAACAGAGGGGCAGAAACAGAGGGCGAGAAACAGAGGGGCTGAAACAGAGGGGCTGAAACAGAGGGCGAGAAACAGAGGGGCTGAAACAGAGGGCGAGAAACAGAGGGGCTGAAACAGAGGGCGAGAAACAGAGGGGCTGAAACAGAGGGGCTGAAACAGAGGGGCTGAAACAGAGGGCGAGAAACAGAGTGGCTGAATCAGAGGGGCTGAATCAGAGGGGTTGAAACAGTGGGGCTGAAACAGAGGGCGAGAAACAAAGGGGCTGAAACAGCGGGCGAGAAACAGAGGGCGAGAAACAGAGGGGCTGAAACAGAGGGGCTGAAACAGACGGGCTGAAACAGAGAGCCTGAAACAGAGGGCGATAAACAGAGGGGCTGAAACAGAGGGCGAAAAACTAAGGGCTGAAACAGAGGGTGAGAAACAGAGGGTGAGAAATAGATGGCGAAAAACAGAGGGGCTGAAACAGAGGGGCTGAATCAGAGGGGCTGAAACAGAGGGGCTGAATCAGAGGGGCTGAAACAGAGGGGCTGAATCAGAGGGGCTGAAACAGAGAGCGAGAAACAGAGGGGCTGAAACAGAGGGCGAGAAACAGAGTGGCTGAAACAGACGTTCTGAAACAGAGGGGCTGAAACAGAGGGCGAGAAACAGAGGGCCTGAAACAGAGGGCGAGAAACAGAGGGGCTGATACAGAGGGCGAGAATCAGAGGGGCTGAAACAGAGGGGCTGAAACAGAGGGGCTAAAACAGAGTGGCTGAAACAGAGGGGCTGTAAAATAGGGGCTGGAACAGAGGGGGAGAAACAGAGGGGTTGAAACAGCGGGGCTGAATCAGAGGGGCTGGAACAGAGGGCGAGAAACAGAGGGGCTGAAACAGAGGGCGAGAAACAGAGGCGCTGAAACAGAGGGGCTGAAACAGAGGGGCTGAAACAGTGGGGCTGAAACAGAGGGCGAGAAACAGAGGGGCTGAAACAGAGGGTCTGAAACAGAGGGCGAGAAACAGAGGGGCGGGAAACAGAGGGGCTGAATCAGAGGGGCTGAATCAGAGGGGCTGAATCAGATGGGCTGAAACAGAGGGTGAGAAACAGAGGGGCTGAAACAGAGGGGCTGAAACAGAGGGCGAGAAACAGAGGGGCTGAATCAGAGGGGCTGAATCAGAGGGGCAGAAACACAGGGGCTGAATCAGAGGGGCTGAAACAGAGGGCGAGAAACAGAGGGCCTGAAACAGAGGGCGAGAAACAGAGGGGCTGAAACAGAGGGCGAGAAACAGAGTGGCTGAAACAGAGGGTCTGAAACAGAGGGGCTGAAACAGAGGGCGAGAAACAGAGGGGCTGAAACAGAGGGCGAGAAACAGAGGGGCTGAAACAGAGGGCGAGAAACAGAGTGGCTGAAACAGAGGGGCTGAAACAGAGGGCGAGAAACAGAGGGCCTGAAACAGAGTGCGAGAAACAGAGGGGCTGAAACAGAGGGCGAGAAACAGAGGGGCTGAAACAGAGGGGCTGAAACAGAGGGGCTAAAACAGAGTGGCTGAAACAGAGGGGCTGTAAAAGAGGGGCTGGAACAGAGGGGGAGAAACAGAGGGGTTGAAACAGCGGGGCTGAATCAGAGGGGCTGGAACAGAGGGCGAGAAACAGAGGGGCTGAAACAGAGGGCGAGAAACAGAGGCGCTGAAACAGAGGGGCTGAAACAGAGGGGCTGAAACAGTGGGGCTGAAACAGAGGGCGAGAAACAGAGGGGCTGAAACAGAGGGTCTGAAACAGAGGGCGAGAAACAGAGGGGCGGGAAACAGAGGGGCTGAATCAGAGGGGCTGAATCAGAGGGGCTGAATCAGATGGGCTGAAACAGAGGGTGAGAAACAGAGGGGCTGAAACAGAGGGGCTGAAACAGAGGGCGAGAAACAGAGGGGCTGAATCAGAGGGGCTGAATCAGAGGGGCAGAAACACAGGGGCTGAATCAGAGGGGCTGAAACAGAGGGCGAGAAACAGAGGGCCTGAAACAGAGGGCGAGAAACAGAGGGGCTGAAACAGAGGGCGAGAAACAGAGTGGCTGAAACAGAGGGTCTGAAACAGAGGGGCTGAAACAGAGGGCGAGAAACAGAGGGGCTGAAACAGAGGGCGAGAAACAGAGGGGCTGAAACAGAGGGCGAGAAACAGAGTGGCTGAAACAGAGGGGCTGAAACAGAGGGCGAGAAACAGAGGGCCTGAAACAGAGTGCGAGAAACAGAGGGGCTGAAACAGAGGGCGAGAAACAGAGGGGCTGAAACAGAGGGGCTGAAACAGAGGGGCTAAAACAGAGTGGCTGAAACAGAGGGGCTGTAAAAGAGGGGCTGGAACAGAGGGGGAGAAACAGAGGGGCTGAAACAGAGGGGCTGAATCAGCCGGGCTGAAACAGAGGGCGAGAAACAGCGGGGCTGAAACAGAGGGCGAGAAACAGAGGGGCAGAAACAGAGGGCGAGAAACAGAGGGGCTGAAACAGAGCGGCTGAAACAGAGGGCGAGAAACAGAGGGGCTGAAACAGAGGGCGAGAAACAGAGGGGCTGAAACAGAGGGCGAGAAACAGAGGGGCTGAAACAGAGGGGCTGAAACAGAGGGGCTGAAACAGAGGGCGAGAAACAGAGTGGCTGAATCAGAGGGGCTGAATCAGAGGGGTTGAAACAGTGGGGCTGAAACAGAGGGCGAGAAACAAAGGGGCTGAAACAGCGGGCGAGAAACAGAGGGCGAGAAACAGAGGGGCTGAAACAGAGGGGCTGAAACAGACGGGCTGAAACAGAGAGCCTGAAACAGAGGGCGATAAACAGAGGGGCTGAAACAGAGGGCGAAAAACTAAGGGCTGAAACAGAGGGTGAGAAACAGAGGGTGAGAAATAGATGGCGAAAAACAGAGGGGCTGAAACAGAGGGGCTGAATCAGAGGGGCTGAAACAGAGGGGCTGAATCAGAGGGGCTGAAACAGAGGGGCTGAATCAGAGGGGCTGAAACAGAGAGCGAGAAACAGAGGGCCTGAAACAGAGGGCGAGAAACAGAGGGGCTGAAACAGAGGGACTGAAACAGAGGGCTGAAACAGAGGGCGAGAAACAGAGGGGCTGAAACAGAGGGCGAGAAACAGAGGGGCTGAATCAGAGGGGCTGAAACAGAGGGTGAGAAACAGAGGGGCTGAAACAGAGGGCGAGAAACAGAGTGGCTGAAACAGACGGGCTGAAACAGAGGGGCTGAAACAGAGGGCGAGAAACAGAGGGGCTGAAACAGAGGGTGAGAAACAGAGGGGCTGAAACAGAGGGGCTGAAACAGAGGGGCTGAAACAGAGGGGCTGAAACAGAGGTGCTGGAACAGAGGCGGAGAAACAGAGGGGCTGGAACAGAGGGGCTGAATCAGCGGGGCTGAAACAGTGGGCGAGAAACAGAGGGGCTGAAACAGAGGGCGAGAAACAGAGGCGCTGAAACAGAGGGGCTGAAACAGAGGGGCTGAAACAGTGGGGCTGAAACAGAGGGTGAGAAACAGAGGGGCTGAAACAGAGGGCGAGAAACAGAGGGGCTGAAACAGAGTGGCGGGAAACAGAGTGGTTGAATCAGTAGGGGCTGAATTAGAGGGGCTGAATCAGAGGGGCTGAAACAGAGGGTGAGAAACAGAGGGGCTGACACAGAGGGGCTGAAACAGAGGGGCTGAAACAGAAGGCGAGAAACTGAGGGGCTGAATCAGAGGGGCTGAATCAGAGCGGCTGAATCAGAGGGGCTGAAACAGAGGGCGAGAAACAGAGGGGCTGAATCAGAGGGGCTGAAACAGAGGGTGAGAAACAGAGGGGCTGAAACAGAGGGCGAGAAACAGAGTGGCTGAAACAGACGGGCTGAAACAGAGGGGCTGAAACAGAGGGCGAGAAACAGAGGGGCTGAAACAGAGGGCGAGAAACAGAGGGGCTGAAACAGAGGGGCTGAAACAGAGGTGCTGAAACAGAGGGGCTGAAACAGAGGTGCTGGAACAGAGGCGGAGAAACAGAGGGGCTGGAACAGAGGGGCTGAATCAGCGGGGCTGAAACAGTGGGCGAGAAACAGAGGGGCTGAAACAGAGGGCGAGAAACAGAGGCGCTGAAACAGAGGGGCTGAAACAGAGGGGCTGAAACAGTGGGGCTGAAACAGAGGGCGAGAAACAGAGGGGCTGAAACAGAGGGCGAGAAACAGAGGGGCTGAAACAGAGTGGCGGGAAACAGAGTGGTTGAATCAGTAGGGGCTGAATTAGAGGGGCTGAATCAGAGGGGCTGAAACAGAGGGTGAGAAACAGAGGGGCTGACACAGAGGGGCTGAAACAGAGGGGCTGAAACAGAAGGCGAGAAACTGAGGGGCTGAATCAGAGGGGCTGAATCAGAGCGGCTGAATCAGAGGGGCTGAAACAGAGGGGCTGAATCAGAGGGGCTGAAACAGAGGGCGAGACACAGAGGGGCTGAAACAGAGGGCGAGAATCAGAGGGGCTGAAACAGAGGGCGAGAAACAGAGGGGCTGAAACAGAGGGGCTGAAACAGACGGGCTGAAACAGAGAGCCTGAAACAGAGGGCAAGAAACAGAGGGGCTGAAACAGAGGGGCTGAAACAGAGGGGCTGAAACAGAGGGCGAGAAACAGACGGTGAGAAATAGAGGGCGAGAAACAGAGGGGCTGAAACAGAGGGGCTGAAACAGAGTGGCTGAAACAGAGGGTCTGAATCAGAGGGGCAGAAACAGAGTGGCTGAATCAGAGGGGCTGAAACATAGCGCGAGAAACAGAGGGCCTGAAACAGAGGGCGAGAAACAGAGGGGCTGAAACAGAGGGCGAGAAACAGAGTGGCTGAAACAGAGTGTCTGAAACAGAGGGGCTGAAACAGAGGGCGAGAAACAGAGGGGCTGAAACAGAGGGCGAGAAACAGAGGGGCTGAATCAGAGGGGCTGAAACAGAGGGTGAGAAACAGAGGGGCTGAAACAGAGGGCGAGAAACAGAGTGGCTGAAACAGACGGTCTGAAACAGAGGGGCTGAAACAGAGGGCGAGAAACAGAGGGGCTGAAACAGAGGGCGAGAATCAGAGGGGCTGAAACAGAGGGGCTGAAACAGAGGGGCTAAAACAGAGTGGCTGAAACAGAGGGGCTGTAAAAGAGGGGCTGGAACAGAGGGGGAGAAACAGAGGGGTTGAAACAGCGGGGCTGAATCAGAGGGGCTGGAACAGAGGGCGAGAAACAGAGGGGCTGAAACAGAGGGCGAGAAACAGAGGCGCTGAAACAGAGGGGCTGAAACAGAGGGGCTGAAACAGTGGGGCTGAAACAGAGGGCGAGAAACAGAGGGGCTGAAACAGAGGGTCTGAAACAGAGGGCGAGAAACAGAGGGGCGGGAAACAGAGGGGCTGAATCAGAGGGGCTGAATCAGAGGGGCTGAATCAGATGGGCTGAAACAGAGGGTGAGAAACAGAGGGGCTGAAACAGAGGGGCTGAAACAGAGGGCGAGAAACAGAGGGGCTGAATCAGAGGGGCTGAATCAGAGGGGCAGAAACACAGGGGCTGAATCAGAGGGGCTGAAACAGAGGGCGAGAAACAGAGGGCCTGAAACAGAGGGCGAGAAACAGAGGGGCTGAAACAGAGGGCGAGAAACAGAGTGGCTGAAACAGAGGGTCTGAAACAGAGGGGCTGAAACAGAGGGCGAGAAACAGAGGGGCTGAAACAGAGGGCGAGAAACAGAGGGGCTGAAACAGAGGGCGAGAAACAGAGTGGCTGAAACAGAGGGGCTGAAACAGAGGGCGAGAAACAGAGGGCCTGAAACAGAGTGCGAGAAACAGAGGGGCTGAAACAGAGGGCGAGAAACAGAGGGGCTGAAACAGAGGGGCTGAAACAGAGGGGCTAAAACAGAGTGGCTGAAACAGAGGGGCTGTAAAAGAGGGGCTGGAACAGAGGGGGAGAAACAGAGGGGCTGAAACAGAGGGGCTGAATCAGCCGGGCTGAAACAGAGGGCGAGAAACAGCGGGGCTGAAACAGAGGGCGAGAAACAGAGGGGCAGAAACAGAGGGCGAGAAACAGAGGGGCTGAAACAGAGGGGCTGAAACAGAGGGCGAGAAACAGAGGGGCTGAAACAGAGGGCGAGAAACAGAGGGGCTGAAACAGAGGGCGAGAAACAGAGGGGCTGAAACAGAGGGGCTGAAACAGAGGGGCTGAAACAGAGGGCGAGAAACAGAGTGGCTGAATCAGAGGGGCTGAATCAGAGGGGTTGAAACAGTGGGGCTGAAACAGAGGGCGAGAAACAAAGGGGCTGAAACAGCGGGCGAGAAACAGAGGGCGAGAAACAGAGGGGCTGAAACAGAGGGGCTGAAACAGACGGGCTGAAACAGAGAGCCTGAAACAGAGGGCGATAAACAGAGGGGCTGAAACAGAGGGACTGAAACAGAGGGCTGAAACAGAGGGCGAGAAACAGAGGGGCTGAAACAGAGGGCGAGAAACAGAGGGGCTGAATCAGAGGGGCTGAAACAGAGGGTGAGAAACAGAGTGGCTGAAACAGACGGGCTGAAACAGAGGGGCTGAAACAGAGGGCGAGAAACAGAGGGGCTGAAACAGAGGGTGAGAAACAGAGGGGCTGAAACAGAGGGGCTGAAACAGATGGGCAGAAACAGATGGGGCTGAAACAGAGGTGCTGGAACAGAGGCGGAGAAACAGAGGGGCTGGAACAGAGGGGCTGAATCAGCGGGGCTGAAACAGTGGGCGAGAAACAGAGGGGCTGAAACAGAGGGCGAGAAACAGAGGCGCTGAAACAGAGGGGCTGAAACAGAGGGGCTGAAACAGTGGGGCTGAAACAGAGGGCGAGAAACAGAGGGGCTGAAACAGAGGGCGAGAAACAGAGGGGCTGAAACAGAGTGGCGGGAAACAGAGTGGTTGAATCAGTAGGGGCTGAATTAGAGGGGCTGAATCAGAGGGGCTGAAACAGAGGGTGAGAAACAGAGGGTCTGACACAGAGGGGCTGAAACAGAGGGGCTGAAACAGAAGGCGAGAAACTGAGGGGCTGAATCAGAGGGGCTGAATCAGAGCGGCTGAATCAGAGGGGCTGAAACAGAGGGCGAGAAACAGAGGGGCTGAAACAGAGGGCGAGAAACAGAGGGGCTGAATCAGAGGGGCTGAAACAGAGGGTGAGAAACAGAGGGGCTGAAACAGAGGGCGAGAAACAGAGGGGCTGAAACAGAGGGCGAGAAACAGAGGGGCTGAAACAGAGGGCGAGAAACAGAGGGGCTGAAACAGAGGGCGAGAAACAGAGGGGCTGAAACAGAGGGGCTGAAACAGAGGGGCTGAAACAGAGGGGCTGAAACAGAGGTGCTGGAACAGAGGCGGAGAAACAGAGGGGCTGGAACAGAGGGGCTGAATCAGCGGGGCTGAAACAGTGGGCGAGAAACAGAGGGGCTGAAACAGAGGGCGAGAAACAGAGGCGCTGAAACAGAGGGGCTGAAACAGAGGGGCTGAAACAGTGGGGCTGAAACAGAGGGCGAGAAACAGAGGGGCTGAAACAGAGGGCGAGAAACAGAGGGGCTGAAACAGAGTGGCGGGAAACAGAGTGGTTGAATCAGTAGGGGCTGAATTAGAGGGGCTGAATCAGAGGGGCTGAAACAGAGGGTGAGAAACAGAGGGGCTGACACAGAGGGGCTGAAACAGAGGGGCTGAAACAGAAGGCGAGAAACTGAGGGGCTGAATCAGAGGGGCTGAATCAGAGCGGCTGAATCAGAGGGGCTGAAACAGAGGGGCTGAATCAGAGGGGCTGAAACAGAGGGCGAGACACAGAGGGGCTGAAACAGAGGGCGAGAATCAGAGGGGCTGAAACAGAGGGCGAGAAACAGAGGGGCTGAAACAGAGGGGCTGAAACAGACGGGCTGAAACAGAGAGCCTGAAACAGAGGGCAAGAAACAGAGGGGCTGAAACAGAGGGGCTGAAACAGAGGGGCTGAAACAGAGGGCGAGAAACAGAGGGTGAGAAATAGAGGGCGAGAAACAGAGGGGCTGAAACAGAGGGGCTGAAACAGAGTGGCTGAAACAGAGGGTCTGAATCAGAGGGGCAGAAACAGAGGGGCTGAATCAGAGGGGCTGAAACAGAGGGCGAGAAACAGAGGGCCTGAAACAGAGGGCGAGAAACAGAGGGGCTGAAACAGAGGGCGAGAAACAGAGTGGCTGAAACAGAGGGTCTGAAACAGAGGGGCTGAAACAGAGGGCGAGAAACAGAGGGGCTGAAACAGAGGGCGAGAAACAGAGGGGCTGAATCAGAGGGGCTGAAACAGAGGGTGAGAAACAGAGGGGCTGAAACAGAGGGCGAGAAACAGAGTGGCTGAAACAGACGGTCTGAAACAGAGGGGCTGAAACAGAGGGCGAGAAACAGAGGGCCTGAAACAGAGGGCGAGAAACAGAGGGGCTGAAACAGAGGGCGAGAATCAGAGGGGCTGAAACAGAGGGGCTGAAACAGAGGGGCTAAAACAGAGTGGCTGAAACAGAGGGGCTGTAAAAGAGGGGCTGGAACAGAGGGGGAGAAAGAGAGGGTTTGAAACAGCGGGGCTGAATCAGAGGGGCTGGAACAGAGGGCGAGAAACAGAGGGGCTGAAACAGAGGGCGAGAAACAGAGGCGCTGAAACAGATGGGCTGAAACAGAGGGGCTGAAACAGTGGGGCTGAAACAGAGGGCGAGAAACAGAGGGGCGGGAAACAGAGGGGCTGAATCAGAGGGGCTGAATCAGAGGGGCTGAATCAGATGGGCTGAAACAGAGGGTGAGAAACAGAGGGGCTGAAACAGAGGGGCTGAAACAGAGGGCGAGAAACAGAGGGGCTGAATCAGAGGGGCTGAATCAGAGGGGCTGAATCAGAGGGGCTGAAGCAGAGGGGCTGAATCAGAGGGGATGAAACAGAGGGCGAGAAACAGAGGGGCAGAAACAGAGGGCGAGAAATAGAGGGGCTGGAACAGAGGGGCTGAAACAGAGGGGCTGAATCAGAGGGGCTGATTCAGAGGGGCTGTAACAGAGGGGCTGAATCAGCGGGGCTGAAACAGAGGGCGAGAAACAGCGGGGCTGAAACAGAGGGCGAGAAACAGAGGGGCAGAAACTGAGGGCGAGAAACAGAGGGGCTGAAACAGAGGGGCTGAAACAGAGGGCGAGAAACAGAGTGGGTGAAAAAGAGGGCGAGAAACAGAGGGGCTGAAACAGAGGGCGAGAAACAGAGGGGCTGAAACAGAGGAGCTGAAACAGAGGGTCTGAAACAGAGGGTCTGAAACACAGGGCGAGAAACAGAGGGGCTGAATCAGAGGGGCTGAATCAGAGGGGCTGAAACAGAGGGGCTGAAACAGAGGGCGAGAAACAAAGGGGCTGAAACAGCGGGCGAGAAACAGAGGGGCTGAAACAGAGGGGCTGAAACAGAGGGGCTGAAACAGAGGGCGAGAAACAGAGGGGCTGAATCAGAGGGGCTGAATCAGAGGGGCTGAAACAGTGGGGCTGAAATAGAGGGCGAGAAACAAACGGGCTGAAACAGCGGGCGAGAAACAGAGGGCGAGAAACAGAGGGGCTGAAACAGAGGGCGAGAAACAGACGGTGAGAAATAGAGGGCGAGAAACAGAGGGCTGAAACAGAGGGGCTGAAACAGAGGGGCTGAATCAGAGGGGCAGAAACAGAGCGGCTGAATCAGAGGGGCTGAAACAGAGGGCGAGAAACAGAGGGCCTGAAACAGAGGGCGAGAAACAGAGGGGCCTGAAACAGAGGGCGAGAAACAGAGGGGCTGAAACAGAGGTCTGAAACAGAGGGGCTGAAACAGAGGGCGAGAAACAGAGGGGCTGAAACAGAGGGCGAGAAACAGAGGGGCTGAATCAGAGGGGCTGAAACAGAGGGTGAGAAACAGAGTGGCTGAAACAGAGGTCGAGAAACAGAGTGGCTGACACAGACGGTCTGAACAGAGGGGCTGAAACAGAGGGCGAGAAACAGAGGGCCTGAAACAGAGGGCGAGAAACAGAGGGGCTGAAACAGAGGGCGAGAAACAGAGGGCTGAAACAGAGGGGCTGAAACAGAGGGGCTAAAACAGAGTGGCTGAAACAGAGGGGCTGTAAAAGAGGGGCTGGAACAGAGGGGGAGAAACAGAGGGGCTGAAACAGCGGGGCTGAATCAGAGGGCTGAAACAGAGGACGAGAAACAGAGGGGCTGAAACAGAGGGCGAGAAACAGAGGCGCTGAAACAGAGGGGCTGAAACAGAGGGCTGAAACAGTGGGGCTGAAACAGAGGGCGAGAAACAGAGGGCTGAAACAGAGGGCGAGAAACAGAGGGGCTGAAACAGAGGGGCGGGAAACAGAGGGCTGAATCAGAGGGGCTGTAATCAGAGGGGCTGAATCAGATGGGCTGAAACAGAGGGTGAGAACAGAGGGGCTGAAACAGAGGGGCTGAAACAGAGGGGCTGAATCAGAGGGGCTGAAGCAGAGGGGCTGAATCAGAGGGGCTGAAACAGAGGGGCTGGAACAGAGGGGGAGAAACAGAGGGGCTGAAACAGAGGGCTGAATCAGAGGGGCTGAAACAGAGGGCGAGACACAGAGGCGCTGAAACAGAGGTGCTGAAACAGAGGGGCTGAAACAGAGGGGCTGAAACAGAGGGCGAGAAACAGAGGGGCTGAAACAGAGGGTCTGAAACAGAGGGCGAGAAACAGAGGGGCGGGAAACAGAGGGGCTGAATCAGAGGGGCTGAATCAGAGGGGCTGAATCAGATGGGCTGAAACAGAGGGTGAGAAACAGAGGGGCTGAAACAGAGGGTCTGAAACAGAGGGGCTGAAGCAGAGGGGCTGAATCAGAGGGGATGAAACAGAGGGCGAGAAACAGAGGGGCAGAAACAGAGGGCGAGAAACAGAGGGGCTGAACAGAGGGGCTGAAACAGAGGGGCTGAATCAGAGGGGCTGATTCAGAGGGCTGAATCAGAGGGGCTGAAGCAGAGGGGCTGAATCAGAGGGGATGAAACAGAGGGCGAGAAACTGAGGGGCAGAAACAGAGGGCGAGAAACAGAGGGGCTGGAACAGAGGGGCTGAAACAGAGGGGCTGAATCAGAGGGGCTGATTCAGAGGGGCTGAAACAGAGGGGCTGAATCAGCCGTGCTGAAACAGAGGGCGAGAAACAGCGGGGCTGAAACAGAGGGCGAGAATCAGAGGGGCAGAAACTGAGGGCGAGAAACAGAGGGGCTGAAACAGAGGGACTGAAACAGAGGGCGAGAAACAGAGTGGGTGAAAAAGAGGGCGAGAAACAGAGGGGCTGAAACAGAGGGCGAGAAACAGAGGGGCTGAAACAGAGGAGCTGAAACAGAGGGTCTGAAACAGAGGGTCTGAAACACAGGGCGAGAAACAGAGGGGCTGAATCAGAGGGGCTGATTCAGAGGGGCTGAAACAGAGGGGCTGAAACAGAGGGCGAGAAACAAAGGGGCTGAAACAGCGGGCGAGAAACAGAGGGGCTGAAACAGAGGGGCTGAAACAGAGGGGCTGAAACAGAGGGCGAGAAACAGAGGGGCTGAATCAGAGGGGCTGAATCAGAGGGGCTGAAACAGTGGGGCTGAAACAGAGGGCGAGAAACAAACGGGCTGAAACAGCGGGCGAGAAACAGAGGGCGAGAAACAGAGGGGCTGAAACAGAGGGCGAGAAACAGACGGTGAGAAATAGAGGGCGAGAAACAGAGGGGCTGAAACAGAGGGGCTGAAACAGAGGGGCTGAATCAGAGGGGCAGAAACAGAGGGGCTGAATCAGAGGGGCTGAAACAGAGGGCGAGAAACAGAGGGCCTGAAACAGAGGGCGAGAAACAGAGGGGCTGAAACAGAGGGCGAGAAACAGACGGTGAGAAATAGAGGGCGAGAAACAGAGGGCTGAAACAGAGGGGCTGATTCAGAGGGGCAGAAACAGATGGGCTGAATCAGAGGGGCTGAAACAGAGGGCGAGAAACAGAGGGGCTGAAACAGAGGGCGAGAAACAGAGGGGCTGAATCAGAGGGGCTGAAACAGAGGGTGAGAAACAGAGTGGCTGAAACAGAGGTCGAGAAACAGAGTGGCTGAAACAGACGGTCTGAAACAGAGGGGCTGAAACAGAGGGCGAGAAACAGAGGGGCTGAAACAGAGGGCGAGAAACAGAGGGGCTGAAACAGAGGGCGAGAAACAGAGGGGCTGAAACAGAGGGCGAGAAACAGCGGGGCTGAATCAGGAGGGGCTGAAACAGAGGGTGAGAAACAGAGTGGCTGAAACAGAGGGCGAGAAACAGAGTGGCTGAAACAGACGGTCTGAAACAGAGGGGCTGAAACAGAGGGCGAGAAACAGAGGGCCTGAAACAGAGGGCGAGAAACAGAGGGGCTGAAACAGAGGGCGAGAAACAGAGGGGCTGAAACAGAGGGGCTGAAACAGAGCGGCTAAAACAGAGTGGCTGAAACAGAGGGGCTGTAAAAGAGGGGTTGGAACAGAGGGGGAGAAACAGAGGGGCTGAAACAGCGGGGCTGAATCAGAGGGGCTGAAACAGAGGACGAGAAACAGAGGGGCTGAAACAGAGGGCGAGAAACAGAGGCGCTGAAACAGAGGGGCTGAAACAGAGGGGCTGAAACAGTGGGGCTGAAAAAGAGGGCGAGAAACAGAGGGGCTGAAACAGAGGGCGAGAAACAGAGGGGCTGAAACAGAGGGGCGGGAAACAGAGGGGCTGAAGCAGAGGGGCTGAATCAGAGGGGCTGAATCAGATGGGCTGAAACAGAGGGTGAGAAACAGAGGGGCTGAAACAGAGGGGCTGAAACAGAGGGGCTGAATCAGAGGGGCTGAAGCAGAGGGGCTGAATCAGAGGGGCTGAAACAGAGGGGCTGGAACAGAGGGGGAGAAACAGAGGGGCTGAAACAGAGGGGCTGAATCAGAGGGGCTGAAACAGAGGGCGAGAAACAGAGGCGCTGAAACAGAGGTGCTGAAACAGAGGGGCTGAAACAGAGGGGCTGAAACAGAGGGCGAGAAACAGAGGGGCTGAAACAGAGGGCGAGAAACAGAGGGGCTGAAACAGAGGGACTGAAACAGAGGGCTGAAACAGAGGGCGAGAAACAGAGGGGCTCAAACAGAGGGCGAGAAACAGAGGGGCTGAATCAGAGGGGCTGAAACAGAGAGTGAGAAACAGAGGGGCTGAAACAGAGGGCGAGAAACAGAGTGGCTGAAACAGATGGGCTGAAACAGAGGGGCTGAAACAGAGGGCGAGAAACAGAGGGGCTGAAACAGAGGGCGAGAAACAGAGGGGCTGAAACAGAGGGGCTGAAACAGAGGGGCTGAAACAGAGTGGCTGAAACAGAGGGGCTGAAACAGAGGTGCTGGAACAGAGGCGGAGAAACAGAGGGGCTGGAACAGAGGGGCTGAATCAGAGGGGCTGAAACAGAGGGCGAGACACAGAGGGGCTGAAACAGAGGGCGAGAATAAGAGGGGCTGAAACAGAGGGCGAGAAACAGAGGGGCTGAAACAGAGGGGCTGAATCAGAGGGGCTGAAACAGAGGGCGAGACACAGAGGGGCTGAAACAGAGGGCGAGAATCAGAGGGGCTGAAACAGAGGGCGAGAAACAGAGGGGCTGAAACAGAGGGGCTGAAACAGACGGGCTGAAACAGAGAGCCTGAAACAGAGGGCAAGAAACAGAGGGGCTGAAACAGAGGGGCTGAAACAGAGGGGCTGAAACAGAGGGCGAGAAACAGAGGGTGAGAAATAGAGAGCGAGAAACAGAGGGGCTGAAACAGAGGGGCTGAAACAGAGTGGCTGAAACAGAGGGGCTGAATCAGAGGGGCAGAAACAGAGGGGCTGAATCAGAGGGGCTGAAACAGAGGGCGAGAAACAGAGGGCCTGAAACAGAGGGCGAGAAACAGAGGGGCTGAAACAGAGGGCGAGAAACAGACGGTGAGAAATAGAGGGCGAGAAACAGAGGGGCTGAAACAGAGGGGCTGAAACAGAGGGGCTGAATCAGAGGGGCAGAAACAGAGGGGCTGAATCAGAGGGGCTGAAACAGAGGGCGAGAAACAGAGGGCCTGAAACAGAGGGCGAGAAACAGAGGGGCTGAAACAGAGGGCGAGAAACAGAGGGGCTGAATCAGAGGGGCTGAAACAGAGGGTGAGAAACAGAGTGGCTGAAACAGAGGTCGAGAAACAGAGTGGCTGAAACAGACGGTCTGAAACAGAGGGGCTGAAACAGAGGGCGAGAAACAGAGGGCCTGAAACAGAGGGCGAGAAACAGAGGGGCTGAAACAGAGGGCGAGAAACAGAGGGGCTGAAACAGAGGGGCTGAAACAGAGGGGCTAAAACAGAGTGGCTGAAACAGAGGGGCTGTAAAAGAGGGGTTGGAACAGAGGGGGAGAAACAGAGGGGCTGAAACAGCGGGGCTGAATCAGAGGGGCTGAAACAGAGGACGAGAAACAGAGGGGCTGAAACAGAGGGCGAGAAACAGAGGCGCTGAAACAGAGGGGCTGAAACAGAGGGGCTGAAACAGTGGGGCTGAAAAAGAGGGCGAGAAACAGAGGGGCTGAAACAGAGGGCGAGAAACAGAGGGGCTGAAACAGAGGGGCGGGAAACAGAGGGGCTGAATCAGAGGGGCTGAATCAGAGGGGCTGAATCAGAGGGCGAGAAACAGAGGGGCTGGAACAGAGGGGGAGAAACAGAGGGGCTGAAACAGAGGGGCTGAATCAGAGGGGCTGAAACAGAGGGTGAGAAACAGAGGGGCTGAAACAGAGGGGCTGAAACAGAGGGGCTGAATCAGAGGGGCTGAAACAGAGGGGCTGAAGCAGAGGGGCTGAATCAGAGGGCGAGAAACAGAGGGGCTGGAACAGAGGGGGAGAAACAGAGGGGCTGAAACAGAGAGGCTGAATCAGAGGGGCTGAAACAGAGGGCGAGAAACAGAGGCGCTGAAACAGAGGTGCTGAAACAGAGGGGCTGAAACAGAGGGGCGGAAACAGAGGGCGAGAAACAGAGGGGTTGAAACAGAGGGCCAGAAACAGAGGGGCTGAAACAGAGGGACTGAAACAGAGGGCTGAAACAGAGGGCGAGAAACAGAGGGGCTGAAACAGAGGGCGAGAAACAGAGGGGCTGAATCAGAGGGGCTGAAACAGAGAGTGAGAAACAGAGGGGCTGAAACAGAGGGCGAGAAACAGAGTGGCTGAAACAGACGGGCTGAAACAGAGGGGCTGAAACAGAGGGCGAGAAACAGAGGGGCTGAAACAGAGGGCGAGAAACAGAGGGGCTGAAACAGAGGGGCTGAAACAGAGGGGCTGAAACAGAGTGGCTGAAACAGAGGGGCTGAAACAGAGGTGCTGGAACAGAGGCGGAGAAACAGAGGGGCTGGAACAGAGGGGCTGAATCAGAGGGGCTGAAACAGAGGGCGAGACACAGAGGGGCTGAAACAGAGGGCGAGAATCAGAGGGGCTGAAACAGAGGGCGAGAAACAGAGGGGCTGAAATAGAGGGGCTGAAACAGACGGGCTGAAACAGAGAGCCTGAAACAGAGGGCAAGAAACAGAGGGGCTGAAACAGAGGGGCTGAAACAGAGGGGCTGAAACAGAGGGCGAGAAACAGAGATTGAGAAATAGAGGGCGAGAAACAGAGGGGCTGAAACAGAGGGGCTGAAACAGAGTGGCTGAAACAGAGGGGCTGAATCAGAGGGGCAGAAACACAGGGGCTGAATCAGAGGGGCTGAAACAGAGGGCGAGAAACAGAGGGCCTGAAACAGAGGGCGAGAAACAGAGGGGCTGAAACAGAGGGCGAGAAACAGAGTGGCTGAAACAGAGGGTCTGAAACAGAGGGGCTGAAACAGAGGGCGAGAAACAGAGGGGCTGAAACAGAGGGCGAGAAACAGAGGGGCTGAATCAGAGGGGCTGAAACAGAGGGTGAGAAACAGAGGGGCTGAAACAGAGGGCGAGAAACAGAGTGGCTGAAACAGACGGTCTGAAACAGAGGGGCTGAAACAGAGGGCGAGAAACAGAGGGCCTGAAACAGAGGGCGAGAAACAGAGGGGCTGAAACAGACGGCGAGAAACAGAGGGGCTGAAACAGAGGGGCTGAAACAGAGGGGCTAAAACAGAGTGGCTGAAACAGAGGGGCTGTAAAAGAGGGGCTGGAACAGAGGGGGAGAAACAGAGGGGCTGAAACAGAGGGGCTGAATCAGCCGGGCTGAAACAGAGGGCGAGAAACAGCGGGGCTGAAACAGAGGGCGAGAAACAGAGGGGCAGAAACAGAGGGCGAGAAACAGAGGGGCTGAAACAGAGGGGCTGAAACAGAGGGCGAGAAACAGAGGGGCTGAAACAGAGGGTGAGAAACAGAGGGGCTGAAACAGAGGGCGAGAAACAGAGGGGCTGAAACAGAGGGGCTGAAACAGAGGGGCTGAAACAGAGGGCGAGAAACAGAGGGGCTGAAACAGAGGGGCTGAATCAGAGGGGCTGAAACAGTGGGGCTGAAACAGAGGGCGAGAAACAAAGGGGCTGAAACAGCGGGCGAGAAACAGAGGGCGAGAAACAGAGGGGCTGAAACAGAGGGGCTGAAACAGACGGGCTGAAACAGAGAGCCTGAAACAGAGGGCGATAAACAGAGGGGCTGAAACAGAGGGCGAAAAACTAAGGGCTGAAACAGAGGGTGAGAAACAGAGGATGAGAAATAGATGGCGAAAAACAGAGGGGCTGAAGCAGAGGGGCTGAATCAGAGGGGCTGAAACAGAGGGGCTGAATCAGAGGGGCTGAAACAGAGGGGCTGAATCAGAGGGGCTGAAACAGAGAGCGAGAAACAGAGGGCCTGAAACAGAGGGCGAGAAACAGAGGGGCTGAAACAGAGGGACTGAAACAGAGGGCTGAAACAGAGGGCGAGAAACAGAGGGGCTGAAACAGAGGGCGAGAAACAGAGGGGCTGAATCAGAGGGGCTGAAACAGAGGGTGAGAAACAGAGGGGCTGAAACAGAGGGCGAGAAACAGAGTGGCTGAAACAGACGGGCTGAAACAGAGGGGCTGAAACAGAGGGCGAGAAACAGAGGGGCTGAAACAGAGGGCGAGAAACAGAGGGGCTGAAACAGAGGGGCTGAAACAGAGTGGCTGAAACAGAGGGGCTGAAACAGAGGTGCTGGAACAGAGGCGGAGAAACAGAGGGGCTGGAACAGAGGGGCTGAATCAGCGGGGCTGAAACAGTGGGCGAGAAACAGAGTCGCTGAAACAGAGGGGCTGAAACAGAGGGGCTGAAACAGTGGGGCTGAAACAGAGGGCGAGAAACAGAGGGGCTGAAACAGAGGGCGAGAAACAGAGGGGCTGAAACAGAGTGGCGGGAAACAGAGTGGTTGAATCAGTAGGGGCTGAATTAGAGGGGCTGAATCAGAGGGGCTGAAACAGAGGGTGAGAAACAGAGGGGCTGACACAGAGGGGCTGAAACGGAGGGGCTGAAACAGAAGGCGAGAAACTGAGGGGCTGAATCAGAGGGGCTGAATCAGAGCGGCTGAATCAGAGGGGCTGAAACAGAGGGGCTGAATCAGAGGGGCTGAAACAGAGGGCGAGACACAGAGGGGCTGAAACAGAGGGCGAGAATCAGAGGGGCTGAAACAGAGGGCGAGAAACAGAGGGGCTGAAACAGAGGGGCTGAAACAGACGGGCTGAAACAGAGAGCCTGAAACAGAGGGCAAGAAACAGAGGGGCTGAAACAGAGGGGCTGAAACAGAGGGGCTGAAACAGAGGGCGAGAAACAGAGGGTGAGAAATAGAGGGCGAGAAACAGAGGGGCTGAAACAGAGGGGCTGAAACAGAGTGGCTGAAACAGAGGGTCTGAATCAGAGGGGCAGAAACAGAGGGGCTGAATCAGAGGGGCTGAAACAGAGGGCGAGAAACAGAGGTCCTGAAACAGAGGGCGAGAAACAGAGGGGCTGAAACAGAGGGCGAGAAACAGAGTGGCTGAAACAGAGGGTCTGAAACAGAGGGGCTGAAACAGAGGGCGAGAAACAGAGGGGCTGAAACAGAGGGCGAGAAACAGAGGGGCTGAATCAGAGGGGCTGAAACAGAGGGTGAGAAACAGAGTGGCTGAAACAGAGGGCGAGAAACAGAGTGGCTGAAACAGACGGTCTGAAACAGAGGGGCTGAAACAGAGGGCGAGAAACAGAGGGCCTGAAACAGAGGGCGAGAAACAGAGGGGCTGAAACAGAGGGCGAGAAACAGAGGGGCTGAAACAGAGGGGCTGAAACAGAGGGGCTAAAACAGAGTGGCTGAAACAGAGGGGCTGTAAAAGAGGGGCTGGAACAGAGGGGGAGAAACAGAGGGGCTGAAACAGCGGGGCTGAATCAGAGGGGCTGGAACAGAGGGCGAGAAACAGAGGGGCTGAAACAGAGGGCGAGAAACAGAGGCGCTGAAACAGAGGGGCTGAAACAGAGGGGCTGAAACAGTGGGGCTGAAACAGAGGGCGAGAAACAGAGGGGCTGAAACAGAGGGTCTGAAACAGAGGGCGAGAAACAGAGGGGCGGGAAACAGAGGGGCTGAATCAGAGGGGCTGAATCAGAGGGGCTGAATCAGATGGGCTGAAACAGAGGGTGAGAAACAGAGGGGCTGAAACAGAGGGCGAGAAACAGAGGGGCTGAATCAGAGGGGCTGAATCAGAGGGGCTGAATCAGAGGGGCTGAAGCAGAGGGGCTGAATTAGAGGGGATGAAACAGAGGGCGAGAAACAGAGGGGCAGAAACAGAGGGCGAGAAATAGAGGGGCTGGAACAGAGGGGCTGAAACAGAGGGGCTGAATCAGAGGGGCTGATTCAGAGGGGCTGAAACAGAGGGGCTGAATCAGCGGGGCTGAAACAGAGGGCGAGAAACAGCGGGGCTGAAACAGAGGGCGAGAAACAGAGGGGCAGAAACTGAGGGCGAGAAACAGAGGGGCTGAAACAGAGGGGCTGAAACAGAGGGCGAGAAACAGAGTGGGTGAAAAAGAGGGCGAGAAACAGAGGGGCTGAAACAGAGGGCGAGAAACAGAGTGGCTGAAACAGAGGAGCTGAAACAGAGGGTCTGAAACAGAGGGTCTGAAACACAGGGCGAGAAACAGAGGGGCTGAATCAGAGGGGCTGAATCAGAGGGGCTGAAACAGAGGGGCTGAAACAGAGAGCGAGAAACAAAGGGGCTGAAACAGCGGGCGAGAAACAGAGGGGCTGAAACAGAGGGGCTGAAACAGAGGGGCTGAAACAGAGGGCGAGAAACAGAGGGGCTGAATCAGAGGGGCTGAATCAGAGGGGCTGAAACATTGGGGCTGAAACAGAGGGCGAGAAACAAAGGGGCTGAAACAGCGGGCGAGAAACAGAGGGCGAGAAACAGAGGGGCTGAAACAGAGGGCGAGAAACAGACGGTGAGAAATAGAGGGCCTGAAACAGAGGGGCTGAAACAGAGGGGCTGAAACAGAGGGGCTGAATCAGAGGGGCAGAAACAGAGGGGCTGAATCAGAGGGGCTGAAACAGAGGGCGAGAAACAGAGGGCCTGAAACAGAGGGCGAGAAACAGAGGGGCTGAAACAGAGGGCGAGAAACAGAGGGGCTGAAACAGAGGGCGAGAAACAGAGGGGCTGAAACAGAGGGGCTGAAACAGAGGGGCTGAAACAGAGTGGCTGAAACAGAGGGGCTGAAACAGAGGTGCTGGAACAGAGGCGGAGAAACAGAGGGGCTGGAACAGAGGGGCTGAATCAGCGGGGCTGAAACAGTGGACGAGAAACAGAGGGGCTGAAACAGAGGGCGAGAAACAGAGGCGCTGAAACAGAGGGGCTGAAACAGAGGGGCTGAAACAGTGGGGCTGAAACCGAGGGCGAGAAACAGAGGGGCTGAAACAGAGGGCGAGAAACAGAGGGGCTGAAACAGAGTGGCGGGAAACAGAGTGGTTGAATCAGTAGGGGCTGAATTAGAGGGGCTGAATCAGAGGGGCTGAAACAGAGGGTGAGAAACAGAGGGGCTGACACAGAGGGGCTGAAACAGAGGGGCTGAAACAGAAGGCGAGAAACAGAGGGTCTGAATCAGAGGGGCTGAATCAGAGCGGCTGAATCAGAGGGGCTGAAACAGAGGGGCTGAATCAGAGGGGCTGAAACAGAGGGCGAGACACAGAGGGGCTGAAACAGAGGGCGAGAATCAGAGGGGCTGAAACAGAGGGCGAGAAACAGAGGGGCTGAAATAGAGGGGCTGAAATAGACGGGCTGAAACAGAGAGCCTGAAACAGAGGGCAAGAAACAGAGGGGCTGAAACAGAGGGGCTGAAACAGAGGGGCTGAAACAGAGGGCGAGGAACAGAGATTGAGAAATAGAGGGCGAGAAACAGAGGGGCAGAAACACAGGGGCTGAATCAGAGGGGCTGAAACAGAGGGCGAGAAACAGAGGGCCTGAAACAGAGGGCGAGAAACAGAGGGGCTGAAACAGAGGGCGAGAAACAGAGTGGCTGAAACAGAGGGTCTGAAACAGAGGGGCTGAAACAGAGGGCGAGAAACAGAGGGGCTGAAACAGAGGGCGAGAAACAGAGGGGCTGAATCAGATGGGCTGAAACAGAGGGTGAGAAACAGAGGGGCTGAAACAGAGGGCGAGAAACAGAGTGGCTGAAACAGACGGTCTGAAACAGAGGGGCTGAAACAGAGGGCGAGAAACAGAGGGCCTGAAACAGAGGGCGAGAAACAGAGGGGCTGAAACAGACGGCGAGAAACAGAGGGGCTGAAACAGAGGGGCTGAAACAGAGGGGCTAAAACAGAGTGGCTGAAACAGAGGGGCTGTAAAAGAGGGGCTGGAACAGAGGGGGAGAAACAGAGCGGCTGAAACAGAGGGGCTGAATCAGCCGGGCTGAAACAGAGGGCGAGAAACAGCGGGGCTGAAACAGAGGGCGAGAAACAGAGGGGCAGAAACAGAGGGCGAGAAACAGAGGGGCTGAAACAGAGGGGCTGAAACAGAGGGCGAGAAACAGAGGGGCTGAAACAGAGGGCGAGAAACAGAGGGGCTGAAACAGAGGGCGAGAAACAGAGGGGCTGAAACAGAGGGGCTGAAACAGAGGTGCTGAAACAGAGGGCGAGAAACAGAGGGGCTGAATCAGAGGGGCTGAATCAGAGGGGCTGAAACAGTGGGGCTGAAACAGAGGGCGAGAAACAAAGGGGCTGAAACAGCGGGCGAGAAACAGAGGGCGAGAAACAGAGCGGCTGAAACAGAGGGGCTGATACAGACGGGCTGAAACAGAGAGCCTGAAACAGAGGGCGATAAACAGAGGGGCTGAAACAGAGGGCGAAAAACTAAGGGCTGAAACAGAGGGTGAGAAACAGGGGGTGAGAAATAGATGGCGAAAAACAGAGGGGCTGAAACAGAGGGGCTGAATCAGAGGGGCTGAAACAGAGGGGCTGAATCAGAGGGGCTGAAACAGAGGGGCTGAATCAGAGGGGCTGAAACAGAGAGCGAGAAACAGAGGGCCTGAAACAGAGGGCGAGAAACAGAGGGGCTGAAACAGAGGGACTGAAACAGAGGGCTGAAACAGAGGGCGAGAAACAGAGGGGCTGAAACAGAGGGCGAGAAACAGAGGGGCTGAATCAGAGGGGCTGAAACAGAGGGTGAGAAACAGAGGGGCTGAAACAGAGGGCGAGAAACAGAGTGGCTGAAACAGACGGGCTGAAACAGAGGGGCTGAAACAGAGGGCGAGAAACAGAGGGGCTGAAACAGAGGGCGAGAAACAGAGGGGCTGAAACAGAGGGGCTGAAACAGAGGGGCTGAAACAGAGGGGCTGAAACAGAGGTGCTGGAACAGAGGCGGAGAAACAGAGGGGCTGGAACAGAGGGGCTGAATCAGCGGGGCTGAAACAGTGGGCGAGAAACAGAGGGGCTGAAACAGAGGGCGAGAAACAGAGGCGCTGAAACAGAGGGGCTGAAACAGAGGGGCTGAAACAGTGGGGCTGAAACAGAGGGCGAGAAACAGAGGGGCTGAAACAGAGGGCGAGAAACAGAGGGGCTGAAACAGAGTGGCGGGAAACAGAGTGGTTGAATCAGTAGGGGCTGAATTAGAGGGGCTGAATCAGAGGGGCTGAAACAGAGGGTGAGAAACAGAGGGGCTGACACAGAGGGGCTGAAACAGAGGGGCTGAAACAGAAGGCGAGAAACTGAGGGGCTGAATCAGAGGGGCTGAATCGGAGCGGCTGAATCAGAGGGGCTGAAACAGAGGGGCTGAATCAGAGGGGCTGAAACAGAGGGCGAGACACAGAGGGGCTGAAACAGAGGGCGAGAATCAGAGGGGCTGAAACAGAGGGCGAGAAACAGAGGGGCTGAAACAGAGGGGCTGAAACAGACGGGCTGAAACAGAGAGCCTGAAACAGAGGGCAAGAAACAGAGGGGCTGAAACAGAGGGGCTGAAACAGAGGGGCTGAAACAGAGGGCGAGAAACAGAGGGTGGGAAATAGAGGGCGAGAAACAGAGGGGCTGAAACAGAGGGGCTGAAACAGAGTGGCTGAAACAGAGGGGCTGAATCAGAGGGGCAGAAACAGAGGGGCTGAATCAGAGGGGCTGAAACAGAGGGCGAGAAACAGAGGGCCTGAAACAGAGGGCGAGAAACAGAGGGGCTGAAACAGAGGGCGAGAAACAGAGTGGCTGAAACAGAGGGTCTGAAACAGAGGGGCTGAAACAGAGGGCGAGAAACAGAGGGGCTGAAACAGAGGGCGAGAATCAGAGGGGCTGAATCAGAGGGGCTGAAACAGAGGGTGAGAAACCGAGGGGCTGAAACAGAGGGCGAGAAACAGAGTGGCTGAAACAGACGGTCTGAAACAGAGGGGCTGAAACAGAGGGCGAGAAACAGAGGGCCTGAAACAGAGGGCGAGAAACAGAGGGGCTGAAACAGAGGGCGAGAAACAGAGGGGCTGAAACAGAGGGGCTGAAACAGAGGGGCTAAAACAGAGTGGCTGAAACAGAGGGGCTGTAAAAGAGGGGCTGGAACAGAGGGGGAGAAACAGAGGGGCTGAAACAGCGGGGCTGAATCAGAGGGGCTGGAACAGAGGGCGAGAAACAGAGGGGCTGAAACAGAGGGCGAGAAACAGAGGCGCTGAAACAGAGGGGCTGAAACAGAGGGGCTGAAACAGTGGGGCTGAAACAGAGGGCGAGAAACAGAGGGGCTGAAACAGAGGGTCTGAAACAGAGGGCGAGAAACAGAGGGGCGGGAAACAGAGGGGCTGAATCAGAGGGGCTGAATCAGATGGGCTGAATCAGAGGGGCTGAATCAGATGGGCTGAAACAGAGGGTGAGAAACAGAGGGGCTGAAACAGAGGGGCTGAAACAGAGGGCGAGAAACCGAGGGGCTGAAACAGAGGGGCTGAATCAGAGGGGCTGAATCAGATGGGCTGAAACAGAGGGTGAGAAACAGAGGGGCTGAAACAGAGGGGCTGAAACAGAGGGCGAGAAACCGAGGGGCTGAATCAGAGGGGCTGAATCAGAGGGGCTGAATCAGAGGGGCTGAAGCAGAGGGGCTGAATCAGAGGGGATGAAACAGAGGGCGAGAATCAGAGGGGCAGAAACAGAGGGCGAGAAATAGAGGGGCTGGAACAGAGGGGCTGAAACAGAGGGGCTGAATCAGAGGGGCTGATTCAGAGGGGCTGAAACAGAGGGGCTAAATCAGCGGTGCTGAAACAGAGGGCGAGAAACAGCGGGGCTGAAACAGAGGGCGAGAAACAGAGGGGCAGAAACTGAGGGCGAGAAACAGAGGGGCTGAAACAGAGGGGCTGAAACAGAGGGCGAGAAACAGAGTGGGTGAAAAAGAGGGCGAGAAACAGAGGGGCTGAAACAGAGGGCGAGAAACAGAGGGGCTGAAACAGAGGAGCTGAAACAGAGGGTCTGAAACAGAGGGTCTGAAACACAGGGCGAGAAACAGAGGGGCTGAATCAGAGGGGCTGAATCAGAGGGGCTGAAACAGAGGGGCTGAAACAGAGGGCGAGAAACAAAGGGGCTGAAACAGCGGGCGAGAAACAGAGGGGCTGAAACAGAGGGGCTGAAACAGAGGGGCTGAAACAGAGGGCGAGAAACAGAGGGGCTGAATCAGAGGGGCTGAATCAGAGGGGCTGAAACAGTGGGGCTGAAACAGAGGGCGAGAAACAAAGGGGCTGAAACAGCGGGCGAGAAACAGAGGGCGTGAAACAGAGGGGCTGAAACAGAGGGCGAGAAACAGACGGTGAGAAATAGAGGGCGAGAAACAGAGGGGCTGAAACAGAGGGGCTGAAACAGAGGGGCTGAATCAGAGGGGCAGAAACAGAGGGGCTGAATCAGAGGGGCTGAAACAGAGGGCGAGAAACAGAGGGCCTGAAACAGAGGGCGAGAAACAGAGGGGCTGAAACAGAGGGCGAGAAACAGAGGGGCTGAAACAGAGGGTCTGAAACAGAGGGGCTTAAACAGAGGGCGAGAAACAGAGGGGCTGAAACAGAGGGCGAGAAACAGAGGGGCTGAATCAGAGGGGCTGAAACAGAGGGTGAGAAACAGAGTGGCTGAAACAGAGGTCGAGAAACAGAGTGGCTGAAACAGACGGTCTGAAACAGAGGGGCTGAAACAGAGGGCGAGAAACAGAGGGCCTGAAACAGAGGGCGAGAAACAGAGGGGCTGAAACAGAGGGCGAGAAACAGAGGGGCTGAAACAGAGGGGCTGAAACAGAGGGGCTAAAACAGAGTGGCTGAAACAGAGGGGCTGTAAAAGAGGGGCTGGAACAGAGGGGGAGAAACAGAGGGGCTGAAACAGCAGGGCTGAATCAGAGGGGCTGAAACAGAGGACGAGAAACAGAGGGGCTGAAACAGAGGGCGAGAAACAGAGGCGCTGAAACAGATGGGCTGAAACAGAGGGGCTGAAACAGTGGGGCTGAAACAGAGGGCGAGAAACAGAGGGGCTGAAACAGAGGGCGAGAAACAGAGGGGCTGAAACAGAGGTGCGGGAAACAGAGGGGCTGAATCAGAGGGGCTGAATCAGAGGGGCTGAATCAGATGGGCTGAAACAGAGGGTGAGAAACAGAGGGGCTGAAACAGAGGGGCTGAAACAGAGGGGCTGAATCAGAGGGGCTGAAGCAGAGGGGCTGAATCAGAGGGGCTGAAACAGAGGGGCTGGAACAGAGGGGGAGAAACAGAGGGGCTGAAACAGAGGGGCTGAATCAGAGGGGCTGAAACAGAGGGCGAGAAACAGAGGCGCTGAAACAGAGGTGCTGAAACAGAGGGGCTGAAACAGAGGGGCTGAAACAGAGGGCGAGAAACAGAGGGGCTGAAACAGAGGGTCTGAAACAGAGGGCGAGAAACAGAGGGGCGGGAAACAGAGGGGCTGAATCAGAGGGGCTGAATCAGAGGGGCTGAATCAGATGGGCTGAAACAGAGGGTGACAAAACAGAGGGGCTGAAACAGAGGGGCTGAAACAGAGGGCGAGAAACAGAGGGGCAGAATCAGAGGGGCTGAATCAGAGGGGCTGAATCAGAGGGGCTGAAGCAGAGGGGCTGAATCAGAGGGGATGAAACAGAGGGCGAGAAACAGAGGGGCAGAAACAGAGGGCGAGAAACAGAGGGGCTGGAACAGAGGGGCTGAAACAGAGGGGCTGAATCAGAGGGGCTGATTCAGAGGGGCTGAAACAGAGGGGCTGAATCAGCGGGGCTGAAACAGAGGGCGAGAAACAGCGGGGCTGAAACAGAGGGCGAGAAACAGAGGGGCAGAAACTGAGGGCGAGAAACAGAGGGGCTGAAACAGAGGGGCTGAAACAGAGGGCGAGAAACAGAGTGGGTGAAAAAGAGGGCGAGAAACAGAGGGGCTGAAACAGAGGGCGAGAAACAGAGGGGCTGAAACAGAGGAGCTGAAACAGAGGGTCTGAAACACAGGGCGAGAAACAGAGGGGCTGAATCAGAGGGGCTGAATCAGAGGGGCTGAAACAGAGGGGCTGAAACAGAGGGCGAGAAACAAAGGGGCTGAAACAGCGGGCGAGAAACAGAGGGGCTGAAACAGAGGGGGTGAAACAGAGGGGCTGAAACAGAGGGCGAGAAACAGAGGGGCTGAATCAGAGGGGCTGAATCAGAGGGGCTGAAACAGTGGGGCTGAAACAGAGGGCGAGAAACAAACGGGCTGAAACAGCGGGCGAGAAACAGAGGGCGAGAAACAGACGGGCTGAAACAGAGGGCGAGAAACAGACGGTGAGAAATAGAGGGCGAGAAACAGAGGGGCTGAAACAGAGGGGCTGAAACAGAGGGGCTGAATCAGAGGGGCAGAAACAGAGGGGCTGAATCAGAGGGGCTGAAACAGAGGGCGAGAAACAGAGGGCCTGAAACAGAGGGCGAGAAACAGAGGGGCTGAAACAGAGGGCGAGAAACAGAGGGGCTGAAACAGAGGGTCTGAAACAGAGGGGCTGAAACAGAGGGCGAGAAACAGAGGGGCTGAAACAGAGGGCGAGAAACAGAGGGGCTGAATCAGAGGGGCTGAAACAGAGGGTGAGAAACAGAGTGGCTGAAACAGAGGTCGAGAAACAGAGTGGCTGAAACAGACGGTCTGAAACAGAGGGGCTGAAACAGAGGGCGAGAAACAGAGGGCCTGAAACAGAGGGCGAGAAACAGAGGGGCTGAAACAGAGGGCGAGAAACAGAGGGGCTGAAACAGAGGGGCTGAAACAGAGGGGCTAAAACAGAGTGGCTGAAACAGAGGGGCTGTAAAAGAGGGGTTGGAACAGAGGGGGAGAAACAGAGGGGCTGAAACAGCGGGGCTGAATCAGAGGGGCTGAAACAGAGGACGAGAAACAGAGGGGCTGAAACAGAGGGCGAGAAACAGAGGCGCTGAAACAGAGGGGCTGAAACAGAGGGGCTGAAACAGTGGGGCTGAAACAGATGGCGAGAAACAGAGGGGCTGAAACAGAGGGCGAGAAACAGAGGGGCTGAAACAGAGGGGCGGGAAACAGAGGGGCTGAATCAGAGGGGCTGAATCAGAGGGGCTGAATCAGATGGGCTGAAACAGAGGGTGAGAAACAGAGGGGCTGAAACAGAGGGGCTGAAACAGAGGGGCTGAATCAGAGGGGCTGAAGCAGAGGGGCTGAATCAGAGGGGCTGAAACAGAGGGGCTGGAACAGAGGGGGTGAAACAGAGGGGCTGAAACAGAGGGGCTGAATCAGAGGGGCTGAAACAGAGGGCGAGAAACAGAGGCGCTGAAACAGAGGTGCTGAAACAGATGGGCTGAAACAGAGGGGCTGAAACAGAGGGCGAGAAACAGAGGGGCTGAAACAGAGGGCGAGAAACAGAGGGGCTCAATCAGAGGGGCTGAATCAGAGGGGCTGAATCAGAGGGGCTGAAACAGAGGGTGAGAAACAGAGGGGCTGAAACAGAGGGGCTGAAACAGAGGGGCTGAAACAGAGGGTGAGAAACAGAGGGGCTGAATCAGAGGGGCTGAATCAGAGGGGCTGAATCAGAGGGGCTGGAACAGAGGGGCTGAATCAGAGGTGCTGAAACCGTGGGCGAGAAACAGAGGGGCTGAAACAGAGGGCGAGAATCAGAGGGGCTGAAACAGAGGGCGAGAAAAAGAGGGGCTGAAACAGAGGGGCTGAAACAGAGGGGCTGAAACAGAGGGGCTGAATCAGAGGGGCTGATTCAGAGGGGCTGAAACAGAGGGGCTGAATCAGCGGGGCTGAAACAGAGGGCGAGAAACAGCGGGGCTGAAACAGAGGGCGAGAAACAGAGGGGCAGAAACAGAGGGCGAGAAACAGAGGGGCTGAAACAGAGGGGCTGAAACAGAGGGCGAGAACAGAGGGGCTGAATCAGAGGGGCTGAAACAGAGGGTGAGAAACAGAGGGGCTGAAACAGAGGGCGAGAAACAGAGTGGCTGAAACAGACGGGCTGAAACAGAGGGGCTGAAACAGAGGGCGAGAAACAGAGGGGCTGAAACAGAGGGCGAGAAACAGAGGGGCTGAAACAGAGGGGCTGAAACAGAGGGGCTGAAACAGAGTGGCTGAAACAGAGGGGCTGAAACAGAGGTGCTGGAACAGAGGCGGAGAAACAGAGGGGCTGGAACAGAGGGGCTGAATCAGCGGGGCTGAAACAGTGGGCGAGAAACAGAGGGGCTGAAACAGAGGGCGAGAAACAGAGGCGCTGAAACAGAGGGGCTGAAACAGAGGGGCTGAAACAGTGGGGCTGAAACAGAGGGCGAGAAACAGAGGGGCTGAAACAGAGGGCGAGAAACAGAGGGGCTGAAACAGAGTGGCGGGAAACACAGTGGTTGAATCAGTAGGGGCTGAATTAGAGGGGCTGAATCAGAGGGGCTGAAACAGAGGGTGAGAAACAGAGCGGCTGACACAGAGGGGCTGAAACAGAGGGGCTGAAACAGAAAGCGAGAAACAGAGGGGCTGAATCAGAGGGGCTGAATCAGAGCGGCTGAATCAGAGGGGCTGAAACAGAGGGGCTGAATCAGAGGAGCTGAAACAGAGGGCGAGACACAGAGGGGCTGAAACAGAGGGCGAGAATCAGAGGGGCTGAAACAGAGGGCGAGAAACAGAGGGGCTGAAACAGAGGGGCTGAAACAGACGGGCTGAAACAGAGAGCCTGAAACAGAGGGCAAGAAACAGAGGGGCTGAAACAGAGGGGCTGAAACAGAGGGCGAGAAACAGAGGGTGAGAAATAGAGGGCGAGACACAGAGGGGCTGAAACAGAGGGGCTGAAACAGAGTGGCTGAAACAGAGGGTCTGAATCAGAGGGGCAGAAACAGAGGGGCTGAATCAGAGGGGCTGAAACAGAGGGCGAGAAACAGAGGGCCTGAAACAGAGGGCGAGAAACAGAGGGGCTGAAACAGAGGGCGAGAAACAGAGTGGCTGAAACAGAGGGTCTGAAACAGAGGGGCTGAAACAGAGGGCGAGAAACAGAGGGGCTGAAACAGAGGGCGAGAAACAGAGGGGCTGAATCAGAGGGTCTGAAACAGAGGGTGAGAAACAGAAGGGCTGAAACAGAGGGCGAGAAACAGAGTGGCTGAAACAGACGGTCTGAAACAGAGGGGCTGAAACAGAGGGCGAGAAATAGAGGGCTTGAAACAGAGGGCGAGAAACAGAGGGGCTGAAACAGAGGGCGAGAAACAGAGGGGCTGAAACAGAGGGGCTAAAACAGAGTGGCTGAAACAGAGGGGCTGTAAAAGAGGGGCTGGAACAGAGGGGGAGAAACAGAGGGGCTGAAACAGCGGGGCTGAATCAGAGGGGCTGAAACAGAGGGCGAGAAACAGAGGGGCTGAAACAGAGGGCGAGAAACAGAGGCGCTGAAACAGAGGGGCTGAAACAGAGGGGCTGAAACAGTGGGGCTGAAACAGAGGGCGAGAAACAGAGGGGCTGAAACAGAGGGTCTGAAACAGAGGGCGAGAAACAGAGGGGCGGGAAACAGAGGGGCTGAATCAGAGGGGCTGAATCAGAGGGGTTGAATCAGATGGGCTGAAACAGAGGGTGAGAAACAGAGGGGCTGAAACAGAGGGGCTGAAACAGAGGGGCTGAAACAGAGGGCGAGAAACAGAGGGGCTGAATCAGAGGGGCTGAATCAGAGGGGCTGAATCAGAGGGGCTGAAGCAGAGGGGCTGAATCAGAGGGGATGAAACAGAGGGCGAGAAACAGAGGGGCAGAAACAGAGGGCGAGAAACAGAGGGGCTGAAACAGAGGGGCTGAAACAGAGGGGCTGAATCAGAGGGGCTGATTCAGAGGGGCTGAAACAGAGGGGCTGAATCAGCGGGGCTGAAACAGAGGGCGAGAAACAGCGGGGCTGAAACAGAGGGCGAGAAACAGAGGGGCAGAAACTGAGGGCGAGAAACAGAGGGGCTGAAACAGAGGGGCTGAAACAGAGGGCGAGAAACAGAGTGGGTGAAAAAGAAGGCGAGAAACAGAGGGGCTGAAACAGAGGGCGAGAAACAGAGGGGCTGAAACAGAGGAGCTGAAACAGAGGGTCTGAAACAGAGGGTCTGAAACACAGGGCGAGAAACAGAGGGGCTGAATCAGAGGGGCTGAATCAGAGGGGCTGAAACAGAGGGGCTGAAACAGAGGGCGAGAAACAAAGGGGCTGAAACAGCGGGCGAGAAACAGAGGGGCTGAAACAGAGGGGCTGAAACAGAGGGGCTGAAACAGAGGGCGAGAAACAGAGGGGCTGAATCAGAGGGGCTGAATCAGAGGGGCTGAAACAGTGGGGCTGAAACAGAGGGGCTGAAACAGAGGGCGAGAAACAAAGGGGCTGAAACAGCGGGCGAGAAACAGAGGGCGAGAAACAGAGGGGCTGAAACAGAGGGCGAGAAACAGACGGTGAGAAATAGAGGGCGAGAAACAGAGGGGCTGAAACAGAGGGGCTGAAACAGAGGGGCTGAATCAGAGGGGCAGAAACAGAGGGGCTGAATCAGAGGGGCTGAAACAGAGGGCGAGAAACAGAGGGCCTGAAACAGAGGGCGAGAAACAGAGGGGCTGAAACAGAGGGCGAGAAACAGAGGGGCTGAAACAGAGGGTCTGAAACAGAGGGGCTGAAACAGAGGGCGAGAAACAGAGGGGCTGAAACAGAGGGCGAGAAACAGAGGGGCTGAATCAGAGGGGCTGAAACAGAGGGTGAGAAACAGAGTGGCTGAAACAGAGGTCGAGAAACAGAGTGGCTGAAACAGACGGTCTGAAACAGAGGGGCTGAAACAGAGGGCGAGAAACAGAGGGGCTGAAACAGAGGGCGAGAAACAGAGGGGCTGAAACAGAGGGGCTGAAACAGAGGGGCTAAAACAGAGTGGCTGAAACAGAGGGGCTGTAAAGGAGGGGCTGGAACAGAGGGGGAGAAACAGAGGGGCTGAAACAGCGGGGCTGAATCAGAGGGGCTGAAACAGAGGACGAGAAACAGAGGGGCTGAAACAGAGTGCGAGAAACAGAGGCGCTGAAACAGAGGGGCTGAAACAGAGGGGCTGAAACAGTGGGGCTGAAACAGAGGGCGAGAAACAGAGGGGCTGAAACAGAGGGCGAGAAGCAGAGGGGCTGAAACAGAGGGGCTGAATCAGAGGGGCTGAATCAGAGGTGCTGAATCAGATGGGCTGAAACAGAGGGTGAGAAACAGAGGGGCTGAAACAGAGGGGCTGAAACAGAGGGGCTGAATCAGAGGGGCTGAAGCAGAGGGGCTGAATCAGAGGGGCTGAAACAGAGGGGCTGGAACAGAGGGGGAGAAACAGAGGGGCTGAAACAGAGGGGCTGAATCAGAGGGGCTGAAACAGAGGGCGAGAAACAGAGGCGCTGAAACAGAGGGGCGGGAAACAGAGGGGCTGAATCAGAGGGGCTGAATCAGAGGTGCTGAATCAGATGGGCTGAAACAGAGGGTGAGAAACAGAGGGGCTGAAACAGAGGGCGAGAAGCAGAGGGGCTGAAACAGAGGGGCGGGAAACAGAGGGGCTGAATCAGAGGGGCTGAATCAGAGGTGCTGAATCAGATGGGCTGAAACAGAGGGTGAGAAACAGAGGGGCTGAAACAGAGGGGCTGAAACAGAGGGGCTGAATCAGAGGGGCTGAAGCAGAGGGGCTGAATCAGAGGGGCTGAAACAGAGGGGCTGGAACAGAGGGGGAGAAACAGAGGGGCTGAAACAGAGGGGCTGAATCAGAGGGGCTGAAACAGAGGGCGAGAAACAGAGGCGCTGAAACAGAGGTGCTGAAACAGAGGGGCTGAAACAGAGGGGCTGAAACAGAGGGCGAGAAACAGAGGGGCTGAAACAGAGGGCGAGAAACAGAGGGGCTGAATCAGAGGGGCTGAATCAGAGGGGCTGAATCAGAGGGGTTGAAACATAGGGTGAGAAACAGAGGGGCTGAAACAGAGGGGCTGAAACAGAGGGGCTGAAACAGAGGGTGGGAAACAGAGGGGCTGAATCAGAGGGGCTGAATCAGAGGGGCTGAATCAGAGGGGCTGGAACAGAGGGGCTGAATCAGAGGGGCTGAAACCGTGGGCGAGAAACAGAGGGGCTGAAACAGAGGGCGAGAATCAGAGGGGCTGAAACAGAGGGGCTGAAACAGACGGGCTGAAACAGAGAGCCTGAAACAGAGGGCAAGAAACAGAGGGGCTGAAACAGAGGGGCTGAAACAGAGGGCGAGAAACAGAGGGGCTGAAACAGAGGGCGAGAAACAGAGGGGCTGAAACAGAGGGGCTGAAACAGAGGGGCTGAAACAGAGTGGCTGAAACAGAGGGGCTGAAACAGAGGTGCTGGAACAGAGGCGGAGAAACAGAGGGGCTGGAACAGAGGGGCTGAATCAGCGGGGCTGAAACAGTGGGCGAGAAACAGAGGGGCTGAAACAGAGGGCGAGAAACAGAGGCGCTGAAACAGAGGGGCTGAAACAGAGGGGCTGAAACAGTGGGGCTGAAACAGAGGGCGAGAAACAGAGGGGCTGAAACAGAGGGCGAGAAACAGAGGGGCTGAATCAGAGGGGCTGAATCAGATGGGCTGAAACAGAGGGTGAGAAACAGAGGGGCTGAAACAGAGGGGCTGAAACAGAGGGGCTGAAACAGAGGGGCTGAATCAGAGGGGCTGAATCAGAGGGGCTGAAACAGAGGGGCTGAATCAGAGGGGCTGAAACAGAGGGCGAGACACAGAGGGGCTGAAACAGAGGGCGAGAATCAGAGGGGCTGAAACAGAGGGCGAGAAACAGAGGGGCTGAAACAGAGGGGCTGAAACAGACGGGCTGAAACAGAGAGCCTGAAACAGAGGGCAAGAAACAGAGGGGCTGAAACAGAGGGGCTGAAACAGAGGGGCTGAAACAGAGGGCGAGAAACAGAGGGTGAGAAATAGAGGGCGAGACACAGAGGGGCTGAAACAGAGGGGCTGAAACAGAGTGGCTGAAACAGAGGGTCTGAATCAGAGGGGCAGAAACAGAGGGGCTGAATCAGAGGGGCTGAAACAGAGGGCGAGAAACAGAGGGCCTGAAACAGAGGGCGAGAAACAGAGGGGCTGAAACAGAGGGCGAGAAACAGAGTGGCTGAAACAGAGGGTCTGAAACAGAGGGGCTGAAACAGAGGGCGAGAAACAGAGGGGCTGAAACAGAGGGCGAGAAACAGAGGGGCTGAATCAGAGGGCGAGAAACAGAGTGGCTGAAACAGACGGTCTGAAACAGAGGGGCTGAAACAGAGGGCGAGAAATAGAGGGCTTGAAACAGAGGGCGAGAAACAGAGGGGCTGAAACAGACGGCGAGAAACAGAGGGGCTGAAACAGAGGGGCTGAAACAGAGGGGCTAAAACAGAGTGGCTGAAACAGAGGGGCTGTAAAAGAGGGGCTGGAACAGAGGGGGAGAAACAGAGGGGCTGAAACAGCGGGGCTGAATCAGAGGGGCTGAAACAGAGGGCGAGAAACAGAGGGGCTGAAACAGAGGGCGAGAAACAGAGGCGCTGAAACAGAGGGGCTGAAACAGAGGGGCTGAAACAGTGGGGCTGAAACAGAGGGCGAGAAACAGAGGGGCTGAAACAGAGGGTCTGAAACAGAGGGCGAGAAACAGAGGGGCGGGAAACAGAGGGGCTGAATCAGAGGGGCTGAATCAGAGGGGTTGAATCAGATGGGCTGAAACAGAGGGTGAGAAACAGAGAGGCTGAAACAGAGGGGCTGAAACAGAGGGGCTGAAACAGAGGGCGAGAAACAGAGGGGCTGAATCAGAGGGGCTGAATCAGAGGGGCTGAATCAGAGGGGCTGAAGCAGAGGGGCTGAATCAGAGGGGATGAAACAGAGGGCGAGAAACAGAGGGGCAGAAACAGAGGGCGAGAAACAGAGGGGCTGAAACAGAGGGGCTGAATCAGAGGGGCTGATTCAGAGGGGCTGAAACAGAGGGGCTGAATCAGCGGGGCTGAAACAGAGGGCGAGAAACAGCGGGGCTGAAACAGAGGGCGAGAAACAGAGGGGCAGAAACTGAGGGCGAGAAACAGAGGGGCTGAAACAGAGGGGCTGAAACAGAGGGCGAGAAACAGAGTGGGTGAAAAAGAGGGCGAGAAACAGAGGGGCTGAAACAGAGGGCGAGAAACAGAGGGGCTGAAACAGAGGAGCTGAAACAGAGGGTCTGAAACAGAGGGTCTGAAACACAGGGCGAGAAACAGAGGGGCTGAATCAGAGGGGCTGAATCAGAGGGGCTGAAACAGAGGGGCTGAAACAGAGGGCGAGAAACAAAGGGGCTGAAACAGCGGGCGAGAAACAGAGGGGCTGAAACAGAGGGGCTGAAACAGAGGGCGAGAAACAGAGGGGCTGAATCAGAGGGGCTGAATCAGAGGGGCTGAAACAGTGCGGCTGAAACAGAGGGCGAGAAACAAAGGGGCTGAAACAGCGGGCGAGAAACAGAGGGCGAGAAACAGAGGGGCTGAAACAGAGGGCGAGAAAAAGACGGTGAGAAATAGAGGGCGAGTAACAGAGGGGCTGAAACAGAGGGGCTGAAACAGAGGGGCTGAATCAGAGGGGCATAAACAGAGGGGCTGAATCAGAGGGGCTGAAACAGAGGGCGAGAAACAGAGGGCCTGAAACAGAGGGCGAGAAACAGAGGGGCTGAAACAGAGGGCGAGAAACAGAGGGGCTGAAACAGAGGGTCTGAAACAGAGGGGCTGAAACAGAGGGCGAGAAACAGAGGGGCTGAAACAGAGGGCGAGAAACAGAGGGGCTGAATCAGAGGGGCTGAAACAGAGGGTGAGAAACAGAGTGGCTGAAACAGAGGTCGAGAAACAGAGTGGCTGAAACAGACGGTCTGAAACAGAGGGGCTGAAACAGAGGGCGAGAAACAGAGGGGCTGAAACAGAGGGCGAGAAACAGAGGGGCTGAAACAGAGGGGCTGAAACAGAGGGGCTAAAACAGAGTGGCTGAAACAGAGTGGCTGTAAAGGAGGGGCTGGAACAGAGGGTGAGAAACAGAGGGGCTGAAACAGCGGGGCTGAATCAGAGGGGCTGAAACAGAGGACGAGAAACAGAGGGGCTGAAACAGAGGGCGAGAAACAGAGGCGCTGAAACAGAGGGGCTGAAACAGAGGGGCTGAAACAGTGGGGCTGAAACAGAGGGCGACAAACAGAGGGGCTGAAACAGAGGGCGAGAAGCAGAGGGGCTGAAACAGAGGGGCGGGAAACAGAGGGGCTGAATCAGAGGGGCTGAATCAGAGGTGCTGAATCAGATGGGCTGAATCAGATGGGCTGAAACAGAGGGTGAGAAACAGAGGGGCTGAAACAGAGGGGCTGAAACAGAGGGGCTGAAACAGAGGGGCTGAAGCAGAGGGGCTGAATCAGAGGGGCTGAAACAGAGGGGCTGGAACAGAGGGGGAGAAACAGAGGGGCTGAAACAGAGGGGCTGAATCAGAGGGGCTGAAACAGAGGGCGAGAAACAGAGGCGCTGAAACAGAGGTGCTGAAACAGAGGGGCTGAAACAGAGGGGCTGAAACAGAGGGCGAGAAACAGAGGGGCTGAAACAGAGGGCGAGAAACAGAGGGGCTGAATCAGAGGGGCTGAATCACAGGGGCTGAATCAGAGGGGCTGAAACAGAGGGTGAGAAACAGAGGGGCTGAAACAGAGGGGCTGAAACAGAGGGGCTGAAACAGAGGGTGAGAAACAGAGGGGCTGAATCAGAGGGGCTGAATCAGAGAGGCTGAATCAGAGGGGCTGGAACAGAGGGGCTGAATCAGAGGGGCTGAAACCGTGGGCGAGAAACAGAGGGGCTGAAACAGGGCGAGAATCAGAGGGGCTGAAACAGAGGGCGAGAAACAGAGGGGCTGAAACAGAGGGGCTGAAACAGAGGGGCTGAAACAGAGGGGCTGAATCAGAGGGGCTGATTCAGAGGGGCTGAAACAGAGGGGCTGAATCAGCGGGGCTGAAACAGAGGGCGAGAAACAGCGGGGCTGAAACAGAGGGCGAGAAACAGAGGGGCAGAAACAGAGGGCGAGAAACAGAGGGGCTGAAACAGAGGGGCTGAAACAGAGGGCGAGAAACAGAGGGGCTGAAACAGAGGGCGAGAAACAGAGGGGCAGAAACAGAGGGCGAGAAACAGAGGGGCTGAAACAGAGGGGCTGAAACAGAGGGGCTGAAACAGAGTGGCTGAAACAGAGGGGCTGAAACAGAGGTGCTGGAACAGAGGCGGAGAAACAGTGGGGCTGAAACAGAGGTGCTGAAACAGTGGGGCTGAAACAGAGGGCGAGAAACAGAGGGGCTGAAACAGAGGGCGAGAAACAGAGGGGCTGAAACAGAGTGGCGGGAAACAGAGTGGTTGAATCAGTAGGGGCTGAAATAGAGGGGCTGAATCAGAGGGGCTGAAACAGAGGGTGAGAAACAGAGGGGCTGACACAGAGGGGCTGAAACAAAGGGGCTGAAACAGAGGGCAAGAAACAGAGGGGCTGAAACAGAGGGGCTGAAACAGAGGGGCTGAAACAGAGGGCGAGAAACAGAGGGTGAGAAATAGAGGGCGAGAAACAGAGGGGCTGAAACAGAGGGGCTGAAACAGAGTGGCTGAAACAGAGGGTCTGAATCAGAGGGGCTGAAACAGAGGGCGAGAAACAGAGGGCCTGAAACAGAGGGCGAGAAACAGAGGGGCTGAAACAGAGGGCGAGAAACAGAGTGGCTGAAACAGAGGGTCTGAAACAGAGGGGCTGAAACAGAGGGCGAGAAACAGAGGGGCTGAAACAGAGGGCGAGAAACAGAGGGGCTGAATCAGAGGGGCTGAAACAGAGGGTGAGAAACAGAGTGGCTGAAACAGAGGGCGAGAAACAGAGTGGCTGAATCAGACGGTCTGAAACAGAGGGGCTGAAACAGAGGGCGAGAAACAGAGGGCCTGAAACAGAGGGCGAGAAACAGAGGGGCTGAAACAGAGGGCGAGAAACAGAGGGGATGAAACAGAGGGGCTGAAACAGAGGGGCTAAAACAGAGTGGATGAAACAGAGGGGCTGTAAAAGAGGGGCTGGAACAGAGGGGGAGAAACAGAGGGGCTGAAACAGCGGGGCTGAATCAGAGGGGCTGAAACAGAGGGCGAGAAACAGAGGGGCTGAAACAGAGGGCGAGAAACAGAGGCGCTCAAACAGAGGGGCTGAAACAGAGGGGCTGAAACAGTGGGGCTGAAACAGAGGGCGAGAAACAGAGGGGCTGAAACAGAGGGTCTGAAACAGAGGGCGAGAAACAGAGGGGCGGGAAACAGAGGGGCTGAATCAGAGGGGCTGAATCAGAGGGGCTGAATCAGATGGGCTGAAACAGAGGGTGAGAAACAGAGGGGCTGAAACAGAGGGGCTGAAACAGAGGGCGAGAAACAGAGGGGCTGAATCAGAGGGGCTGAATCAGAGGGGCTGAATCAGAGGGGCTGAAGCAGAGGGGCTAAATCAGAGGGGATGAAAAAGAGGGCGAGAAACAGAGGGGCAGAAACAGAGGGCGAGAAACAGAGGGGCTGAAACAGAGGGGCTGATACAGAGGGGCTGAATCAGAGGGGCTGATTCAGAGGGGCTGAAACAGAGGGGCTGAATCAGCGGGGCTGAAACAGAGGGCGAGAAACAGCGGGGCTGAAACAGAGGGCGAGAAACAGAGGGGCAGAAACTGAGGGCGAGAAACAGAGGGGCTGAAACAGAGGGGCTGAAACAGAGGGCGAGAAACAGAGTGGGTGAAAAAGAGGGCGAGAAACAGAGGGGCTGAAACAGAGGGCGAGAAACAGAGGGGCTGAAACAGAGGAGCTGAAACAGAGGGTCTGAAACAGACGGTCTGAAACACAGGGCGAGAAACAGAGGGGCTGAATCAGAGGGGCTGAATCAGAGGGGCTGAAACAGAGGGGCTGAAAAAGAGGGCGAGAAACAAAGGGGCTGAAACAGCGGGCGAGAAACAGAGGGGCTGAAACAGAGGGGCTGAAACAGAGGGGCTGAAACAGAGGGCGAGAAACAGAGGGGCTGAATCAGAGGGGCTGAAACAGTGGGGCTGAAACAGAGGGCGAGAAACAAACGGGCTGAAACAGCGGGCGAGAAACAGAGGGCGAGAAACAGAGGGGCTGAAACAGAGGGCGAGAAACAGACGGTGAGAAATAGAGGGCGAGTAACAGAGGGGCTGAAACAGAGGGGCTGAAACAGAGGGGCTGAATCAGAGGGGCATAAACAGAGGGGCTGAATCAGAGGGGCTGAAACAGAGGGCGAGAAACAGAGGGCCTGAAACAGAGGGCGAGAAACAGAGGGGCTGAAACAGAGGGCGAGAAACAGAGGGGCAGAAACAGAGGGTCTGAAACAGAGGGGCTGAAACAGAGGGCGAGAAACAGAGGGGCTGAAACAGAGGGCGAGAAACAGAGGGGCTGAATCAGAGGGGCTGAAACAGAGGGCGAGAAACAGAGGGGCTGAAACAGAGGGTCTGAAACAGAGGGCGAGAAACAGAGGGGCGGGAAACAGAGGGGCTGAATCAGAGGGGCTGAATCAGAGGGGCTGAATCAGATGGGCTGAAACAGAGGGTGAGAAACAGAGGGGCTGAAACAGAGGGGCTGAAACAGAGGGGCTGAAACAGAGGGGGAGAAACAGAGGGGCTGAATCAGAGGGGCTGAATCAGAGGGGCTGAATCAGAGGGGCTGAAGCAGAGGGGCTAAATCAGAGGGGATGAAACAGAGGGCGAGAAACAGAGGGGCAGAAACAGAGGGCGAGAAACAGAGGGGCTGAAACAGAGGGGCTGATACAGAGGGGCTGAATCAGAGGGGCTGATTCAGAGGGGCTGAAACAGAGGGGCTGAATCAGCGGGGCTGAAACAGAGTGCGAGAAACAGCGGGGCTGAAACAGAGGGCGAGAAACAGAGGGGCAGAAACTGAGGGCGAGAAACAGAGGGGCTGAAACAGAGGGGCTGAAACAGAGGGCGAGAAACAGAGTGGGTGAAAAAGAGGGCGAGAAACAGAGGGGCTGAAACAGAGGGCGAGAAACAGAGGGGCTGAAAGAGAGGAGCTGAAACAGAGGGTCTGAAACAGACGGTCTGAAACACAGGGCGAGAAACAGAGGGGCTGAATCAGAGGGGCTGAATCAGAGGGGCTGAAACAGAGGGGCTGGAACAGAGGGCGAGAAACAAAGGGGCTGAAACAGCGGGCGAGAAACAGAGGGGCTGAAACAGAGGGGCTGAAACAGAGGGGCTGAAACAGAGGGCGAGAAACAGAGGGGCTGAAACAGAGGGGCTGAAATAGAGGGGCTGAAACAGAGGGGCTGAATCAGAGGGGCTGATTCAGAGGGGCTGAAACAGAGGGGCTGAATCAGCGGGGCTGAAACAGAGGGCGAGAAACAGCGGGGCTGAAACAGAGGGCGAGAAACAGAGGGGCAGAAACAGAGGGCGAGAAACAGAGGGGCTGAAACAGAGGGGCTGAAACAGAGGGCGAGAAACAGAGGGGCTGAAACAGAGGGCGAGAAACAGAGGGGCAGAAACAGAGGGCGAGAAACAGAGGGGCTGAAACAGAGGGGCTGAAACAGAGGGGCTGAAACAGAGTGGCTGAAACAGAGGGGCTGAAACAGAGGTGCTGGAACAGAGGCGGAGAAACAGTGGGGCTGAAACAGAGGTGCTGAAACAGTGGGGCTGAAACAGAGGGCGAGAATCAGAGGGGCTGAAACAGAGGGCGAGAAACAGAGGGGCTGAAACAGAGTGGCGGGAAACAGAGTGGTTGAATCAGTAGGGGCTGAAATAGAGGGGCTGAATCAGAGGGGCTGAAACAGAGGGTGAGAAACAGAGGGGCTGACACAGAGGGGCTGAAACAAAGGGGCTGAAACAGAGGGCAAGAAACAGAGGGGCTGAAACAGAGGGGCTGAAACAGAGGGGCTGAAACAGAGGGCGAGAAACAGAGGGTGAGAAATAGAGGGCGAGAAACAGAGGGGCTGAAACAGAGGGGCTGAAACAGAGTGGCTGAAACAGAGGGTCTGAATCAGAGGGGCAGAAACAGAGGGGCTGAATCAGAGGTGCTGAAACAGAGGGCGAGAAACAGACGGCCTGAAACAGAGGGCGAGAAACAGAGGGGCTGAAACAGAGGGCGAGAAACAGAGTGGCTGAAACAGAGGGTCTGAAACAGAGGGGCTGAAACAGAGGGCGAGAAACAGAGGGGCTGAAACAGAGGGCGAGAAACAGAGGGGCTGAATCAGAGGGGCTGAAACAGAGGGTGAGAAACAGAGGGGCTGAAACAGAGGGCGAGAAACAGAGTGGCTGAATCAGACGGTCTGAAACAGAGGGGCTGAAACAGAGGGCGAGAAACAGAGGGCCTGAAACAGAGGGCGAGAAACAGAGGGGCTGAAACAGAGGGCGAGAAACAGAGGGGATGAAACAGAGGGGCTGAAACAGAGGGGCTAAAACAGAGTGGATGAAACAGAGGGGCTGTAAAAGAGGGGCTGGAACAGAGGGGGAGAAACAGAGGGGCTGAAACAGCGGGGCTGAATCAGAGGGGCTGAAACAGAGGGCGAGAAACAGAGGGGCTGAAACAGAGGGCGAGAAACAGAGGCGCTGAAACAGAGGGGCTGAAACAGAGGGGCTGAAACAGTGGGGCTGAAACAGAGGGCGAGAAACAGAGGGGCTGAAACAGAGGGTCTGAAACAGAGGGCGAGAAACAGAGGGGCGGGAAACAGATGGGCTGAATCAGAGGGGCTGAATCAGAGGGGCTGAATCAGATGGGCTGAAACAGAGGGTGAGAAACAGAGGGGCTGAAACAGAGGGGCTGAAACAGAGGGGCTGAAACAGAGGGCGAGAAACAGAGGGGCTGAATCAGAGGGGCTGAATCAGAGGGGCTGAATCAGAGGGGCTGAAGCAGAGGGGCTAAATCAGAGGGGATGAAACAGAGGGCGAGAAACAGAGGGGCAGAAACAGAGGGCGAGAAACAGAGGGGCTGAAACAGAGGGGCTGATACAGAGGGGCTGAATCAGAGGGGCTGATTCAGAGGGGCTGAAACAGAGGGGCTGAATCAGCGGGGCTGAAACAGAGGGCGAGAAACAGCGGGGCTGAAACAGAGGGCGAGAAACAGAGGGGCAGAAACTGAGGGCGAGAAACAGAGGGGCTGAAACAGAGGGGCTGAAACAGAGGGCGAGAAACAGAGTGGGTGAAAAAGAGGGCGAGAAACAGAGGGGCTGAAACAGAGGGCGAGAAACAGAGGGGCTGAAACAGAGGAGCTGAAACAGAGGGTCTGAAACAGACGGTCTGAAACACAGGGCGAGAAACAGAGGGGCTGAATCAGAGGGGCTGAATCAGAGGGGCTGAAACAGAGGGGCTGAAACAGAGGGCGAGAAACAAAGGGGCTGAAACAGCGGGCGAGAAACAGAGGGGCTGACACAGGGGGGCTGAAACAGAGGGGCTGAAACAGAGGGCGAGAAACAGAGGGGCTGAATCAGAGGGGCTGAAACAGTGGGGCTGAAACAGAGGGCGAGAAACAAACGGGCTGAAACAGCGGGCGAGAAACAGAGGGCGAGAAACAGAGGGGCTGAAACAGAGGGCGAGAAACAGACGGTGAGAAATAGAGGGCGAGTAACAGAGGGGCTGAAACAGAGGGGCTGAAACAGAGGGGCTGAATCAGAGGGGCATAAACAGAGGGGCTGAATCAGAGGGGCTGAAACAGAGGGCGAGAAACAGAGGGCCTGAAACAGAGGGCGAGAAACAGAGGGGCTGAAACAGAGGGCGAGAAACAGAGGGGCAGAAACAGAGGGTCTGAAACAGAGGGGCTGAAACAGAGGGCGAGAAACAGAGGGGCTGAAACAGAGGGCGAGAAACAGAGGGGCTGAATCAGAGGGGCTGAAACAGAGGGCGAGAAACAGAGGGGCTGAAACAGAGGGTCTGAAACAGAGGGCGAGAAACAGAGGGGCGGGAAACAGAGGGGCTGAATCAGAGGGGCTGAATCAGAGGGGCTGAATCAGATGGGCTGAAACAGAGGGTGAGAAACAGAGGGGCTGAAACAGAGGGGCTGAAACAGAGGGGCTGAAACAGAGGGCGAGAAACAGAGGGGCTGAATCAGAGGGGCTGAATCAGAGGGGCTGAATCAGAGGGGCTGAAGCAGAGGGGCTAAATCAGAGGGGATGAAACAGAGGGCGAGAAACAGAGGGGCAGAAACAGAGGGCGAGAAACAGAGGGGCTGAAACAGAGGGGCTGATACAGAGGGGCTGAATCAGAGGGGCTGATTCAGAGGGGCTGAAACAGAGGGGCTGAATCAGCGGGCCTGAAACAGAGGGCGAGAAACAGCGGGGCTGAAACAGAGGGCGAGAAACAGAGGGGCAGAAACTGAGGGCGAGAAACAGAGGGGCTGAAACAGAGGGGCTGAAACAGAGGGCGAGAAACAGAGTGGGTGAAAAAGAGGGCGAGAAACAGAGGGGCTGAAACAGAGGGCGAGAAACAGAGGGGCTGAAACAGAGGAGCTGAAACAGAGGGTCTGAAACAGACGGTCTGAAACACAGGGCGAGAAACAGAGGGGCTGAATCAGAGGGGCTGAATCAGAGGGGCTGAAACAGAGGGGCTGAAACAGAGGGCGAGAAACAAAGGGGCTGAAACAGCGGGCGAGAAACAGAGGGGCTGAAACAGAGGGGCTGAAACAGAGGGGCTGAAACAGAGGGCGAGAAACAGAGGGACTGAATCAGAGGGGCTGAAACAGTGGGGCTGAAACAGAGGGCGAGAAACAAACGGGCTGAAACAGCGGGCGAGAAACAGAGGGCGAGAAACAGAGGGGCTGAAACAGAGGGCGAGAAACAGACGGTGAGAAATAGAGGGCGAGTAACAGAGGGGCTGAAACAGAGGGGCTGAAACAGAGGGGCTGAATCAGAGGGGCATAAACAGAGGGGCTGAATCAGAGGGGCTGAAACAGAGGGCGAGAAACAGAGGGCCTGAAACAGAGGGCGAGAAACAGAGGGGCTGAAACAGAGGGCGAGAAACAGAGGGGCAGAAACAGAGGGTCTGAAACAGAGGGGCTGAAACAGAGGGCGAGAAACAGAGGGGCTGAAACAGAGGGCGAGAAACAGAGGGGCTGAATCAGAGGGGCTGAAACAGAGGGTGAGAAACAGAGTGGCTGAAACAGAGGTCGAGAAACAGAGTGGCTGAAACAGACGGTCTGAAACAGAGGGGCTGAAACAGAGGGCGAGAAACAGAGGGCCTGAAACAGAGGGCGAGAAACAGAGGGGCTGAAACAGAGGGCGAGAAACAGAGGGGCTGAAACAGAGGGGCTGAAACAGAGGGGCTAAAACAGAGTGGCTGAAACAGAGGGGCTGTAAAAGAGGGGCTGGAACAGAGGGGGAGAAACAGAGGGGCTGAAACAGCGGGGCTGAATCAGAGGGGCTGAAACAGAGGACGAGAAACAGAGGGGCTGAAACAGAGGGCGAGAAACAGAGGCGCTGAAACAGAGGGGCTGAAACAGAGGGGCTGAATCAGAGGGGCTGAATCAGAGGTGCTGAATCAGATGGGCTGAAACAGAGGGTGAGAAACAGAGGGGCTGAAACAGAGGGGCTGAAACAGAGGGGCTGAAACAGAGGGGCTGAATCAGAGGGGCTGAAGCAGAGGGGCTGAATCAGAGGGGCTGAAACAGAGGGGCTGGAACAGAGGGGGAGAAACAGAGGGGCTGAAGCAGAGGGGCTGAATCAGAGGGGCTGAAACAGAGGGCGAGAAACAGAGGCGCTGAAACAGAGGTGCTGAAACAGAGGGGCTGAAACAGAGGGGCTGAAACAGAGGGCGAGAAACAGAGGGGCTGAAACAGAGGGCGAGAAACAGAGGGGCTGAATCAGAGGGGCTGAATCAGAGGGGCTGAATCAGAGGGGCTGAAACAGAGGGTGAGAAACAGAGGGGCTGAAACAGAGGGGCTGAAACAGAGGGGCTGAAACAGAGGGTGAGAAACAGAGGGGCTGAATCAGAGGGGCTGAATCAGAGGGGCTGAATCAGAGGGGCTGGAACAGAGGGGCTGAATCAGCGGGGCTGAAACAGAGGGCGAGAAACAGAGGGGCTGAAACAGAGGGGCTGAAACAGAGGGCGAGAATCAGAGGGGCTGAAACAGAGGGCGAGAAACAGAGGGGCTGAAACAGAGGGGCTGAAACAGAGGGGCTGAAACAGAGGGGCTGAATCAGAGGGGCTGATTCAGAGGGGCTGAAACAGAGGGGCTGAATCAGCGGGGCTGAAACAGAGGGTGAGAAACAGCGGGGCTGAAACAGAGGGCGAGAATCAGAGGGGCAGAAACAGAGGGCGAGAAACAGAGGGGCTGAAACAGAGGGGCTGAAACAGAGGGCGAGAAACAGAGGGGCTGAAACAGAGGGCGAGAAACAGAGGGGCAGAAACAGAGGGCGAGAAACAGAGGGGCTGAAACAGAGGGGCTGAAACAGAGGGGCTGAAACAGAGTGGCTGAAACAGAGGGGCTGAAACAGAGGTGCTGGAACAGAGGCGGAGAAATAGAGGGGCTGAAACAGAGGTGCTGAAACAGTGGGGCTGAAACAGAGGGCGAGAAACAGAGGGGCTGAAACAGAGGGCGAGAAACAGAGGGGCTGAAACAGAGTGGCGGGAAACAGAGTGGTTGAATCAGTAGGGGCTGAAATAGAGGGGCTGAATCAGAGGGGCTGAAACAGAGGGTGAGAAACAGAGGGGCTGACACAGAGGGGCTGAAACAGAGGGGCTGAAACAGAAGGCGAGAAACAGAGGGGCTGAATCAGAGGGGCTGAATCAGAGCGGCTGAATCAGAGGGGCTGAAATAGAGGGGCTGAATCAGAGGGGCTGAAACAGAGGGCGAGACACAGACGGGCTGAAACAGAGGGCGAGAATCAGAGGGGCTGAAACAGAGGGCGAGAAACAGAGGGGCTGAAACAGAGGGGCTGAATCAGATGGGCTGAAACAGAGAGCCTGAAACAGAGGGCAAGAAACAGAGGGGCTGAAGCAGAGGGGCTGAAACAGAGGGGCTGAAACAGAGGGCGAGAAACAGAGGGTGAGAAATAGAGGGCGAGAAACAGAGGGGCTGAAACAGAGGGGCTGAAACAGAGGGGCAGAAACAGAGGGGCTGAATCAGAGGGGCTGAAACAGAGGGCGAGAAACAGAGGGCCTGAAACAGAGGGCGAGAAACAGAGGGGCTGAAACAGAGGGCGAGAAACAGAGTGGCTGAAACAGAGGGTCTGAAACAGAGGGGCTGAAACAGAGGGCGAGAAACAGAGGGGCTGAAACAGAGGGCGAGAAACAGAGGGGCTGAATCAGAGGGGCTGAAACAGAGGGTGAGAAACAGAGGGGCTGAAACAGAGGGCGAGAAACAGAGTGGCTGAAACAGACGGTCTGAAACAGAGGGGCTGAAACAGAGGGCGAGAAACAGAGGGGCTGAAACAGAGGGCGAGAAACAGAGGGGCTGAAACAGAGGGCGAGAAACAGAGGGGCTGAAACAGAGGGGCTGAAACAGTGGGGCTGAAACAGAGTGGCTGAAACAGAGGGGCTGTAAAAGAGGGGCTGGAACAGAGGGGGAGAAACAGAGGGGCTGAAACAGCGGGGCTGAATCAGAGGGGCTGAAACAGAGGACGAGAAACAGAGGGGCTGAACAGAGGGCGAGAAACAGAGGCGCTGAAACAGACGGGCCGAAACAGAGGGGCTGAAACAGTGGGGCTGAAACAGAGGGCGAGAAACAGAGGGGCTGAAACAGAGGGCGAGAAACAGAGGGGCTGAAACAGAGGGGCGGGAAACAGAGGGGCTGAATCAGAGGGGCTGAATCAGAGGGGCTGAATCAGATGGGCTGAAACAGAGGGTGAGAAACAGAGGGGCTGAAACAGAGGGGCTGAAACAGAGGGGCTGAAACAGAGGGGCTGAATCAGAGGGGCTGAAGCAGAGGGGCTGAATCAGAGGGGCTGAAACAGAGGGGCTGGAACAGAGGGGCTGATTCAGAGGGGCTGAAACAGAGGGGCTGAATCAGCGGGGCTGAAACAGAGGGCGAGAAACAGAGGCGCTGAAACAGAGGTGCTGAAACAGAGGGGCTCAAACAGAGGGGCTGAAAGAGAGGGCGAGAAACAGAGGGGCTGAAACAGAGGGCGAGAAACAGAGGGGCTGAATCAGAGGCGCTGAAACAGAGGGGCTGAATCAGAGGGGCTGAAACAGAGGGGCTGAAACCGTGGGCGAGAAACAGAGGGGCTGAAACAGAGGGCGAGAATCAGAGGGGCTGAAACAGAGGGGCTGAAACAGAGTTGCTGAAACAGAGGGCGAGAAACAGAGGGGCTGAATCAGAGGGGCTCAAACAGTGGGGCTGAAACAGAGGGCGAGAAACAAACGGGCTGAAACAGCGGACGAGAAACAGAGGGCGAGAAACAGAGGGGCTGAAACAGAGGGCGAGAAACAGACAGTGAGAAATAGAGGGCGAGTAACAGAGGGGCTGAAACAGAGGGGCTGAAACAGAGGGGCTGAATCAGAGGGGCAGAAACAGAGGGGCTGAATCAGAGGGGCTGAAACAGAGGGCGAGAAACAGAGGGCCTGAAACAGAGGGCGAGAAACAGAGGGGCTGAAACAGAGGGCGAGAAACAGAGGGGCAGAAACAGAGGGTCTGAAACAGAGGGGCTGAAACAGAGGGCGAGAAACAGAGGGGCTGAAACAGAGGGCGAGAAACAGAGGGGCTGAATCAGAGGGGCTGAAACAGAGGGTGAGAAACAGAGTGGCTGAAACAGAGGTCGAGAAACAGAGTGGCTGAAACAGACGGTCTGAAACAGAGGGGCTGAAACAGAGGGCGAGAAACAGAGGGCCTGAAACAGAGGGCGAGAAACAGAGGGGCTGAAACAGAGGGCGAGAAACACAGGGGCTGAAACAGAGGGGCTGAAACAGAGGGGCTAAAACAGAGTGGCTGAAACAGAGGGGCTGTAAAAGAGGGGCTGGAACAGAGGGGGAGAAACAGAGGGGCTGAAACAGCGGGGCTGAATCAGAGGGGCTGAAACAGAGGACGAGAAACAGAGGGGCTGAAACAGAGGGCGAGAAACAGAGGCGCTGAAACAGAGGGGCTGAAACAGAGGGGCTGAATCAGAGGGGCTGAATCAGAGGTGCTGAATCAGATGGGCTGAAACAGAGGGTGAGAAACAGAGGGGCTGAAACAGAGGGGCTGAAACAGAGGGGCTGAAACAGAGGGGCTGAATCAGAGGGGCTGAAGCAGAGGGGCTGAATCAGAGGGCTGAAACAGAGGGGCTGGAACAGAGGGGGAGAAACAGAGGGGCTGAAACAGAGGGGCTGAATCAGAGGGGCTGAAACAGAGGGCGAGAAACAGAGGCGCTGAAACAGAGGTGCTGAAACAGAGGGGCTGAAACAGAGGGGCTGAAACAGAGGGCGAGAAACAGAGGGGCTGAAACAGAGGGCGAGAAACAGAGGGGCTGAATCAGAGGGGCTGAATCAGAGGGGCTGAATCAGAGGGGCTGAAACAGAGGGTGAGAAACAGAGGGGCTGAAACAGAGGGGCTGAAACAGAGGGGCTGAAACAGAGGGTGAGAAACAGAGGGGCTGAATCAGAGGGGCTGAATCAGAGGGGCTGAATCAGAGGGGCTGGAACAGAGGGGCTGAATCAGAGGGGCTGAAACCGTGGGCGAGAAACAGAGGGGCTGAAACAGAGGGCGAGAATCAGAGGGGCTGAAACAGAGGGCGAGAAACAGAGGGGCTGAAACAGAGGGGCTGAAACAGAGGGGCTGAAACAGAGGGGCTGAATCAGAGGGGCTGATTCAGAGGGGCTGAAACAGAGTGGCTGAATCAGCGGGGCTGAAACAGAGGGCGAGAAACAGCGGGGCTGAAACAGAGGGCGAGAAACAGAGGGGCAGAAACAGAGGGCGAGAAACAGAGGGGCTGAAACAGAGGGGCTGAAACAGAGGGCGAGAAACAGAGGGGCTGAAACAGAGGGCGAGAAACAGAGGGGCAGAAACAGAGGGCGAGAAACAGAGGGGCTGAAACAGAGGGGCTGAAACAGAGGGGCTGAAACAGAGTGGCTGAAACAGAGGGGCTGAAACAGAGGTGCTGGAACAGAGGCGGAGAAATAGAGGGGCTGAAACAGAGGTGCTGAAACAGTGGGGCTGAAACAGAGGGCGAGAAACAGAGGGGCTGAAACAGAGGGCGAGAAGCAGAGGGGCTGAAACAGAGTGGCGGGAAACAGAGTGGTTGAATCAGTAGGGGCTGAAATAGAGGGGCTGAATCAGAGGGGCTGAAACAGAGGGTGAGAAACAGAGGGGCTGACACAGAGGGGCTGAAACAGAGGGGCTGAAACAGAAGGCGAGAAACAGAGGGGCTGAATCAGAGGGGCTGAATCAGAGCGGCTGAATCAGAGGGGCTGAAATAGAGGGGCTGAATCAGAGGGGCTGAAACAGAGGGGCTGTAAAAGAGGGGCTGGAACAGAGGGGGAGAAACAGAGGGGCTGAAACAGAGGGGCTGAATCAGAGGGGCTGAAACAGAGGACGAGAAACAGAGGGGCTGAACAGAGGGGCTGAATCAGATGGGCTGAAACAGAGAGCCTGAAACAGAGGGCAAGAAACAGATGGGCTGAAACAGAGGGGCTGAAACAGAGGGGCTGAAACAGAGGGCGAGAAACAGAGGGTGAGAAATAGAGGGCGAGAAACAGAGGGGCTGAAACAGAGGGGCTGAAACAGAGGGGCAGAAACAGAGGGGGCTGAATCAGAGGGGCTGAAACAGAGGGCGAGAAACAGAGGGCCTGAAACAGAGGGCGAGAAACAGAGGGGCTGAAACAGAGGGCGAGAAACAGAGTGGCTGAAACAGAGGGTCTGAAACAGAGGGGCTGAAACAGAGGGCGAGAAACAGAGGGGCTGAAACAGAGGGCGAGAAACAGAGGGGCTGAATCAGAGGGGCTGAAACAGAGGGTGAGAAACAGAGGGGCTGAAACAGAGGGCGAGAAACAGAGTGGCTGAAACAGACTGTCTGAAACAGAGGGGCTGAAACAGAGGGCGAGAAACAGAGGGGCTGAAACAGAGGGCGAGAAACAGAGGGGCTGAAACAGAGGGCGAGAAACAGAGGGGCTGAAACAGAGGGGCTGAAACAGAGGGGCTAAAACAGAGTGGCTGAAACAGAGGGGCTGTAAAAGAGGGGCTGGAACAGAGGGGGAGAAACAGAGGGGCTGAAACAGCGGGGCTGAATCAGAGGGGCTGAAACAGAGGACGAGAAACAGAGGGGCTGAACAGAGTGCGAGAAACAGAGGCGCTGAAACAGAGGGGCTGAAACAGAGGGGCTGAATCAGAGGGGCTGAAACAGAGAGCGAGAAACAGAGGGCCTGAAACAGAGGGCGAGAAACAGAGGGGCTGAAACAGAGGGCGAGAAACAGAGGGGCTGAAACAGAGGGACTGAAACAGAGGGCTGAAACAGAGGGCGAGAAACAGAGGGGCTGAAACAGAGGGCGAGAAACAGAGGGGCTGAATCAGAGGGGCTGAAACAGAGGGTGAGAAACAGAGGGGCTGAAACAGAGGGCGAGAAACAGAGTGGCTGAAACAGACGGGCTGAAACAGAGGGGCTGAAACAGAGGGCGAGAAACAGAGGGGCTGAAACAGAGGGCGAGAAACAGAGGGGCTGAAACAGAGGGGCTGAAACAGAGGGGCTGAAACAGAGTGGCTGAAACAGAGGGGCATAAAACAGAGGTGCTGGAACAGAGGCGGAGAAACAGAGGGGCTGGAACAGAGGGGCTGAATCAGCGGGGCTGAAACAGTGGGCGAGAAACAGAGGGGCTGAAACAAAGGGCGAGAAACAGAGGCGCTGAAACAGAGGGGCTGAAACAGAGGGGCTGAAACAGTGGGGCTGAAACAGAGGGCGAGAAACAGAGGGGCTGAAACAGAGGGCGAGAAACAGAGGGGCTGAAACAGAGTGGCGGGAAACAGAGTGGTTGAATCAGTAGGGGCTGAATCAGAGGGGCTGAAACAGACGGTGAGAAACAGAGGCGCTGACACAGAGGGGATGAAACAGAGGGGCTGAATCAGAAGGCGAGAAACAGAGGGGCTGAATCAGAGGGGCTGAATCAGAGCGGCAGAATCAGAGGGGCTGAAACAGAGGGGCTGAATCAGAGGGGCTGAAACAGAGGGCGAGACACAGAGGGGCTGAAACAGAGGGCGAGAAACAGAGGGGCTGAAACAGAGGGGCTGAAACAGACGGGCTGAAACAGAGAGCCTGAAACAGAGGGCAAGAAACAGAGGGGCTGAAACAGAGGGGCTGAAACAGAGGGGCTGAAACAGAGGGCGAGAAACAGAGGGTGAGAAATAGAGGGCGAGAAACAGAGGGGCTGAAACAAAGGGGCTGAAACAGAGGGGCAGAAACAGAGGGGCTGAATCAGAGGGGCTGAAACAGAGGGCGAGAAACAGAGGGCCTGAAACAGAGGGCGAGAAACGGAGGGCCTGAAACAGAGGGCGAGAAACAGAGGGGCTGAAACAGAGGGCGAGAAACAGAGTGGCTGAAACAGAGGGCGAGAAACAGAGGGGCTGAAACAGAGGGGCTGAAACAGAGGGGCTGAAACAGAGGGCGAGAAACAGAGGGGCTGAATCAGAGGGCGAGAAACAGAGTGGCTGAAACAGACGGTCTGAAACAGAGGGGCTGAAACAGAGGGCGAGAAACAGAGGGCCTGAAACAGAGGGCAAGAAACAAAGGGGCTGAAAAAGAGGGCGAGAAACAGAGGGGCTGAAACAGAGGGGCTGAAACAGAGGGGCTAAAACAGAGTGGCTGAAACAGAGGGGCTGTAAAAGAGGGGCTGGAACAGAGGGGGAGAAACAGAGGGGCTGAAACAGAGGGGCTGAATCAGCGGGGCTGAAACAGAGGGCGAGAAACAGCGGGGCTGAAACAGAGGGCGAGAAACAGAGGGGCAGAAACAGAGGGCGAGAAACAGAGGGGCTGAAGCAGAGGGGCTGAATCAGAGGGGCTGAAACAGAGGGCGAGAAACAGAGGCGCTGAAACAGAGGTGCTGAAACAGAGGGGCTGAAACAGAGGGGCTGAAACAGAGGGCGAGAAACAGAGGGGCTGAAACAGAGGGCGAGAAACAGAGGGGCTGAATCAGAGGGGCTGAATCAGAGGGGCTGAATCAGAGGGGCTGAAACAGAGGGTGAGAAACAGAGGGGCTGAAACAGAGGGGCTGAAACAGAGGGGCTGAAACAGAGGGTGAGAAACAGAGGGGCTGAATCAGAGGGGCTGAATCAGAGGGGCTGAATCAGAGGGGCTGGAACAGAGGGGCTGAATCAGCGGGGCTGAAACAGAGGGCGAGAAACAGAGGGGCTGAAACAGAGGGGCTGAAACAGAGGGCGAGAATCAGAGGGGCTGAAACAGAGGGCGAGAAACAGAGGGGCTGAAACAGAGGAGCTGAAACAGAGGGGCTGAAACAGAGGGGCTGAATCAGAGGGGCTGATTCAGAGGGGCTGAAACAGAGGGGCTGAATCAGCGGGGCTGAAACAGAGGGTGAGAAACAGCGGGGCTGAAACAGAGGGCGAGAATCAGAGGGGCAGAAACAGAGGGCGAGAAACAGAGGGGCTGAAACAGAGGGGCTGAAACAGAGGGCGAGAAACAGAGGGGCTGAAACAGAGGGCGAGAAACAGAGGGGCAGAAACAGAGGGCGAGAAACAGAGGGGCTGAAACAGAGGGGCTGAAACAGAGGGGCTGAAACAGAGTGGCTGAAACAGAGGGGCTGAAACAGAGGTGCTGGAACAGAGGCGGAGAAATAGAGGGGCTGAAACAGAGGTGCTGAAACAGTGGGGCTGAAACAGAGGGCGAGAAACAGAGGGGCTGAAACAGAGGGCGAGAAACAGAGGGGCTGAAACAGAGTGGCGGGAAACAGAGTGGTTGAATCAGTAGGGGCTGAAATAGAGGGGCTGAATCAGAGGGGCTGAAACAGAGGGTGAGAAACAGAGGGGCTGACACAGAGGGGCTGAAACAGAGGGGCTGAAACAGAAGGCGAGAAACAGAGGGGCTGAATCAGAGGGGCTGAATCAGAGCGGCTGAATCAGAGGGGCTGAAATAGAGGGGCTGAATCAGAGGGGCTGAAACAGAGGGCGAGACACAGACGGGCTGAAACAGAGGGCGAGAATCAGAGGGGCTGAAACAGAGGGCGAGAAACAGAGGGGCTGAAACAGAGGGGCTGAATCAGATGGGCTGAAACAGAGAGCCTGAAACAGAGGGCAAGAAACAGAGGGGCAGAAGCAGAGGGGCTGAAACAGAGGGGCTGAAACAGAGGGCGAGAAACAGAGGGTGAGAAATAGAGGGCGAGAAACAGAGGGGCTGAAACAGAGGGGCTGAAACAGAGGGGCAGAAACAGAGGGGCTGAATCAGAGGGGCTGAAACAGAGGGCGAGAAACAGAGGGCCTGAAACAGAGGGCGAGAAACAGAGGGGCTGAAACAGAGGGCGAGAAACAGAGTGGCTGAAACAGAGGGTCTGAAACAGAGGGGCTGAAACAGAGGGCGAGAAACAGAGGGGCTGAAACAGAGGGCGAGAAACAGAGGGGCTGAATCAGAGGGGCTGAAACAGAGGGTGAGAAACAGAGGGGCTGAAACAGAGGGCGAGAAACAGAGTGGCTGAAACAGACGGTCTGAAACAGAGGGGCTGAAACAGAGGGCGAGAAACAGAGGGGCTGAAACAGAGGGCGAGAAACAGAGGGGCTGAAACAGAGGGCGAGAAACAGAGGGGCTGAAACAGAGGGGCTGAAACAGTGGGGCTGAAACAGAGTGGCTGAAACAGAGGGGCTGTAAAAGAGGGGCTGGAACAGAGGGGGAGAAACAGAGGGGCTGAAACAGCGGGGCTGAATCAGAGGGGCTGAAACAGAGGACGAGAAACAGAGGGGCTGAACAGAGGGCGAGAAACAGAGGCGCTGAAACAGACGGGCCGAAACAGAGGGGCTGAAACAGTGGGGCTGAAACAGAGGGCGAGAAACAGAGGGGCTGAAACAGAGGGCGAGAAACAGAGGGGCTGAAACAGAGGGGCGGGAAACAGAGGGGCTGAATCAGAGGGGCTGAATCAGAGGGGCTGAATCAGATGGGCTGAAACAGAGGGTGAGAAACAGAGGGGCTGAAACAGAGGGGCTGAAACAGAGGGGCTGAAACAGAGGGGCTGAATCAGAGGGGCTGAAGCAGAGGGGCTGAATCAGAGGGGCTGAAACAGAGGGGCTGGAACAGAGGGGCTGATTCAGAGGGGCTGAAACAGAGGGGCTGAATCAGCGGGGCTGAAACAGAGGGCGAGAAACAGAGGCGCTGAAACAGAGGTGCTGAAACAGAGGGGCTCAAACAGAGGGGCTGAAAGAGAGGGCGAGAAACAGAGGGGCTGAAACAGAGGGCGAGAAACAGAGGGGCTGAATCAGAGGCGCTGAAACAGAGGGGCTGAATCAGAGGGGCTGAAACAGAGGGGCTGAAACAGAGGGCGAGAATCAGAGGGGCTGAAACAGAGGGGCTGAAACAGAGGGGCTGAAACAGAGGGCGAGAAACAGAGGGGCTGAATCAGAGGGGCTCAAACAGTGGGGCTGAAACAGAGGGCGAGAAACAAACGGGCTGAAACAGCGGACGAGAAACAGAGGGCGAGAAACAGAGGGGCTGAAACAGAGGGCGAGAAACAGACAGTGAGAAATAGAGGGCGAGTAACAGAGGGGCTGAAACAGAGGGGCTGAAACAGAGGGGCTGAATCAGAGGGGCAGAAACAGAGGGGCTGAATCAGAGGGGCTGAAACAGAGGGCGAGAAACAGAGGGCCTGAAACAGAGGGCGAGAAACAGAGGGGCTGAAACAGAGGGCGAGAAACAGAGGGGCAGAAACAGAGGGTCTGAAACAGGGGCTGAAACAGAGGGCGAGAAACAGAGGGGCTGAAACAGAGGGCGAGAAACAGAGGGGCTGAATCAGAGGGGCTGAAACAGAGGGTGAGAAACAGAGTGGCTGAAACAGAGGTCGAGAAACAGAGTGGCTGAAACAGACGGTCTGAAACAGAGGGGCTGAAACAGAGGGCGAGAAACAGAGGGCCTGAAACAGAGGGCGAGAAACAGAGGGGCTGAAACAGAGGGCGAGAAACAGAGGGGCTGAAACAGAGGGGCTGAAACAGAGGGGCTAAAACAGAGTGGCTGAAACAGAGGGGCTGTAAAAGAGGGGCTGGAACAGAGGGGGAGAAACAGAGGGGCTGAAACAGCGGGGCTGAATCAGAGGGGCTGAAACAGAGGACGAGAAACAGAGGGGCTGAAACAGAGGGCGAGAAACAGAGGCGCTGAAACAGAGGGGCTGAAACAGAGGGGCTGAATCAGAGGGGCTGAATCAGAGGTGCTGAATCAGATGGGCTGAAACAGAGGGTGAGAATCAGAGGGGCTGAAACAGAGGGGCTGAAACAGAGGGGCTGAAACAGAGGGGCTGAATCAGAGGGGCTGAAGCAGAGGGGCTGAATCAGAGGGCTGAAACAGAGGGGCTGGAACAGAGGAGGAGAAACAGAGGGGCTGAAACAGAGGGGCTGAATCAGAGGGGCTGAAACAGAGGGCGAGAAACAGAGGCGCTGAAACAGAGGTGCTGAAACAGAGGGGCTGAATCAGAGGGGCTGAAACAGAGGGCGAGAAACAGAGGGGCTGAAACAGAGGGCGAGAAACAGAGGGGCTGAATCAGAGGGGCTGAATCAGAGGGGCTGAATCAGAGGGGCTGAAACAGAGGGTGAGAAACAGAGGGGCTGAAACAGAGGGGCTGAAACAGAGGGGCTGAAACAGAGGGTGAGAAACAGAGGGGCTGAATCAGAGGGGCTGAATCAGAGGGGCTGAATCAGAGGGGCTGGAACAGAGGGGCTGAATCAGAGGGGCTGAAACCGTGGGCGAGAAACAGAGGGGCTGAAACAGAGGGCGAGAATCAGAGGGGCTGAAACAGAGGGCGAGAAACAGAGGGGCTGAAACAGAGGGGCTGAAACAGAGGGCGAGAAACAGAGGGGCTGAAACAGAGGGCGAGAAACAGAGGGGCAGAAACAGAGGGCGAGAAACAGAGGGGCTGAAACAGAGGGGCTGAAACAGAGGGGCTGAAACAGAGTGGCTGAAACAGAGGGGCTGAAACAGAGGTGCTGGAACAGAGGCGGAGAAATAGAGGGGCTGAAACAGAGGTGCTGAAACAGTGGGGCTGAAACAGAGGGCGAGAAACAGAGGGGCTGAAACAGAGGGCGAGAAACAGAGGGGCTGAAACAGAGTGGCGGGAAACAGAGTGGTTGAATCAGTAGGGGCTGAAATAGAGGGGCTGAATCAGAGGGGCTGAAACAGAGGGTGAGAAACAGAGGGGCTGACACAGAGGGGCTGAAACAGAGGGGCTGAAACAGAAGGCGAGAAACAGAGGGGCTGAATCAGAGGGGCTGAATCAGAGCGGCTGAATCAGAGGGGCTGAAATAGAGGGGCTGAATCAGAGGGGCTGAAACAGAGGGGCTGTAAAAGAGGGGCTGGAACAGAGGGGGAGAAACAGAGGGGCTGAAACAGAGGGGCTGAATCAGAGGGGCTGAAACAGAGGACGAGAAACAGAGGGGCTGAACAGAGGGGCTGAATCAGATGGGCTGAAACAGAGAGCCTGAAACAGAGGGCAAGAAACAGATGGGCTGAAACAGAGGGGCTGAAACAGAGGGGCTGAAACAGAGGGCGAGAAACAGAGGGTGAGAAATAGAGGGCGAGAAACAGAGGGGCTGAAACAGAGGGGCTGAAACAGAGGGGCAGAAACAGAGGGGCTGAATCAGAGGGGCTGAAACAGAGGGCGAGAAACAGAGGGCCTGAAACAGAGGGCGAGAAACAGAGGGGCTGAAACAGAGGGCGAGAAACAGAGTGGCTGAAACAGAGGGTCTGAAACAGAGGGGCTGAAACAGAGGGCGAGAAACAGAGGGGCTGAAACAGAGGGCGAGAAACAGAGGGGCTGAATCAGAGGGGCTGAAACAGAGGGTGAGAAACAGAGGGGCTGAAACAGAGGGCGAGAAACAGAGTGGCTGAAACAGACTGTCTGAAACAGAGGGGCTGAAACAGAGGGCGAGAAACAGAGGGGCTGAAACAGAGGGCGAGAAACAGAGGGGCTGAAACAGAGGGCGAGAAACAGAGGGGCTGAAACAGAGGGGCTGAAACAGAGGGGCTAAAACAGAGTGGCTGAAACAGAGGGGCTGTAAAAGAGGGGCTGGAACAGAGGGGGAGAAACAGAGGGGCTGAAACAGCGGGGCTGAATCAGAGGGGCTGAAACAGAGGACGAGAAACAGAGGGGCTGAACAGAGTGCGAGAAACAGAGGCGCTGAAACAGAGGGGCTGAAACAGAGGGGCTGAATCAGAGGGGCTGAAACAGAGAGCGAGAAACAGAGGGCCTGAAACAGAGGGCGAGAAACAGAGGGGCTGAAACAGAGGGCGAGAAACAGAGGGGCTGAAACAGAGGGACTGAAACAGAGGGCTGAAACAGAGGGCGAGAAACAGAGGGGCTGAAACAGAGGGCGAGAAACAGAGGGGCTGAATCAGAGGGGCTGAAACAGAGGGTGAGAAACAGAGGGGCTGAAACAGAGGGCGAGAAACAGAGTGGCTGAAACAGACGGGCTGAAACAGAGGGGCTGAAACAGAGGGCGAGAAACAGAGGGGCTGAAACAGAGGGCGAGAAACAGAGGGGCTGAAACAGAGGGGCTGAAACAGAGGGGCTGAAACAGAGTGGCTGAAACAGAGGGGCATAAAACAGAGGTGCTGGAACAGAGGCGGAGAAACAGAGGGGCTGGAACAGAGGGGCTGAATCAGCGGGGCTGAAACAGTGGGCGAGAAACAGAGGGGCTGAAACAAAGGGCGAGAAACAGAGGCGCTGAAACAGAGGGGCTGAAACAGAGGGGCTGAAACAGTGGGGCTGAAACAGAGGGCGAGAAACAGAGGGGCTGAAACAGAGGGCGAGAAACAGAGGGGCTGAAACAGAGTGGCGGGAAACAGAGTGGTTGAATCAGTAGGGGCTGAATCAGAGGGGCTGAAACAGACGGTGAGAAACAGAGGGGCTGACACAGAGGGGATGAAACAGAGGGGCTGAATCAGAAGGCGAGAAACAGAGGGGCTGAATCAGAGGGGCTGAATCAGAGCGGCAGAATCAGAGGGGCTGAAACAGAGGGGCTGAATCAGAGGGGCTGAAACAGAGGGCGAGACACAGAGGGGCTGAAACAGAGGGCGAGAAACAGAGGGGCTGAAACAGAGGGGCTGAAACAGACGGGCTGAAACAGAGAGCCTGAAACAGAGGGCAAGAAACAGAGGGGCTGAAACAGAGGGGCTGAAACAGAGGGGCTGAAACAGAGGGCGAGAAACAGAGGGTGAGAAATAGAGGGCGAGAAACAGAGGGGCTGAAACAAAGGGGCTGAAATAGAGGGGCAGAAACAGAGGGGCTGAATCAGAGGGGCTGAAACAGAGGGCGAGAAACAGAGGGCCTGAAACAGAGGGCGAGAAACGGAGGGCCTGAAACAGAGGGCGAGAAACAGAGGGGCTGAAACAGAGGGCGAGAAACAGAGTGGCTGAAACAGAGGGCGAGAAACAGAGGGGCTGAAACAGAGGGGCTGAAACAGAGGGGCTGAAACAGAGGGCGAGAAACAGAGGGGCTGAATCAGAGGGCGAGAAACAGAGTGGCTGAAACAGACGGTCTGAAACAGAGGGGCTGAAACAGAGGGCGAGAAACAGAGGGCCTGAAACAGAGGGCAAGAAACAAAGGGGCTGAAAAAGAGGGCGAGAAACAGAGGGGCTGAAACAGAGGGGCTGAAACAGAGGGGCTAAAACAGAGTGGCTGAAACAGAGGGGCTGTAAAAGAGGGGCTGGAACAGAGGGGGAGAAACAGAGGGGCTGAAACAGAGGGGCTGAATCAGCGGGGCTGAAACAGAGGGCGAGAAACAGCGGGGCTGAAACAGAGGGCGAGAAACAGAGGGGCAGAAACAGAGGGCGAGAAACAGAGGGGCTGAAGCAGAGGGGCTGAATCAGAGGGGCTGAAACAGAGGGCGAGAAACAGAGGCGCTGAAACAGAGGTGCTGAAACAGAGGGGCTGAAACAGAGGGGCTGAAACAGAGGGCGAGAAACAGAGGGGCTGAAACAGAGGGCGAGAAACAGAGGGGCTGAATCAGAGGGGCTGAATCAGAGGGGCTGAATCAGAGGGGCTGAAACAGAGGGTGAGAAACAGAGGGGCTGAAACAGAGGGGCTGAAACAGAGGGGCTGAAACAGAGGGTGAGAAACAGAGGGGCTGAATCAGAGGGGCTGAATCAGAGGGGCTGAATCAGAGGGGCTGGAACAGAGGGGCTGAATCAGCGGGGCTGAAACAGAGGGCGAGAAACAGAGGGGCTGAAACAGAGGGGCTGAAACAGAGGGCGAGAATCAGAGGGGCTGAAACAGAGGGCGAGAAACAGAGGGGCTGAAACAGAGGGGCTGAAACAGAGGGGCTGAAACAGAGGGGCTGAATCAGAGGGGCTGATTCAGAGGGGCTGAAACAGAGGGGCTGAATCAGCGGGGCTGAAACAGAGGGTGAGAAACAGCGGGGCTGAAACAGAGGGCGAGAATCAGAGGGGCAGAAACAGAGGGCGAGAAACAGAGGGGCTGAAACAGAGGGGCTGAAACAGAGGGCGAGAAACAGAGGGGCTGAAACAGAGGGCGAGAAACAGAGGGGCAGAAACAGAGGGCGAGAAACAGAGGGGCTGAAACAGAGGGGCTGAAACAGAGGGGCTGAAACAGAGTGGCTGAAACAGAGGGGCTGAAACAGAGGTGCTGGAACAGAGGCGGAGAAATAGAGGGGCTGAAACAGAGGTGCTGAAACAGTGGGGCTGAAACAGAGGGCGAGAAACAGAGGGGCTGAAACAGAGGGCGAGAAACAGAGGGGCTGAAACAGAGTGGCGGGAAACAGAGTGGTTGAATCAGTAGGGGCTGAAATAGAGGGGCTGAATCAGAGGGGCTGAAACAGAGGGTGAGAAACAGAGGGGCTGACACAGAGGGGCTGAAACAGAGGGGCTGAAACAGAAGGCGAGAAACAGAGGGGCTGAATCAGAGGGGCTGAATCAGAGCGGCTGAATCAGAGGGGCTGAAATAGAGGGGCTGAATCAGAGGGGCTGAAACAGAGGGCGAGACACAGACGGGCTGAAACAGAGGGCGAGAATCAGAGGGGCTGAAACAGAGGGCGAGAAACAGAGGGGCTGAAACAGAGGGGCTGAATCAGATGGGCTGAAACAGAGAGCCTGAAACAGAGGGCAAGAAACAGAGGGGCAGAAGCAGAGGGGCTGAAACAGAGGGGCTGAAACAGAGGGCGAGAAACAGAGGGTGAGAAATAGAGGGCGAGAAACAGAGGGGCTGAAACAGAGGGGCTGAAACAGAGGGGCAGAAACAGAGGGGCTGAATCAGAGGGGCTGAAACAGAGGGCGAGAAACAGAGGGCCTGAAACAGAGGGCGAGAAACAGAGGGGCTGAAACAGAGGGCGAGAAACAGAGTGGCTGAAACAGAGGGTCTGAAACAGAGGGGCTGAAACAGAGGGCGAGAAACAGAGGGGCTGAAACAGAGGGCGAGAAACAGAGGGGCTGAATCAGAGGGGCTGAAACAGAGGGTGAGAAACAGAGGGGCTGAAACAGAGGGCGAGAAACAGAGTGGCTGAAACAGACGGTCTGAAACAGAGGGGCTGAAACAGAGGGCGAGAAACAGAGGGGCTGAAACAGAGGGCGAGAAACAGAGGGGCTGAAACAGAGGGCGAGAAACAGAGGGGCTGAAACAGAGGGGCTGAAACAGTGGGGCTGAAACAGAGTGGCTGAAACAGAGGGGCTGTAAAAGAGGGGCTGGAACAGAGGGGGAGAAACAGAGGGGCTGAAACAGCGGGGCTGAATCAGAGGGGCTGAAACAGAGGACGAGAAACAGAGGGGCTGAACAGAGGGCGAGAAACAGAGGCGCTGAAACAGACGGGCCGAAACAGAGGGGCTGAAACAGTGGGGCTGAAACAGAGGGCGAGAAACAGAGGGGCTGAAACAGAGGGCGAGAAACAGAGGGGCTGAAACAGAGGGGCGGGAAACAGAGGGGCTGAATCAGAGGGGCTGAATCAGAGGGGCTGAATCAGATGGGCTGAAACAGAGGGTGAGAAACAGAGGGGCTGAAACAGAGGGGCTGAAACAGAGGGCGAGAAACAGAGGCGCTGAAACAGAGGTGCTGAAACAGAGGGGCTCAAACAGAGGGGCTGAAAGAGAGGGCGAGAAACAGAGGGGCTGAAACAGAGGGCGAGAAACAGAGGGGCTGAATCAGAGGCGCTGAAACAGAGGGGCTGAATCAGAGGGGCTGAAACAGAGGGGCTGAAACAGAGGGCGAGAATCAGAGGGGCTGAAACAGAGGGGCTGAAACAGAGGGGCTGAAACAGAGGGCGAGAAACAGAGGGGCTGAATCAGAGGGGCTCAAACAGTGGGGCTGAAACAGAGGGCGAGAATCAAACGGGCTGAAACAGCGGACGAGAAACAGAGGGCGAGAAACAGAGGGGCTGAAACAGAGGGCGAGAAACAGACAGTGAGAAATAGAGGGCGAGTAACAGAGGGGCTGAAACAGAGGGGCTGAAACAGAGGGGCTGAATCAGAGGGGCAGAAACAGAGGGGCTGAATCAGAGGGGCTGAAACAGAGGGCGAGAAACAGAGGGCCTGAAACAGAGGGCGAGAAACAGAGGGGCTGAAACAGAGGGCGAGAAACAGAGGGGCAGAAACAGAGGGTCTGAAACAGGGGCTGAAACAGAGGGCGAGAAACAGAGGGGCTGAAACAGAGGGCGAGAAACAGAGGGGCTGAATCAGAGGGGCTGAAACAGAGGGTGAGAAACAGAGTGGCTGAAACAGAGGTCGAGAAACAGAGTGGCTGAAACAGACGGTCTGAAACAGAGGGGCTGAAACAGAGGGCGAGAAACAGAGGGCCTGAAACAGAGGGCGAGAAACAGAGGGGCTGAAACAGAGGGCGAGAAACAGAGGGGCTGAAACAGAGGGGCTGAAACAGAGGGGCTAAAACAGAGTGGCTGAAACAGAGGGGCTGTAAAAGAGGGGCTGGAACAGAGGGGGAGAAACAGAGGGGCTGAAACAGCGGGGCTGAATCAGAGGGGCTGAAACAGAGGACGAGAAACAGAGGGGCTGAAACAGAGGGCGAGAAACAGAGGCGCTGAAACAGAGGGGCTGAAACAGAGGGGCTGAATCAGAGGGGCTGAATCAGAGGTGCTGAATCAGATGGGCTGAAACAGAGGGTGAGAAACAGAGGGGCTGAAACAGAGGGGCTGAAACAGAGGGGCTGAAACAGAGGGGCTGAATCAGAGGGGCTGAAGCAGAGGGGCTGAATCAGAGGGCTGAAACAGAGGGGCTGGAACAGAGGGGGAGAAACAGAGGGGCTGAAACAGAGGGGCTGAATCAGAGGGGCTGAAACAGAGGGCGAGAAACAGAGGCGCTGAAACAGAGGTGCTGAAACAGAGGGGCTGAAACAGAGGGGCTGAAACAGAGGGCGAGAAACAGAGGGGCTGAAACAGAGGGCGAGAAACAGAGGGGCTGAATCAGAGGGGCTGAATCAGAGGGGCTGAATCAGAGGGGCTGAAACAGAGGGTGAGAAACAGAGGGGCTGAAACAGAGGGGCTGAAACAGAGGGGCTGAAACAGAGGGTGAGAAACAGAGGGGCTGAATCAGAGGGGCTGAATCAGAGGGGCTGAATCAGAGGGGCTGGAACAGAGGGGCTGAATCAGAGGGGCTGAAACCGTGGGCGAGAAACAGAGGGGCTGAAACAGAGGGCGAGAATCAGAGGGGCTGAAACAGAGGGCGAGAAACAGAGGGGCTGAAACAGAGGGGCTGAAACAGAGGGGCTGAAACAGAGGGGCTGAATCAGAGGGGCTGATTCAGAGGGGCTGAAACAGAGTGGCTGAATCAGCGGGGCTGAAACAGAGGGCGAGAAACAGCGGGGCTGAAACAGAGGGCGAGAAACAGAGGGGCAGAAACAGAGGGCGAGAAACAGAGGGGCTGAAACAGAGGGGCTGAAACAGAGGGCGAGAAACAGAGGGGCTGAAACAGAGGGCGAGAAACAGAGGGGCAGAAACAGAGGGCGAGAAACAGAGGGGCTGAAACAGAGGGGCTGAAACAGAGGGGCTGAAACAGAGTGGCTGAAACAGAGGGGCTGAAACAGAGGTGCTGAAACAGTGGGGCTGAAACAGAGGGCGAGAAACAGAGGGGCTGAAACAGAGGGCGAGAAACAGAGGGGCTGAAACAGAGTGGCGGGAAACAGAGTGGTTGAATCAGTAGGGGCTGAAATAGAGGGGCTGAATCAGAGGGGCTGAAACAGAGGGTGAGAAACAGAGGGGCTGACACAGAGGGGCTGAAACAGAGGGGCTGAAACAGAAGGCGAGAAACAGAGGGGCTGAATCAGAGGGGCTGAATCAGAGCGGCTGAATCAGAGGGGCTGAAATAGAGGGGCTGAATCAGAGGGGCTGAAACAGAGGGGCTGTAAAAGAGGGGCTGGAACAGAGGGGGAGAAACAGAGGGGCTGAAACAGAGGGGCTGAATCAGAGGGGCTGAAACAGAGGACGAGAAACAGAGGGGCTGAACAGAGGGGCTGAATCAGATGGGCTGAAACAGAGAGCCTGAAACAGAGGGCAAGAAACAGATGGGCTGAAACAGAGGGGCTGAAACAGAGGGGCTGAAACAGAGGGCGAGAAACAGAGGGTGAGAAATAGAGGGCGAGAAACAGAGGGGCTGAAACAGAGGGGCTGAAACAGAGGGGCAGAAACAGAGGGGCTGAATCAGAGGGGCTGAAACAGAGGGCGAGAAACAGAGGGCCTGAAACAGAGGGCGAGAAACAGAGGGGCTGAAACAGAGGGCGAGAAACAGAGTGGCTGAAACAGAGGGTCTGAAACAGAGGGGCTGAAACAGAGGGCGAGAAACAGAGGGGCAGAAACAGAGGGCGAGAAACAGAGGGGCTGAATCAGAGGGGCTGAAACAGAGGGTGAGAAACAGAGGGGCTGAAACAGAGGGCGAGAAACAGAGTGGCTGAAACAGAGGGGCTGTAAAAGAGGGGCTGGAACAGAGGGGGAGAAACAGAGGGGCTGAAACAGCGGGGCTGAATCAGAGGGGCTGAAACAGAGGACGAGAAACAGAGGGGCTGAACAGAGTGCGAGAAACAGAGGCGCTGAAACAGAGGGGCTGAAACAGAGGGGCTGAAACAGTGGGGCTGAAACAGAGGGCGAGAAACAGAGGGGCTGAAACAGAGGGCGAGAAACAGAGGGGCTGAAACAGAGGGGCGGGAAACAGAGGGGCTGAATCAGAGGGGCTGAATCAGAGGGGCTGAATCAGATGGGCTGAAACAGAGGGTGAGAAACAGAGGGGCTGAAACAGAGGGGCTGAAACAGAGGGGCTGAAACAGAGGGGCTGAATCAGAGGGGCTGAAGCAGAGGGGCTGAATCAGAGGGGCTGAAACAGAGGGGCTGGAACAGAGGGGGAGAAACAGAGGGGCTGAAACAGAGGGGCTGAATCAGAGGGGCTGAAACAGAGGGCGAGAAACAGAGGCGCTGAAACAGAGGTGCTGAAACAGAGGGGCTGAAACAGAGGGGCTGAAACAGAGGGCGAGAAACAGAGGGGCTGAAACAGAGGGCGAGAAACAGAGGGGCTGAAACAGAGGGGCTGAAACAGAGGGCGAGAAACAGAGGGGCTGAAACAGAGGGCGAGAAACAGAGGGGCAGAAACAGAGGGCGAGAAACAGAGGGGCTGAAACAGAGGGGCTGAAACAGAGGGGCTGAAACAGAGGGCGAGAAACAGAGGGGCTGAATCAGAGGGGCTGAATCAGAGGGGCTGAAACAGTGGGGCTGAAACAGAGGGCGAGAAACAAAGGGGCTGAAACAGCGGGCGAGAAACAGAGGGCGAGAAACAGAGGGGCTGAAACAGAGGGGCTGAATCAGAGGGGCTGAAACAGAGGGGCTGAATCAGAGGGGCTGAAACAGATGGCGATAAACAGAGGGGCTCAAACAGAGGGCAAAAAACTAAGGGCTGAAACAGAGGGTGAGAAACAGAGGGTGAGAAATAGATGGCGAAAAACAGAGGGGCTGAAACAGAGGGGCTGAATCAGAGGGGCTGAAACAGAGGGGCTGAATCAGAGGGGCTGAAACAGAGGGGCTGAATCAGAGGGGCTGAAACAGAGAGCGAGAAACAGAGGGCCTGAAACAGAGGGCGAGAAACAGAGGGGCTGAAACAGAGGGCGAGAAACAGAGGGGCTGAAACAGAGGGACTGAAACAGAGGGCTGAAACAGAGGGCGAGAAACAGAGGGGCTGAAACAGAGGGCGAGAAACAGAGGGGCTGAATCAGAGGGGCTGAAACAGAGGGTGAGAAACAGAGGGGCTGAAACAGAGGGCGAGAAACAGAGTGGCTGAAACAGACGGGCTGAAACAGAGGGGCTGAAACAGAGGGCGAGAAACAGAGGGGCTGAAACAGAGGGCGAGAAACAGAGGGGCTGAAACAGAGGGGCTGAAACAGAGGGGCTGAAACAGAGTGGCTGAAACAGAGGGGCATAAAACAGAGGTGCTGGAACAGAGGCGGAGAAACAGAGGGGCTGGAACAGAGGGGCTGAATCAGCGGGGCTGAAACAGTGGGCGAGAAACAGAGGGGCTGAAACAAAGGGCGAGAAACAGAGGCGCTGAAACAGAGGGGCTGAAACAGAGGGGCTGAAACAGTGGGGCTGAAACAGAGGGCGAGAAACAGAGGGGCTGAAACAGAGGGCGAGAAACAGAGGGGCTGAAACAGAGTGGCGGGAAACAGAGTGGTTGAATCAGTAGGGGCTGAATCAGAGGGGCTGAAACAGACGGTGAGAAACAGAGGGGCTGACACAGAGGGGATGAAACAGAGGGGCTGAATCAGAAGGCGAGAAACAGAGGGGCTGAATCAGAGGGGCTGAATCAGAGCGGCAGAATCAGAGGGGCTGAAACAGAGGGGCTGAATCAGAGGGGCTGAAACAGAGGGCGAGACACAGAGGGGCTGAAACAGAGGGCGAGAATCAGAGGGGCTGAAACAGAGGGCGAGAAACAGAGGGGCTGAAACAGAGGGGCTGAAACAGACGGGCTGAAACAGAGAGCCTGAAACAGAGGGCAAGAAACAGAGGGGCTGAAACAGAGGGGCTGAAACAGAGGGGCTGAAACAGAGGGCGAGAAACAGAGGGTGAGAAATTGAGGGCGAGAAACAGAGGGGCTGAAACAAAGGGGCTGAAACAGAGGGGCAGAAACAGAGGGGCTGAATCAGAGAGGCTGAAACAGAGGGCGAGAAACAGAGGGCCTGAAACAGAGGGCGAGAAACAGAGGGCCTGAAACAGAGGGCGAGAAACAGAGGGGCTGAAACAGAGGGCGAGAAACAGAGTGGCTGAAACAGAGGGTCTGAAACAGAGGGGCTGAAACAGAGTGCGAGAAACAGAGGGGCTGAAACAGAGGGCGAGAAACAGAGGGGCTGAATCAGAGGGCGAGAAACAGAGTGGCTGAAACAGACGGTCTGAAACAGAGGGGCTGAAACAGAGGGCGAGAAACAGAGGGCCTGAAACAGAGGGCAAGAAACAAAGGGGCTGAAAAAGAGGGCGAGAAACAGAGGGGCTGAAACAGAGGGGCTGAAACAGAGGGGCTAAAACAGAGTGGCTGAAACAGAGGGGCTGTAAAAGAGGGGCTGGAACAGAGGGGGAGAAACAGAGGGGCTGAAACAGAGGGGCTGAATCAGCGGGGCTGAAACAGAGGGCGAGAAACAGCGGGGCTGAAACAGAGGGCGAGAAACAGAGGGGCAGAAACAGAGGGCGAGAAACAGAGGGGCTGAAACAGAGGGGCTGAAACAGAGGGCGAGAAACAGAGGGGCTGAAACAGTGGGCGAGAAAAAGAGGGGCAGAAACAGAGGGCGAGAAACAGAGGGGCTGAAACAGAGGGGCTGAAACAGAGGGGCTGAAACAGAGGGGCTGAATCAGAGGGGCTGAAACAGTGGGGCTGAAACAGAGGGCGAGAAACAAAGGGGCTGAAACAGCGGGCGAGAAACAGAGGGCGAGAAACCGAGGGGCTGAAACAGAGGGGCTGAAACAGACGGGCTGAAACAGAGAGCCTGAAACAGAGGGCGAGAAACAGAGGGGCTGAAACAGAGGGCGAAAAACTAAGGGCTGAAACAGAGGGTGAGAAACAGAGGGTGAGAAATAGATGGCGAAAAACAGAGGGGCTGAAACAGAGGGGCTGAATCAGAGGGGCTGAAACAGAGGGGCTGAATCAGAGGGGCTGAAACAGAGGGGCTGAATCAGAGGGGCTGAAACAGAGAGCGAGAAACAGAGGGCCTGAAACAGAGGGCGAGAAACAGAGGGGCTGAAACAGAGGGCGAGAAACAGAGGGGCTGAAACAGAGGGACTGAAACAGAGGGCTGAAACAGAGGGCGAGAAACAGAGGGGCTGAAACAGAGGGCGAGAAACAGAGGGGCTGAATCAGAGGGGCTGAAACAGAGGGTGAGAAACAGAGGGGCTGAAACAGAGGGCGAGAAACAGAGTGGCTGAAACAGACGGGCTGAAACAGAGGGGCTGAAACAGAGGGCGAGAAACAGAGGGGCTGAAACAGAGGGCGAGAAACAGAGGGGCTGAAACAGAGGGGCTGAAACAGAGGGGCTGAAACAGAGTGGCTGAAACAGAGGGGCTGAAACAGAGGTGCTGGAACAGAGGCGGCGAAACAGAGGGGCTGGAACAGAGGGGCTGAATCAGCGGTGCTGAAACAGTGGGCGAGAAACAGAGGGGCTGAAACAGAGGGCGAGAAACAGAGGCGCTGAAACAGAGGGGCTGAAACAAAGGGGCTGAAACAGTGGGGCTGAAACAGAGGGCGAGAAACAGAGGGGCTGAAACAGAGGGCGAGAAACAGAGGGGCTGAAACAGAGTGGCGGGAAACAGAGTGGTTGAATCAGTAGGGGCTGAATTAGAGGGGCTGAATCAGAGGGGCTGAAACAGAGGGTGAGAAACAGAGGGGCTGACACAGAGGGGCTGAAACAGAGGGGCTGAAACAGAAGGCGAGAAACAGAGGGGCTAAATCAGAGGGGCTGAATCAGAGCGGCTGAATCAGAGGGGCTGAAACAGAGGGGCTGAATCAGAGGGGCTGAAACAGAGGGCGAGACACAGAGGGGCTGAAACAGAGGGCGAGAATCAGAGGGGCTGAAACAGAGGGCGAGAAACAGAGGGGCTGAAACAGAGGGGCTGAAACAGACGGGCTGAAACAGAGAGCCTGAAACAGAGGGCAAGAAACAGAGGGGCTGAAACAGAGGGGCTGAAACAGAGGGGCTGAAACAGAGGGCGAGAAACAGAGGGTGAGAAATAGAGGGCGAGAAACAGAGGGGCTGAAACAGAGGGGCTGAAACAGAGTGGCTGAAACAGAGGGGCTGAATCAGAGGGGCAGAAACAGAGGGGCTGAATCAGAGGGGCTGAAACAGAGGGCGAGAAACAGAGGGCCTGAAACAGAGGGCGAGAAACAGAGGGGCTGAAACAGAGGGCGAGAAACAGAGTGGCTGAAACAGAGGGTCTGAAACAGAGGGGCTGAAACAGAGGGCGAGAAACAGAGGGGCAGAAACAGAGGGCGAGAAACAGAGGGGCTGAAACAGAGGGGCTGAAACAGCGGGGCTGAAACAGAGGGCGAGAAACAGTGGGGCTGAATCAGAGGGGCTGAATCAGAGGGGCTGAAACAGTGGGGCTGAAACAGAGGGCGAGAAACAAAGGGGCTGAAACAGCGGGCGAGAAACAGAGGGCGAGAAACAGAGGGGCTGAAACAGAGGGGCTGAAACAGACGGGCTGAAACAGAGAGCCTGAAACAGAGGGCGATAAACAGAGGGGCTGAAACAGAGGGCGAAAAACTAAGGGCTGAAACAGAGGGTGTGAAACAGAGGGTGAGAAATAGATGGCGAAAAACAGAGGGGCTGAAACAGAGGGGCTGAATCAGAGGGGCTGAAACAGAGGGGCTGAATCAGAGGGTCTGAAACAGAGGGGTTGAATCAGAGGGGCTGAAACAGAGAGCGAGAAACAGAGGGCCTGAAACAGAGGGCGAGAAACAGAGGGGCTGAAACAGAGGGCGAGAAACAGAGGGGCTGAAACAGAGGGACTGAAACAGAGGGGCTGAAACAGAGGGTGAGAAACAGAGGGGCTGAATCAGAGGGGCTGAAACAGAGGGTGAGAAACAGAGGGGCTGAAACAGAGGGCGAGAAACAGAGTGGCTGAAACAGACGGGCTGAAACAGAGGGGCTGAAACAGAGGGCGAGAAACAGAGGGGCTGAAACAGAGGGCGAGAAACAGAGGGGCTGAAACAGAGGGCGAGAATCAGAGGGGCTGTAACAGAGGGCGAGAAACAGAGGGTCTGAAACAGACGGGCTGAAACAGACGGGCTGAAACAGAGAGCCTGAAACAGAGGGCAAGAAACAGAGGGGCTGAAACAGAGGGGCTGAAACAGAGGGCGAGAAACAGAGGGTGAGAAATAGAGGGCGAGAAACAGAGGGGCTGAAACAGAGGGGCTGAAACAGAGTGGCTGAAACAGAGGGTCTGAATCAGAGGGGCAGAACCCGAGGGGCTGAAACAGAGGGCGAGAAACAGAGGGCCTGAAACAGAGGGCGAGAAACAGAGGGGCTGAAACAGAGGGCGAGAAACAGAGTGGCTGAAACAGAGGGTCTGAAACAGAGGGGCTGAAACAGAGGGCGAGAAACAGAGGGGCTGAAACAGAGGGCGAGAAACAGAGGGGCTGAATCAGAGGGGCTGAAACAGAGGGTGAGAAACAGAGGGGCTGAAACAGAGGGCGAGAAACAGAGTGGCTGAAACAGACGGTCTGAAACAGAGGGGCTGAAACAGAGGGCGAGAAACAGAGGGGCTGAAACAGAGGGCGAGAAACAGAAGGGCTGAAACAGAGGGCGAGAAACAGAGGGGCTGAAACAGAGGGGCTGAAACAGAGGGGCTAAAACAGAGTGGCTGAAACAGAGGGGCTGTAAAAGAGGGGCTGGAACAGAGGGGGAGAAACAGAGGGGCTGAAACAGCGGGGCTGAATCAGAGGGGCTGAAACAGAGGGCGAGAAACAGAGGGGCTGAAACAGAGGGCGAGAAACAGAGGCGCTGAAACAGAGGGGCTGAAACAGAGGGGCTGAAACAGTGGGGCTGAACCAGAGGGCGAGAAACAGAGGGGCTGAAACAGAGGGTCTGAAACAGAGGGCGAGAAACAGAGGGGCGGGAAACAGAGGGGCTGAATCAGAGGGGCTGAATCAGAGGGGCTGAATCAGATGGGCTGAAACAGAGGGTTTTAAACAGAGGGGCTGAAACAGAGGGGCTGAAACAGAGGGGCTGAAACAGAGGCGAGAAACAGAGTGGCTGAATCAGAGGGGCTGAATCAGAGGGGATGAATCAGAGGGGCTGAAGCAGAGGGGCTGAATCAGAGGGGATGAAACAGAGGGCGAGAAACAGAGGGGCAGAAACAGAGGGCGAGAAACAGAGGGGCTGAAACAGAGGGGCTGAAACAGAGGGGCTGAATCAGAGGGGCTGATTCAGAGGGGCTGAAACAGAGGGGCTGAATCAGCGGGGCTGAAACAGAGGGCGAGAAACAGCGGGGCTGAAACAGAGGGCGAGAAACAGAGGGGCAGAAACAGAGGGGCTGAAACAGAGGGCGAGAAACAGAGTGGGTGAAAAAGAGGGCGAGAAACAGAGGGGCTGAAACAGAGGGCGAGAAACAGAGGGGCTGAAACAGAGGAGCTGAAACAGAGGGTCTGAAACAGAGGGTCTGAAACACAGGGCGAGAAACAGAGGGGCTGAATCAGAGGGGCTGAATCAGAGGGGCTGAAACAGAGGGGCTGAAACAGAGGGCGAGAAACAAAGGGGCTGAAACAGCGGGCGAGAAACAGAGGGCGAGAAACAGAGGGGCGGAAACAGAGAGCCTGAAACAGAGGGCGAGATACAGGGGGCTGAACCAGAGGGCGAAAAACAGAGGGGCTGAAACAGAGTGCGAGAAACAGAGGGTGAGAAACAGAGGGGCTGAAACAGAGGGGCTGAAACAGAGGGCGAGAAACAGAGCGGCTGAAACAGAGGGGGGGAAACAGAGGGTCTGAAACAGAGGGCGAGAAAACGGGGAGCTGAATCAGAATGGCTGAAACAGAGGGGCTGAAACAGAGGGCGAGAAACAGAGGGGCTGAAACAGAGGGCGAGAAACAGAGGGGCTGAATCAGAGGGGCAGAAACAGAGGGCGAGAAACAGAGGGGCTGAAACAGAGGGTGAGAAACAGAGTGGCTGAAACAGATGGGCTGAAACAGAGGGGCTGAAACAGAGGGCGAGAAACAGAGGGGCTGAATTTAAGGGGCTGGAACAGAGGGGGAGAAACAGAGGGGCTGAAACAGCGGGGCTGAATCAGAAGGGCTGAAACAGAGGGCGAGAAACAGAGGGGCTGAAACAGAGGGCGAGAAACAGAGGCGCTGAAACAGAGGGGCTGAAACAGAGGGGATGAAACAGTGGGGCTGAAACAGAGGGCGAGAAACAGAGGGGCTGAAACAGAGTGCGAGAAACAGAGGGGCTGAAACAGAGGCGCGGGAAACAGAGGGGCTGAATCAGAGGGGCTGAATCAGAGGGGCTGAAACAGAGGGCGAGAAACAGAGGGGCTGAATCAGAGGGGCTGAAACAGAGGGGCTGAAACAGAGGGCGAGAAGCAGAGGGGCTGAAACAGTGGGGCTGAAACAGAGGGCGAGAAACAGAGGGGCTGAAACATAGGGCGAGAAACAGAGGGGCTGAAGCAGAGGGCGAGAAACAGAGGGGCTGAAACAGAGGGGCTGAAACAGAGGGGCTAAAACAGATTGGCTGAAACAGAGGGGCTGTAAAAGAGGGGCTGGAACAGAGGGGGAGAAACAGAGGGGCTGAAACAGCGGGGCTGAATCAGAGGGGCTGAAACAGAGGGCGAGAAACAGAGGGGCTGAAACAGAGGGCGAGAAACAGAGGCGCTGAAACAGAGGGGCTGAAACAGAGGGGCTGAAAGAGTGGGGCTGAAACAGAGGGCGAGAAACAGAGGGGCTGAAACAGAGGGCGAGAAACAGAGGGGCTTAAACAGAGGGGCGAGAAACAGAAGGGCTGAATCAGAGGGGCTGAATCAGAGGGGCTGAATCAGATGGGCTGAAACAGAGGGTGAGAAACAGAGGGGCTGAAACAGAGGGGCTGAAACAGAGGGGCTGAAACAGAGGGCGAGAAACAGAGGGGCTGAATCAGAGGGGCTGAATCAGAGGGGCTGAATCAGAGGGGCTGAAGCAGAGGGGCTGAATCAGAGGGGATGAAACAGAGGGGCTGAAACAGAGGGGCTGAATCAGCGGGGCTGAAACAGAGGGCGAGAAACAGCGGGGCTGAAACAGAGGGTGAGAAACAGAGGGGCAGAAACTGAGGGCGAGGAACAGAGGGGCTGAAACAGAGGGGCTGAAACAGAGGGCGAGAAACAGAGGGGCTGTAAAAGAGGGCGAGAAACAGAGGGGCTGAAACAGAGGGCGAGAAACAGAGGGGCTGAAACAGAGGAGCTGAAACAGAGGGTCTGAAACAGAGGGTCTGAAACACAGGGCGAGAAACAGAGGGACTGAATCAGAGGGGCTGAATCAGAGGGGCTGAAACAGAGGGGCTGAAACAGAGGGCGAGAAACAAAGGGGCTGAAACAGCGGGCGAGAAACAGAGGGCGAGAAACTGAGGGGCGGAAACAGAGAGCCTGAAACAGAGGGCGAGAAACAGGGGGCTGAACCAGAGGGCGAAAAACAGAGGGGCTGAAACAGAGGGCGAGAAACAGAGGGTGAGAAACAGAGGGGCTGAAACAGAGGGGCTGAAACAGACGGGCTGAAACAGAGGGGCTGAAACAGAGGGCGAGAAACAGAGCGGCTGAAACAGAGGGGGGGAAACAGAGGGTCTGAAACAGAGGGCGAGAAAACGGGGGGCTGAATCAGATGGGCTGAAACAGAGGGGCTGAAACAGAGGGCGAGAAACAGAGGGGCTGAAACAGAGGGCAAGAAACAGAGGGGCTGAATCAGAGGGGCAGAAACAGAGGGTGAGAAACAGAGGGGCTGAAACAGAGGGTGAGAAACAGAGTGGCTGAATCAGATGGGCTGAAACAGAGGGGCTGAAACAGAGGGCGAGAAACAGAGGGGCTGAAACAGAGGGTGAGAAACAGAGGGGCTGAACAAGAGGGGCTGGAACAGAGGGGGAGAAACAGAGGGGCTGAAACAGCGGGGCTGAATCAGAGGGGCTGAAACAGAGGGCGAGAAACAGAGGGGCTGAAACAGAGGGCGAGAAACAGTGTGGCTGAAACAGAGGCGCGGGAAACAGAGGGGCTGAATCAGAGGGGCTGAATCAGAGGGGCTGAATCAGAGGGGCTGAAACAGAGGGCGAGAAACAGAGGGGCTGAAACAGAGGGGCTGAAACAGAGGGGCTGAAACAGAGGGCGAGAAGCAGAGGGGCTGAAACAGAGGGGCTGAAACAGAGGGGCTAAAACAGAGTGGCTGAAACAGAGGGGCTGTAAAAGAGGGGCTGGAACAGAGGGGGAGAAACAGAGGGGCTGAAACAGAGGGGCTGAAACAGAGGGGCTGAATCAGAGGGGCTGATTCAGAGGGACTGAAACAGAGGGGCTGAATCAGCGGGGCTGAAACAGAGGGCGAGAAACAGCGGGGCTGAAACAGAGGGCGAGAAACAGAGGGGCAGAAACTGAGGGCGAGAAACAGAGGGGCTGAAACAGAGGGGCTGAAACAGAGGGCGAGAAACAGAGGGGCTGAAAAAGAGGGCGAGAAACAGAGGGGCTGAAACAGAGGGCGAGAAACAGAGGGGCTGAAACAGAGGAGCTGAAACAGAGGGTCTGAAACAGAGGGTCTGAAACACAGGGCGAGAAACAGAGGGACTGAATCAGAGGGGCTGAATCAGAGGGGCTGAAACAGAGGGGCTGAAACAGAGGGCGTGAAACAAAGGGGCTGAAACAGCGGGCGAGAAACAGAGGGCGAGAAACAGAGGGGCGGAAACAGAGAGCCTGAAACAGAGGGCGAGAAACAGGGGGCTGAACCAGAGGGGCTGAAACAGACGGGCTGAAACAGAGAGCCTGAAACAGAGGGCAAGAAACAGAGGGGCTGAAACAGAGGGGCTGAAACAGAGGGGCTGAAACAGAGGGCGAGAAACAGAGGGTGAGAAATAGAGGGCGAGAAACAGAGGGGCTGAAACAGAGGGGCTGAAACAGAGTGGCTGAAACAGAGGGTCTGAATCAGAGGGGCAGAAACAGAGGGGCTGAAACAGAGGGCGAGAAACAGAGGGTCTGAAACAGAGGGCGAGAAACAGAGGGGCTGAAACAGAGGGCGAGAAACAGAGTGGCTGAAACAGAGGGTCTGAAACAGAGGGGCTGAAACAGAGGGCGAGAAACAGAGGGGCTGAAACAGAGGGCGAGAAACAGAGGGGCTGAATCAGAGGGGCTGAAACAGAGGGTGAGAAACAGAGGGGCTGAAACAGAGGGCGAGAAACAGAGTGGCTGAAACAGACGGTCTGAAACAGAGGGGCTGAAACAGAGGGCGAGAAACAGAGGACCTGAAACAGAGGGCGAGAAACAGAAGGGCTGAAACAGAGGGCGAGAAACAGAGGGGCTGAAACAGAGGGGCTGAAACAGAGGGGCTAAAACAGAGTGGCTGAAACAGAGGGGCTGTAAAAGAGGGGCTGGAACAGAGGGGGAGAAACAGAGGGGCTGAAACAGCGGGGCTGAATCAGAGGGGCTGAAACAGAGGGCGAGAAACAGAGGGGCTGAAACAGAGGGCGAGAAACAGAGGCGCTGAAACAGAGGGGCTGAAACAGAGGGCGAGAAACAGAGCGGCTGAAACAGAGGGGGGGAAACAGAGGGTCTGAAACAGAGGGCGAGAAAACGGGGGGCTGAATCAGAATGGCTGAAACAGAGGGGCTGAAACAGAGGGCGAGAAACAGAGGGGCTGAAACAGAGGGCGAGAAACAGAGGGGCTGAATCAGAGGGGCAGAAACAGAGGGCGAGAAACAGAGGGGCTGAAACAGAGGGTGAGAAACAGAGTGGCTGAAACAGATGGGCTGAAACAGAGGGGCTGAAACAGAGGGCGAGAAACAGAGGGGCTGAACAAGAGGGGCTGGAACAGAGGGGGAGAAACAGAGGGGCTGAAACAGCGGGGCTGAATCAGAAGGGCTGAAACAGAGGGCGAGAAACAGAGGGGCTGAAACAGAGGGCGAGAAACAGAGGCGCTGAAACAGAGGGGCTGAAACAGAGGGGCTGAAACAGTGGGGCTGAAACAGAGGGCGAGAAACAGAGGGGCTGAAACAGAGTGCGAGAAACAGAGGGGCTGAAACATAGGCGCGGGAAACAGAGGGGCTGAATCAGAGGGGCTGAATCAGAGGGGCTGAAACAGAGGGCGAGAAACAGAGGGGCTGAATCAGAGGGGCTGAAACAGAGGGGCTGAAACAGAGGGCGAGAAGCAGAGGGGCTGAAACAGTGGGGCTGAAACAGAGGGCGAGAAACAGAGGGGCTGAAACATAGGGCGAGAAACAGAGGGGCTGAATCAGAGGGCGAGAAACAGAGGGGCTGAAACAGAGGGGCTGAAACAGAGGGGCTAAAACAGAGTGGCTGAAACAGAGGGGCTGTAAAAGAGGGGCTGGAACAGAGGGGGAGAAACAGAGGGGCTGAAACAGCGGGGCTGAATCAGAGGGGCTGAAACAGAGGGCGAGAAACAGAGGGGCTGAAACAGAGGGCGAGAAACAGAGGCGCTGAAACAGAGGGGCTGAAAGAGAGGGGCTGAAAGAGTGGGGCTGAAACAGAGGGCGAGAAACAGAGGGGCTGAAACAGAGGGCGAGAAACAGAAGGGCTGAAACAGAGGGGCGGGAAACAGAAGGGCTGAATCAGAGGGGCTGAATCAGAGGGGCTGAATCAGATGGGCTGAAACAGAGGGTGAGAAACAGAGGGGCTGAAACAGAGGGGCTGAAACAGAGGGGCTGAAACAGAGGGCGAGAAACAGAGGGGCTGAATCAGAGGGGCTGAATCAGAGGGGCTGAATCAGAGGGGCTGAAGCAGAGGGGCTGAATCAGAGGGGATGAAACAGAGGGCGAGAAACAGAGGTGCAGAAACAGAGGGCGAGAAACAGAGGGGCTGAAACAGAGGGGCTGAAACAGAGGGGCTGAATCAGAGGGGCTGATTCAGAGGGGCTGAAACAGAGGGGCTGAATCAGCGGGGCTGAAACAGAGGGCGAGAAACAGCGGGGCTGAAACAGAGGGTGAGAAACAGCGGGGCAGAAACTGAGGGCGAGGAACAGAGGGGCTTAAACAGAGGGGCTGAAACAGAGGGCGAGAAACAGAGGGGCTGAAAAAGAGGGCGAGAAACAGAGGGGCTGAAACAGAGGGCGAGAAACAGAGGGGCTGAAACAGAGGAGCTGAAACAGAGGGTCTGAAACAGAGGGTCTGAAACACAGGGCGAGAAACAGAGGGACTGAATCAGAGGGGCTGAATCAGAGGGGCTGAAACAGAGGGGCTGAAACAGAGGGCGAGAAACAAAGGGGCTGAAACAGCGGGCGAGAAACAGAGGGCGAGAAACTGAGGGGCGGAAACAGAGAGCCTGAAACAGAGGGCGAGAAACAGGGGGCTGAACCAGAGGGCGAAAAACAGAGGGGCTGAAACAGAGGGCGAGAAACAGAGGGTGAGAAACAGAGGGGCTGAAACAGAGGGGCTGAAACAGACGGGCTGAAACAGAGGGGCTGAAACAGAGGGCGAGAAACAGAGCGGCTGAAACAGAGGGGGGGAAACAGAGGGTCTGAAACAGAGGGCGAGAAAACGGGGGGCTGAATCAGAGGGGCTGAAACAGAGGGGCTGAAACAGAGGGCGAGAAACAGAGGGGCTGAAACAGAGGGCGAGAAACAGAGGGGCTGAATCAGAGGGGCAGAAACAGAGGGTGAGAAACAGAGGGGCTGAAACAGAGGGTGAGAAACAGAGTGGCTGAATCAGATGGGCTGAAACAGAGGGGCTGAAACAGAGGGCGAGAAACAGAGGGGCTGAAACAGAGGGTGAGAAACAGAGGGGCTGAACAAGAGGGGCTGGAACAGAGGGGGAGAAACAGAGGGGCTGAAACAGCGGGGCTGAATCAGAGGGGCTGAAACAGAGGGCGAGAAACAGAGGGGCTGAAACAGAGGGCGAGAAACAGAGTGGCTGAAACAGAGGCGCGGGAAACAGAGGGGCTGAATCAGAGGGGCTGAATCAGAGGGGCTGAATCAGAGGGGCTGAAACAGAGGGCGAGAAACAGAGGGGCTGAAACAGAGGGGCTGAAACAGAGGGCGAGAAGCAGAGGGGCTGAAACAGAGGGGCTGAAACAGAGGGGCTAAAACAGCGTGGCTGAAACAGAGGGGCTGTAAAAGAGGGGCTGGAACAGAGGGGGAGAAACAGAGGGGCTGAAACAGAGGGGCTGAAACAGAGGGGCTGAATCAGAGGGGCTGATTCAGAGGGGCTGAAACAGAGGGGCTGAATCAGCGGGGCTGAAACAGAGGGCGAGAAACAGCGGGGCTGAAACAGAGGGCGAGAAACAGAGGGGCAGAAACTGAGGGCGAGAAACAGAGGGGCTGAAACAGAGGGGCTGAAACAGAGGGCGAGAAACAGAGGGGCTGAAACAGAGGGCGAGAAACAGAGGGGCTGAAACAGAGGGCGAGAAACAGAGGGGCTGAAACAGAGGAGCTGAAACAGAGGGTCTGAAACAGAGGGTCTGAAACACAGGGCGAGAAACAGAGGGACTGAATCAGAGGGGCTGAATCAGAGGGGCTGAAACAGAGGGGCTGAAACAGAGGGCGAGAAACAAAGGGGCTGAAACAGCGGGCGAGAAACAGAGGGCGAGAAACAGAGGGGCGGAAACAGAGAGCCTGAAACAGAGGGCGAGAAACAGGGGGCTGAACCAGAGGGGCTGAAACAGACGGGCTGAAACAGAGAGCCTGAAACAGAGGGCAAGAAACAGAGGGGCTGAAACAGAGGGGCTGAAACAGAGGGGCTAAAACAGAGTGGCTGAAACAGAGGGGCTGTAAAAGAGGGGCTGGAACAGAGGGGGAGAAACAGAGGGGCTGAAACAGCGGGGCTGAATCAGAGGGGCTGAAACAGAGGGCGAGAAACAGAGGGGCTGAAACAGAGGGCGAGAAACAGAGGCGCTGAAACAGAGGGGCTGAAACAGAGGGGCTGAAACAGTGGGGCTGAACCAGAGGGCGAGAAACAGAGGGGCTGAAACAGAGGGTCTGAAACAGAGGGCGAGAAACAGAGGGGCGGGAAACAGAGGGGCTGAATCAGAGGGGCTGAATCAGAGGGGCTGAATCAGATGGGCTGAAACAGAGGGTTTTAAACAGAGGGGCTGAAACAGAGGGGCTGAAACAGAGGGGATGAAACAGAGGGCGAGAAACAGAGGGGCTGAATCAGAGGGCGAGAAACAGAGGGGCTGAAACAGAGGGGCTGAAACAGAGGGGCTGAATCAGAGGGGCTGATTCAGAGGGGCTGAAACAGAGGGGCTGAATCAGCGGGGCTGAAACAGAGGGCGAGAAACAGCGGGGCTGAAACAGAGGGCGAGAAACAGAGGGGCAGAAACAGAGGGGCTGAATCAGAGGGCGAGAAACAGAGTGGGTGAAAAAGAGGGCGAGAAACAGAGGGGCTGAAACAGAGGGCGAGAATCAGAGGGGCTGAATCAGAGGGGCTGAATCAGATGGGCTGAAACAGAGGGTTTTAAACAGAGGGGCTGAAACAGAGGGGCTGAAACAGAGGGGATGAAACAGAGGGCGAGAAACAGAGGGGCAGAAACAGAGGGCGAGAAACAGAGGGGCTGAAACAGAGGGGCTGAAACAGAGGGGCTGAATCAGAGGGGCTGATTCAGAGGGGCTGAAACAGAGGGGCTGAATCAGCGGGGCTGAAACAGAGGGCGAGAAACAGCGGGGCTGAAACAGAGGGCGAGAAACAGAGGGGCAGAAACAGAGGGGCTGAAACAGAGGGCGAGAAACAGAGTGGGTGAAAAAGAGGGCGAGAAACAGAGGGGCTGAAACAGAGGGCGAGAAACAGAGGGGCTGAAACAGAGGAGCTGAAACAGAGGGTCTGAAACAGAGGGTCTGAAACACAGGGCGAGAAACAGAGGGGCTGAATCAGAGGGGCTGAATCAGAGGGGCTGTAACAGAGGGGCTGAAACAGAGGGCGAGAAACAAAGGGGCTGAAACAGCGGGCGAGAAACAGAGGGCGAGAAACAGAGGGGCGGAAACAGAGAGCCTGAAACAGAGGGCGAGAAACAGGGGGCTGAACCAGAGGGCGAAAAACAGAGGGGCTGAAACAGAGTGCGAGAAACAGAGGGTGAGAAACAGAGGGGCTGAAACAGAGGGGCTGAAACAGAGGGCGAGAAACAGAGCGGCTGAAACAGAGGGGGGGAAACAGAGGGTCTGAAACAGAGGGCGAGAAAACGGGGGGCTGAATCAGAATGGCTGAAACAGAGGGGCTGAAACAGAGGGCGAGAAACAGAGGGGCTGAAACAGAGGGCGAGAAACAGAGGGGCTGAATCAGAGGGGCAGAAACAGATGGCGAGAAACAGAGGGGCTGAAACAGAGGGTGAGAAACAGAGTGGCTGAAACAGATGGGCTGAAACAGAGGGGCTGAAACAGAGGGCGAGAAACAGAGGGGCTGAACAAGAGGGGCTGGAACAGAGGGGGAGAAACAGAGGGGCTGAAACAGCGGGGCTGAATCAGAAGGGCTGAAACAGAGGGCGAGAAACAGAGGGGCTGAAACAGAGGGCGAGAAACAGAGGCGCTGAAACAGAGGGGCTGAAACAGAGGGGCTGAAACAGTGGGGCTGAAACAGAGGGCGAGAAACAGAGGGGCTGAAACAGAGTGCGAGAAACAGAGGGGCTGAAACAGAGGCGCGGGAAACAGAGGGGCTGAATCAGAGGGGCTGAATCAGAGGGGCTGAAAAAGAGGGCGAGAAACAGAGGGGCTGAATCAGAGGGGCTGAAACAGAGGGGCTGAAACAGAGGGCGAGAAGCAGAGGGGCTGAAACAGTGGGGCTGAAACAGAGGGCGAGAAACAGAGGGGCTGAAACATAGGGCGAGAAACAGAGGGGCTGAAACAGAGGGCGAGAAACAGAGGGGCTGAAACAGAGGGGCTGAAACAGAGGGGCTAAAACAGAGTGGCTGAAACAGAGGGGCTGTAAAAGAGGGGCTGGAACAGAGGGGGAGAAACAGAGGGGCTGAAACAGAGGGGCTGAATCAGAGGGGCTGAATCAGATGGGCTGAAACAGAGGGTGAGAAACAGAGGGGCTGAAACAGAGGGGCTGAAACAGAGGGGCTGAAACAGAGTGCGAGAAACAGAGGGGCTGAATCAGAGGGGCTGAATCAGAGGGGCTGAATCAGAGGGGCTGAAGCAGAGGGGCTGAATCAGAGGGGATGAAACAGAGGGCGAGAAACAGAGGTGCAGAAACAGAGGGCGAGAAACAGAGGGGCTGAAACAGAGGGGCTGAAACAGAGGGGCTGAATCAGAGGGGCTGATTCAGAGGGGCTGAAACAGAGGGGCTGAATCAGCGGGGCTGAAACAGAGGGCGAGAAACAGCGGGGCTGAAACAGAGGGTGAGAAACAGAGGGGCAGAAACTGAGGGCGAGGAACAGAGGGGCTGAAACAGAGGGGCTGAAACAGAGGGCGAGAAACAGAGGGGCTGAAAAAGAGGGCGAGAAACAGAGGGGCTGAAACAGAGGGCGAGAAACAGAGGGGCTGAAACAGAGGAGCTGAAACAGAGGGTCTGAAACAGAGGGTCTGAAACACAGGGCGAGAAACAGAGGGACTGAATCAGAGGGGCTGAATCAGAGGGGCTGAAACAGAGGGGCTGAAACAGAGGGCGAGAAACAAAGGGGCTGAAACAGCGGGCGAGAAACAGAGGGCGAGAAACTGAGGGGGGGGGGAAACAGAGAGCCTGAAACAGAGGGCGAGAAACAGGGGGCTGAACCAGAGGGCGAAACACAGAGGGGCTGAAACAGAGGGCGAGAAACAGAGGGTGAGAAACAGAGGGGCTGAAACAGAGGGGCTGAAACAGACGGGCTGAAACAGAGGGGCTGAAACAGAGGGCGAGAAACAGAGCGGCTGAAACAGAGGGGGGGAAACAGAGGGTCTGAAACAGAGGGCGAGAAAATGGGGGGCTGAATCAGAGGGGCTGAAACAGAGGGGCTGAAACAGAGGGCGAGAAACAGAGGGGCTGAAACAGAGGGGCTGAATCAGAGGGGCAGAAACAGAGGGTGAGAAACAGAGGGGCTGAAACAGAGGGTGAGAAACAGAGTGGCTGAAACAGATGGGCTGAAACAGAGGGGCTGAAACAGAGGGCGAGAAACAGAGGGGCTGAAACAGAGGGTGAGAAACAGAGGGGCTGAACAAGAGGGGCTGGAACAGAGGGGGAGAAACAGAGGGGCTGAAACAGCGGGGCTGAATCAGAGGGGCTGAAACAGAGGGCGAGAAACAGAGGGGCTGAAACAGAGGGCGAGAAACAGAGGGGCTGAAACAGAGGCGCGGGAAACTGAGGGGCTGAATCAGAGGGGCTGAATCAGAGGGGCTGAATCAGAGGGGCTGAAACACAGGGCGAGAAACAGAGGGGCTGAAACAGAGGGGCTGAAACAGAGCGGCTGAAACAGAGGGCGAGAAGCAGAGGGGCTGAAACAAAGGGGCTGAAACAGAGGGGCTAAAACAGAGTGGCTGAAACAGAGGGGCTGTAAAAGAGGGGCTGGAACAGAGGGGGAGAAACAGAGGGGCTGAAACAGAGGGGCTGAAACAGAGGGGCTGAATCAGAGGGGCTGATTCAGAGGGGCTGAAACAGAGGGGCTGAATCAGCGGGGCTGAAACAGAGGGCGAGAAACAGCGGGGCTGAAACAGAGGGCGAGAAACAGAGGGGCAGAAACTGAGGGCGAGAAACAGAGGGGCTGAAACAGAGGGGCTGAAACAGAGGGCGAGAAACAGAGGGGCTGAAAAAGAGGGCGAGAAACAGAGGGGCTGAAACAGAGGGCGAGAAACAGAGGGGCTGAAACAGAGGAGCTGAAACAGAGGGTCTGAAACAGAGGGTCTGAAACACAGGGCGAGAAACAGAGGGACTGAATCAGAGGGGCTGAATCAGAGGGGCTGAAACAGAGGGGCTGAAACAGAGGGCGAGAAACAAAGGGGCTGAAACAGCGGGCGAGAAACAGAGGGCGAGAAACAGAGGGGCGGAAACAGAGAGCCTGAAACAGAGGGCGAGAAACAGGGGGCTGAACCAGAGGGCGAAAAACAGAGGGGCTGAAACAGAGTGCGAGAAACAGAGGGTGAGAAACAGAGGGGCTGAAACAGAGGGGCTGAAACAGACGGGCTGAAACAGAGCGGCTGAAACAGAGGGCGAGAAACAGAGCGGCTGAAACAGAGGGGGGGAAAGAGAGGGTCTGAAACAGAGGGCGAGAAACCGGGGTCTGAATCAGAGGGGCTGAAACAGAGGGCAAGAAACAGAGGGCGAGAAACAGAGGGGCTGAAACAGAGGGCGAGAAAGAGAGGGGCTGAATCAGAGGGGCAGAAACAGAGGGTGAGAAACAGAGGGGCTGAAACAGAGGGTGAGAAACAGAGTGGCTGAAACAGATGGGCTGAAACAGAGGGGCTGAAACAGAGGGCGAGAAACAGAGGGGCTGAAACAGAGGGTGAGAAACAGAGGGGCTGAACAAGAGGGGCTGGAACAGAGGGGGAGAAACAGAGGGGCTGAAACAGCGGGGCTGAATCAGAGGGGCTGAAACAGAGGGCGAGAAACAGAGGGGCTGAAACAGAGGGCGAGAAACAGAGGCGCTGAAACAGAGGGGCTGAAACAGAGGGGCTGAAACAGTGGGGCTGAAACAGAGGGCGAGAAACAGAGGGGCTGAAACAGAGGGCGAGAAACAGAGGGGCTGAAACAGAGGCGCGGGAAACAGAGGGGCTGAATCAGAGGGGCTGAATCAGAGGGGCTGAATCAGAGGGGCTGACACAGAGGGCGAGAAACAGAGGGGCTGAAACAGAGGGGCTGAAACAGAGGGGCTGAAACAGAGGGCGAGAAGCAGAGGGGCTGAAACAGTGGGGCTGAAACAGAGGGCGAGAAACAGAGGGGCTGAAACAGTGTGGCTGAAACAGAGGGGCTGAAACAGAGGGGCGGGAAACAGAGGGGCTGAATCAGAGGGGCTGAATCAGAGGGGCTGAATCAGAGGGGCTGAAACAGAGGGCGAGAAACAGAGGGGCTGAAACAGAGGGGCGGGAAACAGAGGGGCTGAATCAGAGGGGCTGAATCAGAGTGGCTGAATCAGAGGGGCTGAAACAGAGGGTGAGAAACAGAGGGGCTGAAACAGAGGGGCTGAATCAGAGGGGCTGAATCAGAGGGGCTGAAACAGAGGGGCTGAATCAGAGGGGCTGAAACAGAGGGCGAGAAACAGAGGGGCTGAAAAAGAGGGCGAGAATCAGAGGGGCTGAAACAGAGGGAGAGAAACAGAGGGGCTGAAACAGAGGGGCTGAAACAGAGGGGCTGAATCAGAGGGGTTGATTCAGAGGGGCTGAAACAGAGGGGCTGAATCAGCGGGCTGAAACAGAGGGCGAGAAACAGCGGGGCTGAAACAGAAGGCGAGAAACAGAGGGGCAGAAACTGAGGGCGAGAAACAGAGGGGCTGAAACAGATGGCGAGAAACAGAGGGGCTGAAAAAGAGGGCGAGAAACAGAGGAGCTGAAACAGAGGGCGAGAAACAGAGGGGCTGAAACAGAGGGCGAGAAACAGAGGGGCTGAAACAGAGGAGCTGAAACAGAGGGGCTGAAACAGAGGGTCTGAAACAGAGGGCGAGAAACAGAGGGGCTGAATCAGAGGGGCTGAATCAGAGGGGCTGAAACAGAGGGCGAGAAACAGAGGGGCTGAAACAGCGGGCGAGAAACAGAGGGCGAGAAACAGAGGGGCGGAAACAGAGAGCCTGAAACAGAGGGCGAGCAACAGGGGGCTGAACCAGAGGGCGAAAAACAGAGGGGCTGAAACAGAGGGCGAGAAACAGAGGGTGAGAAACAGAGGGGTTGAAACAGAGGGGCTGAAACAGACGGCGAGAAACAGAGGGGCTGAAACTGAGGGCGAGAAACAGAGGGGCTGAAACAGAGGTGGGTAAACAGAGGGGCTGAAACAGAGAGCGAGAAACAGAGGGGCTGAATCAGAGGGGCTGAAACAGAGGGGCTGAAACAGAGGGCGATAAACAGAGGGGCTGAAACAGAGCGCGAGAAACAGAGGGGCTGAAACAGAGGGCGAGAAGCAGAGGTGCTGAATAAAAGGGGCTGAAACTGAGGGTGAGAAACAGAGGGGCTGAAACAGAGGGCGAGAAACAGAGTTGCTGAATCAGATGGGCTGAAACAGAGGGGCTGAAACAGCGGGCGAGAAACAGAGGTGCTGAAACAGAGGGTGAGAAACAGAGGGGCTGAAACAGAGGGGCTGAAACAGAGGGGCTGAAACAGAGTGGCTGAAACAAAGCGGCTGAAACAGAGGGGCTGGAACAGAGGGGGCGAAACAGAGGGGCTGAAACAGAGGGGCTGAATCAGAGGGGCTGAAACAGAGGGCGAGAAACAGAGGGGCTGAAACAGAGGGCGAAACAGAGGCGCTGAAACAGAGAGGCTGAAACAGAGGGGCTGAAACAGAGGGGCTGAAACAGAGGGCGAGAAACATAGGGGCTGACACAGAGGGCGAGTAACAGAGGGGCTGAAACAGAGTGCCCGGAAACAGAGGGGCTGAATCAGAGGGGCTGAATCAGAGGGGCTGAAACAGAGGGGCTGAAACAGAGGGGCTGAAACAGAGGGGCTGAAACAGAGGGCGAGAAACAGAGGGGCTGAAACAGAGGGGCTGAAACAGAGGGGCTGAAGCAGAGGGCGAGATACAGCGGGGCTGAAACAGAGGGCGAGAAACAGAGGGGCAGAAACAGAGGGGCTGAATCAGAGGGCATGATTCAGAGGGGCTGAAACAGAGTAGCTGAATCAGCGGGGCTGAAACAGAGGGCGAGAAACAGCGGGGCTGAAACAGAGGTCGAGAAACAGAGGGGCAGAAACAGAGTGCGAGAAACAGAGGGGCTGAAACAGAGGGGCTGAAACAGACGGCGAGAAACAGAGGGGCTGAAACAGAGGGGCTGAAACAGAGGGCCCGGAAACAGAGGGGCTGAATCAGAGGGGCTGAATCAGAGGGGCTGAATCAGAGGGGCTGAAACAGAGGGTGAGAAACAGAGGGGCTGAAACAGAGGGGCTGAAACAGAGGGGCTGAAACAGAGGGCGAGAAACAGAGGGGCTGAAACAGAGGGGCTGAAACAGAGGGGCTGAAGCAGAGGGCGAGATACAGCGGGGCTGAAACAGAGGGCGAGAAACAGAGGGGCAGAAACAGAGGGGCTGAATCAGAGGGGATGATTCAGAGGGGCTGAAACAGAGGGGATGAATCAGCGGGGCTGAAACAGAGGGCGAGAAACAGAGGGGCAGAAACAGAGTGCGAGAAACAGAGGGGCTGAAATAGAGGGGCTGAAACAGATGGCGAGAAACAGAGGGGCTGAAACAGAGGGGCTGAAACAGAGGGCGAGATACAGAGGGGCTGAATCAGAGGGGCTGAAACAGAATGCGAGAAACAGAGGGGCTGAAACAGAAGGCGAGAAACAGAGGGGCTGAAACAGAGGTCGAGAAACAGAGGGGCTGAATCAGAGGGGCTGAAACAGAGGGGCTGAAACAGACGGCGAGAAACAGAGGGGCTGAAACAGAGGGCGAGAAACAGAGGGGCTGAAACAGAGGGCGAGAAACAGAGGGGCTGAAACAGAGGGCGAGAAACAGAGTGGCTGAAACAGACGGGCTGAAACAGAGGGGCTGAAACAGAGGGCGAGAAACAGAGGGGCTGAAACAGAGGGCGAGAAACAGAGGGGCTGAAACAGAGGGGCTGAAAGAGAGGGGCTGAAACAGAGTGGCTGAAACAGAGGGGCTGAAACAGAGTGGCTGGAACACAGGGGGAGAAACAGAGGGGCTGAAACAGAGGGGCTGAATCAGAGTGGCTGAAACAGAGGGCGAGAAACAGAGGGGCTGAAACAGAGGGCGAGAAACAGAGGCGCTGAAACAGAGGGGCTGAAACAGAGGGGCTGAAACAGAGGGGCTGAAACCGAGGACGAGAAACAGAGGGGCTGAAACAGAGGGCGAGAAACAGAGGGGCTGAAACAGAGGGGCGGGAAACAGAGGGGCTGAATCAGAGGGGCTGAATCAGAGGGGCTGAAACAGAGGGTGAAAAACAGAGGGGCTGAAACAGAGGGGCTGAAACAGAGGGGCTGAAACAGAGAGCGAGAAACAGAGGGGCTGAATCAGAGTGGCTGAATCAGAGGGGCTGAATCAGAGGGGCTGAAACAGAGTGGCTGAATCAGAGGGGCTGAAACCGAGGGCGAGAAACAGACGGGCTGAAACAGAGGGCGAGAATCAGAGGGGCTGAAACAGAGGGCGAGAAACAGAGGGGCTGAAACTGAGGGGCTGAATCAGCGGGGCTGAAACAGAGGGCGAGAAACAGTGGGGCTGAAACAGAGGGCGAGAAACAGAGGGGCAGAAACAGAGGGCGAGAAACAGAGGGGCTGAAACAGAGGGGCTGAAATGGAGGGCGAGAAACAGAGGGGCTGAAACAGAGGGCGAGAAACAGAGGGGCTGAAACAGAGGGCGAGAAACAGAGGGGCAGAAACAGAGGGGCTGAAACAGAGGGGCTGAAACAGAGGGCGAGAAACAGAGGGGCTGAATCAGAGTGGCTGAATCAGAGGGGCTGAAACAGTGGGGCTGAAACAGAGTGCGAGGAACAAAGGGGCTGAAACAGCGGGCGAGAAACAGAGGGCGAGAATCAGAGTGGCTGAAACAGAGGGCTGAAACAGACGGGCTGAAACAGAGAGCGTGAAACAGAGGGCGAGAAACAGAGGGGCTGAAACAGAGGGCGAAAAACTAAGTGCTGAAACAGAGGGCGAGAAACAGAGGGTGGGAAATAGATGGCGAGAAACAGAGGGGCTGAAACAGAGGGGCTGAATCAGAGGGGCTGAAACAGAGGGCGAGAAACAGAGAGTCTGAAACAGAGGGCGAGAAACAGAGCGGCTGAAACAGAGCGCGAGAAACAGAGGGTGTGAAACAGAGGGCGAGAAAAGGAGGGGCTGAAACAGAGGGCGAGAAACAGAGGGGCTGAATCAGAGGGGTTGAAACAGAGGGTGAGAAGCAGAGGGGCTGAAACAGATGGCGAGAAACAGAGTGGCTGAAACAGACGGGCTGAATCAGAGGGGCTGAAACAGAGGGCGAGAAACAGAGGGGCTGAATCAGAGGGGCTGAAACAGAGGGGCTGAAACAGAGGGCGAGAAGCAGAGGGGCTGAAACAGTGGGGCTGAAACAGAGGGCGAGAAACAGAGGGGCTGAAACATAGGGCGAGAAACAGAGGGGCTGAAACAGAGGGCGAGAAACAGAGGGGCTGAAACAGAGGGGCTGAAACAGAGGGGCTAAAACAGAGTGGCTGAAACAGAGGGGCTGTAAAAGAGGGGCTGGAACAGAGGGGGAGAAACAGAGGGGCTGAAACAGCGGGGCTGAATCAGAGGGGCTGAAACAGAGGGCGAGAAACAGAGGGGCTGAAACAGAGGGCGAGAAACAGAGGCGCTGAAACAGAGGGGCTGAAACAGAGGGGCTGAAAGAGTGGGGCTGAAACAGAGGGCGAGAAACAGAGGGGCTGAAACAGAGGGCGAGAAACAGAGGGGCTGAAACAGAGGGGCGGGAAACAGAGGGGCTGAATCAGAGGGGCTGAATCAGAGGGGCTGAATCAGATGGGCTGAAACAGAGGGTGAGAAACAGAGGGGCTGAAACAGAGGGGCTGAAACAGAGGGGCTGAAACAGAGGGCGAGAAACAGAGGGGCTGAATCAGAGGGGCTGAATCAGAGGGGCTGAATCAGAGGGGCTGAAGCAGAGGGGCTGAATCAGAGGGGATGAAACAGAGGGCGAGAAACAGAGGTGCAGAAACAGAGGGCGAGAAACAGAGGGGCTGAAACAGAGGGGCTGAAACAGAGGGGCTGAATCAGAGGGGCTGATTCAGAGGGGCTGAAACAGAGGGGCTGAATAAGCGGGGCTGAAACAGAGGGCGAGAAACAGCGGGGCTGAAACAGAGGGTGAGAAACAGAGGGGCAGAAACTGAGGGCGAGGAACAGAGGGGCTGAAACAGAGGGGCTGAAACAGAGGGCGAGAAACAGAGGGGCTGAAAAAGAGGGCGAGAAACAGAGGGGCTGAAACAGAGGGCGAGAAACAGAGGGGCTGAAACAGAGGAGCTGAAACAGAGGGTCTGAAACAGAGGGTCTGAAACACAGGGCGAGAAACAGAGGGACTGAATCAGAGGGGCTGAATCAGAGGGGCTGAAACAGAGGGGCTGAAACAGAGGGCGAGAAACAAAGGGGCTGAAACAGCGGGCGAGAAACAGAGGGCGAGAAACTGAGGGGCGGAAACAGAGAGCCTGAAACAGAGGGCGAGAAACAGGGGGCTGAACCAGAGGGCGAAAAACAGAGGTGCTGAAACAGAGGGCGAGAAACAGAGGGTGAGAAACAGAGGGGCTGAAACAGAGGGGCTGAAACAGACGGGCTGAAACAGAGGGGCTGAAACAGAGGGCGAGAAACAGAGCGGCTGAAACAGAGGGGGGTAAACAGAGGGTCTGAAATAGAGGGCGAGAAAACGGGGGGCTGAATCAGAGGGGCTGAAACAGAGGGGCTGAAACAGAGGGCGAGAAACAGAGGGGCTGAAACAGAGGGCGAGAAACAGAGGGGCTGAATCAGAGGGGCAGAAACAGAGGGTGAGAAACAGAGGGGCTGAAACAGAGGGTGAGAAACAGAGTGGCTGAAACAGATGGGCTGAAACAGAGGGGCTGAAACAGAGGGCGAGAAACAGAGGGGCTGAAACAGAGGGTGAGAAACAGAGGGGCTGAACAAGAGGGGCGGGAACAGAGGGGGAGAAACAGAGGGGCTGAAACAGCGGGGCTGAATCAGAGGGGCTGAAAAAGATGGCGAGAAACAGAGGGGCTGAAACAGAGGGCGAGAAACAGAGGGGCTGAAACAGAGGCGCGGGAAACAGAGGGGCTGAATCAGAGGGGCTGAATCAGAGGGGCTGAATCAGAGGGGCTGAATCAGAGGGGCTGAAACAGAGGGCGAGAAACAGAGGGGCTGAAACAGAGGGGCTGAAACAGAGGGGCTGAAACAGAGGGCGAGAAGCAGAGGGGCTGAAACAAAGGGGCTGAAACAGAGGGGCTAAAACAGAGTGGCTGAAACAGAGGGGCTGTAAAAGAGGGGCTGGAACAGAGGGGGAGAAACAGAGGGGCTGAAACAGAGGGGCTGAAACAGAGGGGCTGAATCAGAGGGGCTGATTCAGAGGGGCTGAAACAGAGGGGCTGAATCAGCGGGGCTGAAACAGAGGGCGAGAAACAGCGGGGCTGAAACAGAGGGCGAGAAACAGAGGGGCAGAAACTGAGGGCGAGAAACAGAGGGGCTGAAACAGAGGGGCTGAAACAGAGGGCGAGAAACAGAGGGGCTGAAACAGAGGGCTGAAACAGACGGGCTGAAACAGAGAGCGTGAAACAGAGGGCGAGAAACAGAGGGGCTGAAACAGAGGGCGAAAAACTAAGTGCTGAAACAGAGGGCGAGAAACAGAGGGTGGGAAATAGATGGCGAGAAACAGAGGGGCTGAAACAGAGGGGCTGAATCAGAGGGGCTGAAACAGAGGGCGAGAAACAGAGAGTCTGAAACAGAGGGCGAGAAACAGAGCGGCTGAAACAGAGCGCGAGAAACAGAGGGTGTGAAACAGAGGGCGAGTAACAGAGGGGCTGAAACAGAGTGCCCGGAAACAGAGGGGCTGAATCAGAGGGGCTGAATCAGAGGGGCTGAAACAGAGGGGCTGAAACAGAGGGGCTGAAACAGAGGGGCTGAAACAGAGGGCGAGAAACAGAGGGGCTGAAACAGAGGGGCTGAAACAGAGGGGCTGAAGCAGAGGGCGAGATACAGCGGGGCTGAAACAGAGGGCGAGAAACAGAGGGGCAGAAACAGAGGGGCTGAATCAGAGGGCATGATTCAGAGGGGCTGAAACAGAGTAGCTGAATCAGCGGGGCTGAAACAGAGGGCGAGAAACAGCGGGGCTGAAACAGAGGTCGAGAAACAGAGGGGCAGAAACAGAGTGCGAGAAACAGAGGGGCTGAAACAGAGGGGCTGAAACAGACGGCGAGAAACAGAGGGGCTGAAACAGAGGGGCTGAAACAGAGGGCCCGGAAACAGAGGGGCTGAATCAGAGGGGCTGAATCAGAGGGGCTGAATCAGAGGGGCTGAAACAGAGGGTGAGAAACAGAGGGGCTGAAACAGAGGGGCTGAAACAGAGGGGCTGAAACAGAGGGCGAGAAACAGAGGGGCTGAAACAGAGGGGCTGAAACAGAGGGGCTGAAGCAGAGGGCGAGATACAGCGGGGCTGAAACAGAGGGCGAGAAACAGAGGGGCAGAAACAGAGGGGCTGAATCAGAGGGGATGATTCAGAGGGGCTGAAACAGAGGGGATGAATCAGCGGGGCTGAAACAGAGGGCGAGAAACAGAGGGGCAGAAACAGAGTGCGAGAAACAGAGGGGCTGAAATAGAGGGGCTGAAACAGATGGCGAGAAACAGAGGGGCTGAAACAGAGGGGCTGAAACAGAGGGCGAGATACAGAGGGGCTGAATCAGAGGGGCTGAAACAGAATGCGAGAAACAGAGGGGCTGAAACAGAAGGCGAGAAACAGAGGGGCTGAAACAGAGGTCGAGAAACAGAGGGGCTGAATCAGAGGGGCTGAAACAGAGGGGCTGAAACAGACGGCGAGAAACAGAGGGGCTGAAACAGAGGGCGAGAAACAGAGGGGCTGAAACAGAGGGCGAGAAACAGAGGGGCTGAAACAGAGGGCGAGAAACAGAGTGGCTGAAACAGACGGGCTGAAACAGAGGGGCTGAAACAGAGGGCGAGAAACAGAGGGGCTGAAACAGAGGGCGAGAAACAGAGGGGCTGAAACAGAGGGGCTGAAAGAGAGGGGCTGAAACAGAGTGGCTGAAACAGAGGGGCTGAAACAGAGTGGCTGGAACACAGGGGGAGAAACAGAGGGGCTGAAACAGAGGGGCTGAATCAGAGTGGCTGAAACAGAGGGCGAGAAACAGAGGGGCTGAAACAGAGGGCGAGAAACAGAGGCGCTGAAACAGAGGGGCTGAAACAGAGGGGCTGAAACAGAGGGGCTGAAACCGAGGACGAGAAACAGAGGGGCTGAAACAGAGGGCGAGAAACAGAGGGGCTGAAACAGAGGGGCGGGAAACAGAGGGGCTGAATCAGAGGGGCTGAATCAGAGGGGCTGAAACAGAGGGTGAAAAACAGAGGGGCTGAAACAGAGGGGCTGAAACAGAGGGGCTGAAACAGAGAGCGAGAAACAGAGGGGCTGAATCAGAGTGGCTGAATCAGAGGGGCTGAATCAGAGGGGCTGAAACAGAGTGGCTGAATCAGAGGGGCTGAAACCGAGGGCGAGAAACAGACGGGCTGAAACAGAGGGCGAGAATCAGAGGGGCTGAAACAGAGGGCGAGAAACAGAGGGGCTGAAACTGAGGGGCTGAATCAGCGGGGCTGAAACAGAGGGCGAGAAACAGTGGGGCTGAAACAGAGGGCGAGAAACAGAGGGGCAGAAACAGAGGGCGAGAAACAGAGGGGCTGAAACAGAGGGGCTGAAATGGAGGGCGAGAAACAGAGGGGCTGAAACAGAGGGCGAGAAACAGAGGGGCTGAAACAGAGGGCGAGAAACAGAGGGGCAGAAACAGAGGGGCTGAAACAGAGGGGCTGAAACAGAGGGCGAGAAACAGAGGGGCTGAATCAGAGTGGCTGAATCAGAGGGGCTGAAACAGTGGGGCTGAAACAGAGTGCGAGGAACAAAGGGGCTGAAACAGCGGGCGAGAAACAGAGGGCGAGAATCAGAGTGGCTGAAACAGAGGGCTGAAACAGACGGGCTGAAACAGAGAGCGTGAAACAGAGGGCGAGAAACAGAGGGGCTGAAACAGAGGGCGAAAAACTAAGTGCTGAAACAGAGGGCGAGAAACAGAGGGTGGGAAATAGATGGCGAGAAACAGAGGGGCTGAAACAGAGGGGCTGAATCAGAGGGGCTGAAACAGAGGGCGAGAAACAGAGAGTCTGAAACAGAGGGCGAGAAACAGAGCGGCTGAAACAGAGCGCGAGAAACAGAGGGTGTGAAACAGAGGGCGAGAAAAGGAGGGGCTGAAACAGAGGGCGAGAAACAGAGGGGCTGAATCAGAGGGGTTGAAACAGAGGGTGAGAAGCAGAGGGGCTGAAACAGATGGCGAGAAACAGAGTGGCTGAAACAGACGGGCTGAATCAGAGGGGCTGAAACAGAGGGCGAGAAACAGAGGGGCTGAATCAGAGGGGCTGAAACAGAGGGGCTGAAACAGAGGGCGAGAAGCAGAGGGGCTGAAACAGTGGGGCTGAAACAGAGGGCGAGAAACAGAGGGGCTGAAACATAGGGCGAGAAACAGAGGGGCTGAAACAGAGGGCGAGAAACAGAGGGGCTGAAACAGAGGGGCTGAAACAGAGGGGCTAAAACAGAGTGGCTGAAACAGAGGGGCTGTAAAAGAGGGGCTGGAACAGAGGGGGAGAAACAGAGGGGCTGAAACAGCGGGGCTGAATCAGAGGGGCTGAAACAGAGGGCGAGAAACAGAGGGGCTGAAACAGAGGGCGAGAAACAGAGGCGCTGAAACAGAGGGGCTGAAACAGAGGGGCTGAAAGAGTGGGGCTGAAACAGAGGGCGAGAAACAGAGGGGCTGAAACAGAGGGCGAGAAACAGAGGGGCTGAAACAGAGGGGCGGGAAACAGAGGGGCTGAATCAGAGGGGCTGAATCAGAGGGGCTGAATCAGATGGGCTGAAACAGAGGGTGAGAAACAGAGGGGCTGAAACAGAGGGGCTGAAACAGAGGGGCTGAAACAGAGGGCGAGAAACAGAGGGGCTGAATCAGAGGGGCTGAATCAGAGGGGCTGAATCAGAGGGGCTGAAGCAGAGGGGCTGAATCAGAGGGGATGAAACAGAGGGCGAGAAACAGAGGTGCAGAAACAGAGGGCGAGAAACAGAGGGGCTGAAACAGAGGGGCTGAAACAGAGGGGCTGAATCAGAGGGGCTGATTCAGAGGGGCTGAAACAGAGGGGCTGAATAAGCGGGGCTGAAACAGAGGGCGAGAAACAGCGGGGCTGAAACAGAGGGTGAGAAACAGAGGGGCAGAAACTGAGGGCGAGGAACAGAGGGGCTGAAACAGAGGGGCTGAAACAGAGGGCGAGAAACAGAGGGGCTGAAAAAGAGGGCGAGAAACAGAGGGGCTGAAACAGAGGGCGAGAAACAGAGGGGCTGAAACAGAGGAGCTGAAACAGAGGGTCTGAAACAGAGGGTCTGAAACACAGGGCGAGAAACAGAGGGACTGAATCAGAGGGGCTGAATCAGAGGGGCTGAAACAGAGGGGCTGAAACAGAGGGCGAGAAACAAAGGGGCTGAAACAGCGGGCGAGAAACAGAGGGCGAGAAACTGAGGGGCGGAAACAGAGAGCCTGAAACAGAGGGCGAGAAACAGGGGGCTGAACCAGAGGGCGAAAAACAGAGGTGCTGAAACAGAGGGCGAGAAACAGAGGGTGAGAAACAGAGGGGCTGAAACAGAGGGGCTGAAACAGACGGGCTGAAACAGAGGGGCTGAAACAGAGGGCGAGAAACAGAGCGGCTGAAACAGAGGGGGGTAAACAGAGGGTCTGAAATAGAGGGCGAGAAAACGGGGGGCTGAATCAGAGGGGCTGAAACAGAGGGGCTGAAACAGAGGGCGAGAAACAGAGGGGCTGAAACAGAGGGCGAGAAACAGAGGGGCTGAATCAGAGGGGCAGAAACAGAGGGTGAGAAACAGAGGGGCTGAAACAGAGGGTGAGAAACAGAGTGGCTGAAACAGATGGGCTGAAACAGAGGGGCTGAAACAGAGGGCGAGAAACAGAGGGGCTGAAACAGAGGGTGAGAAACAGAGGGGCTGAACAAGAGGGGCGGGAACAGAGGGGGAGAAACAGAGGGGCTGAAACAGCGGGGCTGAATCAGAGGGGCTGAAAAAGATGGCGAGAAACAGAGGGGCTGAAACAGAGGGCGAGAAACAGAGGGGCTGAAACAGAGGCGCGGGAAACAGAGGGGCTGAATCAGAGGGGCTGAATCAGAGGGGCTGAATCAGAGGGGCTGAATCAGAGGGGCTGAAACAGAGGGCGAGAAACAGAGGGGCTGAAACAGAGGGGCTGAAACAGAGGGGCTGAAACAGAGGGCGAGAAGCAGAGGGGCTGAAACAAAGGGGCTGAAACAGAGGGGCTAAAACAGAGTGGCTGAAACAGAGGGGCTGTAAAAGAGGGGCTGGAACAGAGGGGGAGAAACAGAGGGGCTGAAACAGAGGGGCTGAAACAGAGGGGCTGAATCAGAGGGGCTGATTCAGAGGGGCTGAAACAGAGGGGCTGAATCAGCGGGGCTGAAACAGAGGGCGAGAAACAGCGGGGCTGAAACAGAGGGCGAGAAACAGAGGGGCAGAAACTGAGGGCGAGAAACAGAGGGGCTGAAACAGAGGGGCTGAAACAGAGGGCGAGAAACAGAGGGGCTGAAACAGAGGGCTGAAACAGACGGGCTGAAACAGAGAGCGTGAAACAGAGGGCGAGAAACAGAGGGGCTGAAACAGAGGGCGAAAAACTAAGTGCTGAAACAGAGGGCGAGAAACAGAGGGTGGGAAATAGATGGCGAGAAACAGAGGGGCTGAAACAGAGGGGCTGAATCAGAGGGGCTGAAACAGAGGGCGAGAAACAGAGAGTCTGAAACAGAGGGCGAGAAACAGAGCGGCTGAAACAGAGCGCGAGAAACAGAGGGTGTGAAACAGAGGGCGAGAAAAGGAGGGGCTGAAACAGAGGGCGAGAAACAGAGGGGCTGAATCAGAGGGGTTGAAACAGAGGGTGAGAAGCAGAGGGGCTGAAACAGATGGCGAGAAACAGAGTGGCTGAAACAGACGGGCTGAATCAGAGGGGCTGAAACAGAGGGCGAGAAACAGAGGGGCTGAATCAGAGGGGCTGAAACAGAGGGGCTGAAACAGAGGGCGAGAAGCAGAGGGGCTGAAACAGTGGGGCTGAAACAGAGGGCGAGAAACAGAGGGGCTGAAACATAGGGCGAGAAACAGAGGGGCTGAAACAGAGGGCGAGAAACAGAGGGGCTGAAACAGAGGGGCTGAAACAGAGGGGCTAAAACAGAGTGGCTGAAACAGAGGGGCTGTAAAAGAGGGGCTGGAACAGAGGGGGAGAAACAGAGGGGCTGAAACAGCGGGGCTGAATCAGAGGGGCTGAAACAGAGGGCGAGAAACAGAGGGGCTGAAACAGAGGGCGAGAAACAGAGGCGCTGAAACAGAGGGGCTGAAACAGAGGGGCTGAAAGAGTGGGGCTGAAACAGAGGGCGAGAAACAGAGGGGCTGAAACAGAGGGCGAGAAACAGAGGGGCTGAAACAGAGGGGCGGGAAACAGAGGGGCTGAATCAGAGGGGCTGAATCAGAGGGGCTGAATCAGATGGGCTGAAACAGAGGGTGAGAAACAGAGGGGCTGAAACAGAGGGGCTGAAACAGAGGGGCTGAAACAGAGGGCGAGAAACAGAGGGGCTGAATCAGAGGGGCTGAATCAGAGGGGCTGAATCAGAGGGGCTGAAGCAGAGGGGCTGAATCAGAGGGGATGAAACAGAGGGCGAGAAACAGAGGTGCAGAAACAGAGGGCGAGAAACAGAGGGGCTGAAACAGAGGGGCTGAAACAGAGGGGCTGAATCAGAGGGGCTGATTCAGAGGGGCTGAAACAGAGGGGCTGAATAAGCGGGGCTGAAACAGAGGGCGAGAAACAGCGGGGCTGAAACAGAGGGTGAGAAACAGAGGGGCTGAAACAGCGGGCGAGAAACAGAGGGCGAGAAACTGAGGGGCGGAAACAGAGAGCCTGAAACAGAGGGCGAGAAACAGGGGGCTGAACCAGAGGGCGAAAAACAGAGGGGCTGAAACAGAGGGCGAGAAACAGAGGGTGAGAAACAGAGGGGCTGAAACAGAGGGGCTGAAACAGACGGGCTGAAACAGAGGGGCTGAAACAGAGGGCGAGAAACAGAGCGGCTGAAACAGAGGGGGGTAAACAGAGGGTCTGAAATAGAGGGCGAGAAAACGGGGGGCTGAATCAGAGGGGCTGAAACAGAGGGGCTGAAACAGAGGGCGAGAAACAGAGGGGCTGAAACAGAGGGCGAGAAACAGAGGGGCTGAATCAGAGGGGCAGAAACAGAGGGTGAGAAACAGAGGGGCTGAAACAGAGGGTGAGAAACAGAGTGGCTGAAACAGATGGGCTGAAACAGAGGGGCTGAAACAGAGGGCGAGAAACAGAGGGGCTGAAACAGAGGGTGAGAAACAGAGGGGCTGAACAAGAGGGGCGGGAACAGAGGGGGAGAAACAGAGGGGCTGAAACAGCGGGGCTGAATCAGAGGGGCTGAAAAAGATGGCGAGAAACAGAGGGGCTGAAACAGAGGGCGAGAAACAGAGGGGCTGAAACAGAGGCGCGGGAAACAGAGGGGCTGAATCAGAGGGGCTGAATCAGAGGGGCTGAATCAGAGGGGCTGAATCAGAGGGGCTGAAACAGAGGGCGAGAAACAGAGGGGCTGAAACAGAGGGGCTGAAACAGAGGGGCTGAAACAGAGGGCGAGAAGCAGAGGGGCTGAAACAAAGGGGCTGAAACAGAGGGGCTAAAACAGAGTGGCTGAAACAGAGGGGCTGTAAAAGAGGGGCTGGAACAGAGGGGGAGAAACAGAGGGGCTGAAACAGAGGGGCTGAAACAGAGGGGCTGAATCAGAGGGGCTGATTCAGAGGGGCTGAAACAGAGGGGCTGAATCAGCGGGGCTGAAACAGAGGGCGAGAAACAGCGGGGCTGAAACAGAAGGCGAGAAACAGAGGGGCAGAAACTGAGGGCGAGAAACAGAGGGGCTGAAACAGAGGGGCTGAAACAGAGGGCGAGAAACAGAGGGGCTGAAAAAGAGGGCGAGAAACAGAGGGGCTGAAACAGAGGGCGAGAAAGAGAGGGGCTGAAACAGAGGAGCTGAAACAGAGGGTCTGAAACAGAGGGTCTGAAACACAGGGCGAGAAACAGAGGGACTGAATCAGAGGGGCTGAATCAGAGGGGCTGAAACAGAGGGGCTGAAACAGAGGGCGAGAAACAAAGGGGCTGAAACAGCGGGCGAGAAACAGAGGGCGAGAAACAGAGGAGCGGAAACAGAGAGCCTGAAACAGAGGGCGAGAAACAGGGGGCTGAACCAGAGGGCGAAAAACAGAGGGGCTGAAACAGAGGGCGAGAAACAGAGGGTGAGAAACAGAGGGGCTGAAACAGAGGGTCTGAAACAGAGGGCGAGAAACCGGGGTCTGAATCAGAGGGGCTGAAACAGAGGGCAAGAAACAGAGGGCGAGAAACAGAGGGGCTGAAACAGAGGGCGAGAAAGAGAGGGGCTGAATCAGAGGGGCAGAAACAGAGGGTGAGAAACAGAGGGGCTGAAACAGAGGGTGAGAAACAGAGTGGCTGAAACAGATGGGCTGAAACAGAGGGGCTGAAACAGAGGGCGAGAAACAGAGGGGCTGAAACAGAGGGTGAGAAACAGAGGGGCTGAACAAGAGGGGCTGGAACAGAGGGGGAGAAACAGAGGGGCTGAAACAGCGGGGCTGAATCAGAGGGGCTGAAACAGAGGGCGAGAAACAGAGGGGCTGAAACAGAGGGCGAGAAACAGAGGCGCTGAAACAGAGGGGCTGAAACAGAGGGGCTGAAACAGTGGGGCTGAAACAGAGGGCGAGAAACAGAGGGGCTGAAACAGAGGGCGAGAAACAGAGGGGCTGAAACAGAGGCGCGGGAAACAGAGGGGCTGAATCAGAGGGGCTGAATCAGAGGGGCTGAATCAGAGGGGCTGACACAGAGGGCGAGAAACAGAGGGGCTGAAACAGAGGGGCTGAAACAGAGGGGCTGAAACAGAGGGCGAGAAGCAGAGGGGCTGAAACAGTGGGGCTGAAACAGAGGGCGAGAAACAGAGGGGCTGAAACAGTGTGGCTGAAACAGAGGGGCTGAAACAGAGGGGCGGGAAACAGAGGGGCTGAATCAGAGGGGCTGAATCAGAGGGGCTGAATCAGAGGGGCTGAAACAGAGGGCGAGAAACTGAGGGGCTGAAACAGAGGGGCGGGAAACAGAGGGGCTGAATCAGAGGGGCTGAATCAGAGTGGCTGAATCAGAGGGGCTGAAACAGAGGGTGAGAAACAGAGGGGCTGAAACAGAGGGGCTGAATCAGAGGGGCTGAATCAGAGGGGCTGAAACAGAGGGGCTGAATCAGAGGGGCTGAAACAGAGGGCGAGAAACAGAGGGGCTGAAAAAGAGGGCGAGAATCAGAGGGGCTGAAACAGAGGGAGAGAAACAGAGGGGCTGAAACAGAGGGGCTGAAACAGAGGGGCTGAATCAGAGGGGTTGATTCAGAGGGGCTGAAACAGAGGGGCTGAATCAGCGGGCTGAAACAGAGGGCGAGAAACAGCGGGGCTGAAACAGAAGGCGAGAAACAGAGGGGCAGAAACTGAGGGCGAGAAACAGAGGGGCTGAAACAGATGGCGAGAAACAGTGGGGCTGAAAAAGAGGGCGAGAAACAGAGGAGCTGAAACAGAGGGCGAGAAACAGAGGGGCTGAAACAGAGGGCGAGAAACAGAGGGGCTGAAACAGAGGAGCTGAAACAGAGGGGCTGAAACAGAGGGTCTGAAACAGAGGGCGAGAAACAGAGGGGCTGAATCAGAGGGGCTGAATCAGAGGGGCTGAAACAGAGGGCGAGAAACAAAGGGGCTGAAACAGCGGGCGAGAAACAGAGGGCGAGAAACAGAGGGGCGGAAACAGAGAGCCTGAAACAGAGGGCGAGCAACAGGGGTCTGAACCAGAGGGCGAAAAACAGAGGGGCTGAAACAGAGGGCGAGAAACAGAGGGTGAGAAACAGAGGGGTTGAAACAGAGGGGCTGAAACAGACGGCGAGAAACAGAGGGGCTGAAACTGAGGGCGAGAAACAGAGGGGCTGAAACAGAGGGGGGGAAACAGAGGGGCTGAAACAGAGAGCGAGAAACAGAGGGGCTGAATCAGAGGGGCTGAAACAGAGGGGCTGAAACAGAGGGCGAGAAACAGAGGGGCTGAAACAGAGCGCGAGAAACAGAGGGGCTGAATCAGAGGGCGAGAAGCAGAGGGGCTGAATCAGAGGGGCTGAAACTGAGGGTGAGAAACAGAGGGGCTGAAACAGAGGGCGAGAAACAGAGTTGCTGAATCAGATGGGCTGAAACAGAGGGGCTGAAACAGCGGGCGAGAAACAGAGGGGCTGAAACAGAGGGTGAGAAACAGAGGGGCTGAAACAGAGGGGCTGAAACAGAGGGGCTGAAACAGAGTGGCTGAAACAAAGCGGCTGAAACAGAGGGGCTGGAACAGAGGGGGCGAAACAGAGGGGCTGAAACAGAGGGGCTGAATCAGAGGGGCTGAAACAGAGGGCGAGAAACAGAGGGGCTGAAACAGAGGGCGAAACAGAGGCGCTGAAACAGAGAGGCTGAAACAGAGGGGCTGAAACAGAGGGGCTGACACAGAGGGCGAGAAACAGAGGGGCTGAAACAGAGTGCCCGGAAACAGAGGGGCTGAATCAGAGGGGCTGAATCAGAGGGGCTGAATCAGAGGGGCTGAAACAGAGGGTGAGAAACAGAGGGGCTGAAACAGAGGGGCTGAAACAGAGGGGCTGAAACAGAGGGCGAGAAACAGAGGGGCTGAAACAGAGGGGCTGAAACAGAGGGGCTGAAGCAGAGGGCGAGATACAGCGGGGCTGAAACAGAGGGCGAGAAACAGAGGGGCAGAAACAGAGGGGCTGAATCAGAGGGCATGATTCAGAGGGGCTGAAACAGAGTAGCTGAATCAGCGGGGCTGAAACAGAGGGCGAGAAACAGCGGGGCTGAAACAGAGGTCGAGAAACAGAGGGGCAGAAACAGAGTGCGAGAAACAGAGGGGCTGAAACAGAGGGGCTGAAACAGACGGCGAGAAACAGAGGGGCTGAAACAGAGGGGCTGAAACAGAGGGCCCGGAAACAGAGGGGCTGAATCAGAGGGGCTGAATCAGAGGGGCTGAATCAGAGGGGCTGAAACAGAGGGTGAGAAACAGAGGGGCTGAAACAGAGGGGCTGAAACAGAGGGGCTGAAACAGAGGGCGAGAAACAGAGGGGCTGAAACAGAGGGGCTGAAACAGAGGGGCTGAAGCAGAGGGCGAGATACAGCGGGGCTGAAACAGAGGGCGAGAAACAGAGGGGCAGAAACAGAGGGGCTGAATCAGAGGGGATGATTCAGAGGGGCTGAAACAGAGGGGATGAATCAGCGGGGCTGAAACAGAGGGCGAGAAACAGAGGGGCAGAAACAGAGTGCGAGAAACAGAGGGGCTGAAATAGAGGGGCTGAAACAGATGGCGAGAAACAGAGGGGCTGAAACAGAGGGGCTGAAACAGAGGGCGAGATACAGAGGGGCTGAATCAGAGGGGCTGAAACAGAATGCGAGAAACAGAGGGGCTGAAACAGAAGGCGAGAAACAGAGGGGCTGAAACAGAGGTCGAGAAACAGAGGGGCTGAATCAGAGGGGCTGAAACAGAGGGGCTGAAACAGACGGCGAGAAACAGAGGGGCTGAAACAGAGGGCGAGAAACAGAGGGGCTGAAACAGAGGGCGAGAAACAGAGGGGCTGAAACAGAGGGCGAGAAACAGAGTGGCTAAAACAGACGGGCTGAAACAGAGGGGCTGAAACAGAGGGCGAGAAACAGAGGGGCTGAAACAGAGGGCGAGAAACAGAGGGGCTGAAACAGAGGGGCTGAAAGAGAGGGGCTGAAACAGAGTGGCTGAAACAGAGGGGCTGAAACAGAGTGGCTGGAACACAGGGGGAGAAACAGAGGGGCTGAAACAGAGGGGCTGAATCAGAGTGGCTGAAACAGAGGGCGAGAAACAGTGGGGCTGAAACAGAGGGCGAGAAACAGAGGCGCTGAAACAGAGGGGCTGAAACAGAGGGGCTGAAACAGAGGGGCTGACACAGAGGGCGAGAAACAGAGGGGCTGAAACAGAGTGCCCGGAAACAGAGGGGCTGAATCAGAGGGGCTGAATCAGAGTGGCTGAATCAGAGGGGCTGAAACAGAGGGTGAGAAACAGAGGGGCTGAAACAGAGGGGCTGAAACAGAGGGGCTGAAACAGAGGGCGAGAAACAGAGGGGCTGAAACAGAGGGGCTGAAACAGAGGGGCTGAAGCAGAGGGCGAGATACAGCGGGGCTGAAACAGAGGGCGAGAAACAGAGGGGCAGAAACAGAGGGGCTGAATCAGAGGGCATGATTCAGAGGGGCTGAAACAGAGTAGCTGAATCAGCGGGGCTGAAACAGAGGGCGAGAAACAGCGGGGCTGAAACAGAGGTCGAGAAACAGAGGGGCAGAAACAGAGTGCGAGAAACAGAGGGGCTGAAACAGAGGGGCTGAAACAGACGGCGAGAAACAGAGGGGCTGAAACAGAGGGGCTGAAACAGAGGGCCCGGAAACAGAGGGGCTGAATCAGAGGGGCTGAATCAGAGGGGCTGAATCAGAGGGGCTGAAACAGAGGGTGAGAAACAGAGGGGCTGAAACAGAGGGGCTGAAACAGAGGGGCTGAAACAGAGGGCGAGAAACAGAGGGGCTGAAACAGAGGGGCTGAAACAGAGGGGCTGAAGCAGAGGGCGAGATACAGCGGGGCTGAAACAGAGGGCGAGAAACAGAGGGGCAGAAACAGAGGGGCTGAATCAGAGGGGATGATTCAGAGGGGCTGAAACAGAGGGGATGAATCAGCGGGGCTGAAACAGAGGGCGAGAAACAGAGGGGCAGAAACAGAGTGCGAGAAACAGAGGGGCTGAAATAGAGGGGCTGAAACAGATGGCGAGAAACAGAGGGGCTGAAACAGAGGGGCTGAAACAGAGGGCGAGATACAGAGGGGCTGAATCAGAGGGGCTGAAACAGAATGCGAGAAACAGAGGGGCTGAAACAGAAGGCGAGAAACAGAGGGGCTGAAACAGAGGTCGAGAAACAGAGGGGCTGAATCAGAGGGGCTGAAACAGAGGGGCTGAAACAGACGGCGAGAAACAGAGGGGCTGAAACAGAGGGCGAGAAACAGAGGGGCTGAAACAGAGGGCGAGAAACAGAGGGGCTGAAACAGAGGGCGAGAAACAGAGTGGCTGAAACAGACGGGCTGAAACAGAGGGGCTGAAACAGAGGGCGAGAAACAGAGGGGCTCAAACAGAGGGCGAGAAACAGAGGGGCTGAAACAGAGGGGCTGAAAGAGAGGGGCTGAAACAGAGTGGCTGAAACAGAGGGGCTGAAACAGAGTGGCTGGAACACAGGGGGAGAAACAGAGGAGCTGAAACAGAGGGGCTGAATCAGAGTGGCTGAAACAGAGGGCGAGAAACAGAGGGGCTGAAACAGAGGGCGAGAAACAGAGGCGCTGAAACAGAGGGGCTGAAACAGAGGGGCTGAAACAGAGGGGCTGAAACAGAGGACGAGAAACAGAGGGGCTGAAACAGAGGGCGAGAAACAGAGGGGCTGAAACAGAGGGGCGGGAAACAGAGGGGCTGAATCAGAGGGGCTGAATCAGAGGGGCTGAAACAGAGGGTGAAAAACAGAGGGGCTGAAACAGAGGGGCTGAAACAGAGGGGCTGAAACAGAGAGCGAGAAACAGAGGGGCTGAATCAGAGTGGCTGAATCAGAGGGATGAATCAGAGGGGCTGAAACAGAGTGGCTGAATCAGAGGGGCTGAAACCGAGGGCGAGAAACAGAGGGGCTGAAACAGAGGGCGAGAATCAGAGGGGCTGAAACAGAGGGCGAGAAACAGAGGGGCTGAAACTGAGGGGCAGAATCAGCGGGGCTGAAACAGAGGGCGAGAAACAGTGGGGCTGAAACAGAGGGCGAGAAACAGAGGGGCAGAAACAGAGGGCGAGAAACAGAGGTGCTGAAACAGAGGGGCTGAAATGGAGGGCGAGAAACAGAGGGGCTGAAACAGAGGGCGAGAAACAGAGGGGCTGAAACAGAGGGCGAGAAACAGAGGGGCAGAAACAGAGGGGCTGAAACAGAGGGGCTGAAACAGAGGGCGAGAAACAGAGGGGCTGAATCAGAGTGGCTGAATCAGAGGGGCTGAAACAGTGGGGCTGAAACAGAGGGCGAGGAACAAAGGGGCTGAAACAGCGGGCGAGAAACAGAGGGCGAGAATCAGAGTGGCTGAAACAGAGGGCTGAAACAGACGGGCTGAAACAGAGAGCGTGAAACAGAGGGCGAGAAACAGAGGGGCTGAAACAGAGGGCGAAAAACTAAGTGCTGAAACAGAGGGCGAGAAACAGAGGGTGAGAAATAGATGGCGAGAAACAGAGGGGCTGAAACAGAGGGGCTGAATCAGAGGGGCTGAAACAGAGGGCGAGAAACAGAGAGTCTGAAACAGAGGGCGAGAAACAGAGCGGCTGAAACAGAGCGCGAGAAACAGAGGGTGTGAAACAGAGGGCGAGAAAAGGAGGGGCTGAAACAGAGGGCGAGAAACAGAGGGGCTGAATCAGAGGGGTTGAAACAGAGGGTGAGAAGCAGAGGGGCTGAAACAGATGGCGAGAAACAGAGTGGCTGAAACAGAAGGGCTGAAGCAGAGGGGCTGAAACAGAGGGCGAGAAACAGAGGGGCTGAAACAGAGGGCGAGAAACAGAGGGGCTGAAACAGAGGGGCTGAAACAGAGTGGCTGAAACAGAGGGGCTGAAACAGAGGGGCTGGAACAGAGGCGGAGAACAGAGGGGTTGAAACAGAGGGGCTGAATCAGAGGGGCTGAAACAGAGGGCGAGAAACAGAGGGGCTGAAACAGAGGGGCTGAAACAAAGGGGCTGAAACAGTGGTGCTGAAACAGAGGGCGAGAAACAGAGGGGCTGAAAGAGTGGGCGAGAAACAGAGGGGCTGAAACAGAGGGCGAGAAACAGAGGGGCTGAATCAGAGGGGCTGAATCAGAGGGGCTGAATCAGAGGGGCTGAAACAGAGGGTGAGAAACAGAGGGGCTGAAACAGAGGGCGAGAAACAGAGTGGCTGAAACAGACAGGCTGAAACAGAGGGGCTGAAACAGAGGGCGAGAAACAGAGGGGCTGAAACAGAGGGCGAGAAACAGAGGGGCTGAAACAGAGGGGCTGAAACAGAGGGGCTGAAACAGAGTGGCTGAAACAGAGGGGCTGAAACAGAGGGGCTGGAACAGAGGGGGAGAAACAGAGCGGCTGAAACAGAGGGGCTGAATCAGAGGGGCTGAAACAGAGGGCGAGAAACAGAGGGGCTGAAACAGAGGGCGAGAAACAGAGGCGCTGAAACAGAGGGGCTGAAACAGAGGGGCTGAAACAGTGGGGCTGAAACAGAGGGCGAGGAACAGAGGGGCTGAAACAGAGGGCGAGAAACAGAGGGGCTGAAACAGAGGGGCGGGAAACAGAGGGGCTGAATCAGAGGGCGAGAAACAGAGGGGCTGAAACAGAGGGCGAGAAACAGAGGCGCTGAAACAGAGGGGCTGAAACAGAGGGGCTGAAACAGTGGGGCTGAAACAGAGGGCGAGGAACAGAGGGGCTGAAACAGAGGGCGAGAAACAGAGGGGCTGAAACAGAGGGGCGGGAAACAGAGGGGCTGAATCAGAGGGCGAGAAACAGAGGGGCTGAATCAGAGGGGCTGAATCAGAGGGGCTGAAACAGAGGGGCTGAATCAGAGGGGCTGAAACAGAGGGCGAGAAACAGAGGGGCTGAAACAGACGGCGAGAATCAGAGGGGCTGAAGCAGAGGGCGAGAAACAGAGGGGCTGAAACAGAGGGGCTGAAACAGAGGGGCTGAATCAGAGGGGCTGATTCAAAGGGGCTGAAACAGAGGGGCTGAATCAGCGGGGTTGAAACAGAGGACGAGAAACAGCGGGGCTGAAACAGAGGGCGAGAAACAGAGGGGCAGAAACAGAGGGCGAGAAACAGAGGGGCTGAAACAGAGGGGCTGAAACAGAGGGCGAGAAACAGTGGGGCTGAAACAGAGGGCGAGAAACAGAAGGGCTGAAACAGAGGGCGAGAAACAGAGGGGCTGAAACAGAGGGTGAGAAACAGAGGGGCTGAAACAGTGGAGCTGAAACAGAGGGGCTGAAACAGAGGGTCTGAAACAGAGGGCGAGAAACAGAGGGGCTGAATCAGAGGGGCTGAATCAGAGGGGCTGAAACAGAGTGGCTGAAACAGAGGGCGAGAAACAAAGGGGCTGAAACAGCGGGCGAGAAACAGATGGCGAAAAACAGAGGGGCTGAAACAGAGAGCCTGAAACAGAGGGCGAGAAACAGGGCGCTGAAACAGAGGGCGAAAAACAGAGGGGCAGAAACAGAGGGCGAGAAACAGAGGGTGAGAAACAGAGGGGCTGAATCAGAGGGGCTGAATCAGGGGGGCTGAAACAGAGGGGCTGAATCAGAGGGGCTGAAACAGAGGGCGAGAAACAGAGGGGCTGAAACAGACGGCGAGAATCAGAGGGGCTGAAGCAGAGGGCGAGAAACAGAGGGGCTGAAACAGAGGGGCTGAAACAGAGGGGCTGAATCAGAGGGGCTTATTCAGAGGGGCTGAAACAGAGGGGCTGAATCAGCGGGGTTGAAACAGAGGACGAGAAACAGCGGGGCTGAAACAGAGGGCGAGAAACAGAGGGGCAGAAACAGAGGGCGAGAAACAGAGGGGCTGAAACAGAGGGGCTGAAACAGAGGGCGAGAAACAGTGGGGCTGAAACAGAGGGCGAGAAACTGAGGGGCTGAAACAGAGGGCGAGAAACAGAGGGGCTGAAACAGAGGGTGAGAAACAGAGGGGCTGAAACAGTGGAGCTGAAACAGAGGGGCTGAAACAGAGGGTCTGAAACAGAGGGCGAGAAACAGAGGGGCTGAATCAGAGGGGCTGAATCAGAGGGGCTGAAACAGAGTGGCTGAAACAGAGGGCGAGAAACAAAGGGGCTGAAACAGCGGGCGAGAAACAGATGGCGAGAAACAGAGGGGCTGAAACAGAGAGCCTGAAACAGAGGGCGAGAAACAGGGCGCTGAAACAGAGGGCGAAAAACAGAGGGGCAGAAACAGAGGGCGAGAAACAGAGGGTGAGAAACAGAGGGGCTGAAACAGAGGGGCTGAAACAGACGGGCTGAAACAGAGGGGCTGAAACAGAGGGCGAGAAACAGAGGGGCTGAAACAGAGGGGTGGAAACAGAGGGGCTGAAACAGAGGGCGAGAAACAGAGGGGCTGAATCAGAGGGGCTGAAACAGAGGGGCTGAAACAGAGGGCGAGAAACAGAGGGGCTGAAACAGAGGGCGAGAAACAGAGGGGCTGGAACAGAGGGGCTGAAACAGAGGGCGAGAAACAGAGGGGCAGAAACAGAGGGCGAGAAACAGAGGGGCTGAAACAGAGGGGCTCAAACAGAGGGGCTGAAACAGAGTGGCTGAAGCAGAGGGGCTGAAACAGAGGGGCTGGAACAGAGGGGGATAAACAGAGGGGCTGAAACAGAGGGGCTGAATCAGAGGGGCTGAAACAGAGGGCGAGAAACAGAGGGGCTGAAACAGAGGGCGAAACAGAGGCGCTGAAACAGAGGGGCTGAAACAGAGAGGCTGAAACAGAGGGGCTGAAACAGAGGGCGAGAAACAGAGGGGCTGAAACAGAGGGCGAGAAACAGAGGGGCTGAAACAGAGGAGCGGGAAACAGAGGGGCTGAATAAGAGGGCCTGAATCAGAGGGGCTGAATCAGAGGGGCTGAAACAGAGGGTGAGAAACAGAGGGGCTGAAACAGAAGGGCTGAAACAGAGGGCGAGAAACAGAGGGGCTGAATCAGAGGGGCTGAATCAGAGGGGCTGAATCAGAGGGGCTGAAACAGAGGGGCTGAATCAGGGGGGCTGAAACAGAGGGCGAGAATCAGATGGGCTGAAACAGAGGGCGAGAAACAGAGGGGCTGAAACAGAGGGGCTGAAACAGAGGGGCTGAAACAGAGGGGCTGAATCAGAGGGGCTGATTCAGAGGGGCTGAAACAGAGGGGCTGAATCAGCGGGGCTGAAACAGAGGGCGAGAAACAGCGGGGCTGAAACAGAGGGCGAGAAACAGAGGGGCAGAAACAGAGGGCGAGAAACAGAGGGGCTGAAACAGATGGGCTGAAACAGAGGGCGAGAAACAGAGGGGCTGAAACAGAGGGCGAGAAACAGAGGGGCTGAAACAGAGGCGCGGGAAACAGAGGGGCTGAATCAGAGAGGCTGAATCAGAGGGGCTGAATCAGAGGGGCTGAAACAGAGGGCGAGAAACAGAGGGGCTGAAACAGAGGGGCTGAAACAGCGGGGCTGAAACAGAGGGCGCGAAGCAGAGGGGCTGAAACAGTGGGGCTGAAACAGAGGGCGAGAAACAGAGGGGCTGAAACAGTGTGGCTGAAACAGAGGGGCTGAAACAGAGGGGCGGCAAACAGAGGGGCTGAATCAGAGGGGCTGAATCAGAGGGGCTGAATCAGAGGGGCTGAAACAGAGGGCGAGAAACAGAGGGGCTGAAACAGAGGGGCGGGAAACAGAGGGGCTGAATCAGATGGGCTGAATCAGAGTGGCTGAATCAGAGGGGCTGAAACAGAGGGTGAGAAACAGAGGGGCTGAAACAGAGGGGCTGAATCAGAGGGGCTGAATCAGAGGGGCTGAAACAGAGGGGCTGAATCAGAGGGGCTGAAACAGAGGGCAAGAAACAGAGGGGCTGAAAAAGAGGGCGAGAATCAGAGGGGCTGAAACAGAGGGCGAGAAACAGACGGGCTGAAACAGAGGGGCTGAAACAGAGGGGCTGAATCAGAGGGGTTGATTCAGAGGGGCTGAAACAGAGGGGCTGAATCAGCGAGCTGAAAGAGAGGACGTGAAACAGCGGGGCTGAAACAGAAGGCGAGAAACAGAGGGGCAGAAACTGAGGGCGAGAAACAGAGGGGCTGAAACAGAGGGGCTGAAACAGATGGCGAGAAACAGAGGGGCTGAAAAAGAGGGCGAGAAACAGAGGAGCTGAAACAGAGGGCGAGAAACAGAGGGGCTGAAACAGAGGAGCTGAAACAGAGGGGCTGAAACAGAGGGTCTGAAACAGAGGGCGAGAAACAGAGGGGCTGAATCAGAGGGGCTGAATCAGAGGGGCTGAAACAGAGGGGCTGAAACAGAGGGCGAGAAACAAAGGGGCTGAAACAGCGGGCGAGAAACAGAGGGCGAGAAACAGAGGGGCGGAAACAGAGAGCCTGAAACAGAGGGCGAGAAACAGGGGGCTGAACCAGAGGGCGAAAAACAGAGGGGCTGAAACAGAGGGCGAGAAACAGAGGGTGAGAAACAGAGGGGTTGAAACAGAGGGGCTGCAACAGACGGGCTGAAACAGAGGGGCTGAAACTGAGGGCGAGAAACAGAGGGGCTGAAACAGAGCGGGGGAAACAGAGGGGCTGAAACAGAGGGCGAGAAACAGAGGGGCTGAATCAGAGGGGCTGAAACAGAGGGGCTGAAACAGAGGGCGAGAAACAGAGGGGCTGAAACAGAGCGCGAGAAACAGAGGGGCTGAAACAGAGGGCGAGAAACAGAGGGGCTGAATCAGAGGGGCTGAAACAGAGGGTGAGAAACAGAGGGGCTGAAACAGAGGGCGAGAAACAGAGTTGCTGAAACAGATGGGCTGAAACAGAGGGGCTGAAACAGAGGGCGAGAAACAGAGGGGCTGAAACAGAGGGTGAGAAACAGAGGGGCTGAAACAGAGGGGCTGAAACAGAGGGGCTGAAACAGAGTGGATGAAACAGAGGGGCTGAAACAGATGGGCTGGAACAGAGGGGGCGAAACAGAGGGGCTGAAACAGAGGGGCTGAATCAGAGGGGCTGAAACAGAGGGCGAGAAACAGAGGGGCTGAAACAGAGGGCGAAACAGAGGCCTTGAAACAGAGAGGCTGAAACAGAGGGGCTGAAACAGAGGGGCTGAAACAGAGGGCGAGAAACAGAGGGGCTGACACAGAGGGCGAGAAACAGAGGGGCTGAAACAGAGGGCCCGGAAACAGAGGGGCTGAATCAGAGGGGCTGAATCAGAGGGGCTGAAACAGAGGGTGAGAAACAGAGGGGCTGAAACAGAGGGGCTGAAACAGAGGGGCTGAAACAGAGGGCGAGAAACAGAGGGGCTGAAACAGAGGGGCTGAAACAGAGGGGCTGAAGCAGAGGGCGAGATACAGCGGGGCTGAAACAGAGGGCGAGAAACAGAGGGGCAGAAACAGAGGGGCTGAATCAGAGGGGATGATTCAGAGGGGCTGAAACAGAGGCGCTGAATCAGCGGGGCTGAAACAGAGGGCGAGAAACAGCGGGGCTGAAACAGAGGGCGAGAAACAGAGGGGCAGAAACAGAGTGCGAGAAACAGAGGGGCTGAAACAGAGGGGCTGAAACAGAGGGCGAGAAACAGAGGGGCTGAATCAGAGGGGCTGAAACAGAATGCGAGAAACAGAGGGGCAGAAACAGAGGGCGAGAAACAGAGGGGCTGAAACAGAGGTCGAGAAACAGAGGGGCTGAATCAGAGGGGCTGAAACAGAGGGGCTGAAACAGACGGCGAGAAACAGAGGGGCTGAAACAGAGGGCCCGGAAACAGAGGGGCTGAATCAGAGGGGCTGAATCAGAGGGGCTGAATCAGAGGGGCTGAAACAGAGGGTGAGAAACAGAGGGGCTGAAACAGAGGTGCTGAAACAGAGGGGCTGAAGCAGAGGGCGAGATACAGCGGGGCTGAAACAGAGGGCGAAAAACAGAGGGGCTGAATCAGAGGGGATGATTCAGTGGGGCTGAAACAGAGGTGCTGAATCAGCGGGGCTGAAACAGAGGGCGAGAAACAGAGGGGCAGAAATAGAGTGCGAGAAACAGAGGGGCTGAATCAGAGGGGCTGAAACAGATGGCGAGAAACAGAGGCGCTGAAACAGAGGGGCTGAAACAGAGGGCGAGAAACAGAGGGGCTGAATCAGAGGGGCTGAAACAGAATGCGAGAAACAGAGGGGCTGAAACAGAGGGCGAGAAACAGAGGGGCTGAAACAGAGGTCGAGAAACAGAGGGGCTGAATCAGAGGGGCTGAATCAGAGGGGCTGAAACAGAGGGGCTGAATCAGAGGGGCTGAATCAGAGGGGCTGAAACAGAGGGTGAGAAACAGAGGGGCTGAAACAGAGGTGCTGAAACAGAGGGGCTGAAGCAGAGGGCGAGATACAGCGGGGCTGAAACAGAGGGCGAGAAACAGAGGGGCTGAATCAGAGGGGATGATTCAGTGGGGCTGAAACAGAGGTGCTGAATCAGCGGGGCTGAAACAGAGGGCGAGAAACAGAGGGGCAGAAATAGAGTGCGAGAAACAGAGGGGCTGAATCAGAGGGGCTGAAACAGATGGCGAGAAACAGAGGCGCTGAAACAGAGGGGCTGAAACAGAGGGCGAGAAACAGAGGGGCTGAATCAGAGGGGCTGAAACAGAATGCGAGAAACAGAGGGGCTGAAACAGAGGGCGAGAAACAGAGGGGCTGAAACAGAGGTCGAGAAACAGAGGGGCTGAATCAGAGGGGCTGAATCAGAGGGGCTGAAACAGAGGGGCTGAATCAGAGGGGCTGAAACAGAGGGCAAGAAACAGAGGGGCTGAAAAAGAGGGCGAGAATCAGAGGGGCTGAAACAGAGGGCGAGAAACAGAGGGGCTGAAACAGAGGGGCTGAAACAGAGGGGCTGAATCAGAGGGGTTGATTCAGAGGGGCTGAAACAGAGGGGCTGAATCAGCGGGCTGAAACAGAGGGCGTGAAACAGCGGGGCTGAAACAGAAGGCGAGAAACAGAGGGGCAGAAACTGAGGGCGAGAAACAGAGGGGCTGAAACAGAGGGGCTGAAACAGATGGCGAGAAACAGAGGGGCTGAAAAAGAGGGCGCGAAACAGAGGGGCTGAAACAGAGGAGCTGAAACAGAGGGGCTGAAACAGAGGGCGCGAAACAGAGGGGCTGAAACAGAGGAGCTGAAACAGAGGGGCTGAAACAGAGGGTCTGAAACAGAGGCAAGAAACAGAGGGGCTGAATCAGAGGGGCTGAATCAGAGGGGCTGAAACAGAGGGGCTGAAACAGAGGGCGAGAAACAAAGGGGCTGAAACAGCGGGCGAGAAACAGAGGGCGAGAAACAGAGGGGCTGAAACAGAGGGCGCGAAACAGAGGGGCTGAAACAGAGGAGCTGAAACAGAGGGGCTGAAACAGAGGGTCTGAAACAGAGGCAAGAAACAGAGGGGCTGAATCAGAGGGGCTGAATCAGAGGGGCTGAAACAGAGGGGCTGAAACAGAGGGCGAGAAACAAAGGGGCTGAAACAGCGGGCGAGAAACAGAGGGCGAGAAACAGAGGGGCGGAAACAGAGAGCCTGAAACAGAGGGCGAGAAACAGGGGGCTGAACCAGAGGGCGAAAAACAGAGGGGCTGAAACAGAGGGCGAGAAACAGAGGGTGAGAAACAGAGGGGTTGAAACAGAGGGGCTGCAACAGACGGGCTGAAACAGAGGGGCTGAAACTGAGGGCGAGAAACAGAGGGGCTGAAACAGAGGGGGGGAAACAGAGGGGCTGAAACAGAGGGCGAGAAACAGAGGGGCTGAAACAGAGGAGCTGAAACAGAGGGGCTGAAACAGAGGGCGAGAAACAGAGGGGCTGAAACAGAGCGCGAGAAACAGAGGGGCTGAAACAGAGGGGCTGAAACGGAGGGGCTGAATCAGAGGGGCTGAAACAGAGGGTGAGAAACAGAGTTGCTGAAACAGATGGGCTGAAACAGAGGGGCTGAAACAGAGGGCGAGAAACAGAGGGGCTGAAACAGAGGGTGAGAAACAGAGGGGCTGAAACAGAGGGGCTGAAACAGAGGGGCTGAAACAGAGTGGCTGAAACAGAGGGGCTGAAACAGATGGGCTGGAACAGAGGGGGCGAAACAGAGTTGCTGAAACAGATGGGCTGAAACAGAGGGGCTGAAACAGAGGGCGAGAAACAGAGGGGCTGAAACAGAGGGTGAGAAACAGAGGGGCTGAAACAGAGGGGCTGAAACAGAGGGGCTGAAACAGAGTGGCTGAAACAGAGGGGCTGAAACAGATGGGCTGGAACAGAGGGGGCGAAACAGAGGGGCTGAAACAGAGGGGCTGAATCAGAGGGGCTGAAACAGAGGGCGAGAAACAGAGGGGCTGAAACAGAGGGCGAAACAGAGGCGCTGAAACAGAGAGGCTGAAACAGAGGGGCTGAAACAGAGGGGCTGAAACAGAGGGCGAGAAACAGAGGGGCTGACACAGAGGGCGAGAAACAGAGGGGCTGAAACAGAGGGCCCGGAAACAGAGGGGCTGAATCAGAGGGGCTGAATCAGAGGGGCTGAATCAGAGGGGCTGAAACAGAGGGTGAGAAACAGAGGGGCTGAAACAGAGGGGCTGAAACAGAGGGGCTGAAACAGAGGGTCTGAAACAGAGGCGAGAAACAGAGGGGCTGAATCAGAGGGGCTGAATCAGAGGGGCTGAAACAGAGGGTGAGAAACAGAGTTGCTGAAACAGATGGGCTGAAACAGAGGGGCTGAAACAGAGGGCGAGAAACAGAGGGGCTGAAAAAGAGGGCGAGAAACAGAGGAGCTGAAACAGAGGGCGAGAAACAGAGGGGCTGAAACAGAGGGCGCGAAACAGAGGGGCTGAAACAGAGGAGCTGAAACAGAGGGGCTGAAACAGAGGGTCTGAAACAGAGGCGAGAAACAGAGGGGCTGAATCAGAGGGGCTGAATCAGAGGGGCTGAAACAGAGGGGCTGAAACAGAGGGCGAGAAACAAAGGGGCTGAAACAGCGGGCGAGAAACAGAGGGCGAGAAACAGAGGGGCGGAAACAGAGAGCCTGAAACAGAGGGCGAGAAACAGGGGGCTGAACCAGAGGGCGAAAAACAGAGGGGCTGAAACAGAGGGCGAGAAACAGAGGGTGAGAAACAGAGGGGTTGAAACAGAGGGGCTGCAACAGACGGGCTGAAACAGAGGGGCTGAAACTGAGGGCGAGAAATAGAGGGGCTGAAACAGAGGGGGGGAAACAGAGGGGCTGAAACAGAGGGCGAGAAACAGAGGGGCTGAAACAGAGGAGCTGAAACAGAGGGGCTGAAACAGAGGGCGAGAAACAGAGGGGCTGAAACAGAGCGCGAGAAACAGAGGGGCTGAAACAGAGGGGCTGAAACGGAGGGGCTGAATCAGAGGGGCTGAAACAGAGGGTGAGAAACAGAGTTGCTGAAACAGATGGGCTGAAACAGAGGGGCTGAAACAGAGGGCGAGAAACAGAGGGGCTGAAACAGAGGGTGAGAAACAGAGGGGCTGAAACAGAGGGGCTGAAACAGAGGGGCTGAAACAGAGTGGCTGAAACAGAGGGGCTGAAACAGATGGGCTGGAACAGAGGGGGCGAAACAGAGTTGCTGAAACAGATGGGCTGAAACAGAGGGGCTGAAACAGAGGGCGAGAAACAGAGGGGCTGAAACAGAGGGTGAGAAACAGAGGGGCTGAAACAGAGGGGCTGAAACAGAGGGGCTGAAACAGAGTGGCTGAAACAGAGGGGCTGAAACAGATGGGCTGGAACAGAGGGGGCGAAACAGAGGGGCTGAAACAGAGGGGCTGAATCAGAGGGGCTGAAACAGAGGGCGAGAAACAGAGGGGCTGAAACAGAGGGCGAAACAGAGGCGCTGAAACAGAGAGGCTGAAACAGAGGGGCTGAAACAGAGGGGCTGAAACAGAGGGCGAGAAACAGAGGGGCTGACACAGAGGGCGAGAAACAGAGGGGCTGAAACAGAGGGCCCGGAAACAGAGGGGCTGAATCAGAGGGGCTGAATCAGAGGGGCTGAATCAGAGGGGCTGAAACAGAGGGTGAGAAACAGAGGGGCTGAAAAAGAGGGGCTGAAACAGAGGGGCTGAAACAGAGGGCGAGAAACAGAGGGGCTGAAACAGAGGGGCTGAAACAGAGGGGCTGAAGCAGAGGGCGAGATACAGCGGGGCTGAAACAGAGGGCGAGAAACAGAGGGGCAGAAACAGAGGGGCTGAATCAGAGGGGATGATTCAGAGGGGCTGAAACAGAGGCGCTGAATCAGCGGGGCTGAAACAGAGGGCGAGAAACAGCGGGGCTGAAACAGAGGGCGAGAAACAGAGGGGCAGAAACAGAGTGCGAGAAACAGAGGGGCTGAAACAGAGGGGCTGAAACAGAATGCGAGAAACAGAGGGGCAGAAACAGAGGGCGAGAAACAGAGGGGCTGAAACAGAGGTGCTGAAACAGAGGGGCTGAATCAGAGGGGCTGAAACAGAGGGGCTGAAACAGACGGCGAGAAACAGAGGGGCTGAAACAGAGGGCCCGGAAACAGAGGGGCTGAATCAGAGGGGCTGAATCAGAGGGGCTGAATCAGCGGGGCTGAAACAGAGGGTGAGAAACAGAGGGGCTGAAACAGAGGGGCTGAAACAGAGGGGCTGAAACAGAGGGCGAGAAACAGAGAGGCTGAAACAGAGGGGCTGAAACAGAGGGGCTGAAGCAGAGGGCGAGATACAGCGGGGCTGAAACAGAGGGCGAGAAACAGAGGGGCAGAAACAGAGGGGCTGAATCAGAGGGGATGATTCAGTGGGGCTGAAACAGAGGGGCTGAATCAGCGGGGCTGAAACAGAGGGCGAGAAACAGAGGGGCAGAAACAGAGGTCGAGAAACAGAGGGGCTGAATCAGAGGGGCTGAAACAGAGGGGCTGAAACAGAGGGCTGAAACAGACGGGCTGAAACAGAGAGCCTGAAACAGAGGGCGAGAAACAGAGGGGCTGAAACAGAGGGCGAAAAACGAAGTGCTGAAACAGAGGGCGAAAAACAGAGGGTGAGAAATAGATGGCGAGAAACAGAGGGGCTGAAACAGAGGGGTTGAAACTGAGGGGCTGAATCAGAGGGGCTGAAACAGAGGGCGAGAAACAGAGTGTCTGAAACAGAGGGCGAGAAACAGAGCGGCTGAAACAGAGGGCGAGAAACAGAGGGGCTGAAACAGAGGGGCTGAAACAGAGGGTGTGAAACAGAGGGCGAGAAAAGGAGGGGCTGAAACAAAGGGCGAGAAACAGAGGGGCTGAATCAGAGGGGTTGAAACAGAGGGTGAGAAGCAGAGGGGCTGAAACAGAGGCCGAGAAACAGAGTGGCTGAAACAGACGGGCTGAAGCAGAGGGGCTGAAAGTGAGGGCGAGAAACAGAGGGGCTGAAACAGAGGGCGAGAAACAGAGGGGCTGAAACAGAGGGGCTGAAACAGAGGGGCTGAAACAGAGTGGCTGAAACAGAGGGGCTGAAACAGAGGGGCTGGAACAGAGGCGGAGAAACAGAGGGGTTGAAACAGAGGGGCTGAATCAGAGGGGCTGAAACAGAGGGCGAGAAACAGAGGGGCTGAAACAGAGGGCGAGAAACAGAGGCGCTGAAACAGAGGGGCTGAAACAAAGGGGCTGAAACAGTGGGGCTGAAACAGAGGGCGAGAAACAGAGGGGCTGAAACAGAGGTGGAGAAACAGAGGGGCTGAAACAGAGGGCGAGAAACAGAGGGGCTGAATCAGAGGGGCTGAATCAGAGGGGCTGAATCAGAGGGGCTGAAACAGAGGGTGAGAAACAGAGGGGCTGAAACAGAGGGGCTGAAACAGAGGGGCTGAAACAGAGTGCGAGAAACAGAGGGGCTGAATCAGAGGTGCTGAATCAGAGGGGCTGAATCAGAGGGGCTGAAACAGAGGGGCTTAATCAGAGGGGCTGAAACAGAGGGTGAGAAACAGAGGGGCTGAAACAGAGGGGCTGAAACAGAGTGCGAGAAACAGAGGGGCTGAATCAGAGGTGCTGAATCAGAGGGGCTGAATCAGAGGGGCTAAAACAGAGGGGCTTAATCAGAGGGGTTGAAACAGAGGGCGAGAAACAGAGGGGCTGAAACAGAGGGCGAGAATCAGAGGGGCTGAAACAGAGGGCGAGAAACAGAGGGGCTGAAACAGAGGGGCTGAAACAGACGGGCTGAAACAGAGAGCCTGAAACAGAGGGTAAGAAACAGAGGGGCTGAAACGGAGGGCGAAAAACAGAGGGGCTGAAACAGAGGGCGACAAAAAGTGGGTGAGAAATAGAGGGCGAGAAACAGAGGGGCTGAAACAGAGGGGCTGAAACAGAGGGGCTGAAACAGAGGGGCTGAATCAGAGGGGCTGAAACAGAGGGCGAGAAACAGAGGGCATGAAACAGAGGGCGAGAAACAGAGGGGCTGAAACAGAGGGCGAGAAACAGAGGGGGTGAAACAGAGGGGCTGAAACGGAGGGGCTGAAACAGAGGGCGAGAAACAGAGGGGCTGAAACAGAGGGTGAGAAACAGAGGGGCTGAATCAGAGGGGCTGAAACAGAGGGTGAGAAACAGAGGGGCTGAAACAGAGGGCGAGAAACAGAGGGGCTGAAACAGAGGGCCAGAAACAGAGGCGCTGAAACAGAGGGGCTGAAACAGAGGGGCTGAAACAGTGGGGCTGAAACAGAGGGCGAGAAAAAGAGGGGCTGAAACAGAGGGCGAGAAACAGAGGGGCTGAAACAGAGGGGCGGGAAACAGAGGGGCTGAATCAGAGGGCGAGAAACAGAGGGGCTAAAACAGAGGGCGAGAAACAGAGGGGGAGAAACAGAGGGGCTGAAACAGAGGGCGAGAAACAGAGGGGCTGAAACAGAGGGGCTGAAACAGAGGGGCTGAATCAGCGGGGCTGAAACAGAGGGCGAGAAACAGCGGGGCTGAAACAGAGGGCGAGAAACAGAGGGGCAGAAATAGAGGGCGAGAAACAGAGGGGTTGAAACAGAGGGGCTGAAACAGAGGGCGAGAAACAGAGGGGCTGAAACAGATGGCGAGAAACAGAGGGGCTGAAACAGAGGGCGAGAAACAGAGGGGCTGAAACAGAGGGTGAGAAACAGAGGGGCTGAAACAGAGGAGCTGAAACAGAGGGGCTGAATCAGAGGGTCTGAAACAGAGGGCGAGAAACAGAGGGGCTGAATCAGAGGGGCTGAATCAGAGGGGCTGAAACAGAGGGGCTGAAACAGAGGGCGAGAAACAAAGGGGCTGAAACAGCGGGCGAGAAACAGAGGGCGAGAAACAGAGGGGCGGAAACAGAGAGCCTGAAACAGAGGGCGAGAAACAGGGGGCTGAACCAGAGGGCGAAAAACAGAGGGGCTGAAACAGAGGGCGACAAACAGTGGGTGAGAAATAGAGGGCGAGAAACAGAGGGGCTGAAACAGAGGGGCTGAAACAGAGGGGCTGAAACAGAGGGGCTGAATCAGAGGGGCTGAAACAGAGGGCGAGAAACAGAGGGCATGAAACAGAGGGCGAGAAACAGAGGGGCTGAAACAGAGGGCGAGAAACAGAGGGAGTGAAACAGAGGGGCTGAAACGGAGGGGCTGAAACAGAGGGCGAGAAACAGAGGGGCTGAAACAGAGGGTGAGAAACAGAGGGGCTGAATCAGAGGGGCTGAAACAGAGGGTGAGAAACAGAGGGGCTGAAACAGAGGGCGAGAAACAGAGGGGCTGAAACAGAGGGCCAGAAACAGAGGCGCTGAAATAGAGGGGCTGAAACAGAGGGGCTGAAACAGTGGGGCTGAAACAGAGGGCGAGAAAAAGAGGGGCTGAAACAGAGGGCGAGAAACAGAGGGGCTGAAACAGAGGGGCGGGAAACAGAGGGGCTGAATCAGAGGGCGAGAAACAGAGGGGCTGAAACAGAGGGCGAGAAACAGAGGGGGAGAAACAGAGGGGCTGAAACAGAGGGCGAGAAACAGAGGGGCTGAAACAGAGGGGCTGAAACAGAGGGGCTGAATCAGCGGGGCTGAAACAGACGGCGAGAAACAGCGGGGCTGAAACAGAGGGCGAGAAACAGAGGGGCAGAAATAGAGGGCGAGAAACAGAGGGGCTGAAACAGAGGGGCTGAAACAGAGGGCGAGAAACAGAGGGGCTGAAACAGAGGGCGAGAAACAGAGGGGCTGAAACAGAGGGCGAGAAACAGAGGGGCTGAAACAGAGGGTGAGAAACAGAGGGGCTGAAACAGAGGAGCTGAAACAGAGGGGCTGAATCAGAGGGTCTGAAACAGAGGGCGAGAAACAGAGGGGCTGAATCAGAGGGGCTGAATCAGAGGGGCTGAAACAGAGGGGCTGAAACAGAGGGCGAGAAACAAAGGGGCTGAAACAGCGGGCGAGAAACAGAGGGCGAGAAACAGAGGGGCGGAAACAGAGAGCCTGAAACAGAGGGCGAGAAACAGGGGGCTGAACCAGAGGGCGAAAAACAGAGGGGCTGAAACAGAGGGCGAGAAACAGAGGGTGAGAAACAGAGGGTCTGAAACAGAGGGGCTGAATCAGAGGGTGAGAAAGAGAGGCTCGGGATATAGAGGGGCTGAATCAGTGGGCTGAATGAGTGGGGCTGAAACAGAGGGGCTGAAACAGAGGGGCTGAAACAGAGGGCGAGAAACAGAGCGGCTGAATCAGAGGGGCTAAATCAGAGGGGCTGAATCAGAATGGCTGAAACAGAGGGGCTGAATCAGAGGGGCTGAAACAGAGGGCGAGAAACAGAGGCGCTGAAACAGAGGGCGAGAAACAGAGGGGCTGAAACAGAGGGCGAGAAACAGAGGGGCTGAAACAGAGGGCGAGAAACAGAGGGCGATAAACAGAGGGACTGAAACAGAGGGGCTGAAACTGAGGGGCTGAAACAGAGGGGCTGAATCAGAGGGGCTGAAACAGAGGGCGAGAAACAGAGGCGCTGAAACAGAGGGCGAGAAAGAGAGGGGCTGAAACAGAGGGCGAGAAACTGAGGGGCTGAAACAGAGGGCGAGAAACAAAGGGGCAGAAACAGACGGCGAGAAACAGAGGGGCTGAAACAGAGGGGCTGAAACAGTGGGCGAGAAACAGAGGGGCTGAAACAGAGTGCGAAAAACTGAGGGGCTGAAACAGAGGGTCTGAAACAGAGGGGCTGAAACAGAGGGTGAGAAACAGAAGGGCTGAAACAGAGGGGGAGAAACAGAGGGGCTGAAACAGAGGGCGAGAAACAGAGAGGCTGAAACAGAGGGCGAGAAACAGAGTGGCTGAAACAGAGGGCGAGAAACAGAGGGGCTGAAACAGAGGGCGAGAATCAGAGGGTGAGAAATAGAGGGCGAGACACAGAGGGGCTGAAACAGAGGGGCTGAAACAGAGGGGCTGGACCAGAGGGGCTGAATCAGAGGGGCTGAAACAGAGGGGCTGAATCAGAGGGGCTGAAACAGAGGGCGAGAAACAGAGGGGCTGAAACAGAGGGCGAGAAACAGAGGGGCTGAAACAGAGGGGCTGAAACAGAGGAGCTGAAACAGAGGGGGAGAAACAGAGGGGCTGAATCAGAGGGCGAGAAACAGAGGGGCTGAATAAGAGGGGCTGAAACAGAGGGTGAGAAACAGAGGGGCTGAAACAGAGGGCGAGAAACAGAGTGGCTGAAACAGACGGGCTGAAACAGAGGGGCTGAATCGGAGAGCGCGAAACAGAGGGCCTGAAACTGAGGGCGAGAAACAGAGGGGCTGAAACAGAGGGGCTGAAACAGAGTGGCTGAAACAGAGGGGCTGAAACAGAGGGACTGGAACAGAGGGGGAGAAACAGAGGGGCTGAAACAGAGGGGCTGAATCAGAGGGGCTGAAACAGAGGGCGAGAAACAGAGGGGCTGAAACAGAGGGCGAGAAACAGAGGCGCTGAAACAGAGGGGCTGAAACAGAGGGGCTGAAACAGAGGGGCTGAAACAGAGGGCGAGAAACAGAGGGGCTGAAACAGAGGGCGAGAAACAGAGGGGCTGAAACAGAGGGGCGGGAAACAGAGGGGCTGAAACAGAGGGGCTGAATCAGAGGGGCTGAATCAGAGGGGCTGAAACAGAGGGTGAGAAACAGAGGGGCTGAAACAGAGGGGCTGAAACAGAGGGGCTGAAACAGAGGGCGAGAAACAGAGGGGCTGAATCATAGGGGCTGAATCAGAGGGGCTGAATCAGAGGGGCTGAAACAGAGGGGCTGAATCAGAGGGGCTGAAACAGACGGCGAGAAACAGAGGGGCTGAAACATAGGGCGAGAATCAGAGGGGCTGAAACAGAGGGCGAGAAACAGAGGGGCTGAAACAGAGGGTCTGAAACAGAGGGGCTGAATCAGAGGGGCTGATTCAGAGGGGCTGAAACAGAGGTGCTGAATCAGCGGGGCTGAAACAGAGGGCGAGAAACAGCGGAGCTGAAACAGAGGGCGAGAAACAGAGGGGCAGAAACAGAGGGCGAGAAACAGAGGGGCTGAAACAGAGGGGCTAAAACAGAGGGCGAGAAACAGAGGGGCTGAAACAGAGGGAGAGAAACAGAGGGGCTGAAACAGAGGGGCTGAAACAGAGGGCGTGAAACAGCGGGGCTGAAACAGAGGGCGAGAAACAGAGGGGCTGAAACAGAGGGCGAGAAACAGAGGGGCAGAAACAGAGGGCGAGAAACAGAGGGGCTGAAACAGAGGGGCTGAAACAGAGGGCGAGAAACAGAGGGGCTGAAACAGAGGGAGAGAAACAGAGGGGCTGAAACAGAGGGGCTGAAACAGAGGGCGAGAAACAGCGGGGCTGAAACAGAGGGCGAGAAACAGAGGGGCTGAAACAGAGGGGCTGAAACAGAGGGGCTGAAACAGAGGGCGAGAAACAGAGGGGCTGAAACAGAGGGAGAGAAACAGAGGGGCTGAAACAGAGGGGCTGAAACAGAGGGCGAGAAACAGCGGGGCTGAAACAGAGGGCGAGAAACAGAGGGGCTGAAACAGAGGGGCTGAAACAGAGGGGCTGAAACAGAGGGTGAGAAACAGAGGGCCTGAAACAGAGGGCGAGAAACACAGGGGCTGAAACAGAGGGCGAGAAACAGAGGGGCTGAAAAAGAGGGGCTGAAACAGAGGGGCTGAAACAGAGGGGCTGAAACAGAGGGCGAGAAACAGAGGGGCTGAAACAGAGGGCGAGAAACAGAGGGGCTGAAACAGAGGGCGAGAAACAGAGGGGCTGAAACAGAGGAGCTGAAACAGAGGGGCTGAAACAGAGGGGCTGAAAGAGAGGGCGAGAAACAGAGGGGCAGAAACAGAGGGCGAGAAACAGAGGGGCTGAAACAGAGGGGCTGAAACAGAGGGCGAGAAACAGAGGGGCTGAAACAGAGAGGCTGAAACAGAGGGGCTGAAACAGAGGGGCTGAATCAGAGGGGCTGATTCAGAGTGGCTGAAACAGAGGGGCTGAATCAGCGGGGCTGAAACAGAGGGCGAGAAACAGTGGGGCTGAAACAGAGGGGCTGAAACAGAGGGCGAGAAACAGAGGGGCTGAAACAGAGGGCGAGAAACAGAGGGGCTGAAACAGAGGGCGAGAAACAGAGGGGGAGAAACAAAGGGGCTGAAACAGAGGGCGAGAAACAGAGGGGCTGAAACAGAGGGGCTGAAACAGAGGGTCTGATTCAGCGGGGCTGAAACAGAGGGCGAGAAACAGCGGGGCTGAAATAGAGGGCGAGAAACAGAGGGGCAGAAATAGAGGGGCTGAAACAGGGGGCGAGAAACAGCGCGGCTGAAACAGAGGGCGAGAAACAGAGGGGCTGAAACAGAGGGGCTGAAACAGAGGGCGAGAAACAGAGGGGCTGAAACAGAGGGCGAGAAACAGAGGGGGAGAAACAGAGGGGCTGAAAGAGAGGGCGAGAAACAGAGGGGCTGAAACAGAGGGGCTGAAACAGAGGGGCTGAATCAGCGGGGCTGAAACAGAGGGCGAGAAACAGCGGGGCTGAAACAGAGGGCGAGAAACAGAGGGGCAGAAATAGAGGGCGAGAAACAGAGGGGCTGAAACAGAGGGGCTGAAACAGAGGGCGAGAAACAGAGGGGCTGAAACAGAGGGCGAGAAACAGAGGGGCTGAAACAGAGGGCGAGAAACAGAGGGGCTGAAACAGAGGGTGAGAAACAGAGGGGCTGAAACAGAGGAGCTGAAACAGAGGGGCTGAATCAGACGGGCTGAATCAGAGGGGCTGAAACAGAGGGGCTGAAACAGAGGGCGAGAAACAAAGGGGCTGAAACAGCGGGCGAGAAACAGAGGGCGAGAAACATAGGGGCGGAAACAGAGAGCCTGAAACAGAGGGCGAGAAACAGGGGGCTGAACCAGAGGGCGAAAAACAGAGGGGCTGAAACAGAGGGCGAGAAACAGAGGGTGAGAAACAGAGGGGCTGAAACAGAGGGGCTGAATCAGAGGATGAGAAAGAGAGGCTCGGGATATAGAGGGGCTGAATCAGTGGGCTGAATGAGTGGGGCTGAAACAGAGGGGCTGAAACAGAGGGGCTGAAACAGAGGGCGAGAAACAGAGCGGCTGAATCAGAGGGGCTAAATCAGAGGGGCTGAATCAGAGTGGCTGAAACAGAGGGGCTGAATCAGAGGGGCTGAAACAGAGGGCGAGAAACAGAGGCGCTGAAACAGAGGGCGAGAAACAGAGGGGCTGAAACAGAGGGCGAGAAACAGAGGGGCTGAAACAGAGGGCGAGAAACAGAGGGCGATAAACAGAGGGACTGAAACAGAGGGGCTGAAACTGAGGGGCTGAAACAGAGGGGCTGAATCAGAGGGGCTGAAACAGAGGGCGAGAAACAGAGGCGCTGAAACAGAGGGCGAGAAAGAGAGGGGCTGAAACAGAGGGCGAGAAACTGAGGGGCTGAAACAGAGGGCGAGAAACAGAGGGGCTGAAACAGAGGGGCTGAAACAGAGGGGCTGAATCAGAGGGGCTGAATCAGAGGGGCTGAATCAGTGGTGCTGAAACAGAGCGCGAGAAACAGAGGGGCTGAAACAAAGGGGCTGAAACAGAGGGGCTGAAAGAGAGGGCGAGAAACAGAGGGGCTGAAACAGACGGGCGGGAAACAGAGGGGCTGAATCAAAGGGGCTGCATCAGATGGGCTGAAACAGAGGGTGAGAAACAGTGGGGCTGAAGCAGAGGGGCTGAAACAGAGGGGCTGAAACAGAGGGCGAGAAAGAGAGGGGCTGAATCAGAGGGGCAAAATCAGAGGGGCTGAATGAAGGGGCTGAAACAGAGTGGCTGAATCAGAGGGGCTGAAACAGAGGGCGAGAAACAGAGGGGCTGAAACAGAGGGCGAGAAACAGAGGGGCTGAAACAGAGGGCGAGAAACAGAGGGGCAGAAACAGACGGCGAGAAACAGAGGGGCTGAAACACAGGGGGGTGAAACAGAGGGCGAGAAACAGAGGGGCTGAAACAGAGGGCTAGAAACAGAGGGGCTGAAACAGAGGGGCTGAAACAGAGGGTCTGAAACAGAGGGGCTGAAACAGTGGGGCTGAAACAGAGGGCGAGAAACAGAAGGGCTAGAAACAGAGGGGCTGAAACAGAGGGGCTGAAACAGAGGGGGTTAAACAGTGGGGCTGAAACAGAGGGCGAGAAACAGAAGGGCTGAAACAGAGGGCGAGAAACAAAGGGGCTGAAACAGAGGGGCTGAATCAGAGGGGCTGAAACAGAGGGGCTGAAACAGAGGGCGAGAAACAAAGGGGCTGAAACAGCGGGTGAGAAACAGAGGGCGAGAAACAGAGGGGCTGAAACAGAGGGCGAGAAACAGACGGGCTGAAACAGAGAGCCTGAAACAGAGGTCGAGAAACAGCGGGGCTGAAACAGAGGGCGAAAAACAGAGGGGCTGAAACAGAGGGCGAGAAACAGAGGGTGAGAAATAGAGTGCGAGAAACAGAGGGGATGAAACAGAGGGGCTGAAACAGAGTGTCTGAAACAGAGGGGCTGAATCAGAGGGGCTGAAACAGAGGGGCTGAATCAGAGGGGCTGAAACAGAGGGCGAGAAACAGAGGGGCTGAAACAGAGGGCGAGAAACAGAGTGGCTGAAACAGAGGGCGAGAAACAGAGGGGCTGAAACAGAGGGGCTGAAACAGAGGGCGAGAAAAAGAGGGGCTGAATCAGAGGGGCTGAAACAGAGGGCTAGAAACAGAGGGGCTGAAACAGAGGGCGAGAAACAGGGGGGCTGAAACAGAGGGCGACAAACAGAGGGGCTGAAACAGAGGGGCTGAAACAGAGGGGCTGAATCAGAGGGACTGAAACAGAGGGCGAGAAACAGAGGGGCTGCAACAGAGGGCGAGAAGCAGAGGGGCTGAAACAGAGGGCGAGAAGCAGAGGGGCTGAATCAGAGGGGCTGAAACAGAGGGCGATAAACAGAGGGGCAGAAACAGAGGCGAGAAACAGAGGGGCTGAAACAGAGGGGCTGAAACCGAGAGCGTGAAACAGAGGGTCTGAAACAGAGGGCGAGAAACAGAGGGGCTGAAACAGAGTGGGAGAAACAGAGGGTGAGAAACAGAGGGGCTGAAACAGAGGGCGAAAAACAGAGGTGCTGATACAGAGTGGGAGAAACAGAGGGTGAGAAACAGAGGGCGAGAAACAGAGGGGCTGAAACAGAGGGACTGAAACAGAGGGGCTGAAACAGAGTGGCTGGAACAGAGGGGCTGAATCAGAGGAGCTGAAACAGAGGGGCTGAATCAGAGGGGCTGAACTAGAGGGCGAGAAACAGAGGGGCTGAAACAGAGTGGCTGAAACTGAGCGTCTGACAAAGAGGGCGAGAAACAGAGGGGCTGAAACAGTGGGGCTGAAACAGAGGGGCTGAAACAGAGGGGCTAAAACAGAGGGGCTGAAACAGAGGGCGAGAAACAGAGGGGCTGAAGCAGAGGGCGAGAAACAGAGGGGCTTGAAACAGTGGGCGAGAAACAGAGGGGCTGAAACAGAGTGCCAAAAACAGAGGGTGAAATACAGAGGGCGAGAAACAGAGGGGCTGAAACAGAGGGGCTGAATCAGAGGGGATGAATCAGAGGGGCTGAAACAGAGGGCGAGAAACAGAGGGGCTGAAACAGAGGGCAAGAAACAGAGCGGCTGAAACAGAGGGCGAGAAACAGAGGGGCTGAAACATAGGGGCTGAAACAGAGGGGCTGAAACAGAGGGGCTGAAACAGAGGGCGAGAAACAGAGGGGCTGAAACAGAGGGGCGAGAAACAGAGGGGCTGAATCAGAGGGGCTGAATGAGTGGGGCTGAATCAGAGGGGCTAAATCAGAGTGGCTGAATCAGAGGGGCTGAAACAGAGGGGCTGAATCAGAGGGGTTGAAACAGAGGGCGAGAAACAGAGGGGCTGAAACAGAGGGCGAGAAACAGAGGGGTTGAAACACAGGGGCTGAAACAGAGGGGCTGAGGCTGAGGGGCTGAATCAGAGGGGCTGATTCAGAGGGGCTGAAACAGAGGGGATGAATCAGCGGGGCTGAAACAGAGGACGAGAAACAGAGGGGGTGAAACAGAGCGCGCGAATCAGAGGGCGAGAAACAGAGGGGCTGAAACAGAGGGCGAGAAACCGAGGGGCTGAATCAGAGGGGCTGAAACAGAGGGGCTGAAACGGAGGGGCTAAAACAGAGGGCGAGAAACAGAGGCGCTGAAACAGAGGGCGAGAAACAGAGGGGCTGAAACAGAGGGCGAGAAACAGAGGCGCTGAATCTGAGGGGCTGAAACAGAGGGTGAGAAACAGAGGGGCTGAAACAGAGGGGCTGAAACAGAGGGCGAGAAACAGAGGGGCTGAAACAGAGGGGCTGAATCAGAGGCGCTGAAACAGAGGGGCTGAATCAGAGGGGCTGAATCAGAGGGGCTGAATCAGAGGGGCTGAAACAGAGGGTGAGAAACAGAGGGGCTGAAACAGAGGGGCAGAAACAGAGGGGCTGAAACAGCGGGCGAGAAACAGAGGGGCTGAAACAGAGGGCGAGAAACAGAGGGCGAGAAACAGAGGGGCTGAAACAGAGGGGCTGAAACAGAGGGTCTGATACAGAGAGTGAGAAACAGAGGGGCTGAAACAAAGGGCGAAAAACAGAGGGGCTGAAACAGAGGGCGAGAAACAGAGGGTGAGAAACAAAGGGCGAGAAACAGAGTGGCTGAAACAGAGGGGCTGAAACAGAGGTGCTGAAACAGAGTGGCTGAAACAGAGGGGCTGAATCAGAGGGGCTGAAACAGAGGGCGAGAAACAGAGGGGCTGAATCTGAGGGGCTGAAACAGAGGGTGAGAAACAGAGGGGCTGAAACAGAGGGCAAGAAACAGAGTGGCTGAAACAGAGGGGCTGAAAAAGAGGGCGAAAAACAGAGGGGCTGAAACAGAGGGCGAGAAACAGAGGGGCTGAAACAGAGGGCGAGAAACAGAGGGGCTGAAACAGAGGGGCTGAATCAGAGGCACTGAAACAGAGGGGCTGAATCAGAGGGGCTGAATCAGAGGGGCTGAATCAGAGGGGCTGAAACAGAGGGTGAGAAACAGAGGGGCTGAAACAGAGGGGCTGAAACAGAGGGGCTGAAACAGAGGGCGAGAAACAGAGGGGCTGAATCAGAGGGGCTGAATCAGAGGGGCTGAATCAGAGGGTCTGAAACAGAGGGCGAGAATCAGAGGGGCTGAAACAGAGGGCGAGAATCAGATGGGCTGAAACAGAGGGCGAGAAACAGAGGGGCTGAAACAGAGGGGCTGAAACAGAGGGGCTGAATCAGAGGGCCGATTCATAGGGGCTGAAAAAGAGGGGCTGAATCAGCGGGGCTGAAACAGAGGGCGAGAAACAGAGGGGCTGAATCAGAGGGGCTGAAACAGAGGGGCTGACTCAGCGGAGCTGAAACAGAGGACGAGAAACAGAGAGGTTGAAACAGAGGGCGAGAAACAGAGGGGCTGAAACAGAGGGGCTGAATCAGAGGGCGAGAAACAGAGGGGCTGAAACAGAGGGGCTGAAACAGAGGGGCTGAAACAGAGGGTCTGATACAGAGAGTGAGAAACAGAAGGGCTGAAACAGAGGGCGAAAAACAGAGGGGCTGAAACAGAGGGGCTGAAACAGAGGGGCTGAAACAGAGGGCGAGAAACAGAGGGGCTGAAACAGAGGGGCTGAAACAGAGGGGCTGAAACAGAGGGTCTGATACAGAGAGTGAGAAACAGAAGGGCTGAAACAGAGGGCGAAAAACAGAGGGGCTGAAACAGAGGGCGAGAAACAGAGGGTGAGAAACAAAGGGCGAGAAACAGAGGGGCTGAAACAGAGGGGCTGAAACAGAAGGGGCTGAAACAGAGTGGCTGAAACAGAGGGCGAGAAACAGAGGGGCTGAAACAGAGGGCGAGAAACAGAGGGGCTGAATCTGAGGGGCTGAAACAGAGGGTGAGAAACATAGGGGTTAAACAGAGGGCAAGAAACAGAGTGGCTGAAACAGAGGGGCTGAAAAAGAGGGCGAAAAACAGAGGGGCTGAAACAGAGGGCGAGAAACAGAGGGCCTGAAACAGAGGGCGAGAAACAGAGGGGCTGAATCTGAGGGGCTGAAACAGAGGGTGAGAAACAGAGGGGCTGAAACAGAGGGGCTGAAACAGAGGGGCTGAAACAGAGGGCGAGAAACAGAGGGGCTGAAACAGAGGGCGAGAAACAGAGGGGCTGAATCTGAGGGGCTGAAACAGAGGGTGAGAAACAGAGGGGCTGAAACAGAGGGCAAGAAACAGAGTGGCTGAAAGAGAGGGGCTGAAAAAGAGGGCGAAAAACAGAGTGGCTGAAACAGAGGGCGAGAAACAGAGGGGCTGAAACAGAGGGCGAGAAACAGAGGGGCTGAATCTGAGGGGCTGAAACAGAGGGTGAGAAACAGAGGGGCTGAAACAGAGGGGCTGAAACAGAGGGGCTGAAACAGAGGGCGAGAATCAGAGGGGCTGAAACAGAGGGCGAGAAACAGAGGGGCTGAAACAGAGGGGATGAAACAGAGGGCGAGAAATAGAGGGGCTGAAACAGAGGGCGAGAAACAGAAGGGCTGAAACAGAGGGCGAGAAACAGAGGGGCTGGAACAGAGGGAGAGAAACAGAGGGTGAGAAACAGAGGGGCTGAAACAGAGGGCGAGAAACAGAGGGGCTGAAACAAAGGGGCTGAAACAAAGGGGCTGAAACAGAGCGGCTGAAACAGAGGGGCTGAAACAGAGGGCGAGAAACAGAGGGGCTGAAACAGAGGGCGAGAAAGAGAGGGGCTGAAACAGGGGGGCTGATTCAGAAGGGCTGAAACAGCGGGGCTGAAACAGAGGGCGAGAAACAGATGGGCTGAAACAGAGTGCGAGAAAACGAGGGGCTGAATCAGAGGGGCTGATACAGAGGGCTAGAAACAGGGGCTGAAACAGTGGGCGAGAAACAGAGGGGCTGAAACAGAGGGCGAGAAGCAGAGGGGCTCAAACAGAGGGGCTGAAACAGAGGGGCTGAATCAGAGGGGCTGAAACAGAGGGCGAGAAACAGAGGGGATGCAACAGAGGGCAAGAAAGAGAGGGACTGAAACAGAGTGCGAGAAACAGAGGGGCTGAATCAGAGGGGCTGAAACAGAGGGGCTGACTCAGCGGAGCTGAAACAGAGGACGAGAAACAGAGAGGTTGAAACAGAGGGCGAGAAACAGAGGGGCTGAAACAGAGGGGCTGAAACAGAGAGCGCGAAACAGAGGGGCTGAAACAGAGGGCGAGAAACAGAGGGGCTGAAACAGAGGGCGAGAAACAGAGGGCGAGAAACAGAGGGGCTGAAACAGAGGGGCTGAAACAGAGGGGCTGAAACAGAGGGTCTGATACAGAGAGTGAGAAACAGAGGGGCTGAAACAGAGGGCGAAAAACAGAGGGGCTGAAACAGAGGGCGAGAAACAGAGGGTGAGAAACAAAGGGAGAGAAACAGAGGGGCTGAAACAGAGGGGCTGAAACAGAGGGGCTGAAACAGAGTGGCGGAAACAGAGGGGCTGAATCAGAGGGGCTGAAACAGAGGGGCTGAATCAGAGGGGCTGAACCAGAGGGCGAGAAACAGAGGGGCTGAAACAGAGGGGCTGAACCTGAGGGGCTGACAAAGAGGGCGAGAAACAGAGGGGCTGAAACAGTGGGGCTGAAACAGAAGGGCTGAAACAGAGGGGCTAAAACAGAGGGGCTGAAACAGAGGGCGAGAAACAGAGGGGCTGAAACAGAGGGCGAGAAACACAGGGGCTGAAACAGAGGGCTAGAAACAGAGGGGCTGAAACAGAGGGCGAGAAACAGAAGGTTAAAAAACAGAGGGCGAGAAACAGACGGGCTGAAACAGAGGGGCTGAAACAGATGGGCTGAAACAGAGGGCGAGATACAGAGGGTCTTAATCAGAGGGGCTGAATCAGAGGGGCTGAATCAGAGGGGCTGGAACACAGCGGCTGAATCAGAGGGGATGAAACAGAGGGCGAGAAACAGAGGGGCTGAAACAGAGGGCGAGAAACAGAGGGGCTGAAACTGAGGGGCTGAAACAGAGGGGCTGAGGCAGAGGGGCTGAATCAGAGGGGCTGATTCAGAGGGGCAGAAACAGAGGGGCTGAATCAGCGGGGCTGAAACAGAGGGCGAGAAACAGAGGGGCTGAAACAGAGGGGCTGAAACAGAGGGGCTGAAACGGAGGGGCTAAAACAGTGGGGCTGAAATAAAGGGCGAGAAACAGAGGGGCTGAAACAGAGGGTGAGAAACAGAGGGGCTGAAACAGAGGTCGAGAAACCGAGGGGCTGAATCAGAGGGGCTGAAACAGAGGGTGAGAAACAGAGGGGCTGAAACAAAGGGCGAGAAACAGAGTGGCTGAAACAGAGGGGCTGAAAAAGAGGGCGAAAAACAGAGGGGCTGCAACAGAGGGCGAGAAACAGAGGGGCTGAAACAGAGTGGCTGAAACAGAGGGGCTGAAAGAGAGGGGCTAGAACAGAGGGGAAGAAACAGAAGGGCTGAAACAGAGTGGCGGAATCAGAGGGGCTGAAACAGAGGGCGAGAAACAGAGGGGCTGAAACAGAGGGCGAGAAACAGAGGGGCTGAAACAGAGGGGCTGAAACAGAGGGGCTGAATCAGAGGGGGTGAATCAGCGGGGCTGAATCAGAGGGGCTGAATCAGAGGGCGAGGAACAGAGGGGCTGAAACAGAGGGCGAGAAACAGAGGGGCTGAAACAGAGGGCGAGGAACAGAGGGGCTGAAACAGAGGGCGAGAAACAGAGGGGCTGAAACAGAGGGGCTGAAACAGAGGGGCTGAAACAGAGGGCGAGATACAGAGGGGCTGAAACAGAGGGGTGGGAAACAGAGGGGCGGGAAATAGAGGGGCTGAATCAGAGGGGCTGCATGAGTGGGGCTGAATCAGAGGGGCTGAATCAGAGGGGCTGAAACAGAGGGTGAGAAACAGAGGGGCTGAAACAGAGGGGCTGAAACTGAGGGCGAGAAACAGAGCGGCTGAATCAGAGGGGCTAAATCAGAGGGGCTGAATCAGAGTGGCTGAAACAGAGGGGCTGAATCAGAGGGGCTGAAACAGAGGGCGAGAAACAGAGGGGCTGAAACAGAGGGCGAGAAACAGAGGGGCTGAAACAGAGGGCGAGAAACAGAGGGGCTGAAACAGAGGGGATGAAACAGAGGGCGAGAATCAGAGGGGCTGAAACAGAGGACGAGAAACAGAGGGGCTGAAACAGAGGGGATGAAACAGAGGGCGAGAAATAGAGGGGCTGAAACAGAGGGCGAGAAACAGAAGGGCTGAAACAGAGGGCGAGAAACAGAGGGGCTGGAACAGAGGGAGAGAAACAGAGTGTGAGAAACAGAGGGGCTGAAACAGAGGGCGAGAAACAGAGGGGCTGAAACAAAGGGGCTGAAACAAAGGGGCTGAAACAGAGCGGCTGAAACAGAGGGGCTGAAACAGAGGGCGAGAAACAGAGGGGCTGAAACAGAGGGCGAGAAAGAGAGGGGCTGAAACAGGGGGGCTGATTCAGAAGGGCTGAAACAGTGGGGCTGAAACAGAGGGCGAGAAACAGAGGGGCTGAAACAGAGGGCGAGAAAACGAGGGGCTGAATCAGAGGGGCTGATACAGAGGGCTAGAAACAGAGGGGCTGAAACAGTGGGCGAGAAACAGAGGGGCTGAAACAGAGGGCGAGAAGCAGAGGAGCTCAAACAGAGGGGCTTAAACAGAGGGGCTGAATCAGAGGGGCTGAAACAGAGGGCGAGAAACAGAGGGGATGCAACAGAGGGCAAGAAAGAGAGGGGCTGAAACAGAGTGCGAGAAACAGAGGGGCTGAATCAGAGGGGCTGAAACAGAGGGGCTGACTCAGCGGAGCTGAAACAGAGGACGAGAAACAGAGAGGTTGAAACAGAGGGCGAGAAACAGAGGGGCTGAAACAGAGGGGCTGAAACAGAGAGCGCGAAACAGAGGGGCTGAAACAGAGGGCGAGAAACAGAGGGGCTGAAACAGAGGGCGAGAAACAGAGGGCGAGAAACAGAGGGGCCTAAACAGAGGGGCTGAAACAGAGGGGCTGAAACAGAGGGTCTGATACAGAGAGTGAGAAACAGAGGGGCTGAAACAGAGGGCGAAAAACAGAGGGGCTGAAACAGAGGGCGAGAAACAGAGGGTGAGAAACAAAGGGCGAGAAACAGAGGGGCTGAAACAGAGGGGCTGAAACAGAGGGGCTGAAACAGAGTGGCTGAAACAGAGGGGCTGAATCAGAGGGGCTGAAACAGAGGGGCTGAATCAGAGGGGCTGAACCAGAGGGCGAGAAACAGAGGGGCTGAAACAAAGGGGCTGAACCTGAGGGGCTGACAAAGAGGGCGAGAAACAGAGGGGCTGAAACAGTGGGGCTGAAACAGAAGGGCTGAAACAGAGGGGCTAAAACAGAGGGGCTGAAACAGAGGGCGAGAAACAGAGGGGCTGAAACAGAGGGCGAGAAACACAGGGGCTGAAACAGAGGGCTAGAAACAGAGGGGCTGAAACAGAGGGCGAGAAACAGAAGGTTAAAAAACAGAGGGCGAGAAACAGACGGGCTGAAACAGAGGGTCTGAATGAGAGGGGCTGAATCAGAGGGGCTGAAACAGAGGGCGAGAAACAGAGGGGCTGAAACAGAGGGCGAGAAACAGAGGGGCTGAAACATAGGGGCTGAAACAGAGGGGCTTTAACAGAGGGGCTGAAACAGAGGGCAAGAAACAGAGGGGCTGAAACAGAGGGGCGGGAAACAGAGGGGCTGAATCAGAGGGGCTGAATGAGTGGGGCTGAATCAGAGGGGCTGAATAGAGGGGCTGAATCAGAGGGTGAGAAACAGAGGGGCTGAAACAGAGGGGCTGAAACAGATGGGCTGAAACAGAGGGCGAGATACAGAGGGTCTTAATCAGAGGGGCTGAATCAGAGGGGCTGAATCAGAGGGGCTGAAACACAGCGGCTGAATCAGAGGGGATGAAACAGAGGGCGAGAAACAGAGGGGCTGAAACAGAGGGCGAGAAACAGAGGGGCTGAAACTGAGGGGCTGAAACAGAGGGGCTGAGGCAGAGGGGCTGAATCAGAGGGGCTGATTCAGAGGGGCAGAAACAGAGGGGCTGAATCAGCGGGGCTGAAACAGAGGGCGAGAAACAGAGGGGCTGAAACAGAGGGGCTGAAACAGAGGGGCTGAAACGGAGGGGCTAAAACAGTGGGGCTGAAATAAAGGGCGAGAAACAGAGGGGCTGAAACAGAGGGCGAGAAACAGAGGGGCTGAAACAGAGGTCGAGAAACAGAGGGGCTGAATCAGAGGGGCTAAAACAGAGGGTGAGAAACAGAGGGGCTGAAACAAAGGGCGAGAAACAGAGTGGCTGAAACAGAGGGGCTGAAAAAGAGGGCGAAAAACAGAGGGGCTGCAACAGAGGGCGAGAAACAGAGGGGCTGAAAAAGAGTGGCTGAAACAGAGGGGCTGAAAGAGAGGGGCTAGAACAGAGGGGAAGAAACAGAAGGGCTGAAACAGAGTGGCTGAATCAGAGGGGCTGAAACAGAGGGCGAGAAACAGAGGGCGAGAAACAGAGGGGCTGAAACAGAGGGGCTGAACCAGAGGGGCTGAATCAGAGGGGGTGAATCAGCGGGGCTGAATCAGAGGGGCTGAATCAGAGGGCGAGAAACAGAGGGGCTGAAACAGAGGGCGAGGAACAGAGGGGCTGAAACAGAGGGCGAGAAACAGAGGGGCTGAAACAGAGGGCGAGGAACAGAGGGGCTGAAACAGAGGGCGAGAAACAGAGGGGCTGAAACAGAGGGGCTGAAACAGAGGGGCTGAAACAGAGGGGCTGAAACAGAGGGCGAGATACAGAGGGGCTGAAACAGAGGGGTGGGAAACAGAGGGGCGGGAAATAGAGGGGCTGAATCAGAGGGGCTGAATGAGTGGGGCTGAATCAGAGGGGCTGAATCAGAGGGGCTGAAACAGAGGGTGAGAAACAGAGGGGCTGAAACAGAGGGGCTGAAACAGAGGGGCTGAAACAGAGGGCGAGAAACAGAGCGGCTGAATCAGAGGGGCTAAATCAGAGGGGCTGAATCAGAGTGGCTGAAACAGAGGGGCTGAATCAGAGGGGCTGAAACAGAGGGCGAGAAACAGAGGCGCTGAAACAGAGGGCGAGAAACAGAGGGGCTGGAACAGAGGGCGAGAAACAGAGGGGCTGAAACAGAGGGCGAGAAACAGAGGGCGATAAACAGAGGGACTGAAACAGAGGGGCTGAAACAGAGGGGCTGAAACAGAGGGCGAGAAACAGAGGGGCTGAAACAATGGGGGAAAATCAGAGGGGCTGAAACAGAGGGGCTGAAACAGAGGGGCTGAAACAGAGTGGCTGAAACCGAGGGGCTGAAACAGAGCGGCTGGAACAGAGGGGGAGAAACAGAGGGGCTGAAACAGAGGGGCTGAATCAGAGGGGCTGAAACAGAGGGCGAGAAACAGAGCGGCTGAAACAATGGGGGAAAATCAGAGGGGCTGAAACAGAGGGGCTGAAACAGAGGGGCTGAATCAGAGGGGCTGAATCAGAGGGGCTGAATCAGTGGTGCTGAAACAGAGGGCGAGAAACAGAGGGGCTGAAACAAAGGGGCTGAAACAGAGGGGCTGAAACAGAGGGCGAGAAACAGAGGGGCTGAAACAGACGGGCGGGAAACAGAGGGGCTGAATCAGAGGGGCTGCATCAAATGGGCTGAAACAGAGGGGCTGAAACAGAGGGGCTGAAACAGAGGGCGAGAAAGAGAGGGGCTGAATCAGAGGGGCAAAATCAGAGGGGCTGAATGAGAGGGGCTGAAACAGAGTGGCTGAATCAGAGGGGCTGAAACAGAGGGCGAGAAACAGAGGGGCTGAATCAGAGGGGCTGAATCAGAGGGGCTGAAACAGAGGGTGAGAAACAGAGGGGCTGAAACAGAGGGGCTGAAACAGAGGGGCTGAAACAGAGGGCGAGAAACAGAGCGGCTGAATCAGAGGGGCTAAATCAGAGGGGCTGAATCAGAGTGGCTGAAACAGAGGGGCTGAATCAGAGGGGCTGAAACAGAGGGCGAGAAACAGAGGCGCTGAAACAGAGGGCGAGAATCAGAGGGGCTGAAACAGTGGGCGAGAAAGAGAGGGGCTGAAACAGAGGGCGAGAAACAGAGGGCGATAAACAGAGGGACTGAAACAGAGGGGCTGAAACAGAGGGGCTGAAACAGAGGGTGAGAAACAGTGGGGCTGAAACAGAGGGCGAGAAACAGAAGGGCTGAATCAGAGGGGGAGAAACAGAGGGGCTGAAACAGAGGGCGAGAAACAGAGGGGCTTAAACAGAGGGCGAGAAACAGAGGGGCTGAAACAGAGGGGCTGAAACAGAGGGGCTGATAAAGAGGGCGAAAAACAGAGGGGCTGAAACAGAGGGCGAGAAACAGAGGGGCTGAAACAGAGGGGCTCAGACAGAGGGGCTGAAACAGAGGGGCTGAAACAGAGTGGCTGAAACAGAGGGGCTGAAACAGAGCGGCTGGAACAGAGGGGGAGAAACAGAGGGGCTGAAACAGAGGGGCTGAATCAGAGGGGCTGAAACAGAGGGCGAGAAACAGAGGGGCTGAAACAATGGGGGAAAATCAGAGGGGCTGAAACAGAGGGGCTGAAACAGAGGGGCTGAATCAGAGGGGCTGAATCAGAGGGGCTGAATCAGTGGTGCTGAAACAGAGGGCGAGAAACAGAGGGGCTGAAACAAAGGGGCTGAAACAGAGGGGCTGAAACAGAGGGCGAGAAACAGAGGGGCTGAAACAGACGGGCGGGAAACAGAGGGGCTGAATCAGAGGGGCTGCATCAGATGGGCTGAAACAGAGGGCGAGAAACAGAGGGGCAGAAACAGACGGCGAGAAACAGAGGGGCTGAAACACAGGGGGGTGAAACAGAGGGCGAGAAACAGAGGGGCTGAAACAGAGGGCGAGAAACAGAAGGGCTGAAACAGAGGGCGAGAAACAGAGGGGCTGAAACAGAGGGCGAGAAACAGAGGGGCTGAAACAGAGGGGCTGAAACAGAGGGGCTGAAACAGAGGGCGAGAAACAGAGTGGCTGAAACAGACGGGCTGAAACAGAGGGGCTGAAAAAGACTGCGAAAAACAGAGGGGCTGAAACAGAGGGCGAGAAACAGACGGGCTGAAACAGAGGGGCAGAAACAGACGGGCTGAAACAGATGGGCTGAAACAGAGTGGCTGAAACAGAGGGGCTGAAACAGAGGGGCTGGAACAGAGTGGGAGAAACAGAGCGGCTGAAACAGACAGGCTGAATCAGAGGGGCTGAAACAGAAGGCGAGAAACAGAGGGGCTGAAACAGAGGGCGAGAAACAGAGGGGCTGAAACAGAGGGGCTGAAACAGAGGGGCTGAAACAGAGGGCGAGAAACAGAGGGGCTGAAACAGAGGGCGAGAAACAGAGGGGCTGAAACAGAGGGGCGGGAAACAGAGGGGCTGAATCAGAGGGGCAGAATCAGAGGGGCTGAATCAGAGGGGCTGAATCAGAGGGGCTGAAACAGAGGGTGCGAAACAAAGGGGCTGAAACAGAGGGGCTGAAATAGAGTGGCTGAAACAGGGGGGCTGAAACAGTGGGGCTGAAACAGAGGGCGAGAAACAGAGGGGCTGAAACAGAGAGCGAGAAACAGAGGGGCTGAAACAGAGGGGCTGAAACAGACGGGCTGAAACAGAGGGGCTGAAAAAGAGGGCGAAAAACAGAGGGGCTGAAACAGAGGGCGAGAAACAGACGGGCTGACACAGTGGGGCTGAAACAGACGGGCTGAAACAATGGGGCTGAAACAGAGGGGCTGGAACAGAGGGGGAGAAACAGAGGGGCTGAAACAGAGGGCGAGAAACAGAGGGGCTGAAACAGAGGGGCTGAATCAGAGGCGCTGAAACAGAGGGGCTGAATCAGAGGGGCTGAATCAGAGGGGCTGAATCAGAGGGGCTGAAACAGAGGATGAGAAACAGAGGGGCTGAAACAGAGGGCGAGAAACAGAGGGTGAGAAACAAAGGGCGAGAAACAGTGGGGCTGAATCAGAGGGGCTGAATCAGAGGGGCTGAATCAGAGGGTCTGAAACAGAGGGCGAGAATCAGAGGGGCTGAAACAGAGGGCGAGAATCAGATGGGCAGAAACAGAGGGCGAGAAACAGAGGGGCTGAAACAGAGGGGCTGAAACAGAGGGGCTGAATCAGAGGGGCTGATTCAGAGGGGCTGAAACAGAGGGGCTGAATCAGCGGGGCTGAAACAGAGACCGAGAAACAGAGGGGCTGAAACAGCGGGCGAGATACAGAGGGGCAGAAACAGAGGGCGAGAAACAGAGGGGCTGAAACAGAGGGGCTGAAACAGAGGGCGAGAAACAGAGGGGCTGAAACAGACAGCGAGAAACAGAGGGGCTGAAACAGAGCGGCTGAAACAGATGGCGAGAAACAGTGGGGCTGAATCAGAGGGGCTGAATCAGAGGGGCTGAAACAGAGGGGCTGAAACAGAGGGCGAGAAACAGAGGGCGAGATACAGAGGGGCTGAAACAGAGGGGCTGAAACAGATGGGCTGTAACAGAGAGCCTAAAACAGAGGTCGAGAAACAGAGGGGCTGAAACAGAGGGCGAAAAACAGAGGGGCTGAAACAGAGGACGAGAAACAGACCGTGAGGAATAGAGGGCGAGAAACAGAGGGGATGAAAAAGAGGGGCTGAACCAGAGGGGCTGAAACAGAGGGGCTGAAAGAGAGGGGCTGAATCAGAGGGGCTGAAACAGAGGGCGAGAAACAGAGGGGCTGAAACAGAGGGCGAGAAACAGAGGGGCTGAAACAGAGGTGCTGAAACAGAGGGGCTGAAACAGAGGGCGAGAACCAGAGTGGCTGAAACAGAGGGCGAGTAACAGAGGGGATGAAACAGAGGGCGAGAAACAGAGGGGCTGAAACAGAGGGCGAGAAACAGAGGGGCTGAAACAGAGGGGCTGAAACAGAGGGGCTGAAACAGAGTGGCTGAAGCAGAGGGCGAGAAACAGAGGGGCTGAAACAGAGGGCGAGAAACAGAGGGGCTGAATCAGAGGGGATGAAACAGAGGGTGAGAACTAGAGGGGCTGAAACAGAGGGCGAGAAACAGAAGGGCTGAAACAGAGGGCGAGAAACAGAGGGGCTGGAACAGAGGGCGAGAAACAGAGGGTGAGAAATAGAGGGGCTGAAACAGAGGGCGAGAAACAGAGGGGCTGAAACAGAGGGGCTGAAACAAAGGGGCTGAAACAGAGCGGCTGAAACAGAGGGGCTGAAACAGAGGGCGAGAAACAGAGGGGCTGAAACAGAGGGCGAGAAAGAGAGGGGCTGAAACAGAGGCGCTGAAACAAAAGGGCTGAAACAGCGGGGCTGAAATAGAGGGCGAGAAACAGAGGGGCTGAAACAGAGGGCGAGAAAAAGAGTGGCTTAATCAGAGGGGCTGATACAGAGGGCTAGAAACAGAGGGGCTGAAACAGTGGGCGAGAAACAGAGGGGCTGAAACAGAGGGCGAGAAGCAGACGGGCTCAAACAGAGGGGCTGAAACAGAGGGGCTGAATCAGAGGGGCTGAAACAGAGGGCGAGAAACAGAGGGAATGCAACAGAGGGCGAGAAACAGAGGGGCTGAAACAGAGTGCGAGAAACAGAGGGGCTGAATCAGAGGGGCTGAAACAGAGGGGCTGACTCAGCGGGGCTGAAACAGAGGACGAGAAACAGAGAGGTTGAAACAGAGGGCGAGAAACAGAGGGGCTGAAACAGAGGGCGAGAAACAGAGGGGCTGAAACAGTGGGCGAGAAACAGAGGGGCTGAAACAGAGGGCGAGAAACAGAGGGAATGCAACAGAGGGCGAGAAACAGAGGGGCTGAAACAGAGTGCGAGAAACAGAGGGGCTGAATCAGAGGGGCTGAAACAGAGGGGCTGACTCAGCGGGGCTGAAACAGAGGACGAGAAACAGAGAGGTTGAAACAGAGGGCGAGAAACAGAGGGGCTGAAACAGTGGGCGAGAAACAGAGGGGCTGAAACAGAGGGCGAGAAACAGAGGGCGAGAAACAGAGGGGCTGAAACAGAGGGGCTGAAACAGAGGGGCTGAAACAGAGGGTCTGATACAGAGGGTGAGAAACAGAGGGGCTGAAACAGAGGGCGAAAAACAGAGGGGCTGAAACAGAGGGCGAGAAACCGAGGGTGAGAAACAAAGGGCGAGAAACAGAGGGGCTGAAACAGAGGGGCTGAAACAGAGGGGCTGAAACAGAGTGGCTGAAACAGAGGGGCTGAATCAGAGGGGCTGAAACAGAGGGGCTGAATCAGAGGGGCTGAACCAGAGGGCGAGAAACAGAGGGGCTGAAACAGAGGGGCTGAACCTGAGGGGCTGACAAAGAGGGCGAGAAACAGAGGGGCTGAAACAGTGGGGCTGAAACAGAAGGGCTGAAACAGAGGGGCTAAAACAGATGGGCTGAAACAGAGGGCGAGAAACAGAGGGGCTGAAACAGAGGGCGAGAAACAGAGGGGCTGAAACAGAGGGCTTGAAACAGAGGGGCTGAAACAGAGGGCGAGAAACAGAGGGTGAAAAACAGAGGGCGAGAAACAGACGGGCTGAAACAGAGGTGCTGAATGAGAGGGGCTGAATCAGAGGGGCTGAAACAGAGGGCGAGAAACAGAGGGGCTGAAACAGAGGGCGAGAAACAGAGGGGCTGAAACATAGGGGCTGAAATAGAGGGGCTGAAACAGAGGGGCTGAAACAGAGGGCGAGAAACAGAGGGGCTGAAACAGAGGGGCGGGAAACAGAGGGGCTGAATCAGAGGGGCTGAATGAGTGGGGCTGAATCAGAGGGGCTGAATAGAGGGGCTGAATCAGAGGGTGAGAAACAGAGGGGCTGAAACAGAGGGGCTGAAACAGATGGGCTGAAACAGAGGGCGAGAAACAGAGGGTCTGAATCAGAGGGGCTAAATCAGAGGGGCTGAATCAGAGGGGCTGAAACAGAGCGGATGAATCAGAGGGGATGAAACAGAGGGCGAGAAACAGAGGGGCTGAAACAGAGGGCGAGAAACAGAGGGGCTGAAACTGAGGGGCTGAAACAGAGGGGCTGAGGCAGAGGGGCTGAATCATAGGGGCTGATTCAGAGGGGCAGAAACAGAGGGGCTGAATCAGTGGGGCTGAAACAGAGGGCGAGAAACAGCGGGGCTGAAACAGAGGGGCTGAAACAGAGGGGCTGAAACGGAGGGGCAAAAACAGTGGGGCTGAAATAAAGGGCGAGAAACAGAGGGGCTGAAACAGAGGGCGAGAAACAGAGGGGCTGAAACAGAGGGCGAGAAACAGAGGGGCTGAATCAGAGGGGCTGAAACAGAGGGTGAGAAACAGAGGGGCTGAAACATAGGGCGAGAAACAGAGTGGCTGAAACAGAGGGGCTGAAAAAGAGGGCGAAAAACAGAGGGGCTGCAACAGAGGGCGAGAAACAGAGGGGCTGAAACAGAGGGACTGAAACAGAGGGGCTGAAACAGAGTGGCTGAAACAGAGGGGCTGAAAGAGAGGGGCTAGAACAGAGGGGGAGAAACAGAAGGGCTGAAACAGAGTGGCTGAAACGGAGGGGCAAAAACAGTGGGGCTGAAATAAAGGGCGAGAAACAGAGGGGCTGAAACAGAGGGCGAGAAACAGAGGGGCTGAAACAGAGGGCGAGAAACAGAGGGGCTGAATCAGAGGGGCTGAAACAGAGGGTGAGAAACAGAGGGGCTGAAACAAAGGGCGAGAAACAGAGTGGCTGAAACAGAGGGGCTGAAAAAGAGGGCGAAAAACAGAAGGGCTGCAACAGAGGGCGAGAAACAGAGGGGCTGAAACAGAGGGGCTGAAACAGAGGGGCTGAAACAGAGTGGCTGAAACAGAGGGGCTGAAAGAGAGGGGCTAGAACAGAGGGGGAGAAACAGAAGGGCTGAAACAGAGTGGCTGAATCAGAGGGGGTGAATCAGAGGGGCTGAATCAGAGGGGCTAAAACAGAGGGCGAAAAACAGAGGGGCTGAAACAGAGGGCGAGAAACAGAGGGTGAGAAACAAAGGGCGAGAAACAGAGGGGCTGAAACAGAGGGGCTGAAACAGAGGGGCTGAAACAGAGTGGCTGAAACAGAGGGGCTGAATCAGAGGGGCTGAAACAGAGGGGCTGAATCAGAGGGGCTGAACCAGAGGGCGAGAAACAGAGGGGCTGAAACAGAGGGGCTGAACCTGAGGGGCTGACAAAGAGGGCGAGAAACAGAGGGGCTGAAACAGTGGGGCTGAAACAGAAGGGCTGAAACAGAGGGGCTAAAACAGATGGGCTGAAACAGAGGGCGAGAAACAGAGGGGCTGAAGCAGAGGGCGAGAAACAGAGGGGCTGAAACAGAGGGCTTGAAACAGAGGGGCTGAAACAGAGGGCGAGAAACAGTGGGTGAAAAACAGAGGGCGAGAAACAGACGGGCTGAAACAGAGGGGCTGAATGAGAGGGGCTGAATCAGAGGGGCTGAAACAGAGGGCGAGAAACAGAGGGGCTGAAACAGAGGGCGAGAAACAGAGGGGCTGAAACATAGGGGCTGAAATAGAGGGGCTGAAACAGAGGGGCTGAAACAGAGGGCGAGAAACAGAGGGGCTGAAACAGAGGGGCGGGAAACAGAGGGGCTGAATCAGAGGGGCTGAATGAGTGGGGCTGAATCAGAGGGGCTGAATAGAGGGGCTGAATCAGAGGGTGAGAAACAGAGGGGCTGAAACAGAGGGGCTGAAACAGATGGGCTGAAACAGAGGGCGAGAAACAGAGGGTCTGAATCAGAGGGGCTAAATCAGAGGGGTTGAATCAGAGGGGCTGAAACAGAGCGGCTGAATCAGAGGGGATGAAACAGAGGGCGAGAAACAGAGGGGCTGAAACAGAGGGCGAGAAACAGAGGGGCTGAAACTGAGGGGCTGAAACAGAGGGGCTGAGGCAGAGGGGCTGAATCAGAGGGGCTGATTCAGAGAGGCAGAAACAGAGGGGCTGAATCAGCGGGGCTGAAACAGAGGGCGAGAAACAGAGGGGCTGAAACAGAGGGGCTGAAACAGAGGGGCTGAAACGGAAGGGCAAAAACAGTGGGGCTGAAATAAAGGGCGAGAAACAGAGGGGCTGAAACAGAGGGCGAGAAACAGAGGGGCTGAAACAGAGGGCGAGAAACAGAGGGGCTGAAACAAAGGGCGAGAAACAGAGTGGCTGAAACAGAGGGGCTGAAAAAGAGGGCGAAAAACAGAGGGGCTGCAACAGAGGGCGAGAAACAGAGGGGCTGAAACAGAGGGGCTGAAACAGAGGGGCTGAAACAGAGTGGCTGAAACAGAGGGGCTGAAAGAGAGGGGCTAGAACAGAGGGGGAGAAACAGAAGGGCTGAAACAGAGTGGCTGAATCAGAGGGGGTGAATCAGAGGGGCTGAATCAGAGGGGCTGAAACAGAGGGCGAGAAACAGAGGGGCTGAAACAGAGGGCGAGGAACAGAGGGGCTGAAACAGAGGGCGACAAACAGAGGGGCTGAAACAGAGGGGCTGAAACAGAGGGGCTGAAACAGAGGGGCTGAAAGAGAGGGGCTAGAACAGAGGGGGAGAAACAGAAGGGCTGAAACAGAGTGGCTGAATCAGAGGGGGTGAATCAGAGGGGCTGAATCAGAGGGGCTGAAACAGAGGGCGAGAAACAGAGGGGCTGAAACAGAGGGCGAGGAACAGAGGGGCTGAAACAGAGGGCGAGATACAGAGGGGCTGAAACAGAGGGGTGGGAAACAGAGGGGCGGGAAATAGAGGGGCTGAATCAGAGGGGCTGAATGAGTGGGGCTGAATCAGAGGGGCTGAATCAGAGGGGCTGAAACAGAGGGTGAGGAACAGAGGGGCTGAAACAGAGGGCGAGAAACAGAGGGGCTGAAACAGAGGGGCTGAAACAGAGGGGCTGAAACAGAGGGGCTGAAACAGAGGGCGAGAAACAGAGCGGCTGAATCAGATGGGCTAAATCAGAGGGGCTGAATCAGAGTGGCTGAAACAGAGGGGCTGAATCAGAGGGGCTGAAACAGAGGGCGAGAAACAGAGGCGCTGAAACAGAGGGCGAGAAACAGAGGGGCTGAAACAGAGGGCGAGAAACAGAGGGGCTGAAACAGAGGGGCTGAAACAGAGGGGCTGAAACAGAGGGCGAGAAACAGAGCGGCTGAATCAGATGGGCTAAATCAGAGGGGCTGAATCAGAGTGGCTGAAACAGAGGGGCTGAATCAGAGGGGCTGAAACAGAGGGCGAGAAACAGAGGGGCTGAAACAGAGGGCGAGAAACAGAGGGGCTGAAACAGAGGGCGAGAAACAGAGGGGCTGAAACAGAGGGCGAGAAACAGAGGGCGAGAAACAGAGGGACTGAAACAGAGGGGCTGAAACAGAGGGGCTGAAACAGAGGGCGAGAAAGAGAGGGGCTGAAACAGAGGGCGAGAAACTGAGGGGCTGAAACAGAGGGCGAGAAACAAAGGGGCAGAAACAGACGGCGAGAAACGGAGGGGCTGAAACAGAGGGGCTGAAACAGTGGGCGAGAAACAGAGGGGCTGAAACAGAGGGTCTGAAACAGAGGGGCTGAAACAGAGGGTGAGAAACAGTGGGGCTGAAACAGAGGGCGAGAAACAGAAGGGCTGAAACAGAGGGGGAGAAACAGAGGGGCTGAAACAGAGGGCGAGAAACAGAGGGGCTGAAACAGAGGGCGAGAAACAGAGTGGCTGAAACAGAGGGGATGAAACAGAGGGGCTTATAAAGAGGTCGAAAAACAGAGGGGCTGAAACAGAGGGCGAGAAACAGAGGGGCTGAAACAGAGGGGCTCAGACAGAGGGGCTGAAACAGAGGGGCTGAAACATAGTGGCTGAAACCGAGGGGCTGAAACAGAGCGGCTGGAACAGAGGGGGAGAAACAGAGGGGCTGAAACAGAGGGGCTGAATCAGAGGGGCTGAAACAGAGGGCGAGAAACAGAGGGGCTGAAACAGAGGGGGAAAATCAAAGGGGCTGAAACAGAGGGGCTGAAACAGAGGGGCTGAAACAGAGGGGCTGAATCAGAGGGGCTGAATCAGAGGGGCTGAATCAGTGGTGCTGAAACAGAGGGCGAGAAACAGAGGGGCTGAAACAAAGGGGCTGAAACAGAGTGGCTGAAACAGAGGGCGAGAAACAGAGGGGCTGAAACAGACGGGCGGGAAACAGAGGGGCTGAATCAGAGAGGCTGCATCAGATGGGCTGAAACAGAGGGTGAGAAACAGAGGGGCTGAAACAGAGGGGCTGAAACAGAGGGGCTGAAACAGAGGGCGAGAAAGAGAGGGGCTGAATCAGTGGGGCAAAATCAGAGGGGCTGAATGAGAGGGGCTGAAACAGAGTGGCTGAATCAGAGGGGCTGAAACAGAGGGCGAGAAACAGAGGGGTTGAAACAGAGGGCGAGAAACAGAGCCGCTGAAACAGAGGGCGAGAAACAGAGGGGCAGAAACAGACGGCGAGAAACAGAGGGGCTGAAACACAGGGGGGTGAAACAGAGGGCGAGAAACAGAGGGGCTGAAACAGAGGGCTAGAAACAGAGGGGCTGAAACAGAGGGGCTGAAACAGAGGGGCTGAAACAGTGGGGCTGAAACAGAAGTCGAGAAACAGAAGGGCTGAAACAGAGGGCGAGAAACAGAGGGGCTGAAACAGAGGGCGAGAAACAGAGGGGCTGAAACAGAGGGCGAGAAACAGAGGGGCAGAAACAGACGGCGAGAAACAGAGGGGCTGAATCACAGGGGGGTGAAACAGAGGGCGAGAAACAGAGGGGCTGAAACAGAGGGCTAGAAACAGAGGGGCTGAAACAGAGGGGTTGAAACAGAGGGGCTGAAACAGAGGGGCTGAAACAGGGGGGCTGAAACAGAGGGCGAGAAACAGAAGGGCTGAAACAGAGGGCGAGAAACAGAGGGGCTGAAACAGAGGGCGAGAAACAGAGGGGCTGAAACAGAGGGCGAGAAACAGAGGGGCAGAAACAGAGGCGCTGAAACAGAGGGCGAGAAACAGAGTGGCTGAAACAGACGGGCTGAAACAGAGGGGCTGAAAAAGACTGCGAAAAACAGAGGGGCTGAAACAGACGGCGAGAAACAGACGGGCTGAAACAGAGGGGCTGAAACAGACGGGCTGAAACAGAGGGGCTGGAACAGAGGGGGAGAAACAGAGCGGCTGAAACAGAGAGGCTGAATCAGAGGGGCTGAAACAGAAGGCGAGAAACAGAGGGGCTGAAACAGAGGGCGAGAAACAGAGGGGCTGAAACAGAGGGGCTGAAACAGACGGGCTGAAACAGAAGGGCTGAAACAGAGGGCGAAAAACAGAGGGGCTGAAACAGAGGGCGAGAAACAGAGGGGCTGAAACAGAGGGGCGGGAAACAGAGGGGCTGAATCAGAGGGGCTGAATCAGAGGGGCTGAATCAGAGGGGCTGAATCAGAGGGCCTGAAACAGAGGGTGCGAAACAGAGGGGCTGAAACAGAGGGGCTGAAATAGAGTGGCTGAAACAGGGGGGCTGAAACAGTGGGGCTGAAACAGAGGGCGAGAAACAGAAGGGCTGAAACAGAGGGCGAGAAACAGAAGGGCTGAAACAGAGGGCGAGAAACAGAGGGGCTGAAACAGAGGGGCTGAAACAGACGGGCTGAAACAGAGGGGCTGAAAAAGAGGGCGAAAAACAGAGGGGCTGAAACAGAGGGCGAGAAACAGACGGGCTGACACAGTGGGGCTGAAACAGACGGGCTGAAACAATGGGGCTGAAACAGAGGGGCTGGAACAGAGGGGGAGAAACAGAGGGGCTGAAACAGAGAGGCTGAATCAGAGGGGCTGAAACAGAAGGTGAGAAACAGAGGGGCTGAAACAGAGGGCGAGAAACAGAGGGGCTGAAACAGAGGGGCTGAAACAGAGGGGCTGAAACAGAGGGCGAGAAACAGAGGGTCTGAAACAGAGGGGCGGGAATCAGAGGGGCTGAATCAGAGGGGCTGAATCAGAGGGGCTGAATCAGAGGGGCTGAAACAGAGGGGCTGAAACAGAGGGCGAGAAACAGAGGGGCTGAACCAGAGGGGCTGAATCAGATGGGCTGAATCTGAGGGGCGAGAAACAGAGTGGCTGAAACAGAGGGCGCGAATCAGAGGGCGAGAAACAGAGGGGCTGAAACAGAGGGCGAGAAACAGAGGGGCTGAAACAGAGGGCGAGAAACAGAGGGGCTGAATCAGAGGGGCTGAAACAGAGGGTGAGAAACAGAGGGGCTGAAACAAAGGGCGAGAAACAGAGTGGCTGAAACAGAGGGGCTGAAAAAGAGGGCGAAAAACAGAGGGGCTGAAACAGAGGGCGAGAAACAGAGGGGCTGAAACAGAGGGGCTGAAACAGAGGGGCTGAAACAGAGTGGCTGAAACAGAGTGGCTGAAAGAGAGGGGCTAGAACAGAGGGGGAGAAACAGAAGGGCTGAAACAGAGTGGCTGAATCAGAGGGTCTGAAACAGAGGGCGAGAAACAGAGGGGCTGAAACAGAGGGCGAGAAACAGAGGGGCTGAAACAGAGGGGCTGAATCAGAGGGGGTGAATCAGAGGGGCTGAATCAGAGGGGCTGAAACAGAGGGCGAGAAACAGAGGGGCTGAAACAGAGGGCGAGGAACAGAGGGGCTGAAACAGAGGGGCTGAAACAGAGGGTGAGAAACAGAGGGGCTGAATCAGAGGGGCTGAAACAGAGGGTGAGAAACAGCGGGGCTGAAACAAAGGGCGAGAAACAGAGTGGCTGAAACAGAGGGGCTGAATAAGAGGGCGAAAAACAGAGGGGCTGAAACAGAGGGCGAGAAACAGAGGGGCTGAAACAGAGGGGCTGAAACAGAGGGGCTGAAACAGAGTGGCTGAAACAGAGGGGCTGAAAGAGAGGGGCTAGAACAGAGGGGGAGAAACAGAAGGGCTGAAACAGAGGGCGAGAAACAGAGGGGCTAAAACAGAGGGCGAGAAACAGAGGGGCTGAAACAGAGGGGCTGAAACAGAGGGGCTGAATCAGAGGGGGTGAATCAGAGGGGCTGAAACAGAGGGGCTGAAATAGAGTGGCTGAAACAGGGGGGCTGAAACAGTGGGGCTGAAACAGAGGGCGAGAAACAGAAGGGCTGAAACAGAGGGCGAGAAACAGAAGGGCTGAAACAGAGGGCGAGAAACAGAGGGGCTGAAACAGAGGGGCTGAAACAGACGGGCTGAAACAGAGGGGCTGAAAAAGAGGGCGAAAAACAGAGGGGCTGAAACAGAGGGCGAGAAACAGACGGGCTGACACAGTGGGGCTGAAACAGACGGGCTGAAACAATGGGGCTGAAACAGAGGGGCTGGAACAGAGGGGGAGAAACAGAGGGGCTGAAACAGAGAGGCTGAATCAGAGGGGCTGAAACAGAAGGTGAGAAACAGAGGGGCTGAAACAGAGGGCGAGAAACAGAGGGGCTGAAACAGAGGGGCTGAAACAGAGGGGCTGAAACAGAGGGCGAGAAACAGAGGGTCTGAAACAGAGGGGCGGGAATCAGAGGGGCTGAATCAGAGGGGCTGAATCAGAGGGGCTGAATCAGAGGGGCTGAAACAGAGGGGCTGAAACAGAGGGCGAGAAACAGAGGGGCTGAACCAGAGGGGCTGAATCAGATGGGCTGAATCTGAGGGGCGAGAAACAGAGTGGCTGAAACAGAGGGCGCGAATCAGAGGGCGAGAAACAGAGGGGCTGAAACAGAGGGCGAGAAACAGAGGGGCTGAAACAGAGGGCGAGAAACAGAGGGGCTGAATCAGAGGGGCTGAAACAGAGGGTGAGAAACAGAGGGGCTGAAACAAAGGGCGAGAAACAGAGTGGCTGAAACAGAGGGGCTGAAAAAGAGGGCGAAAAACAGAGGGGCTGAAACAGAGGGCGAGAAACAGAGGGGCTGAAACAGAGGGGCTGAAACAGAGGGGCTGAAACAGAGTGGCTGAAACAGAGTGGCTGAAAGAGAGGGGCTAGAACAGAGGGGGAGAAACAGAAGGGCTGAAACAGAGTGGCTGAATCAGAGGGTCTGAAACAGAGGGCGAGAAACAGAGGGGCTGAAACAGAGGGCGAGAAACAGAGGGGCTGAAACAGAGGGGCTGAATCAGAGGGGGTGAATCAGAGGGGCTGAATCAGAGGGGCTGAAACAGAGGGCGAGAAACAGAGGGGCTGAAACAGAGGGCGAGGAACAGAGGGGCTGAAACAGAGGGGCTGAAACAGAGGGTGAGAAACAGAGGGGCTGAATCAGAGGGGCTGAAACAGAGGGTGAGAAACAGCGGGGCTGAAACAAAGGGCGAGAAACAGAGTGGCTGAAACAGAGGGGCTGAATAAGAGGGCGAAAAACAGAGGGGCTGAAACAGAGGGCGAGAAACAGAGGGGCTGAAACAGAGGGGCTGAAACAGAGGGGCTGAAACAGAGTGGCTGAAACAGAGGGGCTGAAAGAGAGGGGCTAGAACAGAGGGGGAGAAACAGAAGGGCTGAAACAGAGGGCGAGAAACAGAGGGGCTAAAACAGAGGGCGAGAAACAGAGGGGCTGAAACAGAGGGGCTGAAACAGAGGGGCTGAATCAGAGGGGGTGAATCAGAGGGGCTGAATCAGAGGGGCTGAAACAGACGGCGAGAAACAGAGGGGCTGACACAGAGGGGCTGAAACAGAGGGGCTGAAACAGAGGGGCTGAAACAGAGGGCGAGATACAGAGGGGCTGAAACAGAGGGGTGGGAAACAGAGGGGCGGGAAATAGAGGGGCTGAATCAGAGGGGCTGAATGAGTGGGGCTGAATCAGAGGGGCTGAATCAGAGGGGCTGAAAGAGAGGGTGAGAAACAGTGGGGCTGAAACAGAGGGGCTGAAACAGAGGGGCTGAAACAGAGGGCGAGAAACAGAGGGGCTGAATCAGAGGGGCTGAAACAGAGGGAGAGAAACAGAGGGCCTGAAACAGAGGGGCTGAATCAGAGGGGCTGAAAGAGAGGGCGAGAAACAGAGGCGCTGAAACAGAGGGCGAGAAACAGAGGGGCTGAAACAGAGGGCGAGGAACAGAGGGGCTGGAGCAGAGGGCGAGAAACAGAGGGGCTGAAACAGAGGGGCTGAAACAGAGGGGCTGAAACAGAGTGGCTGAAACAGAGGGGCTGAATCAGAGGGGCTGAAACAGAGGGGCTGAATCAGAGGGGCTGAACCAGAGGGCGAGAAACAGAGGGGCTGAAACAGAGGGGCTGAACCTGAGGGGCTGACAAAGAGGGCGAGAAACAGAGGAGCTGTAACAGTGGGGCTGAAACAGAAGGGCTGAAACAGAGGGGCTAAAACAGATGGGCTGAAACAGAGGGCGAGAAACAGAGGGGCTGAAGCAGAGGGCGAGAAACAGAGGGGCTGAAACAGAGGGCTTGAAACAGAGGGGCTGAAACAGAGGGCGAGAAACAGTGGGTGAAAAACAGAGGGCGAGAAACAGACGGGCTGAAACAGAGGGGCTGAATGAGAGGGGCTGAATCAGAGGGGCTGAAACAGAGGGCGAGAAACAGAGGGGCTGAAACAGAGGGCGAGAAACAGAGGGGCTGAAACATAGGGGCTGAAATAGAGGGGCTGAAACAGAGGGGCTGAAACAGAGGGCGAGAAACAGAGGGGCTGAAACAGAGGGGCGGGAAACAGAGGGGCTGAATCAGAGGGGCTGAATGAGTGGGGCTGAATCAGAGGGGCTGAATAGAGGGGCTGACTCAGAGGGTGAGAAACAGAGGGGCTGAAACAGAGGGGCTGAAACAGATGGGCTGAAACAGAGGGCGAGAAACAGAGGGTCTGAATCAGAGGGGCTAAATCAGAGGGGTTGAATCAGAGGGGCTGAAACAGAGCGGCTGAATCAGAGGGGATGAAACAGAGGGCGAGAAACAGAGGGGCTGAAACAGAGGGCGAGAAACAGAGGGGCTGAAACTGAGGGGCTGAAACAGAGGGGCTGAATCAGCGGGGCTGAAACAGAGGGCGAGAAACAGAGGGTCTGAAACAGAGGGGCTGAAACAGAGGGGCTGAAACGGAGGGGCAAAAACAGTGGGGCTGAAATAAAGGGCGAGAAACAGAGGGGCTGAAACAGAGGGCGAGAAACAGAGGGGCTGAAACAGAGGGCGAGAAACAGAGGGGCTGAATCAGAGGGGCTGAAACAGAGGGTGAGAAACAGAGGGGCTGAAACAAAGGGCGAGAAACAGAGTGGCTGAAACAGAGGGGCTGAAAAAGAGGGCGAAAAACACAGGGGCTGCAACAGAGGGCGAGAAACAGAGGGGCTGAAACAGAGGGGCTGAAACAGAGGGGCTGAAACAGAGTGGCTGAAACAGAGGGGCTGAAAGAGAGGGGCTAGAACAGAGGGGGAGAAACAGAAGGGCTGAAACAGAGTGGCTGAATCAGAGGGGGTGAATCAGAGGGGCTGAATCAGAGGGGCTGAAACATAGGGCGAGAAACAGAGGGGCTGAAACAGAGGGCGAGGAACAGAGGGGCTGAAACAGAGGGCGAGAAACAGAGGGGCTGAAACAGAGGGGCTGAAACAGAGGGGCTGAAACAGAGGGGCTGAAACAGAGGGCGAGATACAGAGGGGCTGAAACAAAGGGGTGGGAAACAGAGGGGCGGGAAATAGAGGGGCTGAATCAGAGGGGCTGAATGAGTGGGGCTGAATCAGAGGGGCTGAATCAGAGGGGCTGAAACAGAGGGTGAGGAACAGAGGGGCTGAAACAGAGGGCGAGAAACAGAGGGGCTGAAACAGAGGGGCTGAAACAGAGGGGCTGAAACAGAGGGGCTGAAACAGAGGGCGAGAAACAGAGCGGCTGAATCAGATGGGCTAAATCAGAGGGGCTGAATCAGAGGGGCTGAAACAGAGGGTGAGGAACAGAGGGGCTGAAACAGAGGGCGAGAAACAGAGGGGCTGAAACAGAGGGGCTGAAACAGAGGGGCTGAAACAGAGGGCGAGAAACAGAGCGGCTGAATCAGATGGGCTAAATCAGAGGGGCTGAAACAGAGCGGCTGGAACAGAGGGGGAGAAACAGAGGGGCTGAAACAGAGGGGCTGAATCAGAGGGGCTGAAACAGAGGGCGAGAAACAGAGGGGCTGAAACAGAGGGGGAAAATCAGAGGGGCTGAAACAGAGGGGCTGAAACAGAGGGGCTGAATCAGAGGGGCTGAATCAGAGGGGCTGAATCAGTGGTGCTGAAACAGAGGGCGAGAAACAGAGGGGCTGAAACAAAGGGGCTGAAACAGAGTGGCTGAAACAGAGGGCGAGAAACAGAGGGGCTGAAACAGACGGGCGGGAAACAGAGGGGCTGAATCAGAGAGGCTGCATCAGATGGGCTGAAACAGAGGGTGAGAAACAGTGGGGCTGAAACAGAGGGGCTGAAACAGAGGGGTTGAAACAGAGGGCGAGAAAGAGAGGGGCTGAATCAGAGGGGCAAAATCAGAGGGGCTGAATGAGAGGGGCTGAAACAGAGTGGCTGAATCAGAGGGGCTGAAACAGAGGGCGAGAAACAGAGGGGCTGAAACAGAGGGCGAGAAACAGAGGCGCTGAAACAGAGGGCGAGAAACAGAGGGGCAGAAACAGACGGCGAGAAACAGAGGGGCTGAAACACAGGGGGGTGAAACAGAGGGCGAGAAACAGAGGGGCTGAAACAGAGGGCTAGAAACAGAGGGGCTGAAACAGAGGGGCTGAAACAGAGGGGCTGAAACAGTGGGGCTGAAACAGAGGGCGAGAAACAGAAGGGCTGAAACAGAGGGCGAGAAACAGAGGGGCTGAAACAGAGGGCGAGAAACAGAGGGGCTGAAACAGAGGGCGAGAAACAGAGGGGCTGAAACAGACGGCGAGAAACAGAGGGGCTGAATCACAGGGGGGTGAAACAGAGGGCGAGAAACAGAGGGGCTGAAACAGAGGGCTAGAAACAGAGGGGCTGAAACAGAGGGGTTGAAACAGAGGGGCTGAAACAGAGGGGCTGAAACAGGGGGGCTGAAACAGAGGGCGAGAAACAGAAGGGCTGAAACAGAGGGCGAGAAACAGAGGGGCTGAAACAGAGGGCGAGAAACAGAGGGGCTGAAACAGAGGGCGAGAAACAGTGGGGCAGAAACAGAGGGGCTGAAACAGAGGGCGAGAAACAGAGTGGCTGAAACAGACGGGCTGAAACAGAGGGGCTGAAAAAGACTGCGAAAAACAGAGGGGCTGAAACAGAGAGGCTGAATCAGAGGGGCTGAAACAGAAGGCGAGAAACAGAGGGGCTGAAACAGAGGGCGAGAAACAGAGGGGCTTAAACAGAGTGGCTGAAACAGAAGGGCTGAAACAGAGGGCGAAAAACAGAGGGGCTGAAACAGAGGGCGAGAAACAGAGGGGCTGAAACAGAGGGGCGGGAAACAGAGGGGCTGAATCAGAGGGGCTGAATCAGAGGGGCTGAATCAGAGGGCCTGAAACAGAGGGTGCGAAACAGAGGGGCTGAAACAGAGGGGCTGAAATAGAGTGGCTGAAACAGGGGGGCTGAAACAGTGGGGCTGAAACAGAGGGCGAGAAACAGAAGGGCTGAAACAGAGGGCGAGAAACAGAAGGGCTGAAACAGAGGGCGAGAAACAGAGGGGCTGAAACAGAGGGGCTGAAACAGACGGGCTGAAACAGAGGGGCTGAAAAAGAGGGCGAAAAACAGAGGGGCTGAAACAGAGGGCGAGAAACAGACGGGCTGACACAGTGGGGCTGAAACAGACGGGCTGAAACAATGGGGCTGAAACAGAGGGGCTGGAACAGAGGGGGAGAAACAGAGGGGCTGAAACAGAGAGGCTGAATCAGAGGGGCTGAAACAGAAGGTGAGAAACAGAGGGGCTGAAACAGAGGGCGAGAAACAGAGGGGCTGAAACAGAGGGGCTGAAACAGAGGGGCTGAAACAGAGGGCGAGAGACAGAGGGTCTGAAACAGAGGGCGAGAAACAGAGGGGCTGAAACAGAGGGGCGGGAATCAGAGGGGCTGAATCAGAGGGGCTGAATCAGAGGGGCTGAATCAGAGGGGCTGAAACAGAGGGGCTGAAACAGAGGGCGAGAAACAGAGGGGCTGAACCAGAGGGGCTGAATCAGATGGGCTGAATCAGAGGGGCGAGAAACAGAGTGGCTGAAACAGAGGGCGCGAATCAGAGGGCGAGAAACAGAGGGGCTGAAACAGAGGGCGAGAAACAGAGGGGCTGAAACAGAGGGGCTGAAACAGAGGGGCTGAAACGGAGGGGCTAAAACAGTGGGGCTGCAATAAAGGGCGAGAGACAGAGGGGCTGAAACAGAGGGCGAGAAACAGAGGGGCTGAAACAGAGGGCGAGAAACAGAGGGGCTGAATCAGAGGGGCTGAAACAGAGGGTGAGAAACAGAGGGGCTGAAACAAAGGGCGAGAAACAGAGTGGCTGAAACAGAGGGGCTGAAAAAGAGGGCGAAAAACAGAGGGGCTGAAACAGAGGGCGAGAAACAGAGGGGCTGAAACAGAGGGGCTGAAACAGAGGGGCTGAAACAGAGTGGCTGAAACAGAGTGGCTGAAAGAGAGGGGCTAGAACAGAGGGGGAGAAACAGAAGGGCTGAAACAGAGTGGCTGAATCAGAGGGTCTGAAACAGAGGGCGAGAAACAGAGGGGCTGAAACAGAGGGCGAGAAACAGAGGGGCTGAAACAGAGGGGCTGAATCAGAGGGGGTGAATCAGAGGGGCTGAATCAGAGGGGCTGAAACAGAGGGCGAGAAACAGAGGGGCTGAAACAGAGGGCGAGGAACAGAGGGGCTGGAGCAGAGGGCGAGAAACAGAGGGGCTGAAACAGAGGGGCTGAAACAGAGGGTGAGAAACAGAGGGGCTGAATCAGAGGGGCTGAAACAGAGGGTGAGAAACAGCGGGGCTGAAACAAAGGGCGAGAAACAGAGTGGCTGAAACAGAGGGGCTGAAAAAGAGGGCGAAAAACAGAGGGGCTGAAACAGAGGGCGAGAAACAGAGGGGCTGAAACAGAGGGGCTGAAACAGAGGGGCTGAAACAGAGTGGCTGAAACAGAGGGGCTGAAAGAGAGGGGCTAGAACAGAGGGGGAGAAACAGAAGGGCTGAAACAGAGGGCGAGAAACAGAGGGGCTAAAACAGAGGGCGAGAAACAGAGGGGCTGAAACAGAGGGGCTGAAACAGAGGGGCTGAATCAGAGGGGGTGAATCAGAGGGGCTGAATCAGAGGGGCTGAAACAGAGGGCGAGAAACAGAGGGGCTGAAACCGAGGGCGAGGAACAGAGGGGCTGAAACAGACGGCGAGAAACAGAGGGGCTGACACATAGGGGCTGAAACAGAGGGGCTGAAACAGAGGGGCTGAAACAGAGGGCGAGATACAGAGGGGCTGAAACAGAGGGGTGGGAAACAGAGGGGCGGGAAATAGAGGGGCTGAATCAGAGGGGCTGAATGAGTGGGGCTGAATCAGAGGGGCTGAATCAGAGGGGCTGAAAGAGAGGGTGAGAAACAGTGGGGCTGAAACAGAGGGGCTGAAACAGAGGGGCTGAAACAGAGGGCGAGAAACAGAGGGGCTGAATCAGAGGGGCTGAAACAGAGGGAGAGAAACAGAGGGCCTGAAACAGAGGGGCTGAATCAGAGGGGCTGAAACAGAGGGCGAGAAACAGAGGCGCTGAAACAGAGGGTGAGAAACAGAGGGGCTGAAACAGAGGGTGAGAAACAGAGGGGCTGAAACAGAGGGGCGGGAATCAGAGGGGCTGAATCAGAGGGGCTGAATCAGAGGGGCTGAATCAGAGGGGCTGAAACAGAGGGGCTGAAACAGAGGGCGAGAAACAGAGGGGCTGAACCAGAGGGGCTGAATCAGATGGGCTGAATCAGAGGGGCGAGAAACAGAGTGGCTGAAACAGAGGGCGCGAATCAGAGGGCGAGAAACAGAGGGGCTGAAACAGAGGGCGAGAAACAGAGGGGCTGAAACAGAGGGGCTGAAACAGAGGGGCTGAAACGGAGGGGCTAAAACAGTGGGGCTGCAATAAAGGGCGAGAGACAGAGGGGCTGAAACAGAGGGCGAGAAACAGAGGGGCTGAAACAGAGGGCGAGAAACAGAGGGGCTGAATCAGAGGGGCTGAAACAGAGGGTGAGAAACAGAGGGGCTGAAACAAAGGGCGAGAAACAGTGTGGCTGAAACAGAGGGGCTGAAAAAGAGGGCGAAAAACAGAGGGGCTGAAACAGAGGGCGAGAAACAGAGGGGCTGAAACAGAGGGGCTGAAACAGAGGGGCTGAAACAGAGTGGCTGAAACAGAGTGGCTGAAAGAGAGGGGCTAGAACAGAGGGGGAGAAACAGAAGGGCTGAAACCGAGTGGCTGAATCAGAGGGTCTGAAACAGAGGGCGAGAAACAGAGGGGCTGAAACAGAGGGCGAGAAACAGAGGGGCTGAAACAGAGGGGCTGAATCAGAGGGGGTGAATCAGAGGGGCTGAATCAGAGGGGCTGAAACAGAGGGCGAGAAACAGAGGGGCTGAAACAGAGGGCGAGGAACAGAGGGGCTGGAGCAGAGGGCGAGAAACAGAGGGGCTGAAACAGAGGGGCTGAAACAGAGGGTGAGAAACAGAGGGGCTGAATCAGAGGGGCTGAAACAGAGGGTGAGAAACAGCGGGGCTGAAACAAAGGGCGAGAAACAGAGTGACTGAAACAGAGGGGCTGAAAAAGAGGGCGAAAAACAGAGGGGCTGAAACAGAGGGCTAGAAACAGAGGGGCTGAAACAGAGGGGCTGAAACAGAGGGGCTGAAACAGAGTGGCTGAAACAGAGGGGCTGAAAGAGAGGGGCTAGAACAGAGGGGGAGAAACAGAAGGGCTGAAACAGAGGGCGAGAAACAGAGGGGCTGAAACAGAGGGCGAGAAACAGAGGGGCTGAAACAGAGGGGCTGAAACAGAGGGGCTGAATCAGAGGGGGTGAATCAGAGGGGCTGAATCAGAGGGGCTGAAACAGAGGGCGAGAAACAGAGGGGCTGAAACCGAGGGCGAGGAACAGAGGGGCTGAAACAGACGGCGAGAAACAGAGGGGCTGACACAGAGGGGCTGAAACAGAGGGGCTGAAACAGAGGGGCTGAAACAGAGGGCGAGATACAGAGGGGCTGAAACAGAGGGGTGGGAAACAGAGGGGCGGGAAATAGAGGGGCTGAATCAGAGGGGCTGAATGAGTGGGGCTGAATCAGAGGGGCTGAATCAGAGGGGCTGAAAGAGAGGGTGAGAAACAGTGGGGCTGAAACAGAGGGGCTGAAACAGAGGGGCTGAAACAGAGGGCGAGAAACAGAGGGGCTGAATCAGAGGGGCTGAAACAGAGGGAGAGAAACAGAGGGCCTGAAACAGAGGGGCTGAATCAGAGGGGCTGAAACAGAGGGCGAGAAACAGAGGCGCTGAAACAGAGGGCGAGAAACAGAGGGGCTGAAACAGAGGGTGAAAAACAGAGGGGCTGAAACAGAGGGCGAGAAACAGAGGGCGAGAAACAGAGGGACTGAAACAGAGGTGCTGAAACAGAAGGGCTGAAACAGAGGGCGAGAAAGAGAGGGGCTGAAACAGAGGGGCTGAAACAGAGGGGCTGAAACGGAGGGGCTAAAACAGTGGGGCTGCAATAAAGGGCGAGAGACAGAGGGGCTGAAACAGAGGGCGAGAAACAGAGGGGCTGAAACAGAGGGCGAGAAACAGAGGGGCTGAATCAGAGGGGCTGAAACAGAGGGTGAGAAACAGAGGGGCTGAAACAAAGGGCGAGAAACAGAGTGGCTGAAACAGAGGGGCTGAAAAAGAGGGCGAAAAACAGAGGGGCTGAAACAGAGGGCGAGAAACAGAGGGGCTGAAACAGAGGGGCTGAAACAGAGGGGCTGAAACAGAGTGGCTGAAACAGAGTGGCTGAAAGAGAGGGGCTAGAACAGAGGGGGAGAAACAGAAGGGCTGAAACCGAGTGGCTGAATCAGAGGGTCTGAAACAGAGGGCGAGAAACAGAGGGGCTGAAACAGAGGGCGAGAAACAGAGGGGCTGAAACAGAGGGGCTGAATCAGAGGGGGTGAATCAGAGGGGCTGAATCAGAGGGGCTGAAACAGAGGGCGAGAAACAGAGGGGCTGAAACAGAGGGCGAGGAACAGAGGGGCTGGAGCAGAGGGCGAGAAACAGAGGGGCTGAAACAGAGGGGCTGAAACAGAGGGTGAGAAACAGAGGGGCTGAATCAGAGGGGCTGAAACAGAGGGTGAGAAACAGCGGGGCTGAAACAAAGGGCGAGAAACAGAGTGACTGAAACAGAGGGGCTGAAAAAGAGGGCGAAAAACAGAGGGGCTGAAACAGAGGGCTAGAAACAGAGGGGCTGAAACAGAGGGGCTGAAACAGAGGGGCTGAAACAGAGTGGCTGAAACAGAGTGGCTGAAAGAGAGGGGCTAGAACAGAGGGGGAGAAACAGAAGGGCTGAAACAGAGGGCGAGAAACAGAGGGGCTAAAACAGAGGGCGAGAAACAGAGGGGCTGAAACAGAGGGGCTGAAACAGAGGGGCTGAATCAGAGGGGGTGAATCAGAGGGGCTGAATCAGAGGGGCTGAAACAGAGGGCGAGAAACAGAGGGGCTGAAACCGAGGGCGAGGAACAGAGGGGCTGAAACAGACGGCGAGAAACAGAGGGGCTGACACAGAGGGGCTGAAACAGAGGGGCTGAAACAGAGGGGCTGAAACAGAGGGCGAGATACAGAGGGGCTGAAACAGAGGGGTGGGAAACAGAGGGGCGGGAAATAGAGGGGCTGAATCAGAGGGGCTGAATGAGTGGGGCTGAATCAGAGGGGCTGAATCAGAGGGGCTGAAAGAGAGGGTGAGAAACAGTGGGGCTGAAACAGAGGGGCTGAAACAGAGGGGCTGAAACAGAGGGCGAGAAACAGAGGGGCTGAATCAGAGGGGCTGAAACAGAGGGAGAGAAACAGAGGGCCTGAAACAGAGGGGCTGAATCAGAGGGGCTGAAACAGAGGGCGAGAAACAGAGGCGCTGAAACAGAGGGTGAGAAACAGAGGGGCTGAAACAGAGGGTGAGAAACAGAGGGGCTGAAACAGAGGGCGAGAAACAGAGGGGCTGAAACAGAGGGGCGGGAATCAGAGGGGCTGAATCAGAGGGGCTGAATCAGAGGGGCTGAATCAGAGGGGCTGAAACAGAGGGGCTGAAACAGAGGGCGAGAAACAGAGGGGCTGAACCAGAGGGGCTGAATCAGATGGGCTGAATCAGAGGGGCGAGAAACAGAGTGGCTGAAACAGAGGGCGCGAATCAGAGGGCGAGAAACAGAGGGGCTGAAACAGAGGGCGAGAAACAGAGGAGCTGAAACAGAGGGGCTGAAACAGAGGGGCTGAAACGGAGGGGCTAAAACAGTGGGGCTGCAATAAAGGGCGAGAGACAGAGGGGCTGAAACAGAGGGCGAGAAACAGAGGGGCTGAAACAGAGGGCGAGAAACAGAGGGGCTGAATCAGAGGGGCTGATACAGAGGGTGAGAAACAGAGGGGCTGAAACAAAGGGCGAGAAACAGAGTGGCTGAAACAGAGGGGCTGAAAAAGAGGGCGAAAAACAGAGGGGCTGAAACAGAGGGCGAGAAACAGAGGGGCTGAAACAGAGGGGCTGAAACAGAGGGGCTGAAACAGAGTGGCTGAAACAGAGTGGCTGAAAGAGAGGGGCTAGAACAGAGGGGGAGAAACAGAAGGGCTGAAACAGAGTGGCTGAATCAGAGGGTCTGAAACAGAGGGCGAGAAACAGAGGGGCTGAAACAGAGGGCGAGAAACAGAGGGGCTGAAACAGAGGGGCTGAATCAGAGGGGGTGAATCAGAGGGGCTGAATCAGAGGGGCTGAAACAGAGGGCGAGAAACAGAGGGGCTGAAACAGAGGGCGAGGAACAGAGGGGCTGGAGCAGAGGGCGAGAAACAGAGGGGCTGAATCAGAGGGGCTGAAACAGAGGGTGAGAAACAGCGGGGCTGAAACAAAGGGCGAGAAACAGAGTGGCTGAAACAGAGGGGCTGAAAAAGAGGGCGAAAAACAGAGGGGCTGAAACAGAGGGCGAGAAACAGAGGGGCTGAAACAGAGGGGCTGAAACAGAGGGGCTGAAACAGAGTGGCTGAAACAGAGGGGCTGAAAGAGAGGGGCTAGAACAGAGGGGGAGAAACAGAAGGGCTGAAACAGAGGGCGAGAAACAGAGGGGCTGAAACAGAGGGCGAGAAACAGAGGGGCTGAAACAGAGGGTCTGAAACAGAGGGGCTGAATCAGAGGGGGTGAATCAGAGGGGCTGAATCAGAGGGGCTGAAACAGAGGGCGAGAAACAGAGGGGCTGAAACCGAGGGCGAGGAACAGAGGGGCTGAAACAGACGGCGAGAAACAGAGGGGCTGACACAGAGGGGCTGAAACAGAGGGGCGGAAACAGAGGGGCTGAAACAGAGGGCGAGATACAGAGGGGCTGAAACAGAGGGCGAGAAACAGAGGGGCTGAATCAGAGGGGCTGAATCAGAGGGGCTGAAAGAGAGGGTGAGAAACAGTGGGGCTGAAACAGAGGGGCTGAAACAGAGGGGCTGAAACAGAGGGCGAGAAACAGAGGGGCTGAATCAGAGGGGCTGAAACAGAGGGAGAGAAACAGAGGGCCTGAAACAGAGGGGCTGAATCAGAGGGGCTGAAAGAGAGGGCGAGAAACAGAGGCGCTGAAACAGAGGGCGAGAAACAGAGGGGCTGAAACAGAGGGTGAAAAACAGAGGGGCTGAAACAGGGGGCGAGAAACAGAGGGCGAGAAACAGAGGGACTGAAACAGAGGTGCTGAAACAGAGGGGCTGAAACAGAGGGCGAGAAAGAGAGGGGCTGAAACAGAGGGCGAGAAACTGAGGGGCTGAAACAGAGGGCGAGAAACAAAGTGGCAGAAACAGACGGCGAGAAACAGAGGTGCTGAAACAGAGGGGCTGAAACAGTGGGCGAGAAACAGAGGGGCTGAAACAGAGGGCGAGAAACAGAAGGGCTGAAACTGAGGGGGAGAAACAGAGGGGCCGAAACAGAGGGCGAGAAACAGAGTGGCTGAAACAGAGGGGCTGAAACAGAGGGGCTGATAAAGAGGGCGAAAAACAGAGGGGCTGAAACAGAGGGCGAGAAACAGAGGGGCTGAAACAGAGGGGCTCAGACAGAGGGGCTGAAACAGAGGGGCTGAAACAGAGTGGCTGAAACAGAGGGGCTGAAACAGAGCGGCTGGAACAGAGGGGGAGAAACAGATGGGCTGAAACAGAGGGGCTGAATCAGAGGGGCTGAAACAGAGGGCGAGAAACAGAGGGGCTGAAACAGAGGGCGAGAAACAGAGGGGCTGAAACAGAGGGGCTGAAACAGAGGGGCTGAATCAGAGGGGCTGAATCAGAGGGGCTGAATCAGTGGTGCTGAAACAGAGGGCGAGAAACAGAGGGGCTGAAACAAAGGGGCTGAAACAGAGGGGCTGAAACAGAGGGCGAGAAACAGAGGGGCTGAAACAGACGGGCGGGAAACAGAGGGGCTGAATCAGAGGGGCTGCATCAGATGGGCTGAAACAGAGGGTGAGAAACAGTGGGGCTGAAACAGAGGGGCTGAAACAGAGGGGCTGAAACAGAGGGCGAGAAAGAGAGGGGCTGAATCAGAGGGGCAAAATCAGAGGGGCTGAATGAGAGGGGCTGAAACAGAGTGGCTGAATCAGAGGGGCTGAAACAGAGGGCGAGAAACAGAGGGGCTGAAACAGAGGGCGAGAATCAGAGGGGCTGAAACAGAGGGCGAGAAACAGAGGGGCTGAAACAGAGGGGCTGAAACAGAGGGGCTGAAACAGAGGGTCTGAATCAGAGGGGCTGATTCAGAGGGGCTGAATCCGAGGGGCTGAAACAGAGGGGCTGAAACAGAGGGCGAGAAACAACGGGGCTGAAACAGAGGGCGAGAAACAGAGGGCGAGAAAAGAGGGGCTGAAACAGAGGGGCTGAAACAGAGGGCGAGAAACAGAGGGACTGAAACAGAGGGGCTGAAACAGTTGGCGAGAAACAGAGGGGCTGAATCAGAGGGGCTGAAAGAGAGGGCAAGAAACAGAGGGGCTGAAACAGAGGGCGAGAAACAGAGGGGCTGAAACAGAGGGCGAGAAATGGAGGGGCTGAATCAGAGAGGCTGAAACAGAGGGGCTGAAACAGAGGGCGAGAAACAGAGGGCGAGAAACAGAGGGGCTGAATCAGAGGGGCTGAAACAGAGGGTGAGAAACAGAGGGGCTGAAACAGAGTGGCCGAAACAGAGGGGCTGAAACAGAGGGCGAGAAACAGAGGGGCTGAAACAGAGGGGCGGGAAACAGAGGGGCTTAATCAGAGGGGCTGAATCAGAGGGGCTGAATCAGAGGGGCTGAAACAGAGGGTGAGAAACAGAGGGGCTGAAACAGAGGGGCTGAAACAGAGTGGCTGAAACAGAGGGGCTGAAACAGAGCGGCTGGAACAGAGGGGGAGAAACAGAGGGGCTGAAACAGAGGGGCTGAATCAGAGGGGCTGAAACAGAGGGCGAGAAACAGAGGGGCTGAAACAGAGGGCGAGAAACAGAGGGGCTGAAACAGAGGGGCTGAAACAGAGGGGCTGAATCAGAGGGGCTGAATCAGAGGGGCTGAATCAGTGGTGCTGAAACAGAGGGCGAGAAACAGAGGGGCTGAAACAAAGGGGCTGAAACAGAGGGGCTGAAACAGAGGGCGAGAAACAGAGGGGCTGAAACAGACGGGCGGGAAACGGAGGGGCTGAATCAGAGGGGCTGCATCAGATGGGCTGAAACAGAGGGTGAGAAACAGTGGGGCTGAAACAGAGGGGCTGAAACAGAGGGGCTGAAACAGAGGGCGAGAAAGAGAGGGGCTGAATCAGAGGGGCAAAATCAGAGGGGCTGAATGAGAGGGGCTGAAACAGAGTGGCTGAATCAGAGGGGCTGAAACAGAGGGCGAGAAACAGAGGGGCTGAAACAGAGTGCGAGAATCAGAGGGGCTGAAACAGAGGGCGAGAAACAGAGGGGCTGAAACAGAGGGGCTGAAACAGAGGGGCTGAAACAGAGGGTCTGAATCAGAGGGGCTGATTCAGAGGGGCTGAATCCGAGGGGCTGAAACAGAGGGGCTGAAAAAGAGGGCGAGAAACAACGGGGCTGAAACAGAGGGCGAGAAACAGAGGGGCTGAAACAGAGGGCGAGAAAAGAGGGGCTGAAACAGAGGGGCTGAAACAGAGGGCGAGAAACGGAGGGGCTGAATCAGAGAGGCTGAAACAGAGGGGCTGAAACAGAGGGCGAGAAACAGAGGGCGAGAAACAGAGGGGCTGAATCAGAGGGGCTGAAACAGAGGGTGAGAAACAGAGGGGCTGAAACAGAGGGCGAGAAACAGAGGGGCTGAAACAGAGGGGCTGAAACAGAGGGGCTGAAACAGAGGGCGAGAAACAGAGGGTCTGAAACAGAGGGCGAGAAACAGAGGGGCTGAAACAGAGGGGCGGGAATCAGAGGGGCTGAATCAGAGGGGCTGAATCAGAGGGGCTGAATCAGAGGGGCTGAAACAGAGGGGCTGAAACAGAGGGCGAGAAACAGAGGGGCTGAACCAGAGGGGCTGAATCAGATGGGCTGAATCAGAGGGGCGAGAAACAGAGTGGCTGAAACAGAGGGCGCGAATCAGAGGGCGAGAAACAGAGGGGCTGAAACAGAGGGCGAGAAACAGAGGGGCTGAAACAGAGGGCGAGATACAGAGGGGCTGAAACAGAGGGGCTGAAACAGAGGGGCTGAAACAGAGTGGCTGAAACAGAGTGGCTGAAAGAGAGGGGCTAGAACAGAGGGGGAGAAACAGAAGGGCTGAAACAGAGTGGCTGAATCAGAGGGTCTGAAACAGAGGGCGAGAAACAGAGGGGCTGAAACAGAGGGCGAGAAACAGAGGGGCTGAAACAGAGGGGCTGAATCAGAGGGGGTGAATCAGAGGGGCTGAATCAGAGGGGCTGAAACAGAGGGCGAGAAACAGAGGGGCTGAAACAGAGGGCGAGGAACAGAGGGGCTGGAGCAGAGGGCGAGAAACAGAGGGGCTGAAACAGAGGGGCTGAAACAGAGGGTGAGAAACAGAGGGGCTGAATCAGAGGGGCTGAAACAGAGGGTGAGAAACAGCGGGGCTGAAACAAAGGGCGAGAAACAGAGTGGCTGAAACAGAGGGGCTGAAAAAGAGGGTGAAAAACAGAGGGGCTGAAACAGAGGGCGAGAAACAGAGGGGCTGAAACAGAGGGGCTGAAACAGAGGGGCTGAAACAGAGTGGCTGAAACAGAGGGGCTGAAAGAGAGGGGCTAGAACAGAAGGGGAGAAACAGAAGGGCTGAAACAGAGGGCGAGAAACAGAGGGGCTAAAACAGAGGGCGAAAAACAGAGGGGCTGAAACAGAGGGGCTGAAACAGAGGGGCTGAATCAGAGGGGGTGAATCAGAGGGGCTGAATCAGAGGGGCTGAAACAGAGGGCGAGAAACAGAGGGGCTGAAACCGAGGGCGAGGAACAGAGGGGCTGAAACAGACGGCGAGAAACAGAGGGGCTGACACAGAGGGGCTGAAACAGAGGGGCTGAAACAGAGGGGCTGAAACAGAGGGCGAGATACAGGGGGGCTGAAACAGAGGGGTGGGAAACAGAGGGGCGGGAAATAGAGGGGCTGAATCAGAGGGGCTGAATGAGTGGGGCTGAATCAGAGGGGCTGAATCAGAGGGGCTGAAAGAGAGGGTGAGAAACAGTGGGGCTGAAACAGAGGGGCTGAAACAGAGGGGCTGAAACAGAGGGCGAGAAACAGAGGGGCTGAATCAGAGGGGCTGAAACAGAGGGAGAGAAACAGAGGGCCTGAAACAGAGGGGCTGAATCAGAGGGGCTGAAACAGAGGGCGAGAAACAGAGGCGCTGAAACAGAGGGCGAGAAACAGAGGGGCTGAAACAGAGGGTGAGAAACAGAGGGGCTGAAACAGAGGGCGAGAAACAGAGGGGCTGAAACAGAGGGGCGGGAATCAGAGGGGCTGAATCAGAGGGGCTGAATCAGAGGGGCTGAATCAGAGGGGCTGAAACAGAGGGGCTGAAACAGAGGGCGAGAAACAGAGGGGCTGAACCAGAGGGGCTGAATCAGATGGGCTGAATCAGAGGGGCGAGAAACAGAGTGGCTGAAACAGAGGGCGCGAATCAGAGGGCGAGAAACAGAGGGGCTGAAACAGAGGGCGAGAAACAGAGGGGCTGAAACAGAGGGGCTGAAACAGAGGGGCTGAAACGGAGGGGCTAAAACAGTGGGGCTGCAATAAAGGGCGAGAGACAGAGGGGCTGAAACAGAGGGCGAGAAACAGAGGGGCTGAAACAGAGTGGCTGAAACAGAGTGGCTGAAAGAGAGGGGCTAGAACAGAGGGGGAGAAACAGAAGGGCTGAAACAGAGTGGCTGAATCAGAGGGTCTGAAACAGAGGGCGAGAAACAGAGGGGCTGAAACAGAGGGCGAGAAACAGAGGGGCTGAAACAGAGGGGCTGAATCAGAGGGGGTGAATCAGAGGGGCTGAATCAGAGGGGCTGAAACAGAGGGCGAGAAACAGAGGGGCTGAAACAGAGGGCGAGGAACAGAGGGGCTGGAGCAGAGGGCGAGAAACAGAGGGGCTGAAACAGAGGGGCTGAAACAGAGGGTGAGAAACAGAGGGGCTGAATCAGAGGGGCTGAAACAGAGGGTGAGAAACAGCGGGGCTGAAACAAAGGGCGAGAAACAGAGTGGCTGAAACAGAGGGGCTGAAAAAGAGGGCGAAAAACAGAGGGGCTGAAACAGAGGGCGAGAAACAGAGGGGCTGAAACAGAGGGGCTGAAACAGAGGGGCTGAAACAGAGTGGCTGAAACAGAGGGGCTGAAAGAGAGGGGCTAGAACAGAGGGGGAGAAACAGAAGGGCTGAAACAGAGGGCGAGAAACAGAGGGGCTGAAACAGAGGGCGAGAAACAGAGGGGCTGAAACAGAGGGGCTGAAACAGAGGGGCTGAATCAGAGGGGGTGAATCAGAGGGGCTGAATCAGAGGGGCTGAAACAGAGGGCGAGAAACAGAGGGGCTGAAACCGAGGGCGAGGAACAGAGGGGCTGAAACAGACGGCAAGAAACAGAGGGGCTGACACAGAGGGGCTGAAACAGAGGGGCTGAAACAGAGGGGCTGAAACAGAGGGCGAGATACAGAGGGGCTGAAACAGAGGGGTGGGAAACAGAGGGGCGGGAAATAGAGGGGCTGAATCAGAGGGGCTGAATGAGTGGGGCTGAATCAGAGGGGCTGAATCAGAGGGGCTGAAAGAGAGGGTGAGAAACAGTGGGGCTGAAACAGAGGGGCTGAAACAGAGGGCGAGAAACAGAGGGGCTGAATCAGAGGGGCTGAAACAGAGGGAGAGAAACAGAGGGCCTGAAACAGAGGGGCTGAATCAGAGGGGCTGAAACAGAGGGCGAGAAACAGAGGCGCTGAAACAGAGGGCGAGAAACAGAGGGGCTGAAACAGAGGGTGAAAAACAGAGGGGCTGAAACAGAGGGCAAGAAACAGAGGGCGAGAAATAGAGGGACTGAAACAGAGGTGCTGAAACAGAGGGGCTGAAACAGAGGGCGAGAAAGAGAGGGGCTGAAACAGACGGCGAGAAACAGAGGTGCTGAAACAGAGGGGCTGAAACAGTGGGCGAGAAACAGAGGGGCTGAAACAGAGGGCGAGAAACAGAAGGGCTGAAACAGAGGGGTAGAAACAGAGGGGCCGAAACAGAGGGCGAGAAACAGAGTGGCTGAAACAGAGGGGCTGAAACAGAGGGGCTGATAAAGAGGGCGAAAAACAGAGGGGCTGAAACAGAGGGCGAGAAACAGAGGGGCTGAAACAGAGGGGCTGAGACAGAGGGGCTGAAACAGAGGGGCTGAAACAGAGTGGCTGAAACAGAGGGGCTGAAACAGAGCGGCTGGAACAGAGGGGGAGAAACAGAGGGCGAGAATCAGAGGGGCTGAAACAGAGGGCGAGAAACAGAGGGGCTGAAACAGAGGGGCTGAAACAGAGGGGCTGAAACAGAGGGTCTGAATCAGAGGGGCTGATTCAGAGGGGCTGAATCCGAGGGGCTGAAACAGAGGGGCTGATACAGAGGGCGAGAAACAACGGGGCTGAAACAGAGGGCGAGAAACAGAGGGGCTGAAACAGAGGGCGAGAAAAGAGGGGCTGAAACAGATGGGCTGAAACAGAGGGCGAGAAACAGAGGGACTGAAACAGAGGGGCTGAAACAGATGGCGAGAAACAGAGGGGCTGAATCAGAGGGGCTGAAAGAGAGGGCAAGAAACAGAGGGACTGAAACAGAGGGCGAGAAACAGAGGGGCTGAAACAGAGGGCGAGAAACGGAGGGGCTGAATCAGAGAGGCTGAAACAGAGGGGCTGAAACAGAGGGCGAGAAACAGAGGGCGAGAAACAGAGGGGCTGAATCAGAGGGGCTGAAACAGAGGGTGAGAAACAGAGGGGCTGAAACAGAGTGGCCGAAACAGAGGGGCTGAAACAGAGGGCGAGAAACAGAGGGGCTGAAACAGAGGGGCGGGAAACAGAGGGGCTTAATCAGAGGGGCTGAATCAGAGGGGCTGAAACAGAGGGTGAGAAACAGAGGGGCTGAAACAGAGGGGCTGAAACAGAGTGGCTGAAACAGAGGGGCTGAAACAGAGCGGCTGGAACAGAGGGGGAGAAACAGAGGGGCTGAAACAGAGGGGCTGAATCAGAGGGGCTGAAACAGAGGGCGAGAAACAGAGGGGCTGAAACAGAGGGCGAGAAACAGAGGGGCTGAAACAGAGTGGCTGAAACAGAGGGGCTGAATCAGAGGGGCTGAATCAGAGGGGCTGAATCAGTGGTCCTGAAACAGAGGGCGAGAAACAGAGGGGCTGAAACAAAGGGGCTGAAACAGAGGGGCTGAAACAGAGGGCGAGAAACAGAGGGGCTGAAACAGACGGGCGGGAAACAGAGGGGCTGAATCAGAGGGGCTGCATCAGATGGGCTGAAACAGAGGGTGAGAAACAGTGGGGCTGAAACAGAGGGGCTGAAACAGAGGGGCTGAAACAGAGGGCGAGAAAGAGAGGGGCTGAATCAGAGGGGCAAAATCAGAGGGGCTGAATGAGAGGGGCTGAAACAGAGTGGCTGAATCAGAGGGGCTGAAACAGAGGGCGAGAAACAGAGGGGCTGAAACAGAGGGCGAGAATCAGAGGGGCTGAAACAGAGGGCGAGAAACAGAGGGGCTGAAACAGAGGGGCTGAAACAGAGGGGCTGAAACAGAGGGTCTGAATCAGAGGGGCTGATTCAGAGGGGCTGAATCCGAGGGGCTGAAACAGAGGGGCTGAAACAGAGGGCGAGAAACAACGGGGCTGAAACAGAGGGCGAGAAACAGAGGGGCTGAAACAGAGGGCGAGAAAAGAGCGGCTGAAACAGAGGGGCTGAAACAGAGGGCGAGAAACGGAGGGGCTGAATCAGAGAGGCTGAAACAGAGGGGCTGAAACAGAGGGCGAGAAACAGAGGGCGAGAAACAGAGGGGCTGAATCAGAGGGGCTGAAACAGAGGGTGAGAAACAGAGGGGCTGAATCAGAGGGGCTGAAACAGAGGGCGAGAAACAGAGGGGCTGAAACAGAGGGGCGGGAAACAGAGGGGCTTAATCAGAGGGGCTGAATCAGAGGGGCTGAATCAGAGGGGCTGAAACAGAGGGTGAGAAACAGAGGGGCTGAAACAGAGGGGCTGAAACAGAGGGGCTGAAACAGAGGGCGGGAAACAGAGGGGCTGAATCAGAGGGGCTGAATCAGAGCGGCTGAAACAGAGGGGCTGAAAAAGAGGGGCTGAAACAGAGGGGCTGAATCAGAGGGGCTGATTCAGAGGGGCTGAAGCAGAGGGGCTGAATCAGCGGGGCTGAAACAGAGGGTAAGAAACAGCGGGGCTGAAACAGAGGGCGAGAAACAGAGGGACTGAAACAGAGGGGCTGAAACAGATGGCGAGAAACAGAGGGGCTGAATCAGAGGGGCTGAAAGAGAGGGCAAGAAACAGAGGGACTGAAACAGAGGGCGAGAAACAGAGGGGCTGAAACAGAGGGCGAGAAACGGAGGGGCTGAATCAGAGAGGCTGAAACAGAGGGGCTGAAACAGAGGGCGAGAAACAGAGGGCGAGAAACAGAGGGGCTGAATCAGAGGGGCTGAAACAGAGGGTGAGAAACAGAGGGGCTGAAACAGAGTGGCCGAAACAGAGGGGCTGAAACAGAGGGCGAGAAACAGAGGGGCTGAAACAGAGGGGCGGGAAACAGAGGGGCTTAATCAGTGGGGCTGAATCAGAGGGGCTGAAACAGAGGGTGAGAAACAGAGGGGCTGAAACAGAGGGGCTGAAACAGAGTGGCTGAAACAGAGGGGCTGAAACAGAGCGGCTGGAACAGAGGGGGAGAAACAGAGGGGCTGAAACAGAGGGGCTGAATCAGAGGGGCTGAAACAGAGGGCGAGAAACAGAGGGGCTGAAACAGAGGGCGAGAAACAGAGGGGCTGAAACAGAGTGGCTGAAACAGAGGGGCTGAATCAGAGGGGCTGAATCAGAGGGGCTGAATCAGTGGTCCTGAAACAGAGGGCGAGAAACAGAGGGGCTGAAACAAAGGGGCTGAAACAGAGGGGCTGAAACAGAGGGCGAGAAACAGAGGGGCTGAAACAGACGGGCGGGAAACAGAGGGGCTGAATCAGAGGGGCTGCATCAGATGGGCTGAAACAGAGGGTGAGAAACAGTGGGGCTGAAACAGAGGGGCTGAAACAGAGGGGCTGAAACAGAGGGCGAGAAAGAGAGGGGCTGAATCAGAGGGGCAAAATCAGAGGGGCTGAATGAGAGGGGCTGAAACAGAGTGGCTGAATCAGAGGGGCTGAAACAGAGGGCGAGAAACAGAGGGGCTGAAACAGATTGCGAGAATCAGAGGGGCTGAAACAGAGGGCGAGAAACAGAGGGGCTGAAACAGAGGGGCTGAAACAGAGGGGCTGAAACAGAGGGTCTGAATCAGAGGGGCTGATTCAGAGGGGCTGAATCCGAGGGGCTGAAACAGAGGGGCTGAAACAGAGGGCGAGAAACAACGGGGCTGAAACAGAGGGCGAGAAACAGAGGGGCTGAAACAGAGGGCGAGAAAAGAGCGGCTGAAACAGAGGGGCTGAAACAGAGGGCGAGAAACGGAGGGGCTGAATCAGAGAGGCTGAAACAGAGGGGCTGAAACAGAGGGCGAGAAACAGAGGGCGAGAAACAGAGGGGCTGAATCAGAGGGGCTGAAACAGAGGGCGAGAAACAGAGGGGCTGAAACAGAGGGTCTGAAACAGAGGGCGAGAAACAGAGGGGCTGAAACAGAGGGGCTGAAACAGAGGGCGAGAAACACAGGGGCTGAATCAGAGGGGCTGAAACAGAGGGCGAGAAACAGAGGGGCTGAAACAGAGGGCGAGAAACAGAGGGGCTGAAACAGAGGGGCTAAAACAGAGTGGCTGAAACAGAGGGGCTGAAACAGAGGGGCTGGAACAGAGGCGGAGAAACAGAGGGGCTGAAACAGAGGGCGAGAAACAGAGGGCGAGAAACAGAGGGGCTGAATCAGAGGGGCTGAAACAGAGGGTGAGAAACAGAGGGGCTAGAACAGAGGGGGAGAAACAGAAGGGCTGAAACAGAGTGGCTGAATCAGAGGGGCTGAAACAGAGGGCGAGAAACAGAGGGGCTGAAACAGAGGGCGAGAAACAGAGGGGCTGAAACAGAGGGGCTGAAACAGAGGGGCTGAATCAGAGGGGGTGAATCAGAGGGGCTGAATCAGAGGGGCTGAAACAGAGGGCGAGAAACAGAGGGGCTGAAACAGAGGGCGAGGAACAGAGGGGCTGAAACAGAGGGCGAGAAACAGAGGGGCTGAAACAGAGGGGCTGAAACAGAGGGGCTGAAACAGAGGGGCTGAATCAGAGGGGCTGAAACAGAGGGTGAGAAACAGAGGGGCTGAAACAAAGGGCGAGAAACAGAGTGGCTGAATCAGAGGGGCTGAAAAAGAGGGCGAAAAACAGAGGGGCTGAAACTGAGGGCGAGAAACAGAGGGGCTGAAACAGAGGGGCTGAAACAGAGGGGCTGAAACAGAGTGGCTGAAACAAAGGGGCTGAAAGAGAGGGGCTAGAACAGAGGGGGAGAAACAGAAGGGCTGAAACAGAGTGGCTGAATCAGAGGGGCTGAAACAGAGGGCGAGAAACAGAGGGGCTGAAACAGCGGGCGAGAAACAGAGGGGCTGAATCAGAGGGGGTGAATCAGAGGGGCTGAATCAGAGGGGCTAAAACAGAGGGCGAGAAACAGAGGGGCTGAAACAGAGGGGCTGAAACAGAGGGGCTGAAACAGAGGGCGAGAAACTGAGGGGCTGAAACAGAGGGCGAGAAACAAAGGGGCAGAAACAGACGGCGAGAAACAGAGGGGCTGAAACAGTGGGCGAGAAACAGAGGGGCTGAAACAGAGTGCGAAAAACTGAGGGGCTGAAACAGAGGGCCTGAAACAGAGGGGCTGAAACAGAGGGGCTTAAACAGTGGGGCTGAAACAGAGGGCGAGAAACAGAAGGGCTGAAACAGAGGGGGAGAAACAGAGGGGCTGAAACAGAGGGCGAGAAACAGAGGGGCTGAAACAGAGGGCGAGAAACAGAGTGGCTGAAACAGAGGGGCTGAAACAGAGGGGCTGATAAAGAGGGCGAAAAACAGAGGGGCTGAAACAGAGGACGAGAAACAGAGGGGCTGAAACAGAGGGGCTCAGACAGAGGGGCTGAAACAGAGGGGCTGAAACAGAGTGGCTGAAACAGAGGGGCTGAAACAGAGCGGCTGGAACAGAGGGGGAGAAACAGAGGGGCTGAAACAGAGGAGCTGAATCAGAGGGCGAGAAACAGAGGGGCTGAAACAGAGGGGCTGAAACAGAGGGGCTGAATCAGAGGGGCTGAATCAGAGGGGCTGAATCAGAGGGGCTGAAACAGAGGGTGAAAAACAGAGGGGCTGAAACAAAGGGGCTGAAACAGAGGGGCTGAAAGAGAGGGTGAGAAACAGAGGGGCTGAAACAGAGGGCGAGAATCAGAGGGGCTGAAACAGAGGGCGAGAAATTGAGGGCGAGAAACAGAGGGGCTGAAACAGAGGGGCTGAAACAGAGGGGCTGAATCAGAGGGGCTGATTCAGAGGGGCTGAATCAGAGGGGCTGAAACAGAGGGTGAAAAACAGAGGGCGAGAAACAGCGGGGCTGAAACAGAGGGTGAGAAACAGAGGGGCTGAAACAGAGGGGCAAAATCAGAGGGGCTGAATGAGAGGGGCTGAAACAGAGTGGCTGAATCAGAGGGGCTGAAAGAGAGGGTGAGAAACAGAGGGGCTGAAACAGAGGGCGAGAATCAGAGGGGCTGAAACAGAGGGCGAGAAACAGAGGGCGAGAAACAGAGGGGCTGAAACAGAGGGGCTGAAACAGAGGGGCTGAATCAGAGGGGCTGATTCAGAGGGGCTGAATCAGAGGGGCTGAAACAGAGGGTGAAAAACAGAGGGCGAGAAACAGCGGGGCTGAAACAGAGGGTGAGAAACAGAGGGGCTGAAACAGAGGGCGAGAAACAGAGGGGCTGAAACAGAGGGCGAGAAACAGAGGGCGAGAAACAGAGGGGCTGAAACATAGGGGCTGAAACAGAGGGCGAGAAACAGAGGGGCTGAATCAGAGGGGCTGAAACAGAGGGCAAGAAACAGAGGGGCTGAAACAGAGGGCGAGAAACAGAGGGGCTGAAACAGAGGGCGAGAAACGGAGGGGCTGAATCAGAGAGGCTGAAACAGAGGGGCTGAAACAGAGGGCGAGAAACAGAGGGGCTGAAACAGAGGGCGAGAAACAGAGGCGCTGAAACAGAGGGCGAGAAACAGAGGGGCTGAATCAGAGGGGCTGAAACAGAGGGTGAGAAACAGAGGGGCTGAAACAGAGTGGCCGAAACAGAGGGGCTGAAACAGAGGGCGAGAAACAGAGGGGCTGAAACAGAGGGGCGGGAAACAGAGGGGCTTAATCAGAGGGGCTGAATCACAGGGGCTGAATCAGAGGGGCTGAAACAGAGGGTGAGAAACAGAGGGGCTGAAACAGAGGGGCTGAAACAGAGGGGCTGAAACAGAGTGCGGGAAACAGAGGGGCTGAATCAGAGGGGCTGAATCAGAGCGGCTGAAACAGAGGGGCTGAAACAGAGGGGCTGAAACAGAGGGGCTGAAACAGAGGGGCTGAATCAGAGGGGCTGATTCAGAGGGGCTGAAGCAGAGGGGCTGAATCAGCGGGGCTGAAACAGAGGGCGAGAAACAGAGGGGCTGAAACTGAGGGCGAGAAACAGAGGAGCTGAAATACAGGGGCTGAAACAGAGGGGCTGAAACAGAGTGGCTGAAACAGAGGGGCTGAAACAGAGGGGCTGGAACATAGGCGGAGAAACAGAGGGGCTGAAACTGAGGGGCTGAATCAGAGGGGCTGTAACAGAGGGCGAGAAACAGAGGGGCTGAAACAGAGGGCGAGAAACAGGCGCTGAAACAGAGGGGCTGAAACAGAGGGGCTGAAACAGAGGGGCTGAAACAGAGGGCGAGAAACAGAGGGGCTGAAACAGAGGGCGAGAAACAGAGGGGCTGAAACAGAGGGGCGGGAAACAGAGGGGCTGAATCAGCGGGGCTGAATCAGAGGGGCTGAAACTGAGGGTGAGAAACAGAGGGGCTGAAACAGAGGGGCTGAAACAGAGGGCGAGAAACAGAGGGGCTGAATCAGAGGGGCTGAATCAGAGGGGCTGAATCAGAGGGCTGAAACAGAGGGGCTGAATCAGAGGGTCTGAAACAGAGGGCGAGAAACAGAGGGGCTGAAACAGAGGGCGAGAATCAGAGGGGCTGAAACAGAGGGCGAGAAACAGAGGGGCTGAAACAGAGGGGCTGAAACAGACGGGCTGAAACAGAGAGCCTGAAACTGAGGGCAAGAACCAGAGGGGCTGAAACAGAGGGCGAAAAACAGAGGGGCTGAAACCGAGGGCGAGAAACAGAGGGTGAGAAATAGAGGGCGAGAAACAGAGGGGCTGAAACAGAGGGGCTGAAACAGAGGGGCTGAATCAGAGGGGCTGAAACAGTGGGGCTGAATCAGAGGGGCTGAAACAGAGGGCGAGAAACAGAGGTGCTGAAACAGAGGGCGAGAAACTGAGGCGCTGAAACAGAGGGCGAGAAACAGAGGGGCTGAAACAGAGGGCGAGAAACAGTGGGGCTGAAACAGACGAGCTGAAACAGAGGGGCTGAAACAGAGGGCGAGAAACAGAGGGGCTGAATCAGAGGGGCTGTAACAGAGGGTGAGAAACAGAGGGGCTGAAACAGAGTGGCCGAAACAGAGGGGCTGAAACAGAGGGCGAGAAACAGAGGGGCTGAAACAGAGGGGCGGGAAACAGAGGGGCTTAATCAGAGGGGCTGAATCACAGGGGCTGAATCAGAGGGGCTGAAACAGAGGGTGAGAAACAGAGGGGCTGAAACAGAGGGGCTGAAACAGAGGGGCTGAAACAGATTTCGGGAAACAGAGGGGCTGAATCAGAGGGGCTGAAACAGACGGGCGGGAAACAGAGGGGCTGAATCAGAGGGGCTGCATCAGATGGGCTGAAACAGAGGGTGAGAAACAGAGGGGCTGAAACAGAGGGGCTGAAACAGAGGGCGAGAAAGAGAGGGGCTGAATCAGAGGGGCAAAATCAGAGGGGCTGAATGAGAGGGGCTGAAACAGAGTGGCTGAATCAGAGGGGCTGAAACAGAGGGCGAGAAACAGAGGGGCTGAAACAGAGGGGCTGATTCAGAGGGGCTGAAGCAGAGGGGCTGAATCAGCGGGGCTGAAACAGAGGGCGAGAAACAGCGGGGCTGAAACAGAGGGCGAGAAACAGAGGGGCAGAAACAGAGGGCGAGAAACAGAGGGGCTGAAACAGAGGGTCTGAAACAGCGGTCGAGAAACAGAGGGGCTGAAACAGAGGGGCTGAAACAGAGGGGCGGGAAACAGAGGGGCTGAATCAGAGGGGCAGAAACAGAGGGCGAGAAACAGAGGGGCTGAAACAGAGGGCGAGAAACAGTGGGGCTGAAACTGAGGGCGAGAAACAGAGGGGCTGAAACAGAGGGGCTGAAACAGAGGGGCTGAAACAGAGTGGCTGAAACAGAGGGGCTGAAACAGAGGGGCTGAAACAGAGGGCGAGAAACAGAGGGGCTGAAACTGAGGGGCTGAATCAGAGGGGCTGTAACAGAGGGCGAGAAACAGAGGGGCTGAAACAGAGGGCGAGAAACAGAGGCGCTGAAACAGAGGGGCTGAAACAGAGGGGCTGAAACAGTGTGGCTGAAACAGAGGACGAGAAACAGAGGGGCTGAAACAGAGGGCGAGGAACAGAGGGGCTGAAACAGAGGGGCGGGAAACAGAGGGGCTGAATCAGAGGGGCTGAATCAGAGGGGCTGAAACTGAGGGTGAGAAACAGAGGGGCTGAAACAGAGGGGCTGAAACAGAGGGGCTGAAACAGAGGGCGAGAAACAGTGGGGCTGAAACACAGGAGATGAAACAGAGGGGCTGAAACAGAGGGTCTGAAACAGTGGGCGAGAAACAGAGTGGCTGAATCAGAGGGGCTGAATCAGAGGGGCTGAAACAGAGGGGCTGAAACAGAGGGCGAGAAACAAAGGAGCTGAAACAGCGGGCGAGAAACAGAGGGCGAGAAACAGAATGGCTGAAACAGAGAGCCTGGAACAGTGGGCGAGAAACAGGGGGCTGAAACAGAGGGCGAGAAACAGAGGGTGAGAAACAGAGGGGCTGAAACAGACGGGCTGAAACAGAGGGGCTGAAACAGAGGGCGAGAAACAGGGGCTGAAACAGAGGGCGAGTAACAGAGGGGCTGAATCAGAGGGGCTGAAACAGAGGGGCTGAATCAGAGGGCGAGAAACAGAGGGGCTGAAACAGAGGGCGAGAAACAGGGGCTGAAACAGAGGGCGCGAAACAGAGGGGCTGAATCAGAGGGGCTGAAACAGAGGGTGAGAAACAGAGGGGCTGAAACAGAGGGCGAGAAACAGAGTGGCTGAAACAGAGGGGCTGAAACAGTGGGGCTGAAACAGAGGGAGAGAAACAGAGGGGCTGAAACAGATGGCGAGAAGCAGAGGGGCTGAAACAGAGGGGCTGAAACAGAGGGGCTGAAACAGAGTGGCTGAAACAGAGGGGCTGAAACAGAGGGGCTGGAACAGAGGGGGAGAAACAGAGCGGCTGAAACAGAGGGGCTGAATCAGAGGGGCTGAAACAGAGGGCGAGAAATAGAGGGGCTGAAACAGAGGGCGAAATAGAGGCGCTGAAACAGAGGGGCTGAAACAGAGGGGCTGAAACAGAGGGCGAGAAGCAGAGGGGCTGAAACAGAGGGGCTGAAACAGAGGGGCTGAAACAGAGTGGCTGAAACAGAGGGACTGAAACAGAGGGGCTGGAACAGAGGGGCAGAAACAGAGCGGCTGAAACAGAGGGGCTGAATCAGAGGGGCTGAAACAGAGGGGCTGAAACAGAGGGCGAAATAGAGGCTCTGAAACAGAGGGGCTGAAACGGACAGGCTGAAACAGAGGGGCTGAAACAGAGGGGCTGAAACAGAGGGCGAGAAACAGAGGGGTTGAATCAGAGGGGCTGAATCAGAGGGGCTGAATCAGAGGGGCTGAAACAGAGGGGCTGAATCAGAGGTGCTGAAACAGAGGGCGAGAAACAGAGGGGCTGAAACAGAGGGCGAGAATCAGAGGGGCTGAAACAGAGGTCGAGAAACAGAGGGGCTGAAACAGAGGGGCTGAAACAGAGGGGCTGAAACAGAGGATGTGAATCAGAGGGGCTGATTCAGAGGGGCTGAAACAGAGGGGCTGAATCAGCGGTGCTGAAACAGAGGGCGAGAAACAGCGGGGCTGAAACAGAGGGCAAGAAACAGAGGGGCTGAAACAGAGGGCGAGAAACAGAGGGGCTGAAACAGAGGGCGAGAAACAGAGGGGCTGAAACAGAGGGCGAGAAACAGAGGGGCTGAATCAGAGAGCCTGAAACAGAGGGGCTGAAACAGAGGGCGAGAAACAGAGGGGCTGAAACAGAGGGCGAGAAACAGAGGGGCTGAAACAGAGGGGCTGGAACAGAGGGGGAGAAACAGAGGGGCTGAAACAGAGGCGCTGAATCAGAGGGGCTGAAACAGAGGGCGAGAAACAGAGGGGCTGAAACAGAGGGCGAAACAAAGGCGCTGAAACAGAGGGGCTGAAACTGAGGGGCTGAAACTGAGGGGCTGAAACAGAGGGCGAGAAACAGAGGGGCTGAAACAGAGGGCGAGAAACAGAGGGGCTGAAATAGAGGGGCGGGAAACAGAGGGGCTGAATCAGAGGGGCTGAATCAGAGGGGCTGAATCAGAGGGGCTGAAACAGAGGGTGAGAAACAGAGGGGCTGAAACAGAGGGCGGGAAACAGAGGGGCTGAATCAGAGGGGTTGAATCAGAGGGGCTGAATCAGAGGGGCTGAAACAGAGGGGCTGAATCAGAGGGGCTGAAACAGAGGGCGAGAAACAGAGGAGCTGAAACAGAGGGCTAGAATCAGAGGGACTGAAACAGAGGGCGAGAAACAGAGGGGCTGAAACAGAGGGGCTGAAACAGAGGGGCTGAAAGAGAGGGGCTGAATCAGAGGTGCTGATTCAGAGGGGCTGAAACAGAGGGGCTGAATCAGCGGGGCTGAAACAGAGGGCGAGAAACAACGGGGCTGAAAAAGAGGGCGAGAAACAGAGGGGCAGAAACAGAGGGCGAGAAACAGAGGGGCTGAAACAGAGGGACTGAAACAGAGGGTGAGAAACAGAGGGGCTGAAACAGAGGGGCTGAAACAGAGGGCGAGAAACAGAGGGGCTGAATCAGAGGGGCTGAAAGTGAGGGCGAGAAACAGTGGGGCTGAAACAGAGTGCGAGAAACAGACGGGCTGAAACAGAGGGCGAGAAACAGAGGGGCTGAATCAGAGGGGCTGAAACAGAGGCCGAGAAACAGAGGGGCTGAATCAGAGGGGCAGAAAGAGAGGGCGAGAAACAGAGGGGCTGAAACAGAGGGCGAGAAACAGAGGGGCTGAAAGTGAGGGCGAGAAACAGAGGGGCTGAAACAGAGGGGCTGAAACAGAGGGGCTGAAACAGAGTGGCTGAAACAGAGGGGCTGAAACAGAGGGGCTGGAACATAGGCGGAGAAACAGAGGGGCTGAAACTGAGGGGCTGAATCAGAGGGGCTGTAACAGAGGGCGAGAAACAGAGGGGCTGAAACAGAGGGCGAGAAACAGAGGCGCTGAAACAGAGGGGCTGAAACAGAGGGGCTGAAACAGTGTGGCTGAAACAGAGGGCGAGAAACAGAGGGGCTGAAACAGAGGGCGAGAAACAGAGGGGCTGAAACAGAGGGGCGGGAAACAGAGGGGCTGAATCAGAGGGGCTGAATCAGAGGGGCTGAAACTGAGGGTGAGAAACAGAGGGGCTGAAACAGAGGGGCTGAAACAGAGGGGCTGAAACAGAGGGCGAGAAACAGAGGGGCTGAATCAGAGGGGCTGAATCAGAGGGACTGAATCAGAGGGGCTGAAACAGAGGGGCTGAATCAGAGGGGCTGAAACAGAGGGCGAGAAACAGAGGGGCTGAAACAGAGGGCGAGAATCAGAGGGGCTGAAACAGAGGGCGAGAAACAGAGGGGCTGAAACAGAGGGGCTGAAACAGACGGGCTGAAACAGAGAGCCTGAAACAGAGGGCAAGAAGCAGAGGGGCTGAAACAGAGGGCGAAAAACAGAGGGGCTGAAACAGAGGGGCTGAAACAGAGGGGCTGAATCAGAGGGGTTGAAACAGTGGGGCTGAATCAGAGGGGCTGAAACAGAGGGCGAGAAACAGAGGTGCTGAAACAGAGGGCGAGAAACTGAGGGGCTGAAACAGAGGGCGAGAAACAGAGGGGCTGAAACAGAGGGCGAGAAACAGTGGGGCTGAAACAGAGGAGCTGAAACAGAGGGGCTGAAACAGAGGGTCTGAAACAGTGGGCGAGAAACAGAGTGGCTGAATCAGAGGGGCTGAATCAGAGGGGCTGAAACAGAGGGGCTGAAACAGAGGGCGAGAAACAAAGGAGCTGAAACAGCGGGCGAGAAACAGAGGGCGAGAAACAGATTGGCTGAAACAGAGAGCCTGGAACAGAGGGCGAGAAACAGGGGGCTGAAACAGAGTGCGAAAAACAGAGGGGCTGAAACAGAGGGCGAGAAACAGAGGGTGAGAAACAGAGGGGCTGAAACAGAGGGTCTGAAACAGACGGGCTGAAACAGAGGGGCTGAAACAGAGGGCGAGAAACAGAGGGGCTGAAACAGAGGGCGAGTAACAGAGGGGCTGAATCAGTGGGGCTGAAACAGAGGGGCTGAAAAAGAGGGCGAGAAACAGAGGGGCTGAAACAGAGGGCGAGAAACAGGGGCTGAAACAGAGGGTGCGAAACAGAGGGGCTGAATCAGAGGGGCTGAAACAGAGGGCGAGAAACAGGGGCTGAAACAGAGGGCGAGAAACAGAGTGGCTGAAACAGAGGGGCTGAAACAGTGGGGCTGAAACAGAGGGCGAGAAACAGAGGGGCTGAAACAGATGGCGAGAAGCAGAGGGGCTGAAACAGAGGGGCTGAAACAGAGGGGCTGAAACAGAGTGGCTGAAACAGAGGGGCTGAAACAGAGGGGCTGGAACAGAGGGGGAGAAACAGAGCGGCTGAAACAGAGGGGCTGAATCAGAGGGGCTGAAACAGAGGGCGAGAAACAGAGGGGCTGAAACAGAGGGCGAAATAGAGGCGCTGAAACAGAGGGGCTGAAACAGAGGGGCTGAAACAGAGGGGCTGAAACAGAGGGGCTGAAACAGAGGGGCTGAAACAGAGGTGCTGAAACAGAGTGGCTGAAACAGAGGGGCTGAAACAGAGGGGCTGGAACAGAGGGGGAGAAACAGAGCGGCTGAAACAGAGGGGCTGAATCAGAGGGGCTGAAACAGAGGGGCTGAAACAGAGGGGCTGAAACAGAGGGCGAGAAACAGAGGGGTTGAATCAGAGGGCGAAATAGAGGCGCTGAAACAGAGGGGCTGAAACAGAGGGGCTGAAACAGAGGGGCTGAAACAGAGGGGCTGAAACAGAGGGCGAGAAACAGAGGGGTTGAATCAGAGGGGCTGAATCAGAGGGGCTGAATTAGAGGGGCTGAAACCGAGGGGCTGAATCAGAGGGGCTGAAACAGAGGGCGAGAAACAGAGGGGCTGAAACAGAGGGCGAGAATCAGAGGGGCTGAAACAGAGGTCGAGAAACAGAGGGGCTGAAACAGAGGGGCTGAAACAGAGGGTCTGAATCAGAGGGGCTGATTCAGAGGGGCTGAAACAGAGTGCGAGAAACAGCGGGGCTGAAACAGAGGGCAAGAAACTGAGGGGCAGAAACAGAGGGCGAGAAACAGAGGGGCTGAAACAGAGGGCGAGAAACAGAGGGGCTGAATCAGAGAGGCTGAAACAGAGGGGCTGAAACAGAGGGCGAGAAACAGAGGGGCTGAAACAGAGGGCAAGAAACAGAGGGGCTGAAACAGAGGGGCTGGAACAGAGGGCGAGAAACAGAGGGGCTGAAACAGAGGGCGAGAAACAGAGGGGCTGAATCATAGAGGCTGAAACAGAGGGGCTGAAACAGAGGGCGAGAAACAGAGGGGCTGAAACAGAGGGCGAGAAACAGCGGGGCTGAAACAGAGGGCAAGAAACTGAGGGGCAGAAACAGAGGGCGAGAAACAGAGGGGCTGAAACAGAGGGCGAGAAACAGAGGGGCTGAATCAGAGAGGCTGAAACAGAGGGGCTGAAACAGAGGGCGAGAAACAGAGGGGCTGAAACAGAGGGCGAGAAACAGAGGGGCTGGAACAGAGGGCGAGAAACAGAGGGGCTGAAACAGAGGGCGAGAAACAGAGGGGCTGAATCATAGAGGCTGAAACAGAGGGGCTGAAACAGAGGGCGAGAAACAGAGGGGCTGAAACAGAGGGCGAGAAACAGAGCGGCTGAAACAGAGGGGCTGGAACAGAGGGGGAGAAACAGAGGGGCTGAAACAGAGGCGCTGAATCAGAGGGGCTGAAACAAAGGGCGAGAAACAGAGGGGCTGAAACAGAGGGCGAAACAAAGGCGCTGAAACAGAGGGGCTGAAACTGAGGGGCTGAAACTGAGGGGCTGAAACAGAGGGCGAGAAACAGAGGGGCTGAAAGAGAGGGCGAGAAACAGAGGGGCTGAAATAGAGGGGCGGGAAACAGAGGGGCTGAATCAGAGGGGCTGAATCAGAGGGGCTGAATCAGAGGGGCTGAAACAGAGGGTGAGAAACAGAGGGGCTGAAACAGAGGGGCTGAATCAGAGGGGCTGAAACAGAGGGCGAGAAACAGAGGGCCTGAAACAGAGGGCGAGAAACAGAGGGGCTGAAACAGAGGGCGAGAAACAGAGGGGCTGAACCAGAGGGGCTGAAACAGTGGGGCTGAAACAGAGGGGCTGAATCAGAGGGGCTGAAACAGTTGGGCTGAATCAGAGGGGCTGAAACAGAGGGCGAGAAACAGAGGGCCTGAAACAGAGGGCGAGAAACAGAGGGGCTGAAACAGAGGGCGAGAAACAGAGGCGCTGAAACAGTGGGGCTGAAAGAGAGGGGCTGGAACAGAGGGTGAGAAACAGAGGGGCTGAAACAGAGGGCGAGAAACAGAGGGGCTGAAACAGAGGGCGAGAAACAGAGGGGCTGAATCAGAGGGGCTGAAACAGAGGGTGAGAAACAGAGGGGTTGAAACAGAGGGCGAGAAACAGAGTGGCTGAAACAGACGGGCTGAAACAGAGGGGCTGAAACAGAGGGCGAGAAACAGAGGGGCTGAAACAGAGGGGCGGGAAACAGAGGGGCTGAATCAGAGGGGCTGAATCAGAGGGGCTGAATCAGATGGGATGAAACAGAGGGTGAGAAACAGAGGGGCAGAAACAGAGGGGCTGAAACAGAGGGGCTGAAACAGAGGGCGAGAAACAGAGGGGCTGAATCAGAGGGGCTGAATCAGAGGGGCTGAATCAGAGGGGCTGAAACAGAGGGGCTGAATCAGAGGGGCTTAAACAGAGGGCGAGAAACAGAGGGGCTGAAACAGAGGGCGAGAATCAGAGGGGCTGAAACAGAGGGCGAGAAACAGAGGGGCTGAAACAGAGGGGCTGAAACAGAGGGGCTGAATCAGAGGGGCTGATTCAGAGGGGCTGAAACAGAGGGGCTGAATCAGCGGGGCTGAAATAGAGGGCGAGAAACAGCGGGGCTGAAACAGAGGGCGAGAAACAGAGGGGCAGAAACAGAGGGCGAGAAACAGAGGGGCTGAAACAGAGGGGCTGAAACAGAGGGCGAGAAACAGAGGGGCTGAAACAGAGGGCGAGAAAGAGAGTGGCTGAAACAGAGGGCGAGAAACAGAGGGGCTGAAACAGAGGGCGAGAAACAGAGGAGCTGAAACAGAGGGGCTGAAACAGAGGGTCTGAAACAGAGGGCGAGAAACAGAGGGGCTGAATCAGAGGGGCTGAATCAGAGGGGCTGAAACAGAGGGGCTGAAACAGAGGGCGCGAAACAAAGGGGCTGAAACAGCGGGCGAGAAACAGAGGGGCTGAAACAGAGGGCGAGAAACAGAGGGTGAGAAACAGAGGGGCTGAAACAGAGGGGCTGAAACAGACGGGCTGAAACAGAGGGTGAGAAACAGAGGGTCTGAAACAGAGGGCCAGAAACAGAGGGGCTGAAACAGAGGGCGAGAAACAGAGGGGCTGAATCAGAGGGTCTGAAACAGAGGGGCTGAAACAGAGGGCGAGAAACAGAGGGGCTTAAACGGAGGGCGAGAAACAGGGGCTGAATCAGAGGGGCTGAAACAGAGGGTGAGAAACAGAGGGGATGAAACAGAGGGCGAGAAACAGAGTGGCTGAAACAGACGGGCTGAAACAGAGGGGCTGAAACAGAGGGTGAGAAACAGAGGGGCTGAAACAGATGGCGAGAAACAGAGGGGCTGAAACAGAGGGGCTGAAACAGAGGGGCTAAAACAGAGTGGCTGAAACAGAGGGGTTGAAACAGAGGGGCTGGAACAGAGGGGGAGAAACAGAGGGGCTGAAACAGAGGGGCTGAATCAGAGGGGCTGAAACAGAGGGCGTGAACAGAGGGGCTGAAACAGAGGGCGAAACAGAGGCGCTGAAACAGAGGGGCTGAAACAGAGGGGCTGAAACAGAGGGCGAGAAACAGAGGGGCTGAAACAGAGGGCGAGAAACAGAGGGGCTGAAACAGAGGGGCGGGAAACAGAGGGGCTGAATCAAAAGGGGCTGAATCAGAGGGGCTGAAACAGAGGGTGAGAAACAGAGGGGCTGAAACTGAGGGCGAGAAACAGAGGGGCTGAATCAGAGGGGCTGAAACAGAGGGTGAGAAACAGAGGGGCTGAAACAGAGGGGCTGAATCAGAGGGGCTGAAACAGAGGGCGAGAAACAGAGGGGCTGAAACAGAGCGCGAGAATCAGAGGGGCTGCATCAGAGGGGCTGAAACAGAGGGTGAGAAACAGAGGGGCTGAAACAGAGGGTCTGAATCAGAGGGGCTGATTCAGAGGGGCTGAAACAGAGGGGCTGAATCAGCGGGGCTGAAACAGAGGGCGAGAAACAGCGGGGCTGAAACAGAGGGCTAGAAACAGAGGGGCAGAAATAGAGGGTGAGAAACAGAGGGGCTTAAAAAGAGGGGCTGAAACAGAGGGCGAGAAACAGAGGGGCTGAAACAGAGGCGCTGAAACAGAGGGCGAGAAACAGAGGGGCTGAATCAGAGGGGCTGAAACAGTGGGCGAGAAACAGAGGGGCTGAAACAGAGGGCGAGATACAGATTGGCTGAAACAGAGGGCGAGAAACAGTGGGGCTGAATCAGAGGGGCTGAATCAGAGGGGCTGAAACAGAGGGTGAGAAACAGAGGGTCTGAAACAGAGGGGCTGAAACAGAGGGGCTGAAACAGAGGGCGGGAACCAGAGGGGCTGAATCAGAGGGGCTGAATCAGAGGGGCTGAATCAGAGGGGCTGAAACAGAGGGGCTGAATCAGAAGTGCTGAAACAGAGGGCGAGAAACGGAGGGGCTGAAACAGAGGGCGAGAATCAGAGGGTCTGAAACAGAGGGCGAGAAACAGAGGGGCTGAAACAGAGGGGCTGAAACAGAGGGGCTGAAACAGAGCGGCTGAATCAGAGGGGCTGATTCAGAGGGGCTGAAACAGAGGGGCTGAATCAGCGGGGCTGAAACAGAGTGCGAGAAACAGCGGGGCAGAAACAGAGGGCGAGAAACAGAGGGGCCGAAACAGAGGGCGAGAAACAGAGGGGCTGAAACAGAGGGGCTGAAACAGAGGGCAAGAAACAGAGGGGCTGAAACAGAGGGGCTGAAACAGAGGGCGAGAAACAGAGGGGCTGAATAAGAGGGGCTGAAACAGAGGGCGAGAAACAGAGGGGCTGAAACAGAGGGCGAGAAACAGAGTGGCTGAAACAGACGCTCTGAAACAGAGGGGCTGAAACAGAGGGCGAGAAACAGAGGGGCTGAAACAGAGGGCGAGAAACAGAGGGGCTGAAACAGAGGGGCTGAAACATAGGGGCTGAAACAGTGTGGCTGAAACAGAGGGGCTGAAACAGAGGGGCTGGAACAGAGGCGGGGAAACAGAGGGGCTGAAGCAGAGGGGCTGAATCAGAGGGGCTGAAACAGAGGGCGAGAAACAGAGGGGCAGAAACAGAGGGCGAGAAACAGAGGCGCTGAAAAAGAGGAGCTGAAACAGAGGGGCTGAAACAGTGGGGCTGAAACAGAGGGCGAGAAACAGAGGGGCTGAAACAGAGGGGCTGAATCAGAGGGGCTGAAACAGAGGGCGAGAAACAGAGGGGCTGAAACAGAGCGCGAGAATCAGAGGGGCTGAATCAGAGGGGCTGAAACAGAGGGTGAGAAACAGAGGGGCTGAAACAGAGGGTCTGAATCAGAGGGGCTGATTCAGAGGGGCTGAAACAGAGGGGCTGAATCAGCGGGGCTGAAACAGAGGGCGAGAAACAGCGGGGCTGAAACAGAGGGCTAGAAACAGAGGGGCAGAAATAGAGGGTGAGAAACAGAGGGGCTGAAAAAGAGGGGCTGAAACAGAGGGCGAGAAACAGAGGGGCTGAAACAGAGGCGCTGAAACAGAGGGCGAGAAACAGAGGGGCTGAATCAGAGGGGCTGAAACAGTGGGCGAGAAACAGAGGGGCTGAAACAGAGGGCGAGATACAGATTGGCTGAAACAGAGGGCGAGAAACAGTGGGGCTGAATCAGAGGGGCTGAATCAGAGGGGCTGAAACAGAGGGTGAGAAACAGAGGGTCTGAAACAGAGGGGCTGAAACAGAGGGGCTGAAACAGAGGGCGGGAAACAGAGGGGCTGAATCAGAGGGGCTGAATCAGAGGGGCTGAATCAGAGGGGCTGAAACAGAGGGGCTGAATCAGAAGTGCTGAAACAGAGGGCGAGAAACGGAGGGGCTGAAACAGAGGGCGAGAATCAGAGGGTCTGAAACAGAGGGCGAGAAACAGAGGGGCTGAAACAGAGGGGCTGAAACAGAGGGGCTGAAACAGAGCGGCTGAATCAGAGGGGCTGATTCAGAGGGGCTGAAACAGAGGGGCTGAATCAGCGGGGCTGAAACAGAGTGCGAGAAACAGCGGGGCAGAAACAGAGGGCGAGAAACAGAGGGGCAGAAACAGAGGGCGAGAAACAGAGGGGCTGAAACAGAGGGGCTGAAACAGAGGGCGAGAAACAGAGGGGCTGAAACAGAGGGGCTGAAACAGAGGGCGAGAAACAGAGGGGCTGAATCAGAGGGGCTGAAACAGAGGGCGAGAAACAGAGGGGCTGAAACAGAGGGCGAGAAACAGAGTGGCTGAAACAGACGCTCTGAAACAGAGGGGCTGAAACAGAGGGCGAGAAACAGAGGGGCTGAAACAGAGGGCGAGAAACAGAGGGGCTGAAACAGAGGGGCTGAAACATAGGGGCTGAAACAGTGTGGCTGAAACAGAGGGGCTGAAACAGAGGGGCTGGAACAGAGGCGGGGAAACAGAGCGGCTGAAGCAGAGGGGCTGAATCAGAGGGGCTGAAACAGAGGGCGAGAAACAGAGGGGCAGAAACAGAGGGCGAGAAACAGAGGCGCTGAAAAAGAGGAGCTGAAACAGAGGGGCTGAAACAGTGGGGCTGAAACAGAGGGCGAGAAACAGAGGGGCTGAAACAGAGGGCGAGAAACAGAGGGGCTGAAACAGAGGGGCGGGAAACAGACGGGCTGAATCAGAGGGGCTGAATCAGAGGGGCTGAATCAGAGGGGCTGAAACAGAGGGTGAGAAACAGAGGGGCTGAAACAGAGGGGCTGAAACAGAGGGGCTGAAACAGAGGGCGAGAAACAGAGGGGCTGAATCAGAGGGGCTGAATCAGAGGGGACTGAATCAGAGGGGCTGAAACAGAGGGGCTGAATCAGAGGGTCTGAAACAGAGGGCGAGAAACAGAGGGCCAGAAACAGAGAGCGAGAATCAGAGGGGCTGAAACAGAGTGCGAGAAACAGACGGGCTGAAACAGAGGAGCTGAAACAGAGGGGCTGAAACAGAGAGCCTGAAACAGAGGGCAAGAAACAGAGGGGCTGAAACAGAGGGCGAGAAACAGAGGGGCTGAAACAGAGGGCGAGAAACAGAGGAGCTGAAACAGAGGGGCTGAAACAGAGGGTCTGAAACAGAGGGCGAGAAACAGAGGGGCTGAATGAGAGGGTCTGAATCAGAGGGGCTGAAACAGAGGGGCTGAAACAGAGGGCGAGAAACAAAGGGGCTGAAACAGCGGGCGAGAAACAGAGGGGCTGAAACAGAGGGCGAGAAACAGAGGGTGAGAAACAGAGGGGCTGAAACAGAGGGGCTGAAACAGACGGGCTGAAACAGAGGGCGAGAAACAGAGGGTCTGAAACAGAGGGCGAGAAACAGAGGGGCTGAAACAGAGGGCGAGAAACAGATGGGCTGAATCAGAGGGGCTGAAACAGAGGGGCTGAAACAGAGGGCGAGAAACAGAGGGGCTGAAAAAGAGGGCGAGAAGCAGGGGCTGAATCAGAGGGGCTGAAACAGAGGGTGAGAAACAGAGGGGCTGAAACAGAGGGCGAGAAACAGAGTGGCTGAAACAGAGGGCGAGAAACAGAGGGGCTGAAACAGAGGGCGAGAAACAGAGGGGCTGAAACAGATGGCGAGAAACAGAGTGGCTGAAACAGAGGGGCTGAAACAGAGTGGCTGAAACAGAGGGGTTGAAACAGAGGGGCTGGAACAGAGGGGGAGAAACAGAGGGGCTGAAACAGAGGGGCTGAATCAGAGGGGCTGAAACAGAGTGCGAGAACAGAGGGGCTGAAACAGAGGGCGAAACAGAGGTGCTGAAACAGAGGGGCTGAAACAGAGGGGCTGAAACAGAGGGCGAGAAACAGAGGGGCTGAAACAGAGGGCGAGAAACAGAGGGGCTGAAACAGAGGGGCGGGAAACAGAGGGGCTGAATCAGAGGGGCTGAATCAGATGGGCTGAAACAGAGGGTGAGAAACAGAGGGGTTGAAACAGAGGGGCTTAAACAGAGGGGCTGAAACAGAGGGTGAGATACAGAGGGGCTGAAACAAAGGGGCTGAAACAGAGTGGCTGAAACAGAGGGCGAGAAACAGAGGGGCTGAAACAGACGGGCGGGAAACAGAGGGGCTGAATCAGAGAGGCTGCATCAGATGGGCTGAAACAGAGGGTGAGAAACAGTGGGGCTGAAACAGAGGGGCTGAAACAGAGGGGCTGAAACAGAGGGCGAGAAAGAGAGGGGCTGAATCAGAGGGGCAAAATCAGAGGGGCTGAATCAGAGGGGCTGAAACAGAGGGCGAGAAACAGAGGGGCTGAAACAGAGGGCGAGAAACAGAGGGGCTGAAACAGAGGGCGAGAAACAGAGGGGCTGAAACAGAGGGCGAGAAACAGAGGGGCAGAAACAGACGGCGAGAAACAGAGGGGCTGAAACACAGGGGGGTGAAACAGAGGGCGAGAAACAGAGGGGCTGAAACAGAGGGCTAGAAACAGAGGGGCTGAAACAGAGGGGCTGAAACAGAGGGGCTGAAACAGTGGGGCTGAAACAGAGGGCGAGAAACAGAAGGGCTGAAACAGAGGGCGAGAAACAGAGGGGCTGAAACAGAGGGCGAGAAACAGAGGGGCTGAAACAGAGGGCGAGAAACAGAGGGGCAGAAACAGACGGCGAGAAACAGAGGGGCTGAATCACAGGGGGGTGAAACAGAGGGCGAGAAACAGAGGGGCTGAAACAGAGGGCTAGAAACAGAGGGGCTGAAACAGAGGGGTTGAAACAGAGGGGCTGAAACAGAGGGGCTGAAACAGGGGGGCTGAAACAGAGGGCGAGAAACAGAAGGGCTGATACAGAGGGCGAGAAACAGAGGGGCTGAAACAGAGGGCGAGAAACAGAGGGGCTGAAACAGAGGGCGAGAAACAGAGGGGCTGAAACAGAGGGGCTGAAACAGAGGGCGAGAAACAGAGTGGCTGAAACAGACGGGCTGAAACAGAGGGGCTGAAAAAGACTGCGAAAAACAGAGGGGCTGAAACAGAGGGCGAGAAACAGACGGGCTGAAACAGAGGGGCTGAAACAGACGGGCTGAAACAGAGGGGCTGGAACAGAGGGGGAGAAACAGAGCGGCTGAAACAGAGAGGCTGAATCAGAGGGGCTGAAACAGAAGGCGAGAAACAGAGGGGCGGAAACAGAGGGCGAGAAACAGAGGGGCTGAAACAGAGGGGCTGAAACAGAAGGGCTGAAACAGAGGGCGAAAAACAGAGGGGCTGAAACAGAGGGCGAGAAACAGAGGGGCTGAAACAGAGGGGCGGGAAACAGAGGGGCTGAATCAGAGGGGCTGAATCAGAGGGGCTGAATCAGAGGGGCTGAATCAGAGGGCCTGAAACAGAGGGTGCGAAACAGAGGGGCGGAAACAGAGGGGCTGAAATAGAGTGGCTGAAACAGGGGGGCTGAAACAGTGGGGCTGAAACAGAGGGCGAGAAACAGAAGGGCTGAAACAGAGGGCGAGAAACAGAAGGGCTGAAACAGAGGGCGAGAAACAGAGGGGCTGAAACAGAGGGGCTGAAACAGACGGGCTGAAACAGAGGGCGAGAAACAGAGGGGCTGAAACAGAGGGCGAGAAACAGAGGGGCTGAAACAGATGGCGAGAAACAGAGGGGCTGAAACAGAGGGGCTGAAACAGAGGGGCTGAAACAGAGTGGCTGAAACAGAGGGGTTGAAACAGAGGGGCTGGAACAGAGGGGGAGAAACAGAGGGGCTGAAACAGAGGGGCTGAATCAGAGGGGCTGAAACAGAGTGCGAGAAACAGAGGGGCTGAAACAGAGGGCGAGAAACAGAGGGGCTGAAACAGAGGGGCGGGAAACAGAGGGGCTGAATCAGAGGGGCTGAATCAGAGGGGCTGAAACAGAGGGTGAGAAACAGAGGGGTTGAAACAGAGGGACTTAAACAGAGGGGCTGAAACAGAGGGTGAGAAACAGAGGGGCTGAAACAAAGGGGCTGAAACAGAGTGGCTGAAACAGAGGGCGAGAAACAGAGGGGCTGAAACAGACGGGCGGGAAACAGAGGGGCTGAATCAGAGAGGCTGCATCAGATGGGCTGAAACAGAGGGTGAGAAACAGTGGGGCTGAAACAGAGGGGCTGAAACAGAGGGGCTGAAACAGAGGGCGAGAAAGAGAGGGGCTGAATCAGAGGGGCAAAATCAGAGGGGCTGAATGAGAGGGGCTGAAACAGAGTGGCTGAATCAGAGGGGCTGAAACAGAGGGCGAGAAACAGAGGGGCTGAAACAGAGGGCGAGAAACAGAGGGGCAGAAACAGACGGCGAGAAACAGAGGGGCTGAAACACAGGGGGGTGAAACAGAGGGTGAGAAACAGAGGGGCTGAAACAGAGGGGCTGAAACAGAGGGGCTGAAACAGTGGGGCTGAAACAGAGGGCGAGAAACAGAAGGGCTGAAACAGAGGGCGAGAAACAGAGGGGCTGAAACAGAGGGCGAGAAACAGAGGGGCTGAAACAGAGGGCGAGAAACAGAGGGGCAGAAACAGACGGCGAGAAACAGAGGGGCTGAATCACAGGGGGGTGAAACAGAGGGCGAGAAACAGAGGGGCTGAAACAGAGGGCTAGAAACAGAGGGGCTGAAACAGAGGGGTTGAAACAGAGGGGCTGAAACAGAGGGGCTGAAACAGGGGTCTGAAACAGAGGGCGAGAAACAGAAGGGCTGATACAGAGGGCGAGAAACAGAGGGGCTGAAACAGAGGGCGAGAAACAGAGGGGCTGAAACAGAGGGCGAGAAACAGAGGGGCTGAAACAGAGGGGCTGAAACAGACGGGCTGAAACAGAGGGGCTGAAACAGAGGGGCTGAAAAAGACTGCGAAAAACAGAGGGGCTGAAACAGAGGGCGAGAAACAGACGGGCTGAAACAGAGGGGCTGAAACAGACGGGCTGAAACAGAGGGGCTGGAACAGAGGGGGAGAAACAGAGCGGCTGAAACAGAGAGGCTGAATCAGAGGGGCTGAAACAGAAGGCGAGAAACAGAGGGGCTGAAACAGAGGGCGAGAAACAGAGGGGCTGAAACAGTGGGGCTGAAACAGAAGGGCTGAAACAGAGGGCGAAAAACAGAGGGGCTGAAACAGAGGGCGAGAAACAGAGGGGCTGAAACAGAGGGGCGGGAAACAGAGGGGCTGAATCAGAGGGGCTGAATCAGAGGGGCTGAATCAGAGGGGCTGAATCAGAGGGCCTGAAACAGAGGGTGCGAAACAGAGGGGCGGAAACAGAGGGGCTGAAATAGAGTGGCTGAAACAGGGGGGCTGAAACAGTGGGGCTGAAACAGAGGGCGAGAAACAGAAGGGCTGAAACAGAGGGCGAGAAACAGAAGGGCTGAAACAGAGGGCGAGAAACAGAGTGGCTGAAACAGAGGGGCTGAAACAGACGGGCTGAAACAGAGGGGCTGAAAAAGAGGGCGAAAAACAGAGGGGCTGAAACAGAGGGCGAGAAACAGACGGGCTGACACAGTGGGGCTGAAACAGACGGGCTGAAACAATGGGGCTGAAACAGAGGGGCTGGAACAGAGGGGGAGAAACAGAGGGGCTGAAACAGAGAGGCTGAATCAGAGGGGCTGAAACAGAAGGTGAGAAACAGAGGGGCTGAAACAGAGGGCGAGAAACAGAGGGGCTGAATCAATAGGGCTGAAACAGAGGGGCTGAAACAGAGGGCGAGAAACAGAGGGTCTGAAACAGAGGGCGAGAAACAGAGGGGCTGAAACAGAGGGGCGGGAATCAGAGGGGCTGAAACAGAGGGGCTGAAACAGAGGGCGAGAAACAGAGGGGCTGAACCAGAGGGGCTGAATCAGATGGGCTGAATCAAAGGGGCGAGAAACAGAGTGGCTGAAACAGAGGGCGCAAATCAGAGGGCGAGAAACAGAGGGGCTGAAACAGAGGGCGAGAAACAGAGGGGCTGAAACAGAGGGGCTGAAACAGAGGGGCTGAAACGGAGGGGCTAAAACAGTGGGGCTGAAAAAAGGGCGAGAGACAGAGGGGCTGAAACAGAGGGCGAGAAACAGAGGGGCTGAAACAGAGGGCGAGAAACAGAGGGGCTGAATCAGAGGGGCTGAAACAGAGGGTGAGAAACAGAGGGGCTGAAACAAAGGGCGAGAAACAGAGTGGCTGAAACAGAGGGGCTGAAAAAGAGGGCGAAAAACAGAGGGGCTGAAACAGAGGGCGAGAAACAGAGGGGCTGAAACAGAGGGGCTGAAACAGAGGGGCTGAAACAGAGTGGCTGAAACAGAGTGGCTGAAAGAGAGGGGCTAGAACAGAGGGGGAGAAACAGAAGGGCTGAAACAGAGTGGCTGAATCAGAGGGTCTGAAACAGAGGGCGAGAAACAGAGGGGCTGAAACAGAGGGCGGGAAACAGAGGGGCTGAAACAGAGGGGCTGAAACAGAGGGGCTGAATCAAAGGGGGTGAATCAGAGGGGCTGAATCAGAGGGGCTGAAACAGAGGGCGAGAAACAGAGGGGCTGAAACAGAGGGCGAGGAACAGAGGGGCTGGAGCAGAGGGGCTGAAACAGAGGGTGAGAAACAGAGGGGCTGAATCAGAGGGGCTGAAACAGAGGGTGAGAAACAGCGGGGCTGAAACAAAGGGCGAGAAACAGAGTGGCTGAAACAGAGGGGCTGAAAAAGAGGGCGAAAAACAGAGGGGCTGAAACAGAGGGCGAGAAACAGAGGGGCTGAAACAGAGGGGCTGAAACAGAGGGGCTGAAACAGAGTGGCTGAAACGGAGGGGCTGAAAGAGAGGGGCTAGAACAGAGGGGGAGAAACAGAAGGGCTGAAACAGAGGGCGAGAAACAGAGGGGCTGAAACAGAGGGCGAGAAACAGAGGGGCTGAAACAGAGGGGCTGAAACAGAGGGGCTGAATCAGAGGGGGTGAATCAGAGGGGCTGAATCAGAGGGGCTGAAACAGAGGGCGAGAAACAGAGGGGCTGAAACCGAGGGCGAGGAACAGAGGGGCTGAAACAGACGGCGAGAAACAGAGGGGCTGACACAGAGGGGCTGAAACAGAGGGGCTGAATCAGAGGGGCTGAAACAGAGGGCGAGAAACAGAGGGGCTGAAACAGAGGGCGAGAAACAGAGGGGCTGAAACAGAGGGGCTGAATCAGAGGGGCTGAATCAGTGGTGCTGAAACAGAGGGCGAGAAACAGAGGGGCTGAAACAAAGGGGCTGAAACAGAGGGGCTGAAACAGAGGGCGAGAATCAGAGGGGCTGAAACAGAGGGCGAGAAACAGAGGGGCTGAAACAGACGGGCGGGAAACAGAGGGGCTGAATCAGAGGGGCTGCATCAGATGGGCTGAAACAGAGGGTGAGAAACAGTGGGGCTGAAACAGAGGGGCTGAAACAGAGGGGCTGAAACAGAGGGCGAGAAAGAGAGGGGCTGAATCAGAGGGGCAAAATCAGAGGGGCTGAATGAGAGGGGCTGAAACAGAGTGGCTGAATCAGAGGGGCTGAAACAGAGGGCGAGAATCAGAGGGGCTGAAACAGAGGGCGAGAAACAGAGGGGCTGAAACAGAGGGGCTGAAACAGAGGGGCTGAAACAGAGGGTCTGAATCAGAGGGGCTGATTCAGAGGGGCTGAATCCGAGGGGCTGAAACAGAGGGGCTGAAACAGAGGGCGAGATACAGAGGGGCTGAAACAGAGGGGTGGGAAACAGAGGGGCGGGAAATAGAGGGGCTGAATCAGAGGGGCTGAATGAGTGGGGCTGAATCAGAGGGGCTGAATCAGAGGGGCTGAAAGAGAGGGTGAGAAACAGTGGGGCTGAAACAGAGGGGCTGAAACAGAGGGGCTGAAACAGAGGGCGAGAAACAGAGGGGCTGAATCAGAGGGGCTGAAACAGAGGGAGAGAAACAGAGGGCCTGAAACAGAGGGGCTGAATCAGAGGGGCTGAAACAGAGGGCGAGAAACAGAGGGGCTGAAACAGAGGGCGAGAAACAGAGGGGCTGAAACAGAGGGCGAGAAACAGAGGGGCTGAAACAGAGGGCGAGAAACAGAGGGCGAGAAACAGAGGGACTGAAACAGAGGGGCCGAAACAGAGGGGCTGAAACAGAGGGCGAGAAACTGAGGGGCTGAAACAGAGGGCGAGAAACAAAGTGGCAGAAACAGACGGCGAGAAACAGAGGTGCTGAAACAGAGGGCGAGAAACAGAAGGGCTGAAACAGAGGGGGAGAAACAGAGGGGCCGAAACGGAGGGCGAGAAACAGAGTGGCTGAAACAGAGGGGCTGAAACAGAGGGGCTGATAAAGAGGGCGAAAAACAGAGGGGCTGAAACAGAGGGCGAGAAACAGAGGGGCTGAAACAGAGGGGCTCAGACAGAGGGGCTGAAACAGAGGGGCTGAAACAGAGTGGCTGAAACAGAGGGGCTGAAACAGAGCGGCTGGAACAGAGGGGGAGAAACAGAGGGGCTGAAACAGAGGGGCTGAATCAGAGGGGCTGAAACAGAGGGCGAGAAACAGAGGGGCTGAAACAGAGGGCGAGAAACAGAGGGGCTGAAACAGAGGGGCTGAATCAGAGGGGCTGAATCAGTGGTGCTGAAACAGAGGGCGAGAAACAGAGGGGCTGAAACAAAGGGGCTGAAACAGAGGGGCTGAAACAGAGGGCGAGAATCAGAGGGGCTGAAACAGAGGGCGAGAAACAGAGGGGCTGAAACAGACGGGCGGGAAACAGAGGGGCTGAATCAGAGGGGCTGCATCAGATGGGCTGAAACAGAGGGTGAGAAACAGTGGGGCTGAAACAGAGGGGCTGAAACAGAGGGGCTGAAACAGAGGGCGAGAAAGAGAGGGGCTGAATCAGAGGGGCAAAATCAGAGGGGCTGAATGAGAGGGGCTGAAACAGAGTGGCTGAATCAGAGGGGCTGAAACAGAGGGCGAGAATCAGAGGGGCTGAAACAGAGGGCGAGAAACAGAGGGGCTGAAACAGAGGGGCTAAAACAGAGGGGCTGAAACAGAGGGTCTGAATCAGAGGGGCTGATTCAGAGGGGCTGAATCCGAGGGGCTGAAACAGAGGGGCTGAAACAGAAGGCGAGAAACAGCGGGGCTGAAACAGAGGGCGAGAAACAGAGGGGTTGAAACTGAGGGCGAGAAAAGAGGGGCTGAAACAGAGGGGCTGAAACAGAGGGGCTGAAACAGAGGGGCTGAAACAGAGGGCGAGAAACAGATGGCGAGAAACAGAGGGGCTGAATCAGAGGGGCTGAAACAGAGGGGCTGAATCAGAGGGGGTGAATCAGAGGGGCTGAATCAGAGGGGCTGAAACAGAGGGCGAGAAACAGAGGGGCTGAAACAGAGGGCGAGGAACAGAGGGGCTGAAACAGAGGGCGAGAAACAGAGGGGCTGAAACAGAGGGGCTGAAACAGAGGGTGAGAAACAGAGGGGCTGAATCAGAGGGGCTGAAACAGAGGGGCTGAAACAGAGGGGCTGAAACAGAGGGTCTGAATCAGAGGGGCTGATTCAGAGGGGCTGAATCCGAGGGGCTGAAACAGAGGGGCTGAAACAGAGGGCGAGAAACAGCGGGGCTGAAACAGAGGGCGAGAAACAGAGGGGCTGAAACAGAGGGCGAGAAAAGAGGGGCTGAAACAGAGGGGCTGAAACAGAGGGCGAGAAACAGAGGGGCTGAAACAGAGGGGCTGAAACAGATGGCGAGAAACAGAGGGGCTGAATCAGAGGGGCTGAAAGAGAGGGCAAGAAACAGAGGGGCTGAAACAGAGGGCGAGAAACAGAGGGGCTGAAACAGAGGGCGAGAAACGGAGGGGCTGAATCAGAGAAGCTGAAACAGAGGGGCTGAAACAGAGGGCGAGAAACAGAGGGCGAGAAACAGAGGGGCTGAATCAGAGGGGCTGAAACAGAGGGTGAGAAACAGAGGGGCTGAAACAGAGTGGCCGAAACAGAGGGGCTGAAACAGAGGGCGAGAAACAGAGGGGCTGAAACAGAGGGGCGGGAAACAGAGGGGCTTAATCAGAGGGGCTGAATCAGAGGGGCTGAAACAGAGGGTCTGAAACAGAGGGTGAGAAACAGAGGGGCTGAATCAGAGGGGCTGAATCAGAGTGGCTGAAACAGAGGGGCTGAAAAAGAGGGGCTGAAACAGAGGGGCTGAATCAGAGGGGCTGATTCAGAGGGGCTGAAGCAGAGGGGCTGAATCAGCGGGGCTGAAACAGAGGGTAAGAAACAGCGGGGCTGAAACAGAGGGCGAGAAACAGAGGGGCAGAAACAGAGGGCGAGAAACAGAGGGGCTGAAACAGAGGGTCTGAAACAGAGGGCGAGAAACAGAGGGGCTGAAACAGAGGGGCTGAATCAGAGGGGCTGAAACAGAGGGCGAGAAACAGAGGGGCTGAAACAGAGGGCGAGAAACAGAGGGGCTGAAACAGAGGGGCTGAAACAGAGTGGCTGAAACAGAGGGGCTGAAACAGAGGGGCTGGAACAGAGGCGGAGAAACAGAGGGGCTGAAACAGAGGGGCTGAATCAGAGGGGCTGTAACAGAGTGGCTGAAACAGAGGGGCTGAAAGAGAGGGGCTAGAACAGAGGGGGAGAAACAGAAGGGCTGAAACAGAGTGGCTGAATCAGAGGGGCTGAAACAGAGGGCGAGAAACAGAGGGGCTGAAACAGAGGGCGAGAAACAGAGGGGCTGAAACAGAGGGGCTGAAACAGAGGGGCTGAATCAGAGGGGGTGAATCAGAGGGGCTGAATCAGAGGGGCTGAAACAGAGGGCGAGAAACAGAGGGGCTGAAACAGAGGGCGAGGAACAGAGGGGCTGAAACAGAGGGCGAGAAACAGAGGGGTTGAAACAGAGGGGCTGAAACAGAGGGTGAGAAACAGAGGGGCTGAATCAGAGGGGCTGAAACAGAGGGTGAGAAACAGAGGGGCTGAAACAAAGGGCGAGAAACAGAGTGGCTGAATCAGAGGGGCTGAAAAAGAGGGCGAAAAACAGAGGGGCTGAAACTGAGGGCGAGAAACAGAGGGGCTGAAACAGAGGGGCTGAAACAGAGGGGCTGAAACAGAGTGGCTGAAACAGAGGAGCTGAAAGAGAGGGGCTAGAACAGAGGGGGAGAAACAGAAGGGCTGAAACAGAGTGGCTGAATCAGAGGGGCTGAAACAGAGGGCGAGAAACAGAGGGGCTGAAACAGCGGGCGAGAAACAGAGGGGCTGAATCAGAGGGGGTGAATCAGAGGGGCTGAATCAGAGGGGCTAAAACAGAGGGCGAGAAACAGAGGGGCTGAAACAGAGGGGCTGAATCAGAGGGGCTGAAACAGAGGGCGAGAAACTGAGGGGCTGAAACAGAGGGCGAGAAACAAAGGGGCAGAAACAGACGGCGAGAAACAGAGGGGCTGAAACAGAGGGGCTGAAACAGTGGGCGAGAAACAGAGGGGCTGAAACAGAGTGCGAAAAACTGAGGGGCTGAAACAGAGGGTCTGAAACAGAGGGGCTGAAACAGTGGGGCTTAAACAGTGGGGCTGAAACAGAGGGCGAGAAACAGAAGGGCTGAAACAGAGGGGGAGAAACAGAGGGGCTGAAACAGAGGGCGAGAAACAGAGGGGCTGAAACAGAGGGCGAGAAAAAGAGTGGCTGAAACAGAGGGGCTGAAACAGATGGGCTGATAAAGAGGGCGAAAAACAGAGGGGCTGAAACAGAGGACGAGAAACAGAGGGGCTGAAACAGAGGGGCTCAGACAGAGGGGCTGAAACAGAGGGGCTGAAACAGAGGGGCTGAATCAGAGGGCGAGAAACAGAGGGGCTGAAACAGAGGGGCTGAAACAGAGGGGCTGAAACAGAGGGCGAGAAACAGAGGGGCTGAAACAAAGGGGCTGAAACAGAGGGGCTGAAACAGAGGGCGAGAAACAGAGGGGCTGAAACAGACGGGCGGGAAACAGAGGGGCTGAATCAGAGGGGCTGCATCAGATGGGCTGAAACAGAGGGTGAGAAACAGAGGGGCTGAAACAGAGGGGCTGAAACAGAGGGCGAGAAAGAGAGGGGCTGAATCAGAGGGGCAAAATCAGAGGGGCTGTATGAGAGGGGCTGAAACAGAGTGGCTGAATCAGAGGGGCTGAAAGAGAGGGTGAGAAACAGAGGGGCTGAAACAGAGGGTGAGAAACAGAGGGGCTGAAACAAAGGGCGAGAAACAGAGTGGCTGAATCAGAGGGGCTGAAAAAGAGGGCGAAAAACAGAGGGGCTGAAACTGAGGGCGAGAAACAGAGGGGCTGAAACAGAGGGGCTGAAACAGAGGGGCTGAAACAGAGTGGCTGAAACAGAGGAGCTGAAAGAGAGGGGCTAGAACAGAGGGGGAGAAACAGAAGGGCTGAAACAGAGTGGCTGAATCAGAGGGGCTGAAACAGAGGGTGAGAAACAGAGGGGCTGAAACAAAGGGCGAGAAACAGAGTGGCTGAATCAGAGGGGCTGAAAAAGAGGGCGAAAAACAGAGGGGCTGAAACTGAGGGCGAGAAACAGAGGGGCTGAAACAGAGGGGCTGAAACAGAGGGGCTGAAACAGAGTGGCTGAAACAGAGGAGCTGAAAGAGAGGGGCTAGAACAGAGGGGGAGAAACAGAAGGGCTGAAACAGAGTGGCTGAATCAGAGGGGCTGAAACAGAGGGCGAGAAACAGAGGGGCTGAAACAGCGGGCGAGAAACAGAGGGGCTGAATCAGAGGGGGTGAATCAGAGGGGCTGAATCAGAGGGGGTGAATCAGAGGGGCTGAATCAGAGGGGCTGAAACAGAGGGGCTGAATCAGAGGGGCTGAAACAGAGGGCGAGAAACTGAGGGGCTGAAACAGAGGGCGAGAAACAAAGGGGCAGAAACAGACGGCGAGAAACAGAGGGGCTGAAACAGAGGGGCTGAAACAGTGGGCGAGAAACAGAGGGGCTGAAACAGAGTGCGAAAAACTGAGGGGCTGAAACAGAGGGTCTGAAACAGAGGGGCTGAAACAGTGGGGCTTAAACAGTGGGGCTGAAACAGAGGGCGAGAAACAGAAGGGCTGAAACAGAGGGGGAGAAACAGAGGGGCTGAAACAGAGGGCGAGAAACAGAGGGGCTGAAACAGAGGGCGAGAAAAAGAGTGGCTGAAACAGAGGGGCTGAAACAGAGGGGCTGATAAAGAGGGCGAAAAACAGAGGGGCTGAAACAGAGGACGAGAAACAGAGGGGCTGAAACAGAGGGGCTCAGACAGAGGGGCTGAAACAGAGGGGCTGAAACAGAGGGGCTGAATCAGAGGGCGAGAAACAGAGGGGCTGAAACAGAGGGGCTGAAACAGAGGGGCTGAATCAGAGGGGCTGAATCAGAGGGGCTGAATCAGTGGTGCTGAAACAGAGGGCGAGAAACAGAGGGGCTGAAACAAAGGGGCTGAAACAGAGGGGCTGAAACAGAGGGCGAGAAACAGAGGGGCTGAAACAGACGGGCGGGAAACAGAGGGGCTGAATCAGAAGGGCTGAAACAGAGGGCGAGAAACAGAGGGGCTGAAACAGACGGGCGGGAAACAGAGGGGCTGAATCAGAGGGGCTGCATCAGATGGGCTGAAACAGAGGGTGAGAAACAGAGGGGCTGAAACAGAGGGGCTGAAACAGAGGGCGAGAAAGAGAGGGGCTGAATCAGAGGGACAAAATCAGAGGGGCTGAATGAGAGGGGCTGAAACAGAGTGGCTGAATCAGAGGGGCTGAAAGAGAGGGTGAGAAACAGAGGGGCTGAAACAGAGGGTGAGAAACAGAGGGGCTGAAACAAAGGGCGAGAAACAGAGTGGCTGAATCAGAGGGGCTGAAAAAGAGGGCGAAAAACAGAGGGGCTGAAACTGAGGGCGAGAAACAGAGGGGCTGAAACAGAGGGGCTGAAACAGAGGGGCTGAAACAGAGTGGCTGAAACAGAGGAGCTGAAAGAGAGGGGCTAGAACAGAGGGGGAGAAACAGAAGGGCTGAAACAGAGTGGCTGAATCAGAGGGGCTGAAACAGAGGGCGAGAAACAGAGGGGCTGAAACAGCGGGCGAGAAACAGAGGGGCTGAATCAGAGGGGGTTAATCAGAGGGGCTGAATCAGAGGGGCTAAAACAGAGGGCGAGAAACAGAGGGGCTGAAACAGAGGGGCTGAATCAGAGGGGCTGAAACAGAGGGCGAGAAACTGATGGGCTGAAACAGAGGGCGAGAAACAAAGGGGCAGAAACAGACGGCGAGAAACAGAGGGGCTGAAACAGAGGGGCTGAAACAGTGGGCGAGAAACAGAGGGGCTGAAACAGAGTGCGAAAAACCGAGGGGCTGAAACAGAGGGTCTGAAACAGAGGGGCTGAAACAGTGGGGCTTAAACAGTGGGGCTGAAACACAGGGCGAGAAACAGAAGGGCTGAAACAGAGGGGGAGAAACAGAGGGGCTGAAACAGAGGGCGAGAAACAGAGGGGCTGAAACAGAGGGCGAGAAAAAGAGTGGCTGAAACAGAGGGGCTGAAACAGAGGGGCCGATAAAGAGGGCGAAAAACAGAGGGGCTGAAACAGAGGACGAGAAACAGAGGGGCTGAAACAGAGGGGCTCAGACAGAGGGGCTGAAACAGAGGGGCTGAAACAGAGGGGCTGAATCAGAGGGCGAGAAACAGAGGGGCTGAAACAGAGGGGCTGAAACAGAGGGGCTGAATCAGAGGGGCTGAATCAGAGGGGCTGAATCAGTGGTGCTGAAACAGAGGGCGAGAAACAGAGGGGCTGAAACAAAGGGGCTGAAACAGAGGGGCTGAAACAGAGGGCGAGAAACAGAGGGGCTGAAACAGACGGGCGGGAAACAGAGGGGCTGAATCAGAAGGGCTGAAACAGAGGGCGAGAAACAGAGGGGCTGAAACAGACGGGCGGGAAACAGAGGGGCTGAATCAGAGGGGCTGCATCAGATGGGCTGAAACAGAGGGTGAGAAACAGAGGGGCTGAAACAGAGGGGCTGAAACAGAGGGCGAGAAAGAGAGGGGCTGAATCAGAGGGGCAAAATCAGAGGGGCTGAATGAGAGGGGCTGAAACAGAGTGGCTGAATCAGAGGGGCTGAAAGAGAGGGTGAGAAACAGAGGGGCTGAAACAGAGGGCGAGAATCAGAGGGGCTGAAACAGAGGGCGAGAAACAGAGGGCGAGAAACAGAGGGGCTGAAACAGAGGGGCTGAAACAGAGGGGCTGAATCAGAGGGGCTGATTCAGAGGGGCTGAATCAGAGGGGCTGAAACAGAGGGTGAAAAACAGAGGGCGAGAAACAGCGGGGCTGAAACAGAGGGTGAGAAACAGAGGGGCTGAAACAGAGGGCGAGAAACAGAGGGGCTGAAACAGACGGCCAGAAACAGAGGGCGAGAAACAGAGGGGCTGAAACATAGGGGCTGAAACAGAGGGCGAGAAACAGAGGGGCTGAATCAGAGGGGCTGAATCAGAGGGCAAGAAACAGAGGGGCTGAAACAGAGGGCGAGAACCAGAGGGGCTGAAACAGAGGGCGAGAAACGGAGGGGCTGAATCAGAGAGGCTGAAACAGAGGGGCTGAAACAGAGGGCGAGAAACAGAGGGGCTGAAACAGAGGGCGAGAAACAGAGGCGATGAAACAGAGGGCGAGAAACAGAGGGGCTGAATCAGAGGGGCTGAAACAGAGGGTGAGAAACAGAGGGGCTGAAACAGAGTGGCCGAAACAGAGGGGCTGAAACAGAGGGCGAGAAACAGAGGGGCTGAAACAGAGGGGCGGGAAACAGAGGGGCTTAATCAGAGGGGCTGAATCACAGGGGCTGAATCAGAGGGGCTGAAACAGAGGGTGAGAAACAGAGGGGCTGAAACAGAGGGGCTGAAACAGAGGGGCTGAAACAGAGTGCGGGAAACAGAGGGGCTGAATCAGAGGGGCTGAATCAGAGCGGCTGAAACAGAGGGGCTGAAACAGAGGGGCTGAAACAGAGGGGCTGAAACAGAGGGGCTGAATCAGAGGGGCTGATTCAGAGGGGCTGAAGCAGAGGGGCTGAATTAGCGGGGCTGAAACAGAGGGCGAGAAACAGCGGGGCTGAAACAGAGGGCGAGAAACAGAGGGGCAGAAACAGAGGGCGAGAAACAGAGGGGCTGAAACAGAGGGTCTGAAACAGCGGGCGAGAAACAGAGGGGCTGAAACAGAGGGGCTGAAACAGAGGCCGAGAAACAGAGGGGCTGAATCAGAGGGGCAGAAACAGAGGGTGAGAAACAGAGGGGCTGAAACAGAGGGCGAGAAACAGAGGGGCTGAAACTGAGGGCGAGAAACAGAGGGGCTGAAATAGAGGGGCTGAAACAGAGGGGCTGAAACCGAGTGGCTGAAACAGAGGGGCTGAAACAGAGGGGCTGGAACATAGGCGGAGAAACAGAGGGGCTGAAACTGAGGGGCTGAATCAGAGGGGCTGTAACAGAGGGCGAGAAACAGAGGGGCTGAAACAGAGGGCGAGAAACAGAGGCGCTGAAACAGAGGGGCTGAAACAGAGGCGCTGAAACAGAGGGGCTGAAACAGAGGGCGAGAAACAGAGGGGCTGAAACAGAGGGGCGGGAAACAGAGGGGCTGAATCAGAGGGGCTGAATCAGAGGGGCTGAAACTGAGGGTGAGAAACAGAGGGGCTGAAACAGAGGGGCTGAAACAGAGGGGCTGAAACAGAGGGCGAGAAACAGAGGGGCTGAATCAGAGGGGCTGAATCAGAGGGGCTGAATCAGAGGGGCTGAAACAGAGGGGCTGAATCAGAGGGTCTGAAACAGAGGGCGAGAAACAGAGGGGCTGAAACAGAGGGCGAGAATCAGAGGGGCTGAAACAGAGGGCGAGAAACAGAGGGGCTGAAACAGAGGGGCTGAAACAGACGGGCTGAAACAGAGGGCGAGAAACAGAGGTGCTGAAACAGAGGGCGAGAAACTGAGGCGCTGAAACAGAGGGCGAGAAACAGAGGGGCTGAAACAGAGGGCGAGAAACAGTGGGGCTGAAACAGAGGAGCTGAAACAGAGGGGCTGAAACAGAGGGCGAGAAACAGAGGGGCTGAATCAGAGGGGCTGTAACAGAGGGTGAGAAACAGAGGGGCTGAAACAGAGTGGCCGAAACAGAGGGGCTGAAACAGAGGGCGAGAAACAGAGTGGCTGAAACAGAGGGGCGGGAAACAGAGGGGCTTAATCAGAGGGGCTGAATCACAGGGGCTGAATCAGAGGGGCTGAAACAGAGGGTGAGAAACAGAGGGGCTGAAACAGAGGGGCTGAAACAGAGGGGCTGAAACAGAGTTCGGGAAACAGAGGGGCTGAATCAGAGGGGCTGAAACAGACGGGCGGGAAACAGAGGGGCTGAATCAGAGGGGCTGCATCATATGGGCTGAAACAGAGGGTGAGAAACAGAGGGGCTGAAACAGAGGGGCTGAAACAGAGGGCGAGAAAGAGAGGGGCTGAATCAGAGGGGCAAAATCAGAGGGGCTGAATGAGAGGGGCTGAAACAGAGTGGCTGAATCAGAGGGGCTGAAACAGAGGGTGAGAAACAGAGGGGCTGAAACAGAGGGCGAGAATCAGAGGGGCTGAAACAGAGGGCGAGAAACAGAGGGCGAGAAACAGAGGGGCTGAAACAGAGGGGCTGAAACAGAGGGGCTGAATCAGAGGGGCTGATTCAGAGGGGCTGAATCAAAGGGGGTGAAACAGAGGGCGAAAAACAGAGGGCGAGAAACAGCGGGGCTGAAACAGAGGGTGAGAAACAGAGGGGCTGAAACAGAGGGCGAGAAACAGAGGGGCTGAAACAGACGGCCAGAAACAGAGGGCGAGAAACAGAGGGGCTGAAACATAGGGGCTGAAACAGAGGGCGAGAAACAGATGGGCTGAATCAGAGGGGCTGAAACAGAGGGCAAGAAACAGAGGGGCTGAAACAGAGGGCGAGAAACAGAGGGGCTGAAACAGAGGGCGAGAAACGGAGGGGCTGAATCAGAGAGGCTGAAACAGAGGGGCTGAAACAGAGGGCGAGAAACAGAGGGGCTGAAACAGAGAGCGAGAAACAGAGGCGCTGAAACAGAGGGCGAGAAACAGAGGTGCTGAAACAGAGGGGCGGGAAACAGAGGGGCTTAATCAGAGGGGCTGAATCACAGGGGCTGAATCAGAGGGGCTGAAACAGAGGGTGAGAAACAGAGGGGCTGAAACAGAGGGGCTGAAACAGAGGGGCTGAAACAGAGTGCGGGAAACAGAGGGGCTGAATCAGAGGGGCTGAATCAGAGCGGCTGAAACAGAGGGGCTGAAACAGAGGGGCTAAAACAGAGGGCCTGAAACTGAGGGGCTGAATCAGAGGGGCTGATTCATAGGGGCTGAAGCAGAGGGGCTGAATCAGCGGGGCTGAAACAGAGGGCGAGAAACAGCGGGGCTGAAACAGAGGGCGAGAAACAGAGGGGCAGAAACAGAGGGCGAGAAACAGAGGGGCTGAAACAGAGGGTCTGAAACAGCGGGCGAGAAACAGAGGGGCTGAAACAGAGGGTCTGAAACAGCGGGCGAGAAACAGAGGGGCTGAAACAGAGGGGCTGAAACAGAGGCCGAGAAACAGAGGGGCTGAAACAGAGGGGCAGAAACAGATTTCGAGAAACAGAGTGGCTGAAACAGAGGGGCTGAAACAGAGGGGCTGGAACATAGGCGGAGAAACAGAGGGGCTGAAACTGAGGGGCTGAATCAGAGGGGCTGTAACAGAGGGCGATTAACAGAGGGGCTGAAACAGAGGGCGAGAAAGGGAGGGGCTGAATCAGAGAGGCTGAAACAGAGGGGCTGAAACAGAGGGCGAGAAACAGAGGGGCTGAAACAGAGGGCGAGAAACAGAGGCGCTGAAACAGAGGGCGAGAAACAGAGGTGCTGAAACAGAGGGGCGGGAAACAGAGGGGCTTAATCAGAGGGGCTGAATCACAGGGGCTGAATCAGAGGGGCTGAAACAGAGGGTGAGAAACAGAGGGGCTGAAACAGAGGGGCTGAAACAGAGGGGCTGAAACAGAGTGCGGGAAACAGAGGGGCTGAATCAGAGGGGCTGAATCAGAGCGGCTGAAACAGAGGGGCTGAAACAGAGGGGCTAAAACAGAGGGCCTGAAACTGAGGTGCTGAATCAGAGGGGCTGATTCATAGGGGCTGAAGCAGAGGGGCTGAATCAGCGGGGCTGAAACAGAGGGCGAGAAACAGCGGGGCTGAAACAGAGGGCGAGAAACAGAGGGGCAGAAACAGAGGGCGAGAAACAGAGGGGCTGAAACAGAGGGTCTGAAACAGCGGGCGAGAAACAGAGGGGCTGAAACAGAGGGTCTGAAACAGCGGGCGAGAAACAGAGGGGCTGAAACAGAGGGGCTGAAACAGAGGCCGAGAAACAGAGGGGCTGAATCAGAGGGGCAGAAACAGATTTCGAGAAACAGAGTGGCTGAAACAGAGGGGCTGAAACAGAGGGGCTGGAACATAGGCGGAGAAACAGAGGGGCTGAAACTGAGGGGCTGAATCAGAGGGGCTGTAACAGAGGGCGAGAAACAGAGGGGCTGAAACAGAGGGCGAGAAACAGAGGCGCTGAAACAGAGGTGCTGAAACAGAGGGGCTGAAACAGTGTGGCTGAAACAGAGGGCGAGAAACAGAGGGGCTGAAACAGAGGGCGAGAAACAGAGGGGCTGAAACAGAGGGGCGTGAAACAGAGGGGCTGAATCAGAGGGGCTGAATCAGAGGGGCTGAAACTGAGGGTGAGAAACAGAGGGGCTGAAACAGAGCGGCTGAAACAGAGGGGCTGAAACAGAGGGCGAGAAACAGAGGGGCTGAAACAGAGGGCGAGAAACAGTGGGGCTGAAACAGAGGAGCTGAAACAGAGGGGCTGAAACAGAGGGTCTGAAACAGTGGGCGAGAAACAGAGTGGCTGAATCAGAGGGGCTGAATCAGAGGGGCTGAAACAGAGGGGCTGAAACAGAGGGCGAGAAACAAAGGAGCTGAAACAGCGGGCGAGAAACAGAGGGCGAGAAACAGATTGGCTGAAACAGAGAGCCTGGAACAGAGGGCGAGAAACAGGGGGCTGAAACAGAGGGCGAAAAACAGAGGGGCTGAAACAGAGGGCGAGAAACAGAGGGTGAGAAACAGAGGGGCTGAAACAGAGGGGCTGAAACAGACGGGCTGAAACAGAGGGGCTGAAACAGAGGGCGAGAAACAGAGGGGCTGAAACAGAGGGCGAGTAACAGAGGGGCTGAATCAGAGGGGCTGAAACAGAGGGGCTGAAAAAGAGGGCGAGAAACAGAGGGGCTGAAACAGAGGGCGAGAAACAGGGGCTGAAACAGAGGGCGCGAAACAGAGGGGCTGAATCAGAGGGGCTAAAACAGAGGGTGAGAAACAGGGGGGCTGAAACAGAGGGCGAGAAACAGAGTGGCTGAAACAGAGGGGCTGAAACAGTGGGGCTGAAACAGAGGGCGAGAAACAGAGGGGCTGAAACAGATGGCGAGAAGCAGAGGGGCTGAAACAGAGGGGCTGAAACAGAGTGGCTGAAACAGAGGGGCTGAAACAGAGGGGCTGGAACAGAGGGGGAGAAACAGAGCGGCTGAAACAGAGGGGCTGAATCAGAGGGGCTGAAACAGAGGGCGAGAAACAGAGGGGCTGAAACAGAGGGCGAAATAGAGGCGCTGAAACAGAGGGGCTGAAACAGAGGGGCTGAAACAGAGGGGCTGAAACAGAGGGCGAGAAGCAGAGGGGCTGAAACAGAGGGGCTGAAACAGAGGGGCTGAAACAGAGTTGCTGAAACAGAGGGGCTGAAACAGAGGGGCTGGAACAGAGGGGGAGAAACAGAGCGGCTGAAACAGAGGGGCTGAATCAGAGGGGCTGAAACAGAGGGGCTGAAACAGAGGGCGAAATAGAGGCGCTGAAACAGAGGGGCTGAAACAGAGGGACTGAAACAGAGGGGCTGAAACAGAGGGGCTGAAACAGAGGGCGAGAAACAGAGGGGTTGAATCAGAGGGGCTGAATCAGAGGGGCTGAATCAGAGGGGCTGAAACAGAGGGGCTGAATCAGAGGGGCTGAAACAGAGGGCGAGAAACAGAGGGGCTGAAACAGAGGGCGAGAATCAGAGGGGCTGAAACAGAGGTCGAGAAACAGAGGGGCTGAAACAGAGGGGCTGAAACAGAGGGGCTGAAACAGAGGGTCTGAATCAGAGGGGCTGATTCAGAGGGGCTGAAACAGAGGGGCTGAATCAGCGGGGCTGAAACAGAGGGCGAGAAACAGCGGGGCTGAAACAGAGGGCAAGAAACTGAGGGGCAGAAACAGAGGGCGAGTAACAGAGGGGCTGAAACAGAGGGCGAGAAACAGAGGGGCTGAAACAGAGGGCGAGAAACAGAGGGGCTGAATCAGAGAGGCTGAAACAGAGGGGCTGAAACAGAGGGCGAGAAACAGAGGGGCTGAAACAGAGGGCGAGAAACAGAGGGGCTGAAACAGAGGGGCTGGAACAGAGGGGGAGAAACAGAGGGGCTGAAACAGAGGCGCTGAATCAGAGGGGCTGAAACAGAGGGCGAGAATCAGAGGGGCTGAAACAGAGGTCGAGAAACAGAGGGGCTGAAACAGAGGGGCTGAAACAGAGGGTCTGAATCAGAGGGGCTGATTCAGAGGGGCTGAAACAGAGGGGCTGAATCAGCGGGGCTGAAACAGAGGGCGAGAAACAGCGGGGCTGAAACAGAGGGCAAGAAACTGAGGGGCAGAAACAGAGGGCGAGAAACAGAGGGGCTGAAACAGAGGGCGAGAAACAGAGGGGCTGAAACAGAGGGCGAGAAACAGAGGGGCTGAATCAGAGAGGCTGAAACAGAGGGGCTGAAACAGAGGGCGAGAAACAGAGGGGCTGAAACAGAGGGCGAGAAACAGAGGGGCTGAAACAGAGGGGCTGGAACAGAGGGGGAGAAACAGAGGGGCTGAAACAGAGGCGCTGAATCAGAGGGGCTGAAACAGAGGGCGAGAAACAGAGGGGCTGAAACAGAGGGCGAAACAAAGGCGCTGAAACAGAGGGGCTGAAACTGAGGGGCTGAAACTGAGGGGCTGAAACAGAGGGCGAGAAACAGAGGGGCTGAAACAGAGGGCGAGAAACAGAGGGGCTGAAATAGAGGGGCGGGAAACTGAGGGGCTGAATCAGAGGGGCTGAATCAGAGGGGCTGAATCAGAGGGGCTGAAACAGAGGGTGAGAAACAGAGGGGCTGAAACAGAGTGGCCGAAACAGAGGGGCTGAAACAGAGGGCGAGAAACAGAGGGGCTGAAACAGAGGGGCGGGAAACAAAGGGGCTTAATCAGAGGGGCTGAATCACAGGGGCTGAATCAGAGGGGCTGAAACAGAGGGTGAGAAACAGAGGGGCTGAAACAGAGGGGCTGAAACAGAGGGGCTGAAACAGAGTGCGGGAAACAGAGGGGCTGAATCAGAGGGGCTGAAACAGACGGGCGGGAAACAGAGGGGCTGAATCAGAGGGGCTGCATCAGATGGGCTGAAACAGAGGGTGAGAAACAGAGGGGCTGAAACAGAGGGGCTGAAACAGAGGGCGAGAAAGAGAGGGGCTGAATCAGAGGGGCAAAATCAGAGGGGCTGAATGAGAGGGGCTGAAACAGAGGGGCTGAAACAGTGGGTGAGAAACAGAGGGGCTGAAACAGAGGGCGAGAATCAGAGGGGCTGAAACAGAGGGCGAGAAACAGAGGGCGAGAAACAGAGGGGCTGAAACAGAGGGGCTGAAACAGAGGGGCTGAATCAGAGGGGCTGATTCAGAGGGGCTGAATCAGAGGGGCTGAAACAGAGGGCGAAAAACAGAGGGCGAGAAACAGCGGGGCTGAAACAGAGGGTGAGAAACAGAGGGGCTGAAACAGAGGGCGAGAAACAGAGGGGCTGAAACAGACGGCCAGAAACAGAGGGCGAGAAACAGAGGGGCTGAAACATAGGGGCTGAAACAGAGGGCGAGAAACAGAGGGGCTGAATCAGAGGGGCTGAAACAGAGGGCAAGAAACAGAGGGGCTGAAACAGAGGGCGAGAAACAGAGGGGCTGAAATAGAGGGCGAGAAACGGAGGGGCTGAATCAGAGAGGCTGAAACAGAGGGGCTGAAACAGAGGGCGAGAAACAGAGGGGCTGAAACAGAGGGCGAGAAACAGAGGCGCTGAAAGAGAGGGCGAGAAACAGAGGGGCTGAAACAGAGGGGCGGGAAACAGAGGGGCTTAATCAGAGGGGCTGAATCACAGGGGCTGAATCAGAGGGGCTGAAACAGAGGGTGAGAAACAGAGGGGCTGAAACAGAGGGGCTGAAACGGAGGGGCTGAAACAGAGTGCGGGAAACAGAGGGGCTGAATCAGAGGGGCTGAATCAGAGCGGCTGAAACAGAGGGGCTGAAACAGAGGGGCTGAAACAGAGGGGCTGAAACAGAGGGGCTGAATCAGAGGGGCTGATTCATAGGGGCTGAAGCAGAGGGGCTGAATCAGCGGGGCTGAAACAGAGGGCGAGAAACAGCGGGGCTGAAACAGAGGGCGAGAAACAGAGGGGCAGAAACAGAGGGCGAGAAACAGAGGGGCTGAAACAGAGGGTCTGAAACAGCGGGCGAGAAACAGAGGGGCTGAAACAGAGGGGCTGAAACAGAGGCCGAGAAACAGAGGGGCTGAATCAGATGGGCAGAAACAGAGGGCGAGAAACAGAGTCGCTGAAACAGAGGGGCTGAAACAGAGGGGCTGGAACATAGGCGGAGAAACAGAGGGGCTGAAACTGAGGGGCTGAATCAGAGGGGCTGTAACAGAGGGCGAGAAACAGAGGGGCTGAAACAGAGGGCGAGAAACAGAGGCGCTGAAACAGAGGGCTGAAACAGAGGGGCTGAAACAGTGTGGCTGAAACAGAGGGCGAGAAACAGAGGGGCTGAAACAGAGGGCGAGAAACAGAGGGGCTGAAACAGAGGGGCGGGAAACAGAGGGGCTGAATCAGAGGGGCTGAATCAGAGGGGCTGAAAGTGAGGGTGAGAAACAGAGGGGCTGAAACAGAGCGGCTGAAACAGAGGGGCTGAAACAGAGGGCGAGAAACAGAGGGGCTGAAACAGAGGGCGAGAAACAGTGGGGCTGAAACAGAGGAGCTGAAACAGAGGGGCTGAAACAGAGGGTCTGAAACAGTGGGCGAGAAACAGAGTGGCTGAATCAGAGGGGCTGAATCAGAGGGGCTGAAACAGAGGGGCTGAAACAGAGGGCGAGAAACAAAGGAGCTGAAACAGCGGGCGAGAAACAGAGGGCGAGAAACAGATTGGCTGAAACAGAGGGGCTGAAACAGAGGGGCTGAAACAGAGGGCGAGAAACAGAGGGTGAGAAACAGAGGGGCTGAAACAGAGGGTCTGAAACAGACGGGCTGAAACAGAGGGGCTGAAACAGAGGGCGAGAAACAGAGGGGCTGAAACAGAGGGCGAGTAACAGAGGGGCTGAATCAGAGGGGCTGAAACAGAGGGGCTGAAAAAGAGGGCGAGAAACAGAGGGGCTGAAACAGAGGGCGAGAAACAGGGGCTGAAACAGAGGGCGCGAAACAGAGGGGCTGAATCAGAGGGGCTGAAACAGAGGGTGAGAAACAGGGGGGCTGAAACAGAGGGCGAGAAACAGAGTGGCTGAAACAGAGGGGCTGAAATAGTGGGGCTGAAACAGATGGCGAGAAGCAGAGGGGCTGAAACAGAGGGGCTGAAACAGAGGGGCTGAAACAGAGTGGCTGAAACAGAGGGGCTGAAACAGAGGGGCTGGAACAGAGGGGGAGAAACAGAGCGGCTGAAACAGAGGGGCTGAATCAGAGGGGCTGAAACAGAGGGCGAGAAACAGAGGGGCTGAAACAGGGGGCGAAATAGAGGCGCTGAAACAGAGGGGCTGAAACAGAGGGGCTGAAACAGAGGGGCTGAAACAGAGGGCGAGAAGCAGAGGGGCTGAAACAGAGGGGCTGAAACAGAGGGGCTGAAACAGAGTGGCTGAAACAGAGGGGCTGAAACAGAGGGGCTGGAACAGAGGGGGAGAAACAGAGCGGCTGAAACAGAGGGGCTGAATCAGAGGGGCTGAAACAGAGGGGCTGAAACAGAGGGCGAAATAGAGGCGCTGAAACAGAGGGGCTGAAACAGAGGGGCTGAAACAGAGGGGCTGAAACAGAGGGGCTGAAACAGAGGGCGAGAAACAGAGGGGTTGAATCAGAGGGGCTGAATCAGAGGGGCTGAATCAGAGGGGCTGAAACAGAGGGGCTGAATCAGAGGGGATGAAACAGAGGGCGAGAAACAGAGGGGCTGAAACAGAGGGCGAGAATCAGAGGGGCTGAAACAGAGGTCGAGAAACAGAGGGGCTGAAACAGAGGGGCTGAAACAGAGGGGCTGAAACAGAGGGTCTGAATCAGAGGGGCTGATTCAGAGGGGCTGAAACAGAGGGGCTGAATCAGCGGGGCTGAAACAGAGGGCGAGAAACAGCGGGGCTGAAACAGAGGGCAAGAAACTGAGGGGCAGAAACAGAGGGCGAGAAACAGAGGGGCTGAAACAGAGGGCGAGAAACAGAGGGGCTGAAACAGAGGGCGAGAAACAGAGGGGCTGAATCAGAGAGGCTGAAACAGAGGGGCTGAAACAGAGGGTTGAGAAACAGAGGGGCTGAAACAGAGGGCGAGAAACAGAGGGGCTGAAACAGAGGGGCTGGAACAGAGGGGGAGAAACAGAGGGGCTGAAACAGAGGCGCTGAATCAGAGGGGCTGAAACAGAGGGCGAGAAACAGAGGGGCTGAAACAGAGGGCGAAACAAAGGCGCTGAAACAGAGGGGCTGAAACTGAGGGGCTGAAACTGAGGGGCTGAAACAGAGGGCGAGAAACAGAGGGGCTGAAACAGAGGGCGAGAAACAGAGGGGCTGAAATAGAGGGGCGGGAAACTGAGGGGCTGAATCAGAGGGGCTGAATCAGAGGGGCTGAATCAGAGGGGCTGAAACAGAGGGTGAGAAACAGAGGGGCTGAAACAGAGGGGTGAAACAGAGGGGCTGTAACAGAGGGCGGGAAACAGAGGGGCTGAATCAGAGGGGTTGAATCAGAGGGGCTGAATCAGAGGGGCTGAAACAGAGGGGCTGAATCAGAGGGGCTGAAACAGAGGGCGAGAAACAGAGGGGCTGAAACAGAGGGCTAGAATCAGAGGGACTGAAACAGAGGGCGAGAAACAGAGGGGCTGAAACAGAGGGGCTGAAACAGAGGGGCTGAAAGAGAGGGGCTGAATCAGAGGGCGAGAAACAGAGTGGCTGAATACGAGGGGCTGAAACAGAGGGGCTGGAACAGAGGCGGAGAAACAGAGGGGTTGAAACAGAGGGGCTGAATCAGAGGGGCTGAAACAGAGGTCGAGAAACAGAGGGGCTGAAACAGAGGGCGAGAAACAGAGGCGCTGAAACAGATGGGCTGAAACAAAGGGGCTGAAACAGTGGGGCTGAAACAGAGGGGCGGAAACAGAGGTGCTGAATCAGAGGGGCTGATTCAGAGGGGCTGAAACAGAGGGGCTGAATCAGCGGGGCTGAAATAGAGGGCGAGAATCAGAGGGGCTGAAACAGAGGGCGAGAAACAGAGGGGCAGAAACAGAGGGCGAGAAACAGAGGGGCTGAAACAGAGGGGCTGAAACAGAGGGCGAGAAACAGAGGGGCTGAAACAGAGCGGCTGAAGCAGAGGGCGAGAAACAGAGGGGCTGAAACAGAGGGGCTGAAACAGAGGGCGAGAAACAGAGGGGCTGAAACAGAGGGCGAGAAACAGAGGGGCTGAAACAGAGGGCGAGAAACAGAGGGGCTGAATCAGAGGGGCTGAAACAGAGGGGCTGAAACAGAGGGCGAGAAACAGAGGGGCTGAAACAGAGGGCGAGAAACAGAGGGGCTGAAACAGAGGGCGAGAAACAGAGGGGCTGAATCAGAGGGGCTGAATCAGAGGGGCTGAATCAGAGGGGCAGAAACAGAGGGCGAGAAACAGAGGGGCTGAAGCAGAGGGGCTGAAACAGAGGGGCTGAAACAGAGGGCGAGAAACAGAGGGGCTGAATCAGAGGGGCTGAATCAGAGGGGCTGAAACAGTGGGGCTGAAACAGAGGGCGAGAAACAAAGGGGCTGAAACAGCGGGCGAGAAACAGAGGGCGAGAAACAGAGGGGCTGAAACAGAGGGGCTGAAACAGACGGGCTGAAACAGAGAGCCTGAAACAGAGGGTGATAAACAGAGGGGCTGAAACAATGGGCGAAAAACTAAGGGCTGAAACAGACGGCGAGAAACAGAGGGTGAGAAATAGATGGCGAAAAACAGAGGGGCTGAAACAGAGGGGCTGAGTCAGAGGGGCTGAAACAATGGGCTGAATCAGAGGGGCTGAAACAGAGGGGCTGAATCAGAGGGGCTGAAACAGAGAGCGAGAAACAGAGGGCCTGAAACAGAGGGCGAGAAACAGAGGGGCTGAAACAGAGGGCGAGAAACAGAGGGGCTGAAACAGAGGGGCTGAAACAGAGGGGCTGAAACAGAGGGCGAGAAACAGAGGGGCTGAAACAGAGGGCGAGAAACAGAGGGGCTGAATCAGAGGGGCTGAAACAGAGGGTGAGAAACAGAGGGGCTGAAACAGAGGGCGAGAAACAGAGTGGCTGAAACAGAGGGGCTGAAACAGAGGGGCTGAAACAGAGGGCGAGAAACAGAGGGGCTGAAACAGAGGGCGAGAAACAGAGGGGCTGAAACAGAGGGGCTGAAACAGAGGGGCTGAAACAGAGTGGCTGAAACAGAGGGGCTGAAACAGAGGTGCTGGAACAGGGGCGGAGAAACATAGGGGCTGAAACAGTGGTGCTGAATCAGCGGGGCTGAAACAGTGGGCGAGAAACAGAGGGGCTGAAACAGAGGGCGAGAAACAGAGGCGCTGAAACAGAGGGGCTGAAACAGAGGGGCTGAAACAGTGGGGCTGAAACAGAGGGCGAGAAACAGAGGGGCTGAAACAGAGGGTGAGAAACAGAGGGGCTGAAACAGAGTGGCGGGAAACAGAGTTGTTGAATTAGTAGGGGCTGAATTAGAGGGGCTGAATCAGAGGGGCTGAAACAGAGGGTGAGAAACAGAGGGGCTGACACAGAGGGGCTGAAACAGAGGGGCTGAAACAGAAGGCGAGAAACAGAGGGGCTGAATCAGAGGGGCTGAATCAGAGCGGCTGAATCAGAGGGGCTGAAATAGAGGGGCTGAATCAGAGGGGCTGAAACAGAGGGCGAGACACAGAGGGGCTGAAACAGAGGGCGAGAATCAGAGGGGCTGAAACAGAGGGCGAGAAACAGAGGGGCTGAAAAAGAGGGGCTGAATCAGACGGGCTGAAACAGAAAGCCTGAAACAGAGGGCAAGAAACAGAGGGGCTGAAACAGAGGGGCTGAAACAGAGGGGCTGAAACAGAGGGCGAGAAACAGACGGTGAGAAATAGAGGGCGAGAAACAGAGGGGCTGAAACAGAGGGGCTGAAACAGAGGGGCTAAATCAGAGGGGCTGAATCAGAGGGGCTGAAACAGAGGGCGAGAAACAGAGGGCCTGAAACAGAGGGCGAGAAACAGAGGGGCTGAAACAGAGGGCGAGAAACAGAGGGGCTGAAACAGAGGGTCTGAAACAGAGGGGCTGAAACAGAGGGCGAGAAACAGAGGGGCTGAAACAGAGGGCGAGAAACAGAGGGGCTGAATCAGAGGGGCTGAAACAGAGGGTGAGAAACAGAGTGGCTGAAACAGAGGTCGAGAAACAGAGTGGCTGAAACAGACGGTCTGAAACAGAGGGGCTGAAACAGAGGGCGAGAAACAGAGGGCCTGAAACAGAGGGCGAGAAACAGAGGGGCTGAAACAGAGTGCGAGAAACAGAGGGGCTGAAACAGAGGGGCTGAAACAGAGGGGCTAAAACAGAGTGGCTGAAACAGAGGGGCTGTAAAAGAGGGGCTGGAACAGAGGGGGAGAAACAGAGGGGCTGAAACAGCGGGGCTGAATCAGAGGGGCTGAAACAGAGGACGAGAAACAGAGGGGCTGAAACAGAGGGCGAGAAACAGAGGCGCTGAAACAGAGGGGCTGAAACAGAGGGGCTGAAAGAGTGGGGCTGAAACAGAGGGCGAGAAACAGAGGGGCTGAAACAGAGGGCAAGAAACAGAGGGGCTGAAACAGAGGGGCGGGAAACAGAGGGGCTGAATCAGAGGGGCTGAATCAGAGGGGCTGAATCAGATTGGCTGAAACAGAGGGTGAGAAACAGAGGGGCTGAAACAGAGGGGCTGAAACAGAGGGGCTGAAACAGAGGGGCTGAATCAGAGGGGCTGAAGCAGAGGGGCTGAATCAGAGGGGCTGAAACAGAGGGGCTGGAACAGAGGGGGAGAAACAGAGGGGCTGAAACAGAGGGGCTGAATCAGAGGGGCTGAAACAGAGGGCGAGAAACAGAGGCGCTGAAACAGAGGTGCTGAAACAGAGGGGCTGAAACAGAGGGCGAGAAACAGAGGGGCTGAAACAGAGGGCGAGAAACAGAGGGGCTGAATCAGAGGGGCTGAATCAGAGGGGCTGAATCAGAGGGGCTGAAACAGAGGGTGAGAACCAGAGGGGCTGAAACAGAGGGGCTGAAACAGAGGGGCTGAAACAGAGGGTGAGAAACAGAGGGGCTGAATCAGAGGGGCTGAATCAGAGGGGCTGAATCAGAGGGGCTGGAACAGAGGGGCTGAATAAGAGGGGCTGAAACCGTGGGCGAGAAACAGAGGGGCTGAAACAGAGGGCGAGAATCAGAGGGGCTGAAACAGAGGGCGAGAAACAGAGGGGCTGAAAGAGAGGGGCTGAAACAGAGGGGCTGAAACAGAGGGGCTGAATCAGAGGGGCTGATTCAGAGGGGCTGAATCAGCGGGGCTGAAACAGAGGGCGAGAAACAGCGGGGCTGAAACAGAGGGCGAGAAACAGAGGGGCAGAAACAGAGGGCGAGAAACAGAGGGGCTGAAACAGAGGGGCTGAAACAGAGGGCGAGAAACAGAGGGGCAGAAACAGAGGGCGAGAAACAGAGGGGCTGAAACAGAGGGGCTGAAACAGAGGGGCTGAAACAGAGTGGCTGAAACAGAGGGGCTGAAACAGAGGTGCTGGAACAGAGGCGGAGAAACAGAGGGGCTGAAACAGAGGTGCTGAAACGTGGGGCTGAAACAGAGGGCGAGAAACAGAGGGGCTGAAACAGAGGGCGAGAAACAGAGGGGCTGAAACAGAGTGGCGGGAAACAGAGTGGTTGAATCAGTAGGGGCTGAAATAGAGGGGCTGAATCAGAGGGGCTGAAACAGAGGGTGAGAAACAGAGGGGCTGACACAGAGGGGCTGAAACAGAGGGGCTGAAACAGAAGGCGAGAAACAGAGGGGCTGAATCAGAGGGGCTGAATCAGAGCGGCTGAATCAGAGGGGCTGAAATAGAGGGGCTGAATCAGAGGGCGAGACACAGAGGGGCTGAAACAGAGGGCGAGAATCAGAGGGGCTGAAACAGAGGGCGAGAAACAAAGGGGCTGAAACAGAGGGGCTGAATCAGATGGGCTGAAACAGAGAGCCTGAAACAGAGGGCAAGAAACAGAGGGGCTGAAACAGAGGGGCTGAAACAGAGGGCGAGAAACAGATGGTGAGAAATAGAGGGCGAGAAACAGAGGGGCGGAAACAGAGGGGCTGAAACAGAGGGGCTGAAACAGAGGGGCAGAAACAGAGGGGCTGAATCAGAGGGGCAGAAACAGAGGGGCTGAATCAGAGGGGCTGAAACAGAGGGCGAGAAACAGAGGGGCTGAAACAGAGGGCGAGAAACAGAGGGGCTGAAACAGAGGGTCTGAAACAGAGTGGCTGAAACAGAGGGCGAGAAACAGAGGGGCTGAAACAGAGGGCGAGAAACAGAGGGGCTGAATCAGAGGGGCTGAAACAGAGGGTGAGAAACAGAGTGGCTGAAACAGAGGTCGAGAAACAGAGTGGCTGAAACAGACGGTCTGAAACAGAGGGGCTGAAACAGAGGACGAGAAACAGAGGGCCTGAAACAGAGGGCGAGAAACAGAGGGGCTGAAACAGAGGGCGAGAAACAGAGGGGCAGAAACAGAGGGGCTGAAACAGAGGGGCTAAAACAGAGTGGCTGAAACAGAGGGGCTGTAAAAGAGGGGCTGGAACAGAGGGGGAGAAACAGAGGGGCTGAAACAGAGGGCGAGAAACAGAGGCGCTGAAACAGAGGTGCTGAAACAGAGGGGCTGAAACAGTGTGGCTGAAACAGAGGGCGAGAAACAGAGGGGCTGAAACAGAGGGCGAGAAACAGAGGGGCTGAAACAGAGGGGCGTGAAACAGAGGGGCTGAATCAGAGGGGCTGAATCAGAGGGGCTGAAACTGAGGGTGAGAAACAGAGGGGCTGAAACAGAGCGGCTGAAACAGAGGGGCTGAAACAGAGGGCGAGAAACAGAGGGGCTGAAACAGAGGGCGAGAAACAGTGGGGCTGAAACAGAGGAGCTGAAACAGAGGGGCTGAAACAGAGGGTCTGAAACAGTGGGCGAGAAACAGAGTGGCTGAATCAGAGGGGCTGAATCAGAGGGGCTGAAACAGAGGGGCTGAAACAGAGGGCGAGAAACAAAGGAGCTGAAACAGCGGGCGAGAAACAGAGGGCGAGAAACAGATTGGCTGAAACAGAGAGCCTGGAACAGAGGGCGAGAAACAGGGGGCTGAAACAGAGGGCGAAAAACAGAGGGGCTGAAACAGAGGGCGAGAAACAGAGGGTGAGAAACAGAGGGGCTGAAACAGAGGGGCTGAAACAGACGGGCTGAAACAGAGGGGCTGAAACAGAGGGCGAGAAACAGAGGGGCTGAAACAGAGGGCGAGTAACAGAGGGGCTGAATCAGAGGGGCTGAAACAGAGGGGCTGAAAAAGAGGGCGAGAAACAGAGGGGCTGAAACAGAGGGCGAGAAACAGGGGCTGAAACAGAGGGCGCGAAACAGAGGGGCTGAATCAGAGGGGCTAAAACAGAGGGTGAGAAACAGGGGGGCTGAAACAGAGGGCGAGAAACAGAGTGGCTGAAACAGAGGGGCTGAAACAGTGGGGCTGAAACAGAGGGCGAGAAACAGAGGGGCTGAAACAGATGGCGAGAAGCAGAGGGGCTGAAACAGAGGGGCTGAAACAGAGTGGCTGAAACAGAGGGGCTGAAACAGAGGGGCTGGAACAGAGGGGGAGAAACAGAGCGGCTGAAACAGAGGGGCTGAATCAGAGGGGCTGAAACAGAGGGCGAGAAACAGAGGGGCTGAAACAGAGGGCGAAATAGAGGCGCTGAAACAGAGGGGCTGAAACAGAGGGGCTGAAACAGAGGGGCTGAAACAGAGGGCGAGAAGCAGAGGGGCTGAAACAGAGGGGCTGAAACAGAGGGGCTGAAACAGAGTTGCTGAAACAGAGGGGCTGAAACAGAGGGGCTGGAACAGAGGGGGAGAAACAGAGCGGCTGAAACAGAGGGGCTGAATCAGAGGGGCTGAAACAGAGGGGCTGAAACAGAGGGCGAAATAGAGGCGCTGAAACAGAGGGGCTGAAACAGAGGGACTGAAACAGAGGGGCTGAAACAGAGGGGCTGAAACAGAGGGCGAGAAACAGAGGGGTTGAATCAGAGGGGCTGAATCAGAGGGGCTGAATCAGAGGGGCTGAAACAGAGGGGCTGAATCAGAGGGGCTGAAACAGAGGGCGAGAAACAGAGGGGCTGAAACAGAGGGCGAGAATCAGAGGGGCTGAAACAGAGGTCGAGAAACAGAGGGGCTGAAACAGAGGGGCTGAAACAGAGGGGCTGAAACAGAGGGTCTGAATCAGAGGGGCTGATTCAGAGGGGCTGAAACAGAGGGGCTGAATCAGCGGGGCTGAAACAGAGGGCGAGAAACAGCGGGGCTGAAACAGAGGGCAAGAAACTGAGGGGCAGAAACAGAGGGCGAGTAACAGAGGGGCTGAAACAGAGGGCGAGAAACAGAGGGGCTGAAACAGAGGGCGAGAAACAGAGGGGCTGAATCAGAGAGGCTGAAACAGAGGGGCTGAAACAGAGGGCGAGAAACAGAGGGGCTGAAACAGAGGGCGAGAAACAGAGGGGCTGAAACAGAGGGGCTGGAACAGAGGGGGAGAAACAGAGGGGCTGAAACAGAGGCGCTGAATCAGAGGGGCTGAAACAGAGGGCGAGAATCAGAGGGGCTGAAACAGAGGTCGAGAAACAGAGGGGCTGAAACAGAGGGGCTGAAACAGAGGGTCTGAATCAGAGGGGCTGATTCAGAGGGGCTGAAACAGAGGGGCTGAATCAGCGGGGCTGAAACAGAGGGCGAGAAACAGCGGGGCTGAAACAGAGGGCAAGAAACTGAGGGGCAGAAACAGAGGGCGAGAAACAGAGGGGCTGAAACAGAGGGCGAGAAACAGAGGGGCTGAAACAGAGGGCGAGAAACAGAGGGGCTGAATCAGAGAGGCTGAAACAGAGGGGCTGAAACAGAGGGCGAGAAACAGAGGGGCTGAAACAGAGGGCGAGAAACAGAGGGGCTGAAACAGAGGGGCTGGAACAGAGGGGGAGAAACAGAGGGGCTGAAACAGAGGCGCTGAATCAGAGGGGCTGAAACAGAGGGCGAGAAACAGAGGGGCTGAAACAGAGGGCGAAACAAAGGCGCTGAAACAGAGGGGCTGAAACTGAGGGGCTGAAACTGAGGGGCTGAAACAGAGGGCGAGAAACAGAGGGGCTGAAACAGAGGGCGAGAAACAGAGGGGCTGAAATAGAGGGGCGGGAAACTGAGGGGCTGAATCAGAGGGGCTGAATCAGAGGGGCTGAATCAGAGGGGCTGAAACAGAGGGTGAGAAACAGAGGGGCTGAAACAGAGTGGCCGAAACAGAGGGGCTGAAACAGAGGGCGAGAAACAGAGGGGCTGAAACAGAGGGGCGGGAAACAGAGGGGCTTAATCAGAGGGGCTGAATCACAGGGGCTGAATCAGAGGGGCTGAAACAGAGGGTGAGAAACAGAGGGGCTGAAACAGAGGGGCTGAAACAGAGGGGCTGAAACAGAGTGCGGGAAACAGAGGGGCTGAATCAGAGGGGCTGAAACAGACGGGCGGGAAACAGAGGGGCTGAATCAGAGGGGCTGCATCAGATGGGCTGAAACAGAGGGTGAGAAACAGAGGGGCTGAAACAGAGGGGCTGAAACAGAGGGCGAGAAAGAGAGGGGCTGAATCAGAGGGGCAAAATCAGAGGGGCTGAATGAGAGGGGCTGAAACAGAGGGGCTGAAACAGTGGGTGAGAAACAGAGGGGCTGAAACAGAGGGCGAGAATCAGAGGGGCTGAAACAGAGGGCGAGAAACAGAGGGCGAGAAACAGAGGGGCTGAAACAGAGGGGCTGAAACAGAGGGGCTGAATCAGAGGGGCTGATTCAGAGGGGCTGAATCAGAGGGGCTGAAACAGAGGGCGAAAAACAGAGGGCGAGAAACAGCGGGGCTGAAACAGAGGGTGAGAAACAGAGGGGCTGAAACAGAGGGCGAGAAACAGAGGGGCTGAAACAGACGGCCAGAAACAGAGGGCGAGAAACAGAGGGGCTGAAACATAGGGGCTGAAACAGAGGGCGAGAAACAGAGGGGCTGAATCAGAGGGGCTGAAACAGAGGGCAAGAAACAGAGGGGCTGAAACAGAGGGCGAGAAACAGAGGGGCTGAAATAGAGGGCGAGAAACGGAGGGGCTGAATCAGAGAGGCTGAAACAGAGGGGCTGAAACAGAGGGCGAGAAACAGAGGGGCTGAAACAGAGGGCGAGAAACAGAGGCGCTGAAAGAGAGGGCGAGAAACAGAGGGGCTGAAACAGAGGGGCGGGAAACAGAGGGGCTTAATCAGAGGGGCTGAATCACAGGGGCTGAATCAGAGGGGCTGAAACAGAGGGTGAGAAACAGAGGGGCTGAAACAGAGGGGCTGAAACGGAGGGGCTGAAACAGAGTGCGGGAAACAGAGGGGCTGAATCAGAGGGGCTGAATCAGAGCGGCTGAAACAGAGGGGCTGAAACAGAGGGGCTGAAACAGAGGGGCTGAAACAGAGGGGCTGAATCAGAGGGGCTGATTCATAGGGGCTGAAGCAGAGGGGCTGAATCAGCGGGGCTGAAACAGAGGGCGAGAAACAGCGGGGCTGAAACAGAGGGCGAGAAACAGAGGGGCAGAAACAGAGGGCGAGAAACAGAGGGGCTGAAACAGAGGGTCTGAAACAGCGGGCGAGAAACAGAGGGGCTGAAACAGAGGGGCTGAAACAGAGGCCGAGAAACAGAGGGGCTGAATCAGATGGGCAGAAACAGAGGGCGAGAAACAGAGTCGCTGAAACAGAGGGGCTGAAACAGAGGGGCTGGAACATAGGCGGAGAAACAGAGGGGCTGAAACTGAGGGGCTGAATCAGAGGGGCTGTAACAGAGGGCGAGAAACAGAGGGGCTGAAACAGAGGGCGAGAAACAGAGGCGCTGAAACAGAGGGCTGAAACAGAGGGGCTGAAACAGTGTGGCTGAAACAGAGGGCGAGAAACAGAGGGGCTGAAACAGAGGGCGAGAAACAGAGGGGCTGAAACAGAGGGGCGGGAAACAGAGGGGCTGAATCAGAGGGGCTGAATCAGAGGGGCTGAAAGTGAGGGTGAGAAACAGAGGGGCTGAAACAGAGCGGCTGAAACAGAGGGGCTGAAACAGAGGGCGAGAAACAGAGGGGCTGAAACAGAGGGCGAGAAACAGTGGGGCTGAAACAGAGGAGCTGAAACAGAGGGGCTGAAACAGAGGGTCTGAAACAGTGGGCGAGAAACAGAGTGGCTGAATCAGAGGGGCTGAATCAGAGGGGCTGAAACAGAGGGGCTGAAACAGAGGGCGAGAAACAAAGGAGCTGAAACAGCGGGCGAGAAACAGAGGGCGAGAAACAGATTGGCTGAAACAGAGGGGCTGAAACAGAGGGGCTGAAACAGAGGGCGAGAAACAGAGGGTGAGAAACAGAGGGGCTGAAACAGAGGGTCTGAAACAGACGGGCTGAAACAGAGGGGCTGAAACAGAGGGCGAGAAACAGAGGGGCTGAAACAGAGGGCGAGTAACAGAGGGGCTGAATCAGAGGGGCTGAAACAGAGGGGCTGAAAAAGAGGGCGAGAAACAGAGGGGCTGAAACAGAGGGCGAGAAACAGGGGCTGAAACAGAGGGCGCGAAACAGAGGGGCTGAATCAGAGGGGCTGAAACAGAGGGTGAGAAACAGGGGGGCTGAAACAGAGGGCGAGAAACAGAGTGGCTGAAACAGAGGGGCTGAAATAGTGGGGCTGAAACAGATGGCGAGAAGCAGAGGGGCTGAAACAGAGGGGCTGAAACAGAGGGGCTGAAACAGAGTGGCTGAAACAGAGGGGCTGAAACAGAGGGGCTGGAACAGAGGGGGAGAAACAGAGCGGCTGAAACAGAGGGGCTGAATCAGAGGGGCTGAAACAGAGGGCGAGAAACAGAGGGGCTGAAACAGGGGGCGAAATAGAGGCGCTGAAACAGAGGGGCTGAAACAGAGGGGCTGAAACAGAGGGGCTGAAACAGAGGGCGAGAAGCAGAGGGGCTGAAACAGAGGGGCTGAAACAGAGGGGCTGAAACAGAGTGGCTGAAACAGAGGGGCTGAAACAGAGGGGCTGGAACAGAGGGGGAGAAACAGAGCGGCTGAAACAGAGGGGCTGAATCAGAGGGGCTGAAACAGAGGGGCTGAAACAGAGGGCGAAATAGAGGCGCTGAAACAGAGGGGCTGAAACAGAGGGGCTGAAACAGAGGGGCTGAAACAGAGGGGCTGAAACAGAGGGCGAGAAACAGAGGGGTTGAATCAGAGGGGCTGAATCAGAGGGGCTGAATCAGAGGGGCTGAAACAGAGGGGCTGAATCAGAGGGGATGAAACAGAGGGCGAGAAACAGAGGGGCTGAAACAGAGGGCGAGAATCAGAGGGGCTGAAACAGAGGTCGAGAAACAGAGGGGCTGAAACAGAGGGGCTGAAACAGAGGGGCTGAAACAGAGGGTCTGAATCAGAGGGGCTGATTCAGAGGGGCTGAAACAGAGGGGCTGAATCAGCGGGGCTGAAACAGAGGGCGAGAAACAGCGGGGCTGAAACAGAGGGCAAGAAACTGAGGGGCAGAAACAGAGGGCGAGAAACAGAGGGGCTGAAACAGAGGGCGAGAAACAGAGGGGCTGAAACAGAGGGCGAGAAACAGAGGGGCTGAATCAGAGAGGCTGAAACAGAGGGGCTGAAACAGAGGGTTGAGAAACAGAGGGGCTGAAACAGAGGGCGAGAAACAGAGGGGCTGAAACAGAGGGGCTGGAACAGAGGGGGAGAAACAGAGGGGCTGAAACAGAGGCGCTGAATCAGAGGGGCTGAAACAGAGGGCGAGAAACAGAGGGGCTGAAACAGAGGGCGAAACAAAGGCGCTGAAACAGAGGGGCTGAAACTGAGGGGCTGAAACTGAGGGGCTGAAACAGAGGGCGAGAAACAGAGGGGCTGAAACAGAGGGCGAGAAACAGAGGGGCTGAAATAGAGGGGCGGGAAACTGAGGGGCTGAATCAGAGGGGCTGAATCAGAGGGGCTGAATCAGAGGGGCTGAAACAGAGGGTGAGAAACAGAGGGGCTGAAACAGAGGGGTGAAACAGAGGGGCTGTAACAGAGGGCGGGAAACAGAGGGGCTGAATCAGAGGGGTTGAATCAGAGGGGCTGAATCAGAGGGGCTGAAACAGAGGGGCTGAATCAGAGGGGCTGAAACAGAGGGCGAGAAACAGAGGGGCTGAAACAGAGGGCTAGAATCAGAGGGACTGAAACAGAGGGCGAGAAACAGAGGGGCTGAAACAGAGGGGCTGAAACAGAGGGGCTGAAAGAGAGGGGCTGAATCAGAGGGCGAGAAACAGAGTGGCTGAATACGAGGGGCTGAAACAGAGGGGCTGGAACAGAGGCGGAGAAACAGAGGGGTTGAAACAGAGGGGCTGAATCAGAGGGGCTGAAACAGAGGTCGAGAAACAGAGGGGCTGAAACAGAGGGCGAGAAACAGAGGCGCTGAAACAGATGGGCTGAAACAAAGGGGCTGAAACAGTGGGGCTGAAACAGAGGGGCGGAAACAGAGGTGCTGAATCAGAGGGGCTGATTCAGAGGGGCTGAAACAGAGGGGCTGAATCAGCGGGGCTGAAATAGAGGGCGAGAATCAGAGGGGCTGAAACAGAGGGCGAGAAACAGAGGGGCAGAAACAGAGGGCGAGAAACAGAGGGGCTGAAACAGAGGGGCTGAAACAGAGGGCGAGAAACAGAGGGGCTGAAACAGAGCGGCTGAAGCAGAGGGCGAGAAACAGAGGGGCTGAAACAGAGGGGCTGAAACAGAGGGCGAGAAACAGAGGGGCTGAAACAGAGGGCGAGAAACAGAGGGGCTGAAACAGAGGGCGAGAAACAGAGGGGCTGAATCAGAGGGGCTGAAACAGAGGGGCTGAAACAGAGGGCGAGAAACAGAGGGGCTGAAACAGAGGGCGAGAAACAGAGGGGCTGAAACAGAGGGCGAGAAACAGAGGGGCTGAATCAGAGGGGCTGAATCAGAGGGGCTGAATCAGAGGGGCAGAAACAGAGGGCGAGAAACAGAGGGGCTGAAGCAGAGGGGCTGAAACAGAGGGGCTGAAACAGAGGGCGAGAAACAGAGGGGCTGAATCAGAGGGGCTGAATCAGAGGGGCTGAAACAGTGGGGCTGAAACAGAGGGCGAGAAACAAAGGGGCTGAAACAGCGGGCGAGAAACAGAGGGCGAGAAACAGAGGGGCTGAAACAGAGGGGCTGAAACAGACGGGCTGAAACAGAGAGCCTGAAACAGAGGGTGATAAACAGAGGGGCTGAAACAATGGGCGAAAAACTAAGGGCTGAAACAGACGGCGAGAAACAGAGGGTGAGAAATAGATGGCGAAAAACAGAGGGGCTGAAACAGAGGGGCTGAGTCAGAGGGGCTGAAACAATGGGCTGAATCAGAGGGGCTGAAACAGAGGGGCTGAATCAGAGGGGCTGAAACAGAGAGCGAGAAACAGAGGGCCTGAAACAGAGGGCGAGAAACAGAGGGGCTGAAACAGAGGGCGAGAAACAGAGGGGCTGAAACAGAGGGGCTGAAACAGAGGGGCTGAAACAGAGGGCGAGAAACAGAGGGGCTGAAACAGAGGGCGAGAAACAGAGGGGCTGAATCAGAGGGGCTGAAACAGAGGGTGAGAAACAGAGGGGCTGAAACAGAGGGCGAGAAACAGAGTGGCTGAAACAGAGGGGCTGAAACAGAGGGGCTGAAACAGAGGGCGAGAAACAGAGGGGCTGAAACAGAGGGCGAGAAACAGAGGGGCTGAAACAGAGGGGCTGAAACAGAGGGGCTGAAACAGAGTGGCTGAAACAGAGGGGCTGAAACAGAGGTGCTGGAACAGGGGCGGAGAAACATAGGGGCTGAAACAGTGGTGCTGAATCAGCGGGGCTGAAACAGTGGGCGAGAAACAGAGGGGCTGAAACAGAGGGCGAGAAACAGAGGCGCTGAAACAGAGGGGCTGAAACAGAGGGGCTGAAACAGTGGGGCTGAAACAGAGGGCGAGAAACAGAGGGGCTGAAACAGAGGGTGAGAAACAGAGGGGCTGAAACAGAGTGGCGGGAAACAGAGTTGTTGAATTAGTAGGGGCTGAATTAGAGGGGCTGAATCAGAGGGGCTGAAACAGAGGGTGAGAAACAGAGGGGCTGACACAGAGGGGCTGAAACAGAGGGGCTGAAACAGAAGGCGAGAAACAGAGGGGCTGAATCAGAGGGGCTGAATCAGAGCGGCTGAATCAGAGGGGCTGAAATAGAGGGGCTGAATCAGAGGGGCTGAAACAGAGGGCGAGACACAGAGGGGCTGAAACAGAGGGCGAGAATCAGAGGGGCTGAAACAGAGGGCGAGAAACAGAGGGGCTGAAAAAGAGGGGCTGAATCAGACGGGCTGAAACAGAAAGCCTGAAACAGAGGGCAAGAAACAGAGGGGCTGAAACAGAGGGGCTGAAACAGAGGGGCTGAAACAGAGGGCGAGAAACAGACGGTGAGAAATAGAGGGCGAGAAACAGAGGGGCTGAAACAGAGGGGCTGAAACAGAGGGGCTAAATCAGAGGGGCTGAATCAGAGGGGCTGAAACAGAGGGCGAGAAACAGAGGGCCTGAAACAGAGGGCGAGAAACAGAGGGGCTGAAACAGAGGGCGAGAAACAGAGGGGCTGAAACAGAGGGTCTGAAACAGAGGGGCTGAAACAGAGGGCGAGAAACAGAGGGGCTGAAACAGAGGGCGAGAAACAGAGGGGCTGAATCAGAGGGGCTGAAACAGAGGGTGAGAAACAGAGTGGCTGAAACAGAGGTCGAGAAACAGAGTGGCTGAAACAGACGGTCTGAAACAGAGGGGCTGAAACAGAGGGCGAGAAACAGAGGGCCTGAAACAGAGGGCGAGAAACAGAGGGGCTGAAACAGAGTGCGAGAAACAGAGGGGCTGAAACAGAGGGGCTGAAACAGAGGGGCTAAAACAGAGTGGCTGAAACAGAGGGGCTGTAAAAGAGGGGCTGGAACAGAGGGGGAGAAACAGAGGGGCTGAAACAGCGGGGCTGAATCAGAGGGGCTGAAACAGAGGACGAGAAACAGAGGGGCTGAAACAGAGGGCGAGAAACAGAGGCGCTGAAACAGAGGGGCTGAAACAGAGGGGCTGAAAGAGTGGGGCTGAAACAGAGGGCGAGAAACAGAGGGGCTGAAACAGAGGGCAAGAAACAGAGGGGCTGAAACAGAGGGGCGGGAAACAGAGGGGCTGAATCAGAGGGGCTGAATCAGAGGGGCTGAATCAGATTGGCTGAAACAGAGGGTGAGAAACAGAGGGGCTGAAACAGAGGGGCTGAAACAGAGGGGCTGAAACAGAGGGGCTGAATCAGAGGGGCTGAAGCAGAGGGGCTGAATCAGAGGGGCTGAAACAGAGGGGCTGGAACAGAGGGGGAGAAACAGAGGGGCTGAAACAGAGGGGCTGAATCAGAGGGGCTGAAACAGAGGGCGAGAAACAGAGGCGCTGAAACAGAGGTGCTGAAACAGAGGGGCTGAAACAGAGGGCGAGAAACAGAGGGGCTGAAACAGAGGGCGAGAAACAGAGGGGCTGAATCAGAGGGGCTGAATCAGAGGGGCTGAATCAGAGGGGCTGAAACAGAGGGTGAGAACCAGAGGGGCTGAAACAGAGGGGCTGAAACAGAGGGGCTGAAACAGAGGGTGAGAAACAGAGGGGCTGAATCAGAGGGGCTGAATCAGAGGGGCTGAATCAGAGGGGCTGGAACAGAGGGGCTGAATAAGAGGGGCTGAAACCGTGGGCGAGAAACAGAGGGGCTGAAACAGAGGGCGAGAATCAGAGGGGCTGAAACAGAGGGCGAGAAACAGAGGGGCTGAAAGAGAGGGGCTGAAACAGAGGGGCTGAAACAGAGGGGCTGAATCAGAGGGGCTGATTCAGAGGGGCTGAATCAGCGGGGCTGAAACAGAGGGCGAGAAACAGCGGGGCTGAAACAGAGGGCGAGAAACAGAGGGGCAGAAACAGAGGGCGAGAAACAGAGGGGCTGAAACAGAGGGGCTGAAACAGAGGGCGAGAAACAGAGGGGCAGAAACAGAGGGCGAGAAACAGAGGGGCTGAAACAGAGGGGCTGAAACAGAGGGGCTGAAACAGAGTGGCTGAAACAGAGGGGCTGAAACAGAGGTGCTGGAACAGAGGCGGAGAAACAGAGGGGCTGAAACAGAGGTGCTGAAACGTGGGGCTGAAACAGAGGGCGAGAAACAGAGGGGCTGAAACAGAGGGCGAGAAACAGAGGGGCTGAAACAGAGTGGCGGGAAACAGAGTGGTTGAATCAGTAGGGGCTGAAATAGAGGGGCTGAATCAGAGGGGCTGAAACAGAGGGTGAGAAACAGAGGGGCTGACACAGAGGGGCTGAAACAGAGGGGCTGAAACAGAAGGCGAGAAACAGAGGGGCTGAATCAGAGGGGCTGAATCAGAGCGGCTGAATCAGAGGGGCTGAAATAGAGGGGCTGAATCAGAGGGCGAGACACAGAGGGGCTGAAACAGAGGGCGAGAATCAGAGGGGCTGAAACAGAGGGCGAGAAACAAAGGGGCTGAAACAGAGGGGCTGAATCAGATGGGCTGAAACAGAGAGCCTGAAACAGAGGGCAAGAAACAGAGGGGCTGAAACAGAGGGGCTGAAACAGAGGGCGAGAAACAGATGGTGAGAAATAGAGGGCGAGAAACAGAGGGGCGGAAACAGAGGGGCTGAAACAGAGGGGCTGAAACAGAGGGGCAGAAACAGAGGGGCTGAATCAGAGGGGCAGAAACAGAGGGGCTGAATCAGAGGGGCTGAAACAGAGGGCGAGAAACAGAGGGGCTGAAACAGAGGGCGAGAAACAGAGGGGCTGAAACAGAGGGTCTGAAACAGAGTGGCTGAAACAGAGGGCGAGAAACAGAGGGGCTGAAACAGAGGGCGAGAAACAGAGGGGCTGAATCAGAGGGGCTGAAACAGAGGGTGAGAAACAGAGTGGCTGAAACAGAGGTCGAGAAACAGAGTGGCTGAAACAGACGGTCTGAAACAGAGGGGCTGAAACAGAGGACGAGAAACAGAGGGCCTGAAACAGAGGGCGAGAAACAGAGGGGCTGAAACAGAGGGCGAGAAACAGAGGGGCAGAAACAGAGGGGCTGAAACAGAGGGGCTAAAACAGAGTGGCTGAAACAGAGGGGCTGTAAAAGAGGGGCTGGAACAGAGGGGGAGAAACAGAGGGGCTGAAACAGCGGGGCTGAATCAGAGGGGCTGAAACAGAGGACGAGAAACAGGGGCTGAAACAGAGGGCGAGAAACAGAGGCGCTGAAACAGAGGGGCTGAAACAGAGGAGCTGAAACAGTGGGGCTGAAACAGAGGGCGAGAAACAGAGGGGCTGAAACAGAGGGCGAGAAACAGAGGGGCTGAAACAGAGGGGCGGGAAACAGAGGGGCTGAATCAGAGGGGCTGAATCAGAGGGGCTGAATCAGATGGGCTGAAACAGAGGGTGAGAAACAGAGGGGCTGAAACAGAGGGGCTGAAACAGAGGGGCTGAATCAGAGGGGCTGAAGCAGAGGGGCTGAATCAGAGGGGCTGAAACAGATGGGCTGGAACAGAGGGGGAGAAACAGAGAGGCTGAAACAGAGGGGCTGAATCAGAGGGGCTGAAACAGAGGGCGAGAAACAGAGGCGCTGAAACAGAGGTGCTGAAACAGAGGGGCTGAAACAGAGGGGCTGAAACAGAGGGCGAGAAACAGAGGGGCTGAAACAGAGGGCGAGAAACAGAGGGGCTGAATCAGAGGGGCTGAATCAGAGGGGCTGAAACAGAGGGTGAGAAACAGAGGGGCTGAAACAGAAGGGCTGAAACAGAGGGGCTGAAACAGAGGGTGAGAAACAGAGGGGCTGAAACAGAGGGGCTGAATCACAGGGGCTGAATCAGAGGGGCTGGAACAGAGGGGCTGAATCAGAGGGGCTGAAACCGTGGGCGAGAAACAGAGGGGCTGAAACAGAGGGCGAGAATCAGAGGGGCTGAAACAGAGGGCGAGAAACAGAGGGGCTGAAACAGAGGGGCTGAAACAGAGGGGCTGAAACAGAGGGGCTGAATCAGAGGGGCTGATTCAGAGGGGCTGAAACAGAGGGGCTGAATCAGCGTGGCTGAAACAGAGGGCGAGAAACAGCGGGGCTGAAACAGAGGGCGAGAAACAGAGGGGCAGAAACAGAGGGCGAGAAACAGAGGGGCTGAAACAGAGGGGCTGAAACAGAGGGCGAGAAACAGACGGGCTGAAACAGAGGGCTGAAACAGAGTGCGAGAAACAGAGGGGCTGAAACAGAGGGCGATAAACAGAGGGGCTGAATCAGAGGGGCTGAAACAGAGGGTGAGAAACAGAGGGGCTGAAACAGAGGGCGAGAAACAGAGTGGCTGAAACAGAGGGGCTGAAACAGAGGGGCTGAAACAGAGGGCGAGAAACAGCGGGGCTGAAACAGAGGGCGAGAAACAGAGGGGCAGAAACAGAGGGCGAGAAACAGAGGGGCTGAAACAGAGGGGCTGAAACAGAGGGCGAGAAACAGACGGGCTGAAACAGAGGGCGAGAAACAGAGGGGCAGAAACAGAGGGCGAGAAACAGAGGGGCTGAAACAGAGGGGCTGAAACAGAGGGGCTGAAACAGAGGGCGAGAAACAGAGGGGCTGAATCAGATGGGCTGAATCAGAGGGGCTGAAACAGTGGGGCTGAAACAGAGGGCGAGAAACAAAGGGGCTGAAACAGCGGGCGAGAAACAGAGGGCGAGAAACAGTGGGGCTGAAACAGAGGGGCTGAAACAGACGGGCTGAAACAGAGAGCCTGAAACAGAGGGCGATAAACAGAGGGGCTGAAACAGAGGGCGAAAAACTAAGGGCTGAAACAGCGGGTGAGAAACAGAGGGTGAGAAATAGATGGCAAAAAACAGAGGGGCTGAAACAGAGGGGCTGAATCAGAGGGGCTGAAACAGAGGGGCTGAATCAGAGGGGCTGAAACAGAGGGGCTGAATCAGAGGGGCTGAAACAGAGAGCGAGAAACAGAGGGCGAGAAACAGAGGGGCTGAAACAGAGGGCGAGAAACAGAGGGGCTGAAACAGAGGGACTGAAACAGAGGGCTGAAACAGAGTGCGAGAAACAGAGGGGCTGAATCAGATGGGCTGAATCAGAGGGGCTGAAACAGTGGGGCTGAAACAGAGGGCGAGAAACAAAGGGGCTGAAACAGCGGGCGAGAAACAGAGGGCGAGAAACAGAGGGGCTGAAACAGAGGGGCTGAAACAGACGGGCTGAAACAGAGAGCCTGAAACAGAGGGCGATAAACAGAGGGGCTGAAACAGAGGGCGAAAAACTAAGGGCTGAAACAGCGGGTGAGAAACAGAGGGTGAGAAATAGATGGCGAAAAACAGAGGGGCTGAAACAGAGGGGCTGAATCAGAGGGGCTGAGACAGAGGGGCTGAATCAGAGTGGCTGAAACAGAGGGGCTGAATCAGAGGGGCTGAAACAGAGAGCGAGAAACAGAGGGCCTGAAACAGAGGGCGAGAAACAGAGGGGCTGAAACAGAGGGCGAGAAACAGAGGGGCTGAAACAGAGGGACTGAAACAGAGGGCTGAAACAGAGTGCGAGAAACAGAGGGGCTGAAACAGAGGGCGATAAACAGAGGGGCTGAATCAGAGGGGCTGAAACAGAGGGTGAGAAACAGAGGGGCTGAAACAGAGGGCGAGAAACAGAGTGGCTGAAACAGAGGGGCTGAAACAGAGGGGCTGAAACAGAGGGCGAGAAACAGAGGGGCTGAAACAGAGGGCGAGAAACAGAGGGGCTGAAACAGAGGGGCTGAAACAGAGGGGCTGAAACAGAGTGGCTGAAACAGAGGGGCTGAAACAGAGGTGCTGGAACAGAGGCGGAGAAACAGAGGGGCTGGAACAGAGGGGCTGAATCAGCGGGGCTGAAACAGTGGGCGAGAAACAGAGGGGCTGAAACAGAGGGCGAGAAACAGAGGCGCTGAAACAGAGGGGCTGAAACAGAGGGGCTGAAACAGTGGGGCTGAAACAGAGGGCGAGAAACAGAGGGGCTGAAACAGAGGGCGAGAAACAGAGGGGCTGAAACAGAGGGCGAGAAACAGAGGGGCTGAATCAGAGGGGCTGAAACAGAGGGTGAGAAACAGAGGGGCTGAAACAGAGGGCGAGAAACAGAGTGGCTGAAACAGACGGGCTGAAACAGAGGGGCTGAAACAGAGGGCGAGAAACAGAGGGGCTGAAACAGAGGGCGAGAAACAGAGGGGCTGAAACAGAGGGGCTGAAACAGAGGGGCTGAAACAGAGTGGCTGAAACAGAGGGGCTGAAACAGAGGTGCTGGAACAGAGGCGGAGAAACAGAGGGGCTGGAACAGAGGGGCTGAATCAGCGGGGCTGAAACAGAGGGCGAGAAACAGAGGGGCTGAAACAGAGGGCGAGAATCAGAGGCGCTGAAACAGAGGGGCTGAAACAGAGGGGCTGAAACAGTGGGGCTGAAACAGAGGGGCTGAAACAGAGGGGCTGAAACAGAGGGCGAGAAACAGAGGGGCTGAAACAGAGTAGCGGGAAACAAAGTGGTTGAATCAGTAGGGGCTGAATTAGAGGGGCTGAATCAGAGGGGCTGAAACAGAGGGTGAGAAACAGAGGGGCTGACACAGAGGGGCTGAAACAGAGGGGCAGAAACAGAAGGCGAGAAACAGAGGGGCTGAATCAGAGGGGCTGAATCAGAGCGGCTGAATCAGAGGGGCTGAAACAGAGGGGCTGAATCAGAGGGGCTGAAACAGAGGGCGAGACACAGAGGGGCTGAAACAGAGGGCGAGAATCAGAGGGGCTGAAACAGAGGGCGAGAAACAGAGGGGCTGAAACAGAGGGGCTGAAACAGACGGGCTGAAACAGAGAGCCTGAAACAGAGGGCAAGAAACAGAGGGGCTGAAACAGAGGGGCTGAAACAGAGGGGCTGAAACAGAGGGCGAGAAACAGAGGGTGAGAAATAGAGGGCGAGAAACAGAGGGGCTGAAACAGAGGGGCTGAAACAGAGTGGCTGAAACAGAGGGGCTGAATCAGAGGGGCAGAAACACAGGGGCTGAATCAGAGGGGCTGAAACAGAGGGCGAGAAACAGAGGGCCTGAAACAGAGGGCGAGAAACAGAGGGGCTGAAACAGAGGGCGAGAAACAGAGTGGCTGAAACAGAGGGTCTGAAACAGAGGGGCTGAAACAGAGGGCGAGAAACAGAGGGGCTGAAACAGAGGGCGAGAAACATGGGGCTGAATCAGAGGGGCTGAAACAGAGGGTGAGAAACAGAGGGGCTGAAACAGAGGGCGAGAAACAGAGTGGCTGAAACAGACGGTCTGAAACAGAGTGGCTGAAACAGAGGGCGAGAAACAGAGGGCCTGAAACAGAGTGCGAGAAACAGAGGGGCTGAAACAGAGGGTGAGAAACAGAGGGGCTGAAACAGAGGGGCTGAAACAGAAGGGCTAAAACAGAGTGTCTGAAACAGAGGGGCTGTAAAAGAGGGGCTGGAACAGAGGGGAGAAACAGCGGGGCTGAAACAGAGGGCGAGAAACAGCGGGGCTGAAACAGAGGGCGAGAAACAGAGGGGCAGAAACAGAGGGCGAGAAACAGAGGGGCTGAAACAGAGGGGCTGAAACAGAGGGCGAGAAACAGAGGGGCAGAAACAGAGGGCGAGAAACAGAGGGGCTGAAACAGAGGGGCTGAAACAGAGGGGCTGAAACAGAGGGCGAGAAACAGAGGGGCTGAATCAGAGGGGCTGAATCAGAGGGGCTGAAACAGTGGGGCTGAAACAGAGGGCGAGAAACAAAGGGGCTGAAACAGCGGGCGAGAAACAGAGGGCGAGAAACAGAGGGGCTGAAACAGAGGGGCTGAAACAGACGGGCTGAAACAGAGAGCCTGAAACAGAGGGCGATAAACAGAGGTGCTGAAACAGAGGGCGAAAAACTAAGGGCTGAAACAGAGGGTGAGAAACAGAGGTGAGAAATAGATGGCGAAAAACAGAGGGGCTGAAACAGAGGGGCTGAATCAGAGGGGCTGAAACAGAGGGGCTGAATCAGAGGGGCTGAAACAGAGGGGCTGAATCAGAGGGGCTGAAACAGAGAGCGAGAAACAGAGGGCCTGAAACAGACGGCGAGAAACAGAGGGGCTGAAACAGAGGGCGAGAAACAGAGGGGCTGAAACAGAGGGACTGAAACAGAGGGCTGAAACAGAGGGCGAGAAACAGAGGGGCTGAAACAGAGGGCAAGAAACAGAGGGGCTGAATCAGAGGTGCTGAAACAGAGGGTGAGAAACAGAGGGGCTGAAACAGAGGGCGAGAAACAGAGTGGCTGAAACAGACGGGCTGAAACAGAGGGGCTGAAACAGAGGGCGAGAAACAGAGGGGCTGAAACAGAGGGCGAGAAACAGAGGGGCTGAAACAGAGGGGCTGAAACAGAGGGGCTGAAACAGAGTGGCTGAAACAGAGGGGCTGAAACAGAGGTGCTGGAACAGAGGCGGAGAAACAGAGGGGCTGGAACAGAGGGGCTGAATCAGCGGGGCTGAAACAGTGGGCGAGAAACAGAGGGGCTGAAACAGAGGGCGAGAAACAGAGGCGCTGAAACAGAGGGGCTGAAACAGAGGGGCTGAAACAGTGGGGCTGAAACAGAGGGCGAGAAACAGAGGGGCTGAAACAGAGGGCGAGAAACAGAGGGGCTGAAACAGAGTGGCGGGAAACAGAGTGGTTGAATCAGTAGGGGCTGAATTAGAGGGGCTGAATCAGAGGGGCTGAAACAGAGGGTGAGAAACAGAGGGGCTGACACAGAGGGGCTGAAACAGAGGGGATGAAACAGAAGGCGAGAAACAGAGGGGCTGAATCAGAGGGGCTGAATCAGAGCGGCTGAATCAGAGGGGCTGACACAGAGGGGCTGAAACAGAGGGGCTGAAACAGAAGGCGAAAAACAGAGGGGCTGAAACAGAGGGGCTGAATCAGAGGGGCTGAAACAGAGGGGCTGAATCAGAGGGGCTGAAACAGAGGGGCTGAATCAGAGGGGCTGAAACAGAGAGCGAGAAACAGAGGGCCTGAAACAGAGGGCGAGAAACAGAGGGGCTGAAACAGAGGTGCTGGAACAGAGGCGGAGAAACAGAGGGGCTGAAACAGAGGTGCTGAAACGTGGTGCTGAAACAGAGGGCGAGAAACAGAGGGGCTGAAACAGAGGGCGAGAAACAGAGGGGCTGAAACAGAGTGGCGGGAAACAGAGTGGTTGAATCAGTAGGGGCTGAAATAGAGGGGCTGAATCAGAGGGGCTGAAACAGAGGGTGAGAAACAGAGGGGCTGACACAGAGGGGCTGAAACAGAGGGGCTGAAACAGAAGGCGAGAAACAGAGGGGCTGAATCAGAGGGGCTGAATCAGAGCGGCTGAATCAGAGGGGCTGAAATAGAGGGGCTGAATCAGAGGGGCTGAAACAGAGGGCGAGACACAGAGGGGCTGAAACAGAGGGCGAGAATCAGAGGGGCTGAAACAGAGGGCGAGAAACAGAGGGGCTGAAACAGAGGGGCTGAATCAGACGGGCTGAAACAGAGAGCCTGAAACAGAGGGCAAGAAACAGAGGGGCTGAAACAGAGGGGCTGAAACAGAGGGGCTGAAACAGAGGGCGAGAAACAGAGGGTGAGAAATAGAGGGCGAGAAACAGAGGGGCTGAAACAGAGGGGCTGAAACAGAGGGGCTGAATCAGAGGGGCAGAAACAGAGGGGCTGAATCAGAGGGGCTGAAACAGAGGGCGAGAAACAGAGGGCCTGAAACAGAGGGCGAGAAACAGAGGGGCTGAAACAGAGGGCGAGAAACAGAGGGGCTGAAACAGAGGGTCTGAAACAGAGGGGCTGAAACAGAGGGCGAGAAACAGAGGGCCTGAAACAGAGGGCGACAAACAGAGGGGCTGAAACAGAGGGGCTGAATCAGAGGGGATGAAACAGAGGGGCTGAATCAGAGGGGCTGAAACAGAGGGGCTGAATCAGAGGGGCTGAAACAGAGAGCGAGAAACAGAGGGCCTGAAACAGAGGGCGAGAAACAGAGGGGCTGAAACAGAGGGCGAGAAACAGAGGGGCTGAAACAGAGGGACTGAAACAGAGGGCTGAAACAGAGGGCGAGAAACAGAGGGGCTGAAACAGAGGGCGAGAAACAGAGGGGCTGAATCAGAGGGGCTGAAACAGAGAGTGAGAAACAGAGGGGCTGAAACAGAGGGCGAGAAACAGAGAGGCTGAAACAGACGGGCTGAAACAGAGGGGCTGAAACAGAGGGCGAGAAACAGAGGGGCTGAAACAGATGGCGAGAAACAGAGGGGCTGAAACAGAGGGGCTGAAACAGAGGGGCTGAAACAGAAGGGCTGAATCAGAGGTGCTGGAACAGGGGCGGAGAAACAGAGGGGCTGGAACAGAGGGGCTGAATCAGCGTGGCTGAAACAGTGGACGAGAAACAGAGGGGCTGAAACAGAGGGCGAGAAACAGAGGCGCTGAAACAGAGGTGCTGAAACAGAGGGGCTGAAACAGTGGGGCTGAAACAGAGGGCGAGAAACAGAGGGGCTGAAACAGAGGGCGAGAAACAGAGGGGCTGAAACAGAGTGGCAGAAACAGAGTGGTTGAATCAGTAGGGGCTGAATGAGAGGGGCTGAATCAGAGGGGCTGAAACAGAGGGTGAGAAACAGAGGGGCTGACACAGAGGGGCTGAAACAGAGGGGCTGAAACAGAAGGCGAGAAACAGAGGGGCTGAATCAGAGGGGCTGAATCAGAGCGGCTGAATCAGAGGGGCTGAAACAGAGGGGCTGAATCAAGGGGCTGAAACAGAGGGCGAGACACAGAGGGGTTGAAACAGAGGGCGAGAATCAGAGGGGCTGAAACAGAGGGCGAGAAACAGAGGGGCTGAAATAGAGGGGCTGAAACAGACGGGCTGAAACAGAGAGCCTGAAACAGAGGGCAAGAAACAGAGGGGCTGAAACAGAGGGGCTGAAACAGAGGGGCTGAAACAGAGGGCGAGAAACAGAGATTGAGAAATAGAGGGCGAGAAACAGAGGGGCTGAAACAGAGGGGCTGAAACAGAGTGGCTGAAACAGAGGGGCTGAATCAGAGGGGCAGAAACACAGGGGCTGAATCAGAGGGGCTGAAACAGAGGGCGAGAAACAGAGGGCCTGAAACAGAGGGCGAGAAACAGAGGGGCTGAAACAGAGGGCGAGAAACAGAGTGGCTGAAACAGAGGGTCTGAAACAGAGGGGCTGAAACAGAGGGCGAGAAACAGAGGGGCTGAAACAGAGGGCGAGAAACAGAGGGGCTGAATCAGAGGGGCTGAAACAGAGGGTGAGAAACAGAGGGGCTGAAACAGAGGGCGAGAAACAGAGTGGCTGAAACAGACGGTCTGAAACAGAGGGGCTGAAACAGAGGGCGAGAAACAGAGGGCCTGAAACAGAGGGCGAGAAACAGAGGGGCTGAAACAGACGGCGAGAAACAGAGGGGCTGAAACAGAGGGGCTGAAATAGAGGGGCTAAAACAGAGTGGCTGAAACAGAGGGGCTGTAAAAGAGGGGCTGGAACAGAGGGGGAGAAACAGAGGGGCTGAAACAGAGGGGCTGAATCAGCCGGGCTGAAACAGAGGGCGAGAAACAGCGGGGCTGAAACAGAGGGCGAGAAACAGAGGGGCAGAAACAGAGGGCGAGAAACAGAGGGGCTGAAACAGAGTGGCGGGAAACAGAGTGGTTGAATCAGAAGGGGCTGAATGAGAGGGGCTGAATCAGAGGGGCTGAAACAGAGGGTGAGAAACAGAGGGGCTGACACAGAGGGGCTGAAACAGAGGGGCTTAAACAGAAGGCGAGAAACAGAGGGGCTGAATCAGAGGGGCTGAATCAGAGCGGCTGAATCAGAGGGGCTGAAACAGAGGGGCTGAATCAGAGGGGCTGAAACAGAGGGCGAGACACAGAGGGGCTGAAACAGAGGGCGAGAATCAGAGGGGCTGAAACAGAGGGCGAGAAACAGAGGGGCTGAAACAGAGGGGCTGAAACAGACGGGCTGAAACAGAGAGCCTGAAACAGAGGGCAAGAAACAGAGGGGCTGAAACAGAGGGGCTGAAACAGAGGGGCTGAAACAGAGGGCGAGAAACAGAGTGTGAGAAATAGAGGGCGAGAAACAGAGGGGCTGAAACAGAGGGGCTGAAACAGAGTGGCTGAAACAGAGGGTCTGAATCAGAGGGGCAGAAACAGAGGGGATGAATCAGAGGGGCTGAAACAGAGGGCGAGAAACAGAGGGCCTGAAACAGAGGGCGAGAAACAGAGGGGCTGAAACAGAGTGCGAGAAACAGAGTGGCTGAAACAGAGGGTCTGAAACAGAGGGGCTGAAACAGAGGGCGAGAAACAGAGGGGCTGAAACAGAGGGCGAGAAACAGAGGGGCTGAATCAGAGGGGCTGAAACAGAGGGTGAGAAACAGAGGGGCTGAAACAGAGGGCGAGAAACAGAGTGGCTGAAACAGACGGTCTGAAACAGAGGGGCTGAATCAGAGGGCGAGAAACAGAGGGGCTGAAACAGAGGGGCTGAAACAGAGTGGCTGAAACAGAGGGGCTGAATCAGAGGGGCAGAAACACAGGGGCTGAATCAGAGGGGCTGAAACAGAGGGCGAGAAACAGAGGGCCTGAAGCAGAGGGCGAGAAACAGAGGGGCTGAAACAGAGGGTCTGAAACAGAGGGGCTGAAACAGAGGGCGAGAAACAGAGGGGCTGAAACAGAGGGCGAGAAACATGGGGCTGAATCAGAGGGGCTGAAACAGAGGGTGAGAAACAGAGGGGCTGAAACAGAGGGCGAGAAACAGAGTGGCTGAAACAGACGGTCTGCAACAGAGGGGCTGAAACAGAGGGCGAGAAACAGAGGGCCTGAAACAGAGTGCGAGAAACAGAGGGGCTGAAACAGAGGGTGAGAAACAGAGGGGCTGAAACAGAGGGGCTGAAACAGAAGGGCTAAAACAGAGTGTCTGAAACAGAGGGGCTGTAAAAGAGGGGCTGGAACAGAGGGGAGAAACAGCGGGGCTGAAACAGAGGGCGAGAAACAGCGGGGCTGAAACAGAGGGCGAGAAACAGAGGGGCAGAAACAGAGGGCGAGAAACAGAGGGGCTGAAACAGAGGGGCTGAAACAGAGGGGCTGAAACAGAGGGCGAGAAACAGAGGGGCTGAATCAGAGGGGCTGAATCAGAGGGGCTGAAACAGTGGGGCTGAAACAGAGGGCGAGAAACAAAGGGGCTGAAACAGCGGGCGAGAAACAGAGGGCGAGAAACAGAGGGGCTGAAACAGAGGGGCTGAAACAGACGGGCTGAAACAGAGAGCCTGAAACAGAGGGCGATAAACAGAGGTGCTGAAACAGAGGGCGAAAAACTAAGGGCTGAAACAGAGGGTGAGAAACAGAGGTGAGAAATAGATGGCGAAAAACAGAGGGGCTGAAACAGAGGGGCTGAATCAGAGGGGCTGAAACAGAGGGGCTGAATCAGAGGGGCTGAAACAGAGGGGCTGAATCAGAGGGGCTGAAACAGAGAGCGAGAAACAGAGGGCCTGAAACAGACGGCGAGAAACAGAGGGGCTGAAACAGAGGGCGAGAAACAGAGGGGCTGAAACAGAGGGACTGAAACAGAGGGCTGAAACAGAGGGCGAGAAACAGAGGGGCTGAAACAGAGGGCGAGAAACAGAGGGGCTGAATCAGAGGTGCTGAAACAGAGGGTGAGAAACAGAGGGGCTGAAACAGAGGGCGAGAAACAGAGTGGCTGAAACAGAGGGGCTGAAACAGAGGGGCTGAAACAGAGGGCGAGAAACAGAGGGGCTGAATCAGAGGGGCTGAATCAGAGGGGCTGAAACAGTGGGGCTGAAACAGAGGGCGAGAAACAAAGGGGCTGAAACAGCGGGCGAGAAACAGAGGGCGAGAAACAGAGGGGCTGAAACAGAGGGGCTGAAACAGACGGGCTGAAACAGAGAGCCTGAAACAGAGGGCGATAAACAGAGGTGCTGAAACAGAGGGCGAAAAACTAAGGGCTGAAACAGAGGGTGAGAAACAGAGGTGAGAAATAGATGGCGAAAAACAGAGGGGCTGAAACAGAGGGGCTGAATCAGAGGGGCTGAAACAGAGGGGCTGAATCAGAGGGGCTGAAACAGAGGGGCTGAATCAGAGGGGCTGAAACAGAGAGCGAGAAACAGAGGGCCTGAAACAGACGGCGAGAAACAGAGGGGCTGAAACAGAGGGCGAGAAACAGAGGGGCTGAAACAGAGGGACTGAAACAGAGGGCTGAAACAGAGGGCGAGAAACAGAGGGGCTGAAACAGAGGGCGAGAAACAGAGGGGCTGAATCAGAGGTGCTGAAACAGAGGGTGAGAAACAGAGGGGCTGAAACAGAGGGCGAGAAACAGAGTGGCTGAAACAGACGGGCTGAAACAGAGGGGCTGAAACAGAGGGCGAGAAACAGAGGGGCTGAAACAGAGGGCGAGAAACAGAGGGGCTGAAACAGAGGGGCTGAAACAGAGGGGCTGAAACAGAGTGGCTGAAACAGAGGGGCTGAAACAGAGGTGCTGGAACAGAGGCGGAGAAACAGAGGGGCTGGAACAGAGGGGCTGAATCAGCGGGGCTGAAACAGTGGGCGAGAAACAGAGGGGCTGAAACAGAGGGCGAGAAACAGAGGCGCTGAAACAGAGGGGCTGAAACAGAGGGGCTGAAACAGTGGGGCTGAAACAGAGGGCGAGAAACAGAGGGGCTGAAACAGAGGGCGAGAAACAGAGGGGCTGAAACAGAGTGGCGGGAAACAGAGTGGTTGAATCAGTAGGGGCTGAATTAGAGGGGCTGAATCAGAGGGTCTGAAACAGAGGGTGAGAAACAGAGGGGCTGACACAGAGGGGCTGAAACAGAGGGGCTGAAACAGAAGGCGAGAAACAGAGGGGCTGAATCAGAGGGGCTGAATCAGAGCGGCTGAATCAGAGGGGCTGACACAGAGGGGCTGAAACAGAGGGGCTGAAACAGAAGGCGAAAAACAGAGGGGCTGAAACAGAGGGGCTGAATCAGAGGGGCTGAAACAGAGGGGCTGAATCAGAGGGGCTGAAACAGAGGGGCTGAATCAGAGGGGCTGAAACAGAGAGCGAGAAACAGAGGGCCTGAAACAGAGGGCGAGAAACAGAGGGGCTGAAACAGAGGTGCTGGAACAGAGGCGGAGAAACAGAGGGGCTGAAACAGAGGTGCTGAAACGTGGTGCTGAAACAGAGGGCGAGAAACAGAGGGGCTGAAACAGAGGGCGAGAAACAGAGGGGCTGAAACAGAGTGGCGGGAAACAGAGTGGTTGAATCAGTAGGGGCTGAAATAGAGGGGCTGAATCAGAGGGGCTGAAACAGAGGGTGAGAAACAGAGGGGCTGACACAGAGGGGCTGAAACAGAGGGGCTGAAACAGAAGGCGAGAAACAGAGGGGCTGAATCAGAGGGGCTGAATCAGAGCGGCTGAATCAGAGGGGCTGAAATAGAGGGGCTGAATCAGAGGGGCTGAAACAGAGGGCGAGACACAGAGGGGCTGAAACAGAGGTCGAGAATCAGAGGGGCTGAAACAGAGGGCGAGAAACAGAGGGGCTGAAACAGAGGGGCTGAATCAGACGGGCTGAAACAGAGAGCCTGAAACAGAGGGCAAGAAACAGAGGGGCTGAAACAGAGGGGCTGAAACAGAGGGGCTGAAACAGAGGGCGAGAAACAGAGGGTGAGAAATAGAGGGCGAGAAACAGAGGGGCTGAAACAGAGGGGCTGAAACAGAGGGGCTGAATCAGAGGGGCAGAAACAGAGGGGCTGAATCAGAGGGGCTGAATCAGAGCGGCTGAATCAGAGGGGCTGACACAGAGGGGCTGAAACAGAGGGGCTGAAACAGAAGGCGAAAAACAGAGGGGCTGAAACAGAGGGGCTGAATCAGAGGGGCTGAAACAGAGGGGCTGAATCAGAGGGGCTGAAACAGAGGGGCTGAATCAGAGGGGCTGAAACAGAGAGCGAGAAACAGAGGGCCTGAAACAGAGGGCGAGAAACAGAGGGGCTGAAACAGAGGGGCTGAATCAGAGGGGCTGAAACAGAGGGGCTGAATCAGAGGGGCTGAAACAGAGGGGCTGAATCAGAGGGGCTGAAACAGAGAGCGAGAAACAGAGGGCCTGAAACAGAGGGCGAGAAACAGAGGGGCTGAAACAGAGGGCGAGAAACAGAGGGGCTGAAACAGAGGGACTGAAACAGAGGGCTGAAACAGAGGGCGAGAAACAGAGGGGCTGAAACAGAGGGCGAGAAACAGAGGGGCTGAATCAGAGGGGCTGAAACAGAGAGTGAGAAACAGAGGGGCTGAAACAGAGGGCGAGAAACAGAGAGGCTGAAACAGACGGGCTGAAACAGAGGGGCTGAAACAGAGGGCGAGAAACAGAGGGGCTGAAACAGATGGCGAGAAACAGAGGGGCTGAAACAGAGGGGCTGAAACAGAGGGGCTGAAACAGAAGGGCTGAATCAGAGGTGCTGGAACAGGGGCGGAGAAACAGAGGGGCTGGAACAGAGGGGCTGAATCAGCGTGGCTGAAACAGTGGACGAGAAACAGAGGGGCTGAAACAGAGGGCGAGAAACAGAGGCGCTGAAACAGAGGGGCTGAAACAGAGGGGCTGAAACAGTGGGGCTGAAACAGAGGGCGAGAAACAGAGGGGCTGAAACAGAGGGCGAGAAACAGAGGGGCTGAAACAGAGTGGCAGAAACAGAGTGGTTGAATCAGTAGGGGCTGAATTAGAGGGGCTGAATCAGAGGGGGTGAAACAGAGGGTGAGAAACAGAGGGGCTGAATCAGAGGGGCTGAATCAGAGCGGCTGAATCAGAGGGGCTGAAACAGAGGGGCTGAATCAAGGGGCTGAAACAGAGGGCGAGACACAGAGGGGTTGAAACAGAGGGCGAGAAACAGAGGGGCTGAATCAGAGGGGCTGAATCAGAGCGGCTGAATCAGAGGGGCTGAAACAGAGGGGCTGAATCAAGGGGCTGAAACAGAGGGCGAGACACAGAGGGGTTGAAACATAGGGCGAGAATCAGAGGGGCTGAAACAGAGGGCGAGAAACAGAGGGGCTGAAATAGAGGGGCTGAACCAGACGGGCTGAAACAGAGAGCCTGAAACAGAGGGCAAGAAACAGAGGGGCTGAAACAGAGGGGCTGAAACAGAGGGGCTGAAACAGAGGGCGAGAAACAGAGATTGAGAAATACAGGGCGAGAAACAGAGGGGCTGAAACAGAGGGGGTGAAACAGAGTGGCTGAAACAGAGGGACTGAATCAGAGGGGCAGAAACACAGGGGCTGAATCAGAGGGGCTGAAACAGAGGGCGAGAAACAGAGGGCCTGAAACAGAGGGCGAGAAACAGAGGGGCTGAAACAGAGGGCGAGAAACAGAGTGGCTGAAACAGAGGGTCTGAAACAGAGGGGCTGAAACAGAGGGCGAGAAACAGAGGGGCTGAAACAGAGGGCGAGAAACAGAGGGGCTGAATCAGAGGGGCTGAAACAGAGGGTGAGAAACAGAGGGGCTGAAACAGAGGGCGAGAAACAGAGTGGCTGAAACAGACGGTCTGAAACAGAGGGGCTGAAACAGAGGGCGAGAAACAGAGGGGCTGAAACAGAGGGCGAGAAACAGAGGGGCTGAAACAGACGGCGAGAAACAGAGGGGCTGAAACAGAGGGGCTGAAACAGAGGGGCTAAAACAGAGTGGCTGAAACAGAGGGGCTGTAAAAGAGGGGCTGGAACAGAGGGGGAGAAACAGAGGGGCTGAAACAGAGGGGCTGAATCAGCCGGGCTGAAACAGAGGGTGAGAAACAGAGGGGCTGAAACAGAGGGGCTGAAACAGAGGGCGATAAACAGAGGGGCTGAATCAGAGGGGCTGAATCAGAGGGGCTGAATCAGAGGGGCTGAAGCAGAGGGGCTGAATCAGAGGGGATGAAACAGAGGGCGAGAAACAGAGGGGCAGAAACAGAGGGCGAGAAACAGAGGGGCTGGAACAGAGGGGCTGAAACAGAGGGGCTGAATCAGAGGGGCTGAAACAGAGGGCGAGACACAGAGGGGCTGAAACAGAGGGCGAGAATCAGAGGGGCTGAAACAGAGGGCGAGAAACAGAGGGGCTGAAACAGAGGGGCTCAAACAGACGGGCTGAAACAGAGAGCCTGAAACAGAGGGCAAGAAACAGAGGGGCTGAAACAGAGGGGCTGAAACAGAGGGGCTGAAACAGAGGGCGAGAAACAGAGTGTGAGAAATAGAGGGCGAGAAACAGAGGGGCTGAAACAGAGGGGCTGAAACAGAGTGGCTGAAACAGAGGGTCTGAATCAGAGGGGCAGAAACAGAGGGGATGAATCAGAGGGGCTGAAACAGAGGGCGAGAAACAGAGGGCCTGAAACAGAGGGCGAGAAACAGAGGGGCTGAAACAGAGTGCGAGAAACAGAGTGGCTGAAACAGAGGGTCTGAAACAGAGGGGCTGAAACAGAGGGCGAGAAACAGAGGGGCTGAAACAGAGGGCGAGAAACAGAGGGGCTGAATCAGAGGGGCTGAAACAGAGGGTGAGAAACAGAGGGGCTGAAACAGAGGGCGAGAAACAGAGTGGCTGAAACAGACGGTCTGAAACAGAGGGGCTGAAACAGAGGGCGAGAAACAGAGGGCCTGAAACAGAGGGCGAGAAACAGAGGGGCTGAAACAGACGGCGAGAAACAGAGGGGCTGAAACAGAGGGGCTGAAACAGAGGGGCTGAAATAGAGGGGCAGAAACAGACGGGCTGAAACAGAGAGCCTGAAACAGAGGGCAAGAAACAGAGGGGCTGAAACAGAGGGGCTGAAACAGAGGGGCTGAAACAGAGGGCGAGAAACAGAGTGTGAGAAATAGAGGGCGAGAAACAGAGGGGCTGAAACAGAGGGGCTGAAACAGAGTGGCTGAAACAGAGGGTCTGAATCAGAGGGGCAGAAACAGAGGGGATGAATCAGAGGGGCTGAAACAGAGGGCGAGAAACAGAGGGCCTGAAACAGAGGGCGAGAAACAGAGGGGCTGAAACAGAGTGCGAGAAACAGAGTGGCTGAAACAGAGGGTCTGAAACAGAGGGGCTGAAACAGAGGGCGAGAAACAGAGGGGCTGAAACAGAGGGCGAGAAACAGAGGGGCTGAATCAGAGGGGCTGAAACAGAGGGTGAGAAACAGAGGGGCTGAAACAGAGGGCGAGAAACAGAGTGGCTGAAACAGACGGTCTGAAACAGAGGGGCTGAAACAGAGGGCGAGAAACAGAGGGCCTGAAACAGAGGGCGAGAAACAGAGGGGCTGAAACAGACGGCGAGAAACAGAGGGGCTGAAACAGAGGGGCTGAAACAGAGGGGCTGAAATAGAGGGGCAGAAACAGACGGGCTGAAACAGAGAGCCTGAAACAGAGGGCAAGAAACAGAGGGGCTGAAACAGAGGGGCTGAAACAGAGGGGCTGAAACAGAGGGCGAGAAACAGAGATTGAGAAATAGAGGGCGAGAAACAGAGGGGCTGAAACAGAGGGGCTGAAACAGAGTGGCTGAAACAGAGGGGCTGAATCAGAGGGGCAGAAACACAGGGGCTGAATCAGAGGGGCTGAAACAGAGGGCGAGAAACAGAGGGCCTGAAACAGAGGGCGAGAAACAGAGGGGCTGAAACAGAGGGCGAGAAACAGAGTGGCTGAAACAGAGGGTCTGAAACAGAGGGGCTGAAACAGAGGGCGAGAAACAGAGGGGCTGAAACAGAGGGCGAGAAACAGAGTGGCTGAAACAGACGGTCTGAAACAGAGGGGCTGAAACAGAGGGCGAGAAACAGAGGGCCTGAAACAGAGGGGCTGAATCAGATGGGCTGAAACAGAGGGTGAGAAACAGAGGGGCTGAAACAGAGGGGCTGAAACAGAGGGCGATAAACAGAGGGGCTGAATCAGAGGGGCTGAATCAGAGGGGCTGAATCAGAGGGGCTGAAGCAGAGGGGCTGAATCAGAGGGGATGAAACAGAGGGCGAGAAACAGAGGGGCAGAAACAGAGGGCGAGAAACAGAGGGGCTGGAACAGAGGGGCTGAAACAGAGGGGCTGAATCAGAGGGGCTGAAACAGAGGGCGAGACACAGAGGGGCTGAAACAGAGGGCGAGAATCAGAGGGGCTGAAACAGAGGGCGAGAAACAGAGGGGCTGAAACAGAGGGGCTCAAACAGACGGGCTGAAACAGAGAGCCTGAAACAGAGGGCAAGAAACAGAGGGGCTGAAACAGAGGGGCTGAAACAGAGTGGCTGAAACAGAGGGTCTGAATCAGAGGGGCAGAAACAGAGGGGATGAATCAGAGGGGCTGAAACAGTGGGCGAGAAACAGAGGGCCTGAAACAGAGGGCGAGAAACAGAGGGGCTGAAACAGAGTGCGAGAAACAGAGTGGCTGAAACAGAGGGTCTGAAACAGAGGGGCTGAAACAGAGGGCGAGAAACAGAGGGGCTGAAACAGAGGGCGAGAAACAGAGGGGCTGAATCAGAGGGGCTGAAACAGAGGGTGAGAAACAGAGGGGCTGAAACAGAGGGCGAGAAACAGAGTGGCTGAAACAGACGGTCTGAAACAGAGGGGCTGAAACAGAGGGCGAGAAACAGAGGGCCTGAAACAGAGGGCGAGAAACAGAGGGGCTGAAACAGACGGCGAGAAACAGAGGGGCTGAAACAGAGGGGCTGAAACAGAGGGGCTAAAACAGAGTGGCTGAAACAGAGGGGCTGTAAAAGAGGGGCTGGAACAGAGGGGGAGAAACAGAGGGGCTGAAACAGCGGGGCTGAATCAGAGGGGCTGAAACAGAGGGCGAGAAACAGAGGGGCTGAAACAGAGGGCGAGAAACAGAGGCGCTGAAACAGAGGGGCTGAAACAGAGGGGCTGAAACAGTGGGGCTGAAACAGAGGGCGAGAAACAGAGGGGCTGAAACAGAGGGTCTGAAACAGAGGGCGAGAAACAGAGGGGCGGGAAACAGAGGGGCTGAATCAGAGGGGCTGAATCAGAGGGGCTGAATCAGATGGGCTGAAACAGAGGGTGAGAAACAGAGGGGCTGAAACAGAGGGGCTGAAACAGAGGGCGAGAAACAGAGGGGCTGAATCAGAGGGGCTGAATCAGAGGGGCTGAATCAGAGGGGCTGAAGCAGAGGGGCTGAATCAGAGGGGATGAAACAGAGGGCGAGAAACAGAGGGGCAGAAACAGAGGGCGAGAAACAGAGGGGCTGGAACAGAGGGGCTGAAACAGAGGGGCTGAATCAGAGGGGCTGATTCAGAGGGGCTGAAACAGAGGGGCTGAATCAGCGGGGCTGAAACAGAGGGCGAGAAACAGCGGGGCTGAAACAGAGGGCGAGAAACAGAGGGGCTGAAACAGAGTGGCGGGAAACAGAGTGGTTGAATCAGTAGGGGCTGAATTAGAGGGGCTGAATCAGAGGGGCTGAATCAGCGGGGCTGAAACAGAGGGCGAGAAACAGAGGGGCTGAAACAGACGGCGAGAAACAGAGGGGCTGAAACAGAGGGGCTGAAACAGAGGGGCTGAAATAGAGGGGCAGAAACAGACGGGCTGAAACAGAGAGCCTGAAACAGAGGGCAAGAAACAGAGGGGCTGAAACAGAGGGGCTGAAACAGAGGGGCTGAAACAGAGGGCGAGAAACAGAGATTGAGAAATAGAGGGCGAGAAACAGAGGGGCTGAAACAGAGGGGCTGAAACAGAGTGGCTGAAACAGAGGGGCTGAATCAGAGGGGCAGAAACACAGGGGCTGAATCAGAGGGGCTGAAACAGAGGGCGAGAAACAGAGGGCCTGAAACAGAGGGCGAGAAACAGAGGGGCTGAAACAGAGGGCGAGAAACAGAGTGGCTGAAACAGAGGGTCTGAAACAGAGGGGCTGAAACAGAGGGCGAGAAACAGAGGGGCTGAAACAGAGGGCGAGAAACAGAGTGGCTGAAACAGACGGTCTGAAACAGAGGGGCTGAAACAGAGGGCGAGAAACAGAGGGCCTGAAACAGAGGGGCTGAATCAGATGGGCTGAAACAGAGGGTGAGAAACAGAGGGGCTGAAACAGAGGGGCTGAAACAGAGGGCGATAAACAGAGGGGCTGAATCAGAGGGGCTGAATCAGAGGGGCTGAATCAGAGGGGCTGAAGCAGAGGGGCTGAATCAGAGGGGATGAAACAGAGGGCGAGAAACAGAGGGGCAGAAACAGAGGGCGAGAAACAGAGGGGCTGGAACAGAGGGGCTGAAACAGAGGGGCTGAATCAGAGGGGCTGAAACAGAGGGCGAGACACAGAGGGGCTGAAACAGAGGGCGAGAATCAGAGGGGCTGAAACAGAGGGCGAGAAACAGAGGGGCTGAAACAGAGGGGCTCAAACAGACGGGCTGAAACAGAGAGCCTGAAACAGAGGGCAAGAAACAGAGGGGCTGAAACAGAGGGGCTGAAACAGAGGGGCTGAAACAGAGGGCGAGAAACAGAGTGTGAGAAATAGAGGGCGAGAAACAGAGCGGCTGAAACAGAGGGGCTGAAACAGAGTGGCTGAAACAGAGGGTCTGAATCAGAGGGGCAGAAACAGAGGGGATGAATCAGAGGGGCTGAAACAGTGGGCGAGAAACAGAGGGCCTGAAACAGAGGGCGAGAAACAGAGGGGCTGAAACAGAGTGCGAGAAACAGAGTGGCTGAAACAGAGGGTCTGAAACAGAGGGGCTGAAACAGAGGGCGAGAAACAGAGGGGCTGAAACAGAGGGCGAGAAACAGAGGGGCTGAATCAGAGGGGCTGAAACAGAGGGTGAGAAACAGAGGGGCTGAAACAGAGGGCGAGAAACAGAGTGGCTGAAACAGACGGTCTGAAACAGAGGGGCTGAAACAGAGGGCGAGAAACAGAGGGCCTGAAACAGAGGGCGAGAAACAGAGGGGCTGAAACAGACGGCGAGAAACAGAGGGGCTGAAACAGAGGGGCTGAAACAGAGGGGCTAAAACAGAGTGGCTGAAACAGAGGGGCTGTAAAAGAGGGGCTGGAACAGAGGGGGAGAAACAGAGGGGCTGAAACAGCGGGGCTGAATCAGAGGGGCTGAAACAGAGGGCGAGAAACAGAGGGGCTGAAACAGAGGGCGAGAAACAGAGGCGCTGAAACAGAGGGGCTGAAACAGAGGGGCTGAAACAGTGGGGCTGAAACAGAGGGCGAGAAACAGAGGGGCTGAAACAGAGGGTCTGAAACAGAGGGCGAGAAACAGAGGGGCGGGAAACAGAGGGGCTGAATCAGAGGGGCTGAATCAGAGGGGCTGAATCAGATGGGCTGAAACAGAGGGTGAGAAACAGAGGGGCTGAAACAGAGGGGCTGAAACAGAGGGCGAGAAACAGAGGGGCTGAATCAGAGGGGCTGAATCAGAGGGGCTGAATCAGAGGGGCTGAAGCAGAGGGGCTGAATCAGAGGGGATGAAACAGAGGGCGAGAAACAGAGGGGCAGAAACAGAGGGCGAGAAACAGAGGGGCTGGAACAGAGGGGCTGAAACAGAGGGGCTGAATCAGAGGGGCTGATTCAGAGGGGCTGAAACAGAGGGGCTGAATCAGCGGGGCTGAAACAGAGGGCGAGAAACAGCGGGGCTGAAACAGAGGGCGAGAAACAGAGGGGCTGAAACAGAGTGGCGGGAAACAGAGTGGTTGAATCAGTAGGGGCTGAATTAGAGGGGCTGAATCAGAGGGGCTGAAACAGAGGGTGAGAAACAGAGGGGCTGACACAGAGGGGCTGAAACAGAGGGGCTGAAACAGAAGGCGAGAGACAGAGGGGCTGAATCAGAGGGGCTGAATCAGAGCGGCTGAATCAGAGGGGCTGAAACAGAGGGGCTGAATCAGAGGGGCTGAAACAGAGGGCGAGACACAGAGGGGCTGAAACAGAGGGCGAGAATCAGAGGGGCTGAAACAGAGGGCGAGAAACAGAGGGGCTGAAATAGAGGGGCAGAAACAGACGGGCTGAAACAGAGAGCCTGAAACAGAGGGCAAGAAACAGAGGGGCTGAAACAGAGGGGCTGAAACAGAGGGGCTGAAACAGAGGGCGAGAAACAGAGATTGAGAAATAGAGGGCGAGAAACAGAGGGGCTGAAACAGAGGGGCTGAAACAGAGTGGCTGAAACAGAGGGGCTGAATCAGAGGGGCAGAAACACAGGGGCTGAATCAGAGGGGCTGAAACAGAGGGCGAGAAACAGAGGGCCTGAAACAGAGGGCGAGAAACAGAGGGGCTGAAACAGAGGGCGAGAAACAGAGTGGCTGAAACAGAGGGTCTGAAACAGAGGGGCTGAAACAGAGGGCGAGAAACAGAGGGGCTGAAACAGAGGGCGAGAAACAGAGTGGCTGAAACAGACGGTCTGAAACAGAGGGGCTGAAACAGAGGGCGAGAAACAGAGGGCCTGAAACAGAGGGGCTGAATCAGATGGGCTGAAACAGAGGGTGAGAAACAGAGGGGCTGAAACAGAGGGGCTGAAACAGAGGGCGATAAACAGAGGGGCTGAATCAGAGGGGCTGAATCAGAGGGGCTGAATCAGAGGGGCTGAAGCAGAGGGGCTGAATCAGAGGGGATGAAACAGAGGGCGAGAAACAGAGGGGCAGAAACAGAGGGCGAGAAACAGAGGGGCTGGAACAGAGGGGCTGAAACAGAGGGGCTGAATCAGAGGGGCTGATTCAGAGGGGCTGAAACAGAGGGGCTGAATCAGCGGGGCTGAAACAGAGGGCGAGAAACAGCGGGGCTGAAACAGAGGGCGAGAAACAGAGGGGCAGAAACTGAGGGCGAGAAACAGAGGGGCTGAAACAGAGGGGCTGAAACAGAGGGCGAGAAACAGAGTGGGTGAAAAAGAGGGCGAGAAACAGAGGGGCTGAAACAGAGGGCGAGAAACAGAGGGGCTGAAACAGAGGAGCTGAAACAGAGGGTCTGAAACAGAGGGTCTGAAACACAGGGCGAGAAACAGAGGGGCTGAATCAGAGGGGCTGAATCAGAGGGGCTGAAACAGAGGGGCTGAAACAGAGGGCGAGAAACAAAGGGGCTGAAACAGCGGGCGAGAAACAGAGGGGCTGAAACAGAGGGGCTGAAACAGAGGGGCTGAAACAGAGGGCGAGAAACAGAGGGGCTGAATCAGAGGGGCTGAATCAGAGGGGCTGAAACAGTGGGGCTGAAACAGAGGGCGAGAAACAAAGGGGCTGAAACAGCGGGCGAGAAACAGAGGGCGAGAAACAGAGGGGCTGAAACAGAGGGCGAGAAACAGAGGGGCTGAAATAGAGGGCGAGAAACAGAGGGGCTGAAACAGAGGGGCTGAAACAGAGGGGCTGAATCAGAGGGGCAGAAACAGAGGGGCTGAATCAGAGGGGCTGAAACAGAGGGCGAGAAACAGAGGGCCTGAAACAGAGGGCGAGAAACAGAGGGGCTGAAACAGAGGGCGAGAAACAGAGGGGCTGAAACAGAGGGTCTGAAACAGAGGGGCTGAAACAGAGGGCGAGAAACACAGGGGCTGAAACAGAGGGCGAGAAACAGAGGGGCTGAATCAGAGGGGCTGAAACAGAGGGTGAGAAACAGAGTGGCTGAAACAGAGGTCGAGAAACAGAGTGGCTGAAACAGACGGTCTGAAACAGAGGGGCTGAAACAGAGGGCGAGAAACAGAGGGCCTGAAACAGAGGGCGAGAAACAGAGGGGTTGAAACAGAGGGCGAGAAACAGAGGGGCTGAAACAGAGGGGCTGAAACAGAGGGGCTAAAACAGAGTGGCTGAAACAGAGGGGCTGTAAAAGAGGAGCTGGAACAGAGGGGGAGAAACAGAGGGGCTGAAACAGCGGGGCTGAATCAGAGGGGCTGAAACAGAGGACGAGAAACAGAGGGGCTGAAACAGAGGGCGAGAAACAGAGGCGCTGAAACAGAGGGGCTGAAACAGAGGGGCTGAAAGAGTGGGGCTGAAACAGAGGGCGAGAAACAGAGGGGCTGAAACAGAGGGCGAGAAACAGAGGGGCTGAATCAGAGGGGCTGAAACAGAGGGTGAGAAACAGAGTGGCTGAAACAGAGGTCAAGAAACAGAGTGGCTGAAACAGACGGTCTGAAACAGAGGGGCTGAAACAGAGGGCGAGAAACAGAGGGCCTGAAACAGAGGGCGAGAAACAGAGGGGTTGAAACAGAGGGCGAGAAACAGAGGGGCTGAAACAGAGGGGCTGAAACAGAGGGGCTAAAACAGAGTGGCTGAAACAGAGGGGCTGTAAAAGAGGGGCTGGAACAGAGGGGGAGAAACAGAGGGGCTGAAACAGCGGGGCTGAATCAGAGGGGCTGAAACAGAGGACGAGAAACAGAGGGGCTGAAACAGAGGGCGAGAAACAGAGGCGCTGAAACAGAGGGGCTGAACCAGAGGGGCTGAAAGAGTGGGGCTGAAACAGAGGGCGAGAAACAGAGGGGCTGAAACAGAGGGCGAGAAACAGAGGGGCTGAAACAGAGGGGCGGGAAACAGAGGGGCTGTATCAGAGGGGCTGAATCAGAGGGGCTGAATCAGATGGGCTGAAACAGAGGGTGAGAAACAGAGGGGCTGAAACAGAGGGGCTGAAACAGAGGGGCTGAAACAGAGGGGCTGAAGCAGAGGCGCTGAATCAGAGGGGCTGAAACAGAGGGGCTGGAACAGAGGGGGAGAAACAGAGGGGCTGAAACAGAGGGGCTGAATCAGAGGGGCTGAAACAGGGGGCGAGAAACAGAGGCGCTGAAACAGAGGTGCTGAAACAGAGGGGCTGAAACAGAGGGCGAGAAACAGAGGGGCAGAATCAGAGGGGCTGAATCAGAGGGGCTGAATCAGAGGGGCTGAAGCAGAGGGGCTGAATCAGAGGGGATGAAACAGAGGGCGAGAAACAGAGCGGCAGAAACAGAGGGCGAGAAACAGAGGGGCTGGAACAGAGGGGCTGAAACAGAGGGGCTGAATCAGAGGGGCTGATTCAGAGGGGCTGAAACAGAGGGGCTGAATCAGCGGGGCTGAAACAGAGGGCGAGAAACAGCGGGGCTGAAACAGAGGGCGAGAAACAGAGGGGCAGAAACTGAGGGCGAGAAACAGAGTGGGTGAAAAAGAGGGCGAGAAACAGAGGGGCTGAAACAGAGGGCGAGAAACAGAGGGGCTGAAACAGAGGAGCTAAAACAGAGGGTCTGAAACAGAGGGTCTGAAACACAGGGCGAGAAACAGAGGGGCTGAATCAGAGGGGCTGAATCAGAGGGGCTGAAACAGAGGGGCTGAAACAGAGGGCGAGAAACAAAGGGGCTGAAACAGCGGGCGAGAAACAGAGGGGCTGAAACAGAGGGGCTGAAACAGAGGGGCTGAAACATAGGGCGAGAAACAGAGGGGCTGAATCAGAGGGGCTGAATCAGAGGGGCTGAAACAGTGGGGCTGAAACAGAGGGCGAGAAACAAAGGGGCTGAAACAGCGGGCGAGAAACAGAGGGCGAGAAACAGAGGGGCTGAAACAGAGGGCGAGAAACAGACGGTGAGAAATAGAGAGCGAGAAACAGAGGGGCTGAAACAGAGGGGCTGAAACAGAGGGGCTGAATCAGAGGGGCAGAAACAGAGGGGCTGAATCAGAGGGGCTGAAACAGAGGGGGAGAAACAGAGGGCCTGAAACAGAGGGCGAGAAACAGAGGGGCTGAAACAGAAGGCGAGAAACAGAGGGGCTGAAACAGAGGGTCTGAAACAGAGGGGCTGAAACAGAGGGTGAGAAACAGAGGGGCTGAAACAGAGGGTCTGAAACAGAGGGGCTGAAACAGAGGGCGAGAAACAGAGGGGCAGAATCAGAGGGGCTGAATCAGAGGGGCTGAATCAGAGGGGCTGAAGCAGAGGGGCTGAATCAGAGGGGATGAAACAGAGGGCGAGAAACAGAGGGGCAGAAACAGAGGGCGAGAAACAGAGGGGCTGGAACAGAGGGGCTGAAACAGAGGGGCTGAATCAGAGGGGCTGATTCAGAGGGGCTGAAACAGAGGGGCTGAATCAGCGGGGCTGAAACAGAGGGCGAGAAACAGCGGGGCTGAAACAGAGGGCGAGAAACAGAGGGGCAGAAACTGAGGGCGAGAAACAGAGGGGCTGAAACAGAGGGGCTGAAACAGAGGGCGAGAAACAGAGTGGGTGAAAAAGAGGGCGAGAAACAGAGGGGCTGAATGAGAGGGCGAGAAACAGAGGGGCTGAAACAGAGGAGCTAAAACAGAGGGTCTGAAACAGAGGGTCTGAAACACAGGGCGAGAAACAGAGGGGCTGAATCAGAGGGGCTGAATCAGAGGGGCTGAAACAGAGGGGCTGAAACAGAGGGCGAGAAACAAAGGGGCTGAAACAGCGGGCGAGAAACAGAGGGGCTGAAACAGAGGGGCTGAAACAGAGGGGCTGAAACAGAGGGCGAGAAACAGAGGGGCTGAATCAGAGGGGCTGAATCAGAGGGGCTGAAACAGTGGGGCTGAAACAGAGGGCGAGAAACAAAGGGGCTGAAACAGAAGGCGAGAAACAGAGGGAGAGAAACAGAGGGGCTGAAACAGAGGGCGAGAAACAGACGGTGAGAAATAGAGGGCGAGAAACAGAGGGGTTGAAACAGAGGGGCTGAAACAGAGGGGCTGAATCAGAGGGGCAGAAACAGAGGGGCTGAATCAGAGGGGCTGAAACAGAGGGCGAGAAACAGAGGGCCTGAAACAGAGGGCGAGAAACAGAGGGGCTGAAACAGAGGGCGAGAAACAGAGGGGCTGAAACAGAGGGGCTGAAACAGAGGGGCTGAAACAGAGGGCGAGAAACAGAGGGGCTGAAACAGAGGGGGAGAAACAGAGGGGCTGAATCAGAGGGGCTGAAACAGAGGGTGAGAAACAGAGTGGCTGAAACAGTGGTCGAGAAACAGAGTTGCTGAAACAGACGGTCTAAAACAGAGGGGCTGAAACAGAGGGCGAGAAACAGAGGGCCTGAAACAGAGGGCGAGAAACAGAGGGGCTGAAACAGAGGGCGAGAAACAGAGGGGCTGAAACAGAGTGGCTGAAACAGAGGGGCTAAAACAGAGTGGCTGAAACAGAGGGGCTGTAAAAGAGGGGCTGGAACAGAGGGGGAGAAACAGAGGGGCTGAAACAGCGGGGCTGAATCAGAGGGGCTGAAACAGAGGACGAGAAACAGAGGGGCTGAAACAGAGGGCGAGAAACAGAGGCGCTGAAACAGAGGGGCTGAAACAGAGGGGCTGAAAGAGTGGGGCTGAAACAGAGGGCGAGAAACAGAGGGGCTGAAACAGAGGGCGAGAAACAGAGGGGCTGAAACAGAGGGGCGGGAAACAGAGGGGCTGAATCAGAGGGGCTGAATCAGAGGGGCTGAATCAGATGGGCTGAAACAGAGGGTGAGAAACAGAGGGGCTGAAACAGAGGGGCTGAAGCAGAGGGGCTGAATCAGAGGGGCTGAAACAGAGGGGCTGGAACAGAGGGGGAGAAACAGAGGGGCTGAAACAGAGGGGCTGAATCAGAGGGGCTGAAACAGAGAGCGAGAAACAGAGGCGCTGAAACAGAGGTGCTGAAACAGAGGGGCTGAAACAGAGGGGCTGAAACAGAGGGCGAGAAACAGAGGGGCTGAAACAGAGGGCGAGAAACAGAGGGGCTGAATCAGAGGGGCTGAATCAGAGGGGCTGAATCAGAGGGGCTGAAACAGAGGGTGAGAAACAGAGGGGCTGAAACAGAGGGGCTGAAACAGAGGGGCTGAAACAGAGGGTGAGAAACAGAGGGGCTGAATCAGAGGGGCTGAATCAGAGGGGCTGAATCAGAGGGGCTGGAACAGAGGGGCTGAATCAGAGGGGCTGAAACCGTGGGCGAGAAACAGAGGGGCTGAAACAGAGGGCGAGAATCAGAGGGCTGAAACAGAGGGCGAGAAACAGAGGGGCTGAAAGAGAGGGGCTGAAACAGAGGGGCTGAAACAGAGGGGCTGAATCAGAGGGACTGATTCAGAGGGGCTGAAACAGAGGGGCTGAATCAGCGGGGCTGAAACAGAGGGCGAGAAACAGCGGGGCTGAAACAGAGGGCGAGAAACAGAGGGGCAGAAACAGAGGGCGAGAAACAGAGGGGCTGAAACAGAGGGGCTGAAACAGAGGGCGAGAAACAGAGGGGCTGAATCAGAGGGGCTGAAACAGAGGGTGAGAAACAGAGGGGCTGAAACAGAGGGTGAGAAACAGAGTGGCTGAAACAGAGGGGCTGAAACAGAGGGGCTGAAACAGAGGGCGAGAAACAGAGTGGCTGAAACAGAGGGCGAGAAACAGAGGGGCTGAAACAGAGGTGCTGAAACAGAGGGGCTGAAACAGAGTGGCTGAAACAGAGGGGCTGAAACAGAGGTGCTGGAACAGAGGCGGAGAAACAGAGGGGCTGGAACAGAGGGGCTGAATCAGCGGGGCTGAAACAGTGGGCGAGAAACAGAGGGGCTGAAACAGAGGGCGAGAAACAGAGGCGCTGAAACAGAGGGGCTGAAACAGAGGGGCTGAAACAGTGGGGCTGAAACAGAGGGCGAGAAACAGAGGGGCTGAAACAGAGGGCGAGAAACAGAGGGGCTGAAACAGAGTGGCGGGAAACAGAGTGGTTGAATCAGTAGGGGCTGAATTAGAGGGGCTGAATCAGAGGGGCTGAAACAGAGGGTGAGAAACAGAGCGGCTGACACAGAGGGGCTGAAACAGAGGGGCTGAAACAGAAGGCGAGAAACAGAGGGGCTGAATCAGAGGGGCTGAATCAGAGCGGCTGAATCAGAGGGGCTGAAACAGAGGGGCTGAATCAGAGGGGCTGAAACAGAGGGCGAGACACAGAGGGGCTGAAACAGAGGGCGAGAATCAGAGGGGCTGAAACAGAGGGCGAGAAACAGAGGGGCTGAAACAGAGGGGCTGAAACAGACGGGCCGAAAAAGAGAGCCTGAAACAGAGGGCAAGAAACAGAGGGGCTGAAACAGAGGGGCTGAAACAGAGGGGCTGAAACAGAGGGCGAGAAACAGAGGGTGAGAAATAGAGGGCGAGAAACAGAGGGGCTGAAACAGAGGGGCTGAAACACAGTGGCTGAAACAGAGGGACTGAATCAGAGGGGCAGAAACAGAGGGGGTGAATCAGATGGGCTGAAACAGAGGGCGAGAAACAGAGGGCCTGAAACAGAGGGCGAGAAACAGAGGGGCTGAAACAGAGGGCGAGAAACAGAGTGGCTGAAACAGAGGGTCTGAAACAGAGGGGCTGAAACAGAGGGCGAGAAACAGAGGGGCTGAAACAGAGGGCGAGAAACAGAGGGGCTGAATCAGAGGGGCTGAAACAGAGGGTGAGAAACAGAGGGGCTGAAACAGAGGGCGAGAAACAGAGTGGCTGAAACAGACGGTCTGAAACAGAGGGGCTGAAACAGAGGGCGAGAAACAGAGGGCCTGAAACAGAGGGCGAGAATCAGAGGGGCTGAAACAGAGGGCGAGAAACAGAGGGGCTGAAACAGAGGGGCTGAAACAGAGGGGCTAAAACAGAGTGGCTGAAACAGAGGGGCTGTAAAAGAGGGGCTGGAACAGAGGGGGAGAAACAGAGGGTCTGAAACAGCGGGGCTGAATCAGAGGGGCTGAAACAGAGGGCGAGAAACAGAGGGGCTGAAACAGAGGGCGAGAAACAGAGGCGCTGAAACAGAGGGGCTGAAACAGAGGGGCTGAAACAGTGGGGCTGAAACAGAGGGCGAGACACAGAGGGGCTGAAACAGAGGGTCTGAAACAGAGGGCGAGAAACAGAGGGGCGGGAAACAGAGGGGCTGAATCAGAGGGGCTGAATCAGAGGGGCTGAATCAGATGGGCTGAAACAGAGGGTGAGAAACAGAGGGGCTGAAACAGAGGGGCTGAAACAGAGGGGCTGAAACAGAGGGTGAGAAACAGAGGGGCTGAATCAGAGGGGCTGAATCAGAGGGGCTGAATCAGAGGGGCTGAAGCAGAGGGGCTGAATCAGAGGGGATGAAACAGAGGGCGAGAAACAGAGGGGCAGAAACAGAGGGCGAGAAACAGAGGGGCTGAAACAGAGGGGCTGAAACAGAGGGGCTGAATCAGAGGGGCTGATTCAGAGGGGCTGAAACAGAGGGGCTGAATCAGCGGGGCTGAAACAGAGGGCGAGAAACAGCGGGGCTGAAACAGAGGGCGAGAAACAGAGGGGCAGAAACTGAGGGCGAGAAACAGAGGGGCTGAAACAGAGGGGCTGAAACAGAGGGCGAGAAACAGAGGGGCTGAAACAGAGGAGCTGAAACAGAGGGTCTGAAACAGAGGGTCTGAAACACAGGGCGAGAAAGAGAGGGGCTGAATCAGAGGGGCTGAATCAGAGGGGCTGAAACAGAGGGGCTGAAACAGAGGGCGAGAAACAAAGGGGCTGAAACAGCGGGCGAGAAACAGAGGGGCTGAAACAGAGGTGCTGAAACAGAGGGGCTGAAACAGAGGGCGAGAAACAGAGGGGCTGAATCAGAGGGGCTGAATCAGAGGGGCTGAAACAGTGGGGCTGAAACAGAGGGCGAGAAACAAAGGGGTTGAAACAGCGGGCGCGAAACAGAGGGCGAGAAACAGAGGGGCTGAAACAGAGGGCGAGAAACAGACGGTGAGAAATAGAGGGCGAGTAACAGAGGGGCTGAAACAGAGGGGCTGAAACAGAGGGGCTGAATCAGAGGGGCATAAACAGAGGGGCTGAATCAGAGGGGCTGAAACAGAGGGCGAGAAACAGAGGGCCTGAAACAGAGGGCGAGAAACAGAGGGGCTGAAACAGAGGGCGAGAAACAGAGGGGCTGAAACAGAGGGTCTGAAACAGAGGGGCTGAAACAGAGGGCGAGAAACAGAGGGGCTGAAACAGAGGGCGAGAAACAGAGGGGCTGAATCAGAGGGGCTGAAACAGAGGGTGAGAAACAGAGTGGCTGAAACAGAGGTCGAGAAACAGAGTGGCTGAAACAGACGGTCTGAAACAGAGGGGCTGAAACAGAGGGCGAGAAACAGAGGGCCTGAAACAGAGGGCGAGAAACAGAGGGGCTGAAACAGAGGGCGAGAAACAGAGGGGCTGAAACAGAGGGGCTGAAACAGAGGGGCTAAAACAGAGTGGTTGAAACAGAGGGGCTGTAAAAGAGGGGCTGGAACAGAGGGGGAGAAACAGAGGGGCTGAAACAGCGGGGCTGAATCAGAGGGGCTGAAACAGAGGACGAGAAACAGAGGGGCTGAAACAGAGGGCGAGAAACAGAGGCGCTGAAACAGAGGGTCTGAAACAGAGGGGCTGAAACAGTGGGGCTGAAACAGAGGGCGAGAAACAGAGGGGCTGAAACAGAGGGCGAGAAGCAGAGGGGCTGAAACAGAGGGGCGGGAAACAGAGGGGCTGAATCAGAGGGGCTGAATCAGAGGTGCTGAATCAGATGGGCTGAAACAGAGGGTGAGAAACAGAGGGGCTGAAAAAGAGGGGCTGAAACAGAGGGGCTGAAACAGAGGGGCTGAATCAGAGGGGCTGAAGCAGAAGGGCTGAATCAGAGGGGCTGAAACAGAGGGGCTGGAACAGAGGGGGAGAAACAGAGGGGCTGAAACAGAGGGGCTGAATCAGAGGGGCTGAATCAGAGGGGCTGAATCAGAGGGGCTGAATCAGAGGGGCTGGAACAGAGGGGCTGAATCAGAGGGGCTGAAACCGTGGGCGAGAAACAGAGGGGCTGAAACAGAGGGCGAGAATCAGAGGGGCTGAAACAGAGGGCGAGAAACAGAGGGGCTGAAAGAGAGGGGCTGAAAGAGAGGGGCTGAAACAGAGTTGCTGAATCAGAGGGGCTGATTCAGAGGGGCTGAAACAGAGGGGCTGAATCAGCGGGGCTGAAACAGAGGGCGAGAAACAGCGGGGCTGAAACAGAGGGCGAGAAACAGAGGGGCAGAAACAGAGGGCGAGAAACAGAGGGGCTGAAACAGAGGGGCTGAAACAGAGGGCGAGAAACAGTGGGGCTGAAACAGAGGGCGAGAAACAGAGGGGCAGAAACAGAGGGCGAGAAACAGAGGGGCTGAAACAGAGGGGCTGAAACAGAGGGGCTGAAACAGAGTGGCTGAAACAGAGGGGCTGAAACAGAGGTGCTGGAACAGAGGCGGAGAAACAGAGGGGCTGAAACAGAGGTGCTGAAACAGTGGGGCTGAAACAGAGGGCGAGAAACAGAGGGGCTGAAACAGAGGTGCTGGAACAGAGGCGGAGAAACAGAGTGGCGGGAAACAGAGTGGTTGAATCAGTAGGGGCTGAAATAGAGGGGCTGAATCAGAGGGGCTGAAACAGAGGGTGAGAAACAGAGGGGCTGACACAGAGGGGCTGAAACAGAGGGGCTGAAACAGAAGGCGAGAAACAGAGGGGCTGAATCAGAGGGGCTGAATCAGAGCGGCTGAATCAGAGTGGCTGAAATAGAGGGGCTGAATCAGAGGGGCTGAAACAGAGGGCGAGACACAGAGGGGCTGAAACAGAGGGCGAGATTCAGAGGGGCTGAAACAGAGGGCGAGAAAGAGAGGGGCTGAAACAGAGGGGCTGAATCAGATGGGCTGAAACAGAGAGCCTGAAACAGAGGGCAAGAAACAGAGGGGCTGAAACAGAGGGGCTGAAACAGAGGGGCTGAAACAGAGGGCGAGAAACAGAGGGTGAGAAATAGAGGGCGAGAAACAGAGGGGCTGAAACAGAGGGACTGAAACAAAGGGGCTGAAACAGAGGGGCTGAATCAGAGGGGCTGAAACAGAGGGGCTGAATCAGAGGGGCTGATTCAGAGGGGCTGAAACAGAGGGGCTGAATCAGCGGGGCTGAAACAGAGGGCGAGAAACAGCGGGGCTGAAACAGAGGGCGAGAAACAGAGGGGCAGAAACAGAGGGCGAGAAACAGAGGGGCTGAAACAGAGGGGCTGAAACAGAGGGCGAGAAACAGAGGGGCTGAAACAGAGGGCAAGAAACAGAGGGGCAGAACCAGAGGGCGAGAAACAGAGGGGCTGAAACAAAGGGGCTGAAACAGAGGGGCTGAAACAGAGTGGCTGAAACAGAGGGGCTGAAACAGAGGTGCTGGAACAGAGGCGGAGAAACAGAGGGGCTGAAACAGAGGTGCTGAAACAGTGGGGCTGAAACAGAGGGCGAGAAACAGAGGGGCTGAAACAGAGGGCGAGAAACAGAGGGGCTGAAACAGAGTGGCGGGAAACAGAGTGGTTGAATCAGTAGGGGCTGAAATAGAGGGGCTGAATCAGAGGGGCTGAAACAGAGGGTGAGAAACAGAGGGGCTGAGACAGAGGGGCTGAAACAGAGGGGCTGAAACAGAAGGCGAGAAACAGAGGGGCTGAATCAGAGGGGCTGAATCAGAGCGGCTGAATCAGAGGGGCTGAAATAGAGGGGCTGAATCAGAGGGGCTGAAACAGAGGGCGAGACACAGAGGGGCTGAAACAGAGGGCGAGAATCAGAGGGGCTGAAACAGAGGGCGAGAAACAGAGGGGCTGAAACAGAGGGGCTGAATCAGATGGGCTGAAACAGAGAGCCTGAAACAGAGGGCAAGAAACAGAGGGGCTGAAACAGAGGGGCTGAAACAGAGGGGCTGAAACAGAGGGCGAGAAACAGAGGGTGAGAAATAGAGGGCGAGAAACAGAGGGGCTGAAACAGAGGGTCTGAAACAGAGGGGCAGAAACAGAGGGGCTGAATCAGAGGGGCTGAAACAGAGGGCGAGAAACAGAGGGCCTGAAACAGAGGGCGAGAAACAGAGGGGCTGAAACAGAGGGCGAGAAACAGAGTGGCTGAAACAGAGGGTCTGAAACAGAGGGCCTGAAATAGAGGGCGAGAAACAGAGGGGCTGAAACAGAGGGCGAGAAACAGAGGGGCTGAAACAGAGGGGCTGAAACAGAGGGGCTAAAACAGAGTGGCTGAAACAGAGGGGCTGTAAAAGAGGGGCTGGAACAGAGAGGGAGAAACAGAGGGGCTGAAACAGCGGGGCTGAATCAGAGGGGCTGAAACAGAGGACGAGAAACAGAGGGGCTGAAACAGAGGGCGAGAAACAGAGGCGCTGAAACAGAGGGGCTGAAACAGAGGGGCTGAAACAGTGGGGCTGAAACAGAGGGTGAGAAACAGAGGGGCTGAAACAGAGGGCGAGAAGCAGAGGGGCTGAAACAGAGGGGCGGGAAACAGAGGGGCTGAATCAGAGGGGCTGAATCAGAGGGGCTGAATCAGATGGGCTGAAACAGAGGGTGAGAAACAGAGGGGCTGAAACAGAGGGGCTGAAACAGAGGGGCTGAAACAGAGGGGCTGAATCAGAGGGGCTGAAGCAGAGGGGCTGAATCAGAGGGGCTGAAACAGAGGGGCTGGAACAGAGGGCGAGAAACAGAGGGGCTGAAACAGAGGTGCTGAAACAGAGGGGCTGAAACAGAGGGGCTGAAACAGAGGGCGAGAAACAGAGGGGCTGAAACAGAGGGCGAGAAACAGAGGGGCTGAATCAGAGGGGCTGAATCAGAGGGGCTGAATCAGAGGGGCTGAAACAGAGGGTGAGAAACAGAGGGGCTGAAACAGAGGGGCTGAAACAGAGGGGCTGAAACAGAGGGTGAGAAACAGAGGGGCTGAATCAGAGGGGCTGAATCAGAGGGGCTGAATCAGAGGGGCTGGAACAGAGGGGCTGAATCAGAGGGGCTGAAACCGTGGGCGAGAAACAGAGGGGCTGAAACAGAGGGCGAGAATCAGAGGGGCTTAAACAGATGGCGAGAAACAGAGGGGCTGAAACAGAGGGGCTGAAACAGAGGGGCTGAAACAGAGGGGCTGAATCAGAGGGGCTGATTCAGAGGGGCTGAAACAGAGGGGCTGAATCAGCGGGGCTGAAACAGAGGGTGAGAAACAGAGGGGCTGAAACAGAGGGGCTGAAACAGAGGGGCTGAAACAGAGGGTGAGAAACAGAGGGGCTGAATCAGAGGGGCTGAATCAGAGGGGCTGAATCAGAGGGGCTGGAACAGAGGGGCTGAATCAGAGGGGCTGAAACCGTGGGCGAGAAACAGAGGGGCTGAAACAGAGGGCGAGAATCAGAGGGGCTTAAACAGATGGCGAGAAACAGAGGGGCTGAAACAGAGGGGCTGAAACAGAGGGGCTGAAACAGAGGGGCTGAATCAGAGGGGCTGATTCAGAGGGGCTGAAACAGAGGGGCTGAATCAGCGGGGCTGAAACAGAGGGCGAGAAACAGCGGGGCTGAAACAGAGGGCGAGAAACAGAGGGGCAGAAACAGAGGGCGAGAAACAGAGGGGCTGAAACAGAGGGGCTGAAACAGAGGGCGAGAAACAGAGGGGCTGAAACAGAGGGCGAGAAACAGAGGGGCAGAAACAGAGGGCGAGAAACAGAGGGGCTGAAACAGAGGGGCTGAAACAGAGGGGCTGAAACAGAGGGCGAGAAACAGAGGCGCTGAAACAGAGGTGCTGAAACAGAGGGGCTGAAACAGAGGGGCTGAAACAGAGGGCGAGAAACAGAGGGGCTGAAACAGAGGGCGAGAAACAGAGGGGCTGAATCAGAGGGGCTGAATCAGAGGGGCTGAATCAGAGGGGCTGAAACAGAGGGTGAGAAACAGAGGGGCTGAAACAGAGGGGCTGAAACAGAGGGTGAGAAACAGAGAGGCTGAATCAGAGGGTCTGAATCAGAGGGGCTGGAACAGAGGGGCTGAATCAGAGGGGCTGAAACCGTGGGCGAGAAACAGAGGGGCTGAAACAGAGGGCGAGAATCAGAGGGGCTGAAACAGAGGGCGAGAAACAGAGGGGCTGAAAGAGAGGGGCTGAAACAGAGGGGCTGAAACAGAGGGGCTGAATCAGAGGGGCTGATTCAGAGGGGCTGAAACAGAGGGGCTGAATCAGCGGGGCTGAAACAGAGGGCGAGAAACAGCGGGGCTGAAACAGAGGGCGAGAAACAGAGGGGCAGAAACAGAGGGCGAGAAACAGAGGGGCTGAAACAGAGGGGCTGAAACAGAGGGCGAGAAACAGAGGGGCTGAAACAGAGGGCGAGAAACAGAGGGGCAGAAACAGAGGGCGAGAAACAGAGGGGCTGAAACAGAGGGGCTGAAACAGAGTGGCTGAAACAGAGGGGCTGAAACAGACGTGCTGGAACAGAGGCGGAGAAACAGAGGGGCTGAAACAGAGGTGCTGAAACAGTGGGGCTGAAACATAGGGCGAGAAACAGAGGGGCTGAAACAGAGGGCGAGAAACAGAGGGGCTGAAACAGAGTGGCGGGAAACAGAGTGGTTGAATCAGTAGGGGCTGAAATAGAGGGGCTGAATCAGAGGGGCTGAAACAGAGGGTGAGAAACAGAGGGGCTGACACAGAGGGGCTGAAACAGAGGGGCTGAAACAGAAGGCGAGAAACAGAGGGGCTGAATCAGAGGGGCTGAATCAGAGCAGCTGAATCAGAGGGGCTGAAATAGAGGGGCTGAATCAGAGGGGCTGAAACCGAGGGCGAGACACAGAGGGGCTGAAACAGAGGGCGAGAATCAGAGGGGCTGAAACAGAGGGCGAGAAAGAGAGGGGCTGAAACAGAGGGGCTGAATCAGATGGGCTGAAACAGAGAGCCTGAAACAGAGGGCAAGAAACAGAGGGGCTGAAACATAGGGGCTGAAACAGAGGGGCTGAAACAGAGGGCGAGAAACAGAGGGTGAGAAATAGAGGGCGAGAAACAGAGGGGCTGAAACAGAGGGACTGAAACAGAGGTGCAGAAACAGAGGGGCTGAATCAGAGGGGCTGAAACAGAGGGGCTGAATCAGAGGGGCTGATTCAGAGGGGCTGAAACAGAGGGGCTGAATCAGCGGGGCTGAAACAGAGGGCGAGAAACAGCGGGGCTGAAACAGAGGGCGAGAAACAGAGGGGCAGAAACAGAGGGCGAGAAACAGAGGGGCTGAAACAGAGGGGCTGAAACAGAGGGCGAGAAACAGAGGGGCTGAAACAGAGGGCGAGAAACAGAGGGGCAGAAACAGAGGGCGAGAAACAGAGGGGCTGAAACAGAGGGGCTGAAACAGAGGGGCTGAAACAGAGTGGCTGAAACAGAGGGGCTGAAACAGAGGTGCTGGAACAGAGGCGGAGAAACAGAGGGGCTGAAACAGAGGTGCTGAAACAGTGGGGCTGAAACAGAGGGCGAGAAACAGAGGGGCTGAAACAGAGGGCGAGAAACAGAGGGGCTGAAACAGAGTGGCGGGAAACAGAGTGGTTGAATCAGTAGGGGCTGAAATAGAGGGGCTGAATCAGAGGGGCTGAAACAGAGGGTGAGAAACAGAGGGGCTGAGACAGAGGGGCTGAAACAGAGGGGCTGAAACAGAAGGCGAGAAACAGAGGGGCTGAATCAGAGGGGCTGAATCAGAGCGGCTGAATCAGAGGGGCTGAAATAGAGGGGCTGAATCAGAGGGGCTGAAACAGAGGGCGAGACACAGAGGGGCTGAAACAGAGGGCGAGAATCAGAGGGGCTGAAACAGAGGGCGAGAAACAGAGGGGCTGAAACAGAGGGGCTGAATCAGATGGGCTGAAACAGAGAGCCTGAAACAGAGGGCAAGAAACAGAGGGGCTGAAACAGAGGGGCTGAAACAGAGGGGCTGAAACAGAGGGCGAGAAACAGAGGGTGAGAAATAGAGGGCGAGAAACAGAGGGGCTGAAACAGAGGGGCTTAAACAGAGGGGCAGAAACAGAGGGGCTGAATCAGAGGGGCTGAAACAGAGGGCGAGAAACAGAGGGCCTGAAACAGAGGGCGAGAAACAGAGGGGCTGAAACAGAGGGCGAGAAACAGAGTGGCTGAAACAGAGGGTCTGAAACAGAGGGCCTGAAATAGAGGGCGAGAAACAGAGGGGCTGAAACAGAGGGCGAGAAACAGAGGGGCTGAAACAGAGGGGCTGAAACAGAGGGGCTAAAACAGAGTGGCTGAAACAGAGGGGCTGTAAAAGAGGGGCTGGAACAGAGGGGGAGAAACAGAGGGGCTGAAACAGCGGGGCTGAATCAGAGGGGCTGAAACAGAGGACGAGAAACAGAGGGGCTGAAACAGAGGGCGAGAAACAGAGGCGCTGAAACAGAGGGGCTGAAACAGAGGGGCTGAAACAGTGGGGCTGAAACAGAGGGCGATAAACAGAGGGGCTGAAACAGAGGGCGAGAAACAGAGGGGCTGAAACAGAGTGGCGGGAAACAGAAGGGCTGAATCAGAGGGGCTGAATCAGAGGGGCTGAATCAGATGGGCTGAAACAGAGGGTGAGAAACAGAGGGGCTGAAACAGAGGGGCTGAAACAGAGGTGCTGGAACAGAGGGGGAGAAACAGAGGGGCTGAAACTGAGGGGCTGAATCAGAGGGGCTGAAACAGAGGGCGAGAAACAGAGGCGCTGAAACAGAGGTGCTGAAACAGAGGGGCTGAAACAGAGGGGCTGAAACAGAGGGCGAGAAACAGAGGGGCTGAAACAGAGGGCGAGAAACAGAGGGGCTGAATCAGAGGGGCTGAATCAGAGGGGCTGAATCAGAGGGGCTGAAACAGAGGGTGAGAAACAGAGGGGCTGAAACAGAGGGGCTGAAACAGAGGGGCTGAAACAGAGGGTGAGAAACAGAGGGGCTGAATCAGAGGGGCTGAATCAGAGGGGCTGAATCAGAGGGGCTGGAACAGAGGGGCTGAATCAGAGGGGCTGAAACCGTGGGCGAGAAACAGAGGGGCTGAAACAGAGGGCGAGAATCAGAGGGGCTTAAACAGATGGCGAGAAACAGAGGGGCTGAAACAGAGGGGCTGAAACAGAGGGGCTGAAACAGAGGGGCTGAATCAGAGGGGCTGATTCAGAGGGGCTGAAACAGAGGGGCTGAATCAGCGGGGCTGAAACAGAGGGCGAGAAACAGCGGGGCTGAAACAGAGGGCGAGAAACAGAGGGGCAGAAACAGAGGGCGAGAAACAGAGGGGCTGAAACAGAGGGGCTGAAACAGAGGGCGAGAAACAGAGGGGCTGAAACAGAGGGCGAGAAACAGAGGGGCAGAAACAGAGGGCGAGAAACAGAGGGGCTGAAACAGAGGGGCTGAAACAGAGGGCGAGAAACAGAGGGGCTGAATCAGAGGGGCTGAATCAGAGGGGCTGAAACAGTGGGGCTGAAACAGAGGGCGAGAAACAAAGGGGCTGAAACAGCGGGCGAGAAACAGAGGGCGAGAAACAGAGGGGCTGAAACAGAGGGGCTGAAACAGACGGGCTGAAACAGAGAGCCTGAAACAGAGGGCGATAAACAGAGGGCGAAAAACTAAGGGCTGAAACAGAGCGTGAGAAACAGAGGGTGAGAAATAGATGGCGAAAAACAGAGGGGCTGAAACAGAGGGGCTGAATCAGAGGGGCTGAAACAGAGGGGCTGAATCAGAGGAGCTGAAACAGAGGGGCTGAATCAGAGGGGCTGAAACAGAGAGCGAGAAACAGAGGGCCTGAAACAGAGGGCGAGAAACAGAGGGGCTGAAACAGAGGGCGAGAAACAGAGGGGCTGAAACATAGGGACTGAAACAGAGGGCTGAAACAGAGGGCGAGAAACAGAGGGGCTGAAACAGAGGGCGAGAAACAGAGGGGCTGAATCAGAGGGGCTGAAACAGAAGGCGAGAAACAGAGGGGCTGAAACAGAGGGCGAGAAACAGAGTGGCTGAAACAGACGGGCTGAAACAGAGGGGCTGAAACAGAGGGCGAGAAACAGAGGGGCTGAAACAGAGGGCGAGAAACCGAGGGGCTGAAAGAGAGGGGCTGAAACAGAGGGGCTGAAACAGAGTGGCTGAAACAGAGGGGCATAAAACAGAGGTGCTGGAACAGAGGCGGAGAAACAGAGGGGCTGGAACAGGGGCTGAATCAGCGGGGCTGAAACAGTGGGCGAGAAACAGAGGGGCTGAAACAAAGGGCGAGAAACAGAGGCGCTGAAACAGAGGGGCTGAACAGAGGGGCTGAAACAGTGAGGCTGAAACAGAGGGCGAGAAACAGAGGGGCTGAAACAGAGGGCGAGAAACAGAGGGGCTGAAACAGAGTGGCGGGAAACAGAGTGGTTGAATCAGTAGGGGCTGAATTAGAGGGGCTGAATCAGAGGGGCTGAAACAGAGGGTGAGAAACAGAGGGGCTGACACAGAGGGGATGAAACAGAGGGGCTGAATCAGAACGCGAGAAACAGAGGGGCTGAATCAGAGGGGCTGAATCAGAGCGGCAGAAGCAGAGGGGCTGAAACAGAGGGGCTGAATCAGAGGGGCTGAAACAGAGGGAGAGACACAGAGGGGCTGAAACAGAGGGCGAGAATCAGAGGGGCTGAAACAGAGGGCGAGAAACAGAGGGGCTGAAACAGAGGGGCTGAAACAGACGGGCTGAAACAGAGAGCCTGAAACAGAGGGCAAGAAACAGAGGGGCTGAAACAGAGGGGCTGAAACAGAGGGGCTGAAACAGAGGGCGAGAAACAGAGGGTGAGAAATAGAGGGCGAGAAACAGAGGGGCTGAAACAGAGGGGCTGAAACAGAGTGGCTGAAACAGAGGGGCTGAATCAGAGGGGCAGAAACAGAGGGGCTGAATCAGAGGGGCTGAAACAGAGGGCGAGAAACAGAGGGCCTGAAACAGAGGGCGAGAAACAGAGGGGCTGAAACAGAGGGCGAGAAACAGAGTGGCTGAAACAGAGGGTCTGAAACAGAGGGGCTGAAACAGAGGGCGAGAAACAGAGGGGCTGAAACAGAGGGCGAGAAACAGAGGGGCTGAATCAGAGGGGCTGAAACAGAGGGTGAGAAACAGAGGGGCTGAAACAGAGGGCGAGAAACAGAGTGGCTGAAACAGACGGTCTGAAACAGAGGGGCTGAAACAGAGGGCGAGAAACAGAGGGCCTGAAACAGAGGGCAAGAAACAAAGGGGCTGAAACAGAGGGCGAGAAACAGAGGGGCTGAAACAGAGGGGCTGAAACAGAGGGGCTAAAACAGAGTGGCTGAAACAGAGGGGCTGTAAAAGAGGGGCTGGAACAGAGGGGGAGAAACAGAGGGGCTGAAACAGAGGGGCTGAATCAGCGGGGCTGAAACAGAGGGCGAGAAACAGCGGGGCTGAAACAGAGGGCGAGAAACAGAGGGGCTGAAACAGAGGGCGAGAAAAAGAGGGGCAGAAACAGAGGGCGAGAAACAGAGGGGCTGAAACAGAGGGGCTGAAACAGAGGGGCTGAAACAGAGGGCGAGAAACAGAGGGGCTGAATCAGAGGGGCTGAATCAGAGGGGCTGAAACAGTGGGGCTGAAACAGAGGGCGAGAAACAAAGGGGCTGAAACAGCGGGCGAGAAACAGAGGGCGAGAAACAGAGGGGCTGAAACAGAGGGGCTGAAACAGACGGGCTGAAACAGAGAGCCTGAAACAGAGGGCGAAAAACAGAGGGGCTGAAACAGAGGGCGAAAAACTAAGGGCTGAAACAGAGGGTGAGAAACAGAGGGTGAGAAATAGATGGCGAAAAACAGAGGGGCTGAAACAGAGGGGCTGAATCAGAGGGGCTGAAACAGAGGGGCTGAATCAGAGGGGCTGAAACAGTGGGGCTGAATCAGAGGGGCTGAAACAGAGAGCGAGAAACAGAGGGCGTGAAACAGACGGCGAGAAACAGAGGGGCTGAAACAGAGGGCGAGAAACAGAGGGGCTGAAACAGAGGGACTGAAACAGACGGCGAGAAACAGAGGGCCTGAAACAGACGGCGAGAAACAGAGGGGCTGAAACAGAGGGCGAGAAACAGAGGGGCTGAAACAGAGGGCGAGAAACAGAGGGGCTGAATCAGAGGGGCTGAAACAGAGGGTGAGAAACAGAGGGGCTGAAACAGAGGGCGAGAAACAGAGTGTCTGAAACAGACGGGCTGAAACAGAGGGGCTGAAACAGAGGGCGAGAAACAGAGGGGCTGAAACAGAGGGCGAGAAACAGAGGGGCTGAAACAGAGGGGCTGAAACAGAGGGGCTGAAACAGAGTGGCTGAAACAGAGGGGCTGAAACAGAGGTGCTGGAACAGAGGCGGAGAAACAGAGGGGCTGGAACAGAGGGGCTGAATCAGCGGGGCTGAAACAGTGGGCGAGAAACAGAGGGGCTGAAACAGAGGGCGAGAAACAGAGGGGCTGAAACAGAGGGGCTGAAACAGAGGGGCTAAAACAGAGTGGCTGAAACAGAGGGGCTGTAAAAGAGGGGCTGGAACAGAGGGGGAGAAACAGAGGGGCTGAAACAGCGGGGCTGAATCAGAGGGGCTGAAACAGAGGACGAGAAACAGAGGGGCTGAAACAGAGGGCGAGAAACAGAGGCGCTGAAACAGAGGGACTGAAACAGAGGGGCTGAAACAGTGGGGCTGAAACAGAGGGCGATAAACAGAGGGGCTGAAACAGAGGGCGAGAAACAGAGGGGCTGAAACAGAGTGGCGGGAAACAGAGTGGTTGAATCAGTAGGGGCTGAATTAGAGGGGCTGAATCAGAGGGGCTGAAACAGAAGGCGAGAAACAGAGGGGCTGAATCAGAGAGGCTGAATCAGAGCGGCTGAATCAGAGGAGCTGAAACAGAGGGGCTGAATCAGAGGGGCTGAAACAGAGGGCGAGACACAGAGGGGCTGAAACAGAGGGCGAGAATCAGAGGGGCTGAAACAGAGGGCGAGAAACAGAGGGGCTGAAACAGAGGGGCTGAAACAGACGGGCTGAAACAGAGAGCCTGAAACAGAGGGCAAGAAACAGAGGGGCTGAAACAGAGGGGCTGAAACAGAGGGGCTGAAACAGAGGGCGAGAAACAGAGGGTGAGAAATAGAGGGCGAGAAACAGAGGGGCTGAAACAGAGGGGCTGAAACAGAGTGGCTGAAACAGAGGGGCTGAATCAGAGGGGCAGAAACAGAGGGGCTGAATCAGAGGGGCTGAAACAGAGGGCGAGAAACAGAGGGCCTGAAACAGAGGGCGAGAAACAGAGGGGCTGAAACAGAGGGCGAGAAACAGAGTGGCTGAAACAGAGGGTCTGAAACAGAGGGGCTGAAACAGAGGGCGAGAAACAGAGGGGCTGAAACAGAGGGGCTGAAACAGAGGGGCTGAAACAGAGGGCGAGAAACAGAGGGGCTGAATCAGAGGGGCTGAATCAGAGGGGCTGAAACAGTCGGGCTGAAACAGAGGGCGAGAAACAAAGGGGCTGAAACAGCGGGCGAGAAACAGAGGGCGAGAAACAGAGGGGCTGAAACAGAGGGGCTGAAACAGACGGGCTGAAACAGAGAGCCTGAAACAGAGGGCGATAAACAGAGGGGTTGAAACAGAGGGCGAAAAACTATGGGCTGAAACAGAGGGTGAGAAACAGAGGGTGAGAAATAGATGGCGAAAAACAGAGGGGCTGAAACAGAGGGGCTGAATCAGAGGGGCTGAAACAGAGGGGCTGAATCAGAGGGGCTGAAACAGAGGGGTTGAATCAGAGGGGCTGAAACAGAGAGCGAGAAACAGAGGGCCTGAAACAGAGGGCGAGAAACAGAGCGGCTGAAACAGAGGGCGAGAAACAGAGGGGCTGAAACAGAGGGACTGAAACAGAGGGCTGAAACAGAGGGCGAGAAACAGAGGGGCTGAAACAGAGGGCGAAAAACAGAGGGGCTGAATCAGAGGGGCTGAAACAGAGGGTGAGAAACAGAGGGGCTGAAACAGAGGGCGAGAAACAGAGTGGCTGAAACAGACGGGCTGAAACAGAGGGGCTGAAACAGAGGGCGAGAAACAGAGGGGCTGAAACAGAGGGCGAGAAACCGAGGGGCTGAAACAGAGGGGCTGAAACAGAGGGGCTGAAACAAAGTGGCTGAAACAGAGGGGCTGAAACAGAGGTGCTGGAACAGAGGCGGAGAAACAGAGGGGCTGGAACAGAGGGGCTGAATCAGCGGGGCTGAAACAGTGGGCGAGAAACAGAGGGGCTGAAACAGAGGGCGAGAAACAGAGGCGCTGAAACAGAGGGGCTGAAACAGAGGGGCTGAAACAGTGGGGCTGAAACAGAGGGCGAGAAACAGAGGGGCTGAAACAGAGGGCGAGAAACAGAGGGGCTGAAACAGAGTGGCGGGAAACAGAGTGGTTGAATCAGTAGGGGCTGAATTAGAGGGGCTGAATCAGAGGGGCTGAAACAGAGGGTGAGAAACAGAGGGGCTGACACAGAGGGGCTGAAACAGAGGGGCTGAAACAGAAGGCGAGAAACAGAGGGGCTGAATCAGAGAGGCTGAATCAGAGCGGCTGAATCAGAGGGGCTGAAACAGAGGGGCTGAATCAGAGGGGCTGAAACAGAGGGCGAGACACAGAGGGGCTGAAACAGAGGGCGAGAATCAGAGGGGCTGAAACAGAGGGCGAGAAACAGAGGGGCTGAAACAGAGGGGCTGAAACAGACGGGCTGAAACAGAGAGCCTGAAACAGAGGGCAAGAAACAGAGGGGCTGAAACAGAGGGGCTGAAACAGAGGGGCTGAAACAGAGGGCGAGAAACAGAGGGTGAGAAATAGAGGGCGAGAAACAGAGGGGCTGAAACAGAGGGGCTGAAACAGAGTGGCTGAAACAGAGGGTCTGAATCAGAGGGGCAGAAACAGAGGGCGAGAAACAGAGGGGCTGAAACAGAAGGCGAGAAACAGAGGCGCTGAAACAGAGGGGCTGAAACAGAGGGGCTGAAACAGTGGGGCTGAAACAGAGGGCGAGAAACAGAGGGGCTGAAACAGAGGGTCTGAAACAGAGGGCGAGAAACAGAGGGGCGGGAAACAGAGGGGCTGAATCAGAGGGGCTGAATCAGAGGGGCTGAATCAGATGGGCTGAAACAGAGGGTTTTAAACAGAGGGGCTGAAACAGAGGGGCTGAAACAGAGGGGCTGAATCAGAGGGGCTGAAACAGAGGGCGAGAAACAGAGGGCCTGAAACAGAGGGCGAGAAACAGAGGGTGAGAAATAGAGGGCGAGAAACAGAGGGGCTGAAACAGAGGGGCTGAAACAGAGTGGCTGAAACAGAGGGTCTGAATCAGAGGGGCAGAAACAGAGGGGCTGAAACAGAGGGCGAGAAACAGAGGGCCTGAAACAGAGGGCGAGAAACAGAGGGGCTGAAACAGAGGGCGAGAAACAGAGTGGCTGAAACAGAGGGTCTGAAACAGAGGGGCTGAAACAGAGGGAGAGAAACAGAGGGGCTGAAACAGAGGGCGAGAAACAGAGGGGCTGAATCAGAGGGGCTGAAACAGAGGGTGAGAAACAGAGGGGCTGAAACAGAGGGCGAGAAACAGAGTGGCTGAAACAGACGGTCTGAAACAGAGGGGCTGAAACAGAGGGCGAGAAACAGAGGGCCTGAAACAGAGGGCGAGAAACAGAAGGGCTGAAACAGAGGGCGAGAAACAGAGGGGCTGAAACAGAGGGGCTGAAACAGAGGGGCTAAAACAGAGTGGCTGAAACAGAGGGGCTGTAAAAGAGGTGCTGGAACAGAGGGGGAGAAACAGAGGGGCTGAAACAGCGGGGCTGAATCAGAGGGGCTGAAACAGAGGGCGAGAAACAGAGGGGCTGAAACAGAAGGCGAGAAACAGAGGCGCTGAAACAGAGGGGCTGAAACATAGGGGCTGAAACAGTGGGGCTGAAACAGAGGGCGAGAAACAGAGGGGCTGAAACAGAGGGCGAGAAACAGAGGCGCTGAAACAGAGGGGCTGAAACAGAGGGGCTGAAACAGAGGGGCTGAAACAAAGTGGCTGAAACAGAGGGGCTGAAACAGAGGTGCTGGAACAGAGGCGGAGAAACAGAGGGGCTGGAACAGAGGGGCTGAATCAGCGGGGCTGAAACAGTGGGCGAGAAACAGAGGGGCTGAAACAGAGGGCGAGAAACAGAGGCGCTGAAACAGAGGGGCTGAAACAGAGGGCGAGAAACAGAGGGGCTGAAACAGAGGGCGAGAAACAGAGGGGCTGAAACAGAGTGGCGGGAAACAGAGTGGTTGAATCAGTAGGGGCTGAATTAGAGGGGCTGAATCAGAGGGGCTGAAACAGAGGGTGAGAAACAGAGGGGCTGACACAGAGGGGCTGAAACAGAGGGGCTGAAACAGAAGGCGAGAAACAGAGGGGCTGAATCAGAGAGGCTGAATCAGAGCGGCTGAATCAGAGGGGCTGAAACAGAGGGGCTGAATCAGAGGGGCTGAAACAGAGGGCGAGACACAGAGGGGCTGAAACAGAGGGCGAGAATCAGAGGGGCTGAAACAGAGGGCGAGAAACAGAGGGGCTGAAACAGAGGGGCTGAAACAGACGGGCTGAAACAGAGAGCCTGAAACAGAGGGCAAGAAACAGAGGGGCTGAAACAGAGGGGCTGAAACAGAGGGGCTGAAACAGAGGGCGAGAAACAGAGGGTGAGAAATAGAGGGCGAGAAACAGAGGGGCTGAAACAGAGGGGCTGAAACAGAGTGGCTGAAACAGAGGGTCTGAATCAGAGGGGCAGAAACAGAGGGGCTGAAACAGAGGGCGAGAAACAGAGGGCCTGAAACAGAGGGCGAGAAACAGAGGGGCTGAAACAGAGGGCGAGAAACAGAGTGGCTGAAACAGAGGGTCTGAAACAGAGGGGCTGAAACAGAGGGCGAGAAACAGAGGGGCTGAAACAGAGGGCGAGAAACAGAGGGGCTGAATCAGAGGGGCTGAAACAGAGGGTGAGAAACAGAGGGGCTGAAACAGAGGGCGAGAAACAGAGTGGCTGAAACAGACGGTCTGAAACAGAGGGGCTGAAACAGAGGGCGAGAAACAGAGGGCCTGAAACAGAGGGCGAGAAACAGAAGGGCTGAAACAGAGGGCGAGAAACAGAGGGGCTGAAACAGAGGGGCTGAAACAGAGGGGCTAAAACAGAGTGGCTGAAACAGAGGGGCTGTAAAAGAGGGGCTGGAACAGAGGGGGAGAAACAGAGGGGCTGAAACAGCGGGGCTGAATCAGAGGGGCTGAAACAGAGGGCGAGAAACAGAGGGGCTGAAACAGAAGGCGAGAAACAGAGGCGCTGAAACAGAGGGGCTGAAACAGAGGGGCTGAAACAGTGGGGCTGAAACAGAGGGCGAGAAACAGAGGGGCTGAAACAGAGGGTCTGAAACAGAGGGCGAGAAACAGAGGGGCGGGAAACAGAGGGGCTGAATCAGAGGGGCTGAATCAGAGGGGCTGAATCAGATGGGCTGAAACAGAGGGTTTTAAACAGAGGGGCTGAAACAGAGGGGCTGAAACAGAGGGGCTGAATCAGAGGGGCTGAAACAGAGGGCGAGAAACAGAGGGCCTGAAACAGAGGGCGAGAAACAGAGGGTGAGAAATAGAGGGCGAGAAACAGAGGGGCTGAAACAGAGGGGCTGAAACAGAGTGGCTGAAACAGAGGGTCTGAATCAGAGGGGCAGAAACAGAGGGGCTGAAACAGAGGGCGAGAAACAGAGGGCCTGAAACAGAGGGCGAGAAACAGAGGGGCTGAAACAGAGGGCGAGAAACAGAGTGGCTGAAACAGAGGGTCTGAAACAGAGGGGCTGAAACAGAGGGAGAGAAACAGAGGGGCTGAAACAGAGGGCGAGAAACAGAGGGGCTGAATCAGAGGGGCTGAAACAGAGGGTGAGAAACAGAGGGGCTGAAACAGAGGGCGAGAAACAGAGTGGCTGAAACAGACGGTCTGAAACAGAGGGGCTGAAACAGAGGGCGAGAAACAGAGGGCCTGAAACAGAGGGCGAGAAACAGAAGGGCTGAAACAGAGGGCGAGAAACAGAGGGGCTGAAACAGAGGGGCTGAAACAGAGGGGCTAAAACAGAGTGGCTGAAACAGAGGGGCTGTAAAAGAGGGGCTGGAACAGAGGGGGAGAAACAGAGGGGCTGAAACAGCGGGGCTGAATCAGAGGGGCTGAAACAGAGGGCGAGAAACAGAGGGGCTGAAACAGAAGGCGAGAAACAGAGGCGCTGAAACAGAGGGGCTGAAACAGAGGGGCTGAAACAGTGGGGCTGAAACAGAGGGCGAGAAACAGAGGGGCTGAAACAGAGGGTCTGAAACAGAGGGCGAGAAACAGAGGGGCGGGAAACAGAGGGGCTGAATCAGAGGGGCTGAATCAGAGGGGCTGAATCAGATGGGCTGAAACAGAGGGTTTTAAACAGAGGGGCTGAAACAGAGGGGCTGAAACAGAGGGGCTGAATCAGAGGGGCTGAAACAGAGGGCGAGAAACAGAGGGCCTGAAACAGAGGGCGAGAAACAGAGGGGCTGAAACAGAGGGCGAGAAACAGAGTGGCTGAAACAGAGGGTCTGAAACAGAGGGGCTGAAACAGAGGGCGAGAAACAGAGGGGCAGAAACAGAGGGCGAGAAACAGAGGGGCTGAAACAGAGTGGCTGAAACAGAGGGGCTGAAACAGAGGGCGAGAAACAGAGGGGCTGAATCAGAGGGGCTGAATCAGAGGGGCTGAAACAGTGGGGCTGAAACAGAGGGCGAGAAACAAAGGGGCTGAAACAGCGGGCGAGAAACAGAGGGCGAGAAACAGAGGGGCTGAAACAGAGGGGCTGAAACAGACGGGCTGAAACAGAGAGCCTGAAACAGAGGGCGATAAACAGAGGGGCTGAAACAGAGGGCGAAAAACTAAGGGCTGAAACAGAGGGTGAGAAACAGAGGGTGAGAAATAGATGGCGAAAAACAGAGGGGCTGAAACAGAGGGGCTGAATCAGAGGGGCTGAAACAGAGGGGCTGAATCAGAGGGGCTGAAACAGAGGGGTTGAATCAGAGGGGCTGAAACAGAGAGCGAGAAACAGAGGGCCTGAAACAGAGGGCGAGAAACAGAGCGGTTGAAACAGAGGGCGAGAAACAGAGGGGCTGAAACAGAGGGACTGAAACAGAGGGCTGAAACAGAGGGCGAGAAACAGAGGGGCTGAAACAGAGGGCGAGAAACAGAGGGGCTGAATCAGAGGGGCTGAAACAGAGGGTGAGAAACAGAGGGGCTGAAACAGAGGGGCTGAAACAGAGGGCGAGAAACAGAGTGGCTGAAACAGACGGGCTGAAACAGAGGGGCTGAAACAGAGGGCGAGAAACAGAGGGGCTGAAACAGAGGGGCTAAACAGAGGGGCTGAAACAAAGTGGCTGAAACAGAGGGGCTGAAACAGAGGTGCTGGAACAGAGGCGGAGAAACAGAGGGGCTGGAACAGAGGGGCTGAATCAGCGGGGCTGAAACAGTGGGCGAGAAACAGAGGAGCTGAAACAGAGGGCGAGAAACAGAGGCGCTGAAACAGAGGGGCTGAAACAGAGGGGCTGAAACAGTGGGGCTGAAACAGAGGGCGAGAAACAGAGGGGCTGAAACAGAGGGCGAGAAACAGAGGGGCTGAAACAGAGTGGCGGGAAACAGAGTGGTTGAATCAGTAGGGGCTGAATTAGAGGGGCTGAATCAGAGGGGCTGAAACAGAGGGTGAGAAACAGAGGGGCTGACACAGAGGGGCTGAAACAGAGGGGCTGAAACAGAAGGCGAGAAACAGAGGGGCTGAATCAGAGGGGCTGAATCAGAGCGGCTGAATCAGAGGGGCTGAAACAGAGGGGCTGGATCAGAGGGGCTGAAACATAGGGCGAGACACAGAGGGGCTGAAACAGAGGGCGAGAATCAGAGGGGCTGAAACAGAGGGCGGGAAACAGAGGGGCTGAAACAGAGGGGCTGAAACAGACGGGCTGAAACAGAGATCCTGAAACAGAGGGCAAGAAACAGAGGGGCTGAAACAGAGGGGCTGAAACAGAGGGGCTGAAACAGAGGGCGAGAAACAGAGGGTGAGAAATAGAGGGCGAGAAACAGAGGGGCTGAAACAGAGGGGCTGAAACAGAGTGGCTGAAACAGAGGGTCTGAATCAGAGGGGCAGAAACAGAGGGGCTGAAACAGAGGGCGAGAAACAGAGGGCCTGAAACAGAGGGCGAGAAACAGAGGGGCTGAAACAGAGGGCGAGAAACAGAGTGGCTGAAACAGAGGGTCTGAAACAGAGGGGCTGAAACAGAGGGCGAGAAACAGAGGGGCTGAAACAGAGGGCGATAAACAGAGGGGCTGAATCAGAGGGGCTGAAACAGAGGGTGAGAAACAGAGGGGCTGAAACAGAGGGCGAGAAACAGAGTGGCTGAAACAGACGGTCTGAAACAGAGGGGCTGAAACAGAGGGCGAGAAACAGAGGGCCTGAAACAGAGGGCGAGAAACAGAGGGGCTGAAACAGAGGGGCTGAAACAGAGGGGCTAAAACAGAGTGGCTGAAACAGAGGGGCTGTAAAAGAGGGGCTGGAACAGAGGGGGAGAAACAGAGGGGCTGAAACAGCGGGGCTGAATCAGAGGGGCTGAAACAGAGGGCGAGAAACAGAGGGGCTGAAACAGAGGGCGAGAAACAGAGGCGCTGAAACAGAGGGGCTGAAACAGAGGGGCTGAAACAGTGGGGCTGAAACAGAGGGCGAGAAACAGAGGGGCTGAAACAGAGGGTCTGAAACAGAGGGCGAGAAACAGAGGGGCGGGAAACAGAGGGGCTGAATCAGAGGGGCTGAATCAGAGGGGCTGAATCAGATGGGCTGAAACAGAGGGTTTTAAACAGAGGGGCTGAAACAGAGGGGCTGAAACAGAGGGGCTGAAACAGAGGGCGAGAAACAGAGGGGCTGAATCAGAGGGGCTGAATCAGAGGGGCTGAATCAGAGGGGCTGAAGCAGAGGGGCTGAATCAGAGGGGATGAAACAGAGGGCGAGAAACAGAGGGGCAGAAACAGAGGGCGAGAAACAGAGGGGCTGAAACAGAGGGGCTGAAACAGAGGGGCTGAATCAGAGGGGCTGATTCAGAGGGGCTGAAACAGAGGGGCTGAATCAGCGGGGCTGAAACAGAGGGCGAGAAACAGCGGGGCTGAAACAGAGGGCGAGAAACAGAGGGGCAGAAACTGAGGGCGAGAAACAGAGGGGCTGAAACAGAGGGGCTGAAACAGAGGGCGAGAAACAGAGTGGGTGAAAAAGAGGGCGAGAAACAGAGGGGCTGAAACAGAGGGCGAGAAACAGAGGGGCTGAAACAGAGGAGCTGAAACAGAGGGTCTGAAACAGAGGGTCTGAAACACAGGGCGAGAAACAGAGGGGCTGAATCAGAGGGGCTGAATCAGAGGGGCTGAATCAGAGGGGCTGAAACAGAGGGCGAGAAACAAAGGGGCTGAAACAGCGGGCGAGAAACAGAGGGCGAGAAACAGAGGGGCGGAAACAGAGAGCCTGAAACAGAGGGCGAGAAACAGGGGGCTGAACCAGAGGGCGAAAAACAGAGGGGCTGAAACAGAGTGCGAGAAACAGAGGGTGAGAAGCAGAGGGGCTGAAACAGAGGGGCTGAAACAGACGGGCTGAAACAGAGGGGCTGAAACAGAGGGCGAGAAACAGAGCGGCTGAAACAGAGGGGGGGAAACAGAGGGTCTGAAACAGAGGGCGAGAAAACGGGGGGCTGAATCAGAATGGCTGAAACAGAGGGGCTGAAACAGAGGGCGAGAAACAGAGGGGCTGAAACAGAGGGCGAGAAACAGAGGGTCTGAAACAGAGGGCGAGAAACAGAGGGGCTGAATCAGAGGGGCAGAAACAGAGGGTGAGAAACAGAGGGGCTGAAACAGAGGGTGAGAAACAGAGTGGCTGAAACAGATGGGCTGAAACAGAGGGGCTGAAACAGAGGGCGAGAAACAGAGGGGCTGAAACAGAGGGTGAGAAACAGAGGGGCTGAACAAGAGGGGCTGGAACAGAGGGGGAGAAACAGAGGGGCTGAAACAGCGGGGCTGAATCAGAAGGGCCTAAACAGAGGGCGAGAAACAGAGGGGCTGAAACAGAGGGCGAGAAACAGAGGCGCTGAAACAGAGGGGCTGAAACAGAGGGGCTGAAACAGTGGGGCTGAAACAGAGGGCGAGAAACAGAGGGGCTGAAACAGAGTGCGAGAAACAGAGGGGCTGAAACAGAGGCGCGGGAAACAGAGGGGCTGAATCAGAGGGGCTGAATCAGAGGGGCTGAAACAGAGGGCGAGAAACAGAGGGGCTGAAACAGAGGGGCTGAAACAGAGGGGCTGAAACAGAGGTCGAGAAGCAGAGGGGCTGAAACAGTGGGGCTGAAACAGAGGGCGAGAAACAGAGGGGCTGAAACATAGGGCGAGAAACAGAGGGGCTGAAACAGAGGGCGAGAAACAGAGGGGCTGAAACAGAGGGGCTGAAACAGAGGGGCTAAAACAGAGTGGCTGAAACAGAGGGCGAGAAACAGAGGGGCTGGAACAGAGGGGGAGAAACAGAGGGGCTGAAACAGCGGGCTGAATCAGAGGGGCTGAAACAGAGGGCGAGAAACAGAGGGGCTGAAACAGAGGGCGAGAAACAGAGGCGCTGAAACAGAGGGGCTGAAACAGAGGGGCTGAAAGAGTGGGGCTGAAACAGAGGGCGAGAATCAGAGGGGCTGAAACAGAGGGCGAGAAACAGAGGGGCTGAAACTGAGGGGCGGGAAACAGAGGGGCTGAATCAGAGGAGCTGAATCAGAGGGGCTGAATCAGATGGGCTGAAACAGAGCGTATGAAACAGAGGGGCTGAAACAGAGGGGCTGAAACAGAGGGCGAAAAACAGAGGGGCTGAAACAGAGGGCGAGAAACAGAGGGGCTGAATCAGAGGGGCTGAATCAGAGGGGCTGAATCAGAGGGGCTGAAGCAGAGGGGCTGAATCAGAGGGGATGAAACAGAGGGCGAGAAACAGAGGGGCAGAAACAGAGGGCGAGAAACAGAGGGGCTGAAACAGAGGGGCTGAAACAGAGGGGCTGAATCAGAGGGGCTGATTCAGAGGGGCTGAAACAGAGGGGCTGAATCAGCGGGGCTGAAACAGAGGGCGAGAAACAGCGTGGCTGAAACAGAGGGTGAGAAACAGAGGGGCAGAAACTGAGGGCGAGAAACAGAGGGGCTGAAACAGAGGGGCAGAAACAGAGGGCGAGAAACAGAGGAGCTGAAAAAGAGGGCGAGAAACAGAGGGGCTGAAACAGAGGGCGAGAAACAGAGGGGCTGAAACAGAGGAGCTGAAACAGAGGGTCTGAAACAGAGGGTCTGAAACACAGGGCGAGAAACAGAGGGACTGAATCAGAGGGGCTGAATCAGAGGGGCTGAAACAGAGGGGCTGAAACAGAGGGCGAGAAACAAAGGGGCTGAAAAAGCGGGCGAGAAACAGAGGGCGAGAAACTGAGGGGCGGAAACAGAGAGCCTGAAACAGAGGGCGAGAAACAGGGGGCTGAACCAGAGGGCGAAAAACAGAGGGGCTGAAACAGAGTGCGAGAAACAGAGGGTGAGAAACAGAGGGGCTGAAACAGAGGGTGAGAAACAGAGGGGCTGAACAAGAGGGGCTGGAACAAAGGGGGAGAAACAGAGGGGCTGAAACAGCGGGGCTGAATCAGAGGGGCTGAAACAGAGGGCGAGAAACAGAGGGGCTGAAACAAAGGGCGAGAAACAGAGGCGCTGAAACAGAGGGGCTGAAACAGAGGGGCTGAAACAGTGGGGCTGAAACAGAGGGCGAGAAACAGAGGGGCTGAAACAGAGTGCGAGAAACAGAGGGGCTGAAACAGAGGCGCGGGAAACAGAGGGGCTGAATCAGAGGGGCTGAATCAGAGGGGCTGAATCAGAGGGGCTGAAACAGAGGGGCTGAAACAGAGGGGCTGAAACAGAGGGCGAGAAGCAGAGGGGCTGAAACAGAGGGGCTGAAACAGAGGGGCTAAAAAGGAGTGGCTGAAACAGAGGGGCTGTAAAAGAGGGGCTGGAACAGAGGGGGAGAAACAGAGGGGCTGAAACAGAGGGGCTGAAACAGAGGGGCTGAATCAGAGGGGCTGATTCAGAGGGGCTGAAACAGAGGGCGAGAAACAGAGGGGCTGAAAAAGAGAGCGAGAAACAGAGGGGCTGAAACAGAGGGCGAGAAACAGAGGGGCTGAAACAGAGGAGCTGAAACAGAGGGTCTGAAACAGAGGGTCTGAAACACAGGGCGAGAAACAGAGGGACTGAATCAGAGGGGCTGAATCAGAGGGGCTGAAACAGAGGGGCTGAAACAGAGGGCGAGAAACAAAGGGGCTGAAACAGCGGGCGAGAAACAGAGGGCGAGAAACAGAGGGGCGGAAACAGAGAGCCTGAAACAGAGGGTGAGAAACAGAGGTGCTGAAACAGAGGGGCTGAAACAGACGGGCTGAAACAGAGGGGCTGAAACAGAGGGCGAGAAACAGAGGGGCTGAAACAGAGGGGGGGAAACAGAGGGTCTGAAACAGAGGGCGAGAAACCGGGGTCTGAATCAGAGGGGCTGCAACAGAGGGGCTGAATGAGGGTGAGAAACAGAGGGGCTGAAACAGAGGGTGAGAAACAGAGTGGCTGAAACAGATGGGCTGAAACAGAGGGGCTGAAACAGAGGGCGAGAAACAGAGGGGCTGAAACAGAGGGTGAGAAACAGAGGGGCTGAACAAGAGGGGCTGGAACAGAGGGGGAGAAACAGAGGGGCTGAAACAGCGGGGCTGAATCAGAGGGGCTGAAACAGAGGGCGAGAAACAGAGGGGCTGAAACAGAGGGCGAGAAACAGAGGCGCTGAAACAGAGGGGCTGAAACAGAGGGGCTGAAACAGTGGGGCTGAAACAGAGGGCGAGAAACAGAGGGGCTGAAACAGAGGGCGAGAAACAGAGGGGCTGAAACAGAGGCGCGGGAAACAGAGGGGCTGAATCAGAGGGGCTGAATCAGAGGGGCTGAATCAGAGGGGCTGAAACAGAGGGCGAGAAACAGAGGGGCTGAAACAGAGGGGCTGAAACAGAGGGGCTGAAACAGAGGGCGAGAAGCAGAAGGGCTGAAACAGTGGGGCTGAAACAGAGGGCGAGAAACAGAGGGGCTGAAACAGTGTGGCTGAAACAGAGGGGCTGAAACAGAGGGGCGGGAAACAGAGGGGCTGAATCAGAGGGGCTGAATCAGAGGGGCTGAATCAGTGGGGCTGAAACAGAGGGTCTGAAACAGAGGGGCTGAAACAGAGGGCGAGAAACAGAGGGGCTGAAACAGAGGGCGATAAACAGAGGGGCTGAATCAGAGGGGCTGAAACAGAGGGTGAGAAACAGAGGGGCTGAAACAGAGGGCGAGAAACAGAGTGGCTGAAACAGACGGTCTGAAACAGAGGGGCTGAAACAGAGGGCGAGAAACAGAGGGCCTGAAACAGAGGGCGAGAAACAGAGGGGCTGAAACAGAGGGGCTGAAACAGAGGGGCTAAAACAGAGTGGCTGAAACAGAGGGGCTGTAAAAGAGGGGCTGGAACAGAGGGGGAGAAACAGAGGGGCTGAAACAGCGGGGCTGAATCAGAGGGGCTGAAACAGAGGGCGAGAAACAGAGGGGCTGAAACAGAGGGCGAGAAACAGAGGCGCTGAAACAGAGGGGCTGAAACAGAGGGGCTGAAACAGTGGGGCTGAAACAGAGGGCGAGAAACAGAGGGGCTGAAACAGAGGGTCTGAAACAGAGGGCGAGAAACAGAGGGGCGGGAAACAGAGGGGCTGAATCAGAGGGGCTGAATCAGAGGGGCTGAATCAGATGGGCTGAAACAGAGGGTTTTAAACAGAGGGGCTGAAACAGAGGGGCTGAAACAGAGGGGCTGAAACAGAGGGCGAGAAACAGAGGGGCTGAATCAGAGGGGCTGAATCAGAGGGGCTGAATCAGAGGGGCTGAAGCAGAGGGGCTGAATCAGAGGGGATGAAACAGAGGGCGAGAAACAGAGGGGCAGAAACAGAGGGCGAGAAACAGAGGGGCTGAAACAGAGGGGCTGAAACAGAGGGGCTGAATCAGAGGGGCTGATTCAGAGGGGCTGAAACAGAGGGGCTGAATCAGCGGGGCTGAAACAGAGGGCGAGAAACAGCGGGGCTGAAACAGAGGGCGAGAAACAGAGGGGCAGAAACTGAGGGCGAGAAACAGAGGGGCTGAAACAGAGGGGCTGAAACAGAGGGCGAGAAACAGAGTGGGTGAAAAAGAGGGCGAGAAACAGAGGGGCTGAAACAGAGGGCGAGAAACAGAGGGGCTGAAACAGAGGAGCTGAAACAGAGGGTCTGAAACAGAGGGTCTGAAACACAGGGCGAGAAACAGAGGGGCTGAATCAGAGGGGCTGAATCAGAGGGGCTGAAACAGAGGGGCTGAAACAGAGGGCGAGAAACAAAGGGGCTGAAACAGCGGGCGAGAAACAGAGGGCGAGAAACAGAGGGGCGGAAACAGAGAGCCTGAAACAGAGGGCGAGAAACAGGGGGCTGAACCAGAGGGCGAAAAACAGAGGGGCTGAAACAGAGTGCGAGAAACAGAGGGTGAGAAGCAGAGGGGCTGAAACAGAGGGGCTGAAACAGACGGGCTGAAACAGAGGGGCTGAAACAGAGGGCGAGAAACAGAGCGGCTGAAACAGAGGGGGGGAAACAGAGGGTCTGAAACAGAGGGCGAGAAAACGGGGGGCTGAATCAGAATGGCTGAAACAGAGGGGCTGAAACAGAGGGCGAGAAACAGAGGGGCTGAAACAGAGGGCGAGAAACAGAGGGTCTGAAACAGAGGGCGAGAAACAGAGGGGCTGAATCAGAGGGGCAGAAACAGAGGGTGAGAAACAGAGGGGCTGAAACAGAGGGTGAGAAACAGAGTGGCTGAAACAGATGGGCTGAAACAGAGGGGCTGAAACAGAGGGCGAGAAACAGAGGGGCTGAAACAGAGGGTGAGAAACAGAGGGGCTGAACAAGAGGGGCTGGAACAGAGGGGGAGAAACAGAGGGGCTGAAACAGCGGGGCTGAATCAGAAGGGCCTAAACAGAGGGCGAGAAACAGAGGGGCTGAAACAGAGGGCGAGAAACAGAGGCGCTGAAACAGAGGGGCTGAAACAGAGGGGCTGAAACAGTGGGGCTGAAACAGAGGGCGAGAAACAGAGGGGCTGAAACAGAGTGCGAGAAACAGAGGGGCTGAAACAGAGGCGCGGGAAACAGAGGGGCTGAATCAGAGGGGCTGAATCAGAGGGGCTGAAACAGAGGGCGAGAAACAGAGGGGCTGAAACAGAGGGGCTGAAACAGAGGGGCTGAAACAGAGGGCGAGAAGCAGAGGGGCTGAAACAGTGGGGCTGAAACAGAGGGCGAGAAACAGAGGGGCTGAAACATAGGGCGAGAAACAGAGGGGCTGAAACAGAGGGCGAGAAACAGAGGGGCTGAAACAGAGGGGCTGAAACAGAGGGGCTAAAACAGAGTGGCTGAAACAGAGGGCGAGAAACAGAGGGGCTGGAACAGAGGGGGAGAAACAGAGGGGCTGAAACAGCGGGCTGAATCAGAGGGGCTGAAACAGAGGGCGAGAAACAGAGGGGCTGAAACAGAGGGCGAGAAACAGAGGCGCTGAAACAGAGGGGCTGAAACAGAGGGGCTGAAAGAGTGGGGCTGAAACAGAGGGCGAGAATCAGAGGGGCTGAAACAGAGGGCGAGAAACAGAGGGGCTGAAACTGAGGGGCGGGAAACAGAGGGGCTGAATCAGAGGAGCTGAATCAGAGGGGCTGAATCAGATGGGCTGAAACAGAGCGTGAGAAACAGAGGGGCTGAAACAGAGGGGCTGAAACAGAGGGCGAAAAACAGAGGGGCTGAAACAGAGGGCGAGAAACAGAGGGGCTGAATCAGAGGGGCTGAATCAGAGGGGCTGAATCAGAGGGGCTGAAGCAGAGGGGCTGAATCAGAGGGGATGAAACAGAGGGCGAGAAACAGAGGGGCAGAAACAGAGGGCGAGAAACAGAGGGGCTGAAACAGAGGGGCTGAAACAGAGGGGCTGAATCAGAGGGGCTGATTCAGAGGGGCTGAAACAGAGGGGCTGAATCAGCGGGGCTGAAACAGAGGGCGAGAAACAGCGTGGCTGAAACAGAGGGTGAGAAACAGAGGGGCAGAAACTGAGGGCGAGAAACAGAGGGGCTGAAACAGAGGGGCAGAAACAGAGGGCGAGAAACAGAGGAGCTGAAAAAGAGGGCGAGAAACAGAGGGGCTGAAACAGAGGGCGAGAAACAGAGGGGCTGAAACAGAGGAGCTGAAACAGAGGGTCTGAAACAGAGGGTCTGAAACACAGGGCGAGAAACAGAGGGACTGAATCAGAGGGGCTGAATCAGAGGGGCTGAAACAGAGGGGCTGAAACAGAGGGCGAGAAACAAAGGGGCTGAAAAAGCGGGCGAGAAACAGAGGGCGAGAAACTGAGGGGCGGAAACAGAGAGCCTGAAACAGAGGGCGAGAAACAGGGGGCTGAACCAGAGGGCGAAAAACAGAGGGGCTGAAACAGAGTGCGAGAAACAGAGGGTGAGAAACAGAGGGGCTGAAACAGAGGGTGAGAAACAGAGGGGCTGAACAAGAGGGGCTGGAACAAAGGGGGAGAAACAGAGGGGCTGAAACAGCGGGGCTGAATCAGAGGGGCTGAAACAGAGGGCGAGAAACAGAGGGGCTGAAACAAAGGGCGAGAAACAGAGGCGCTGAAACAGAGGGGCTGAAACAGAGGGGCTGAAACAGTGGGGCTGAAACAGAGGGCGAGAAACAGAGGGGCTGAAACAGAGTGCGAGAAACAGAGGGGCTGAAACAGAGGCGCGGGAAACAGAGGGGCTGAAACAGAGGGTCTGAAACAGAGGGTCTGAAACACAGGGCGAGAAACAGAGGGACTGAATCAGAGGGGCTGAATCAGAGGGGCTGAAACAGAGGGGCTGAAACAGAGGGGCTGAAACAGAGGGCGAGAAGCAGAGGGGCTGAAACAGAGGGGCTGAAACAGAGGGGCTAAAAAGGAGTGGCTGAAACAGAGGGGCTGTAAAAGAGGGGCTGGAACAGAGGGGGAGAAACAGAGGGGCTGAAACAGAGGGGCTGAAACAGAGGGGCTGAATCAGAGGGGCTGATTCAGAGGGGCTGAAACAGAGGGCGAGAAACAGAGGGGCTGAAAAAGAGAGCGAGAAACAGAGGGGCTGAAACAGAGGGCGAGAAACAGAGGGGCTGAAACAGAGGAGCTGAAACAGAGGGTCTGAAACAGAGGGTCTGAAACACAGGGCGAGAAACAGAGGGACTGAATCAGAGGGGCTGAATCAGAGGGGCTGAAACAGAGGGGCTGAAACAGAGGGCGAGAAACAAAGGGGCTGAAACAGCGGGCGAGAAACAGAGGGCGAGAAACAGAGGGGCGGAAACAGAGAGCCTGAAACAGAGGGTGAGAAACAGAGGTGCTGAAACAGAGGGGCTGAAACAGACGGGCTGAAACAGAGGGGCTGAAACAGAGGGCGAGAAACAGAGGGGCTGAAACAGAGGGGGGGAAACAGAGGGTCTGAAACAGAGGGCGAGAAACCGGGGTCTGAATCAGAGGGGCTGCAACAGAGGGGCTGAAACAGAGGGTGAGAAACAGAGGGGCTGAAACAGAGGGTGAGAAACAGAGTGGCTGAAACAGATGGGCTGAAACAGAGGGGCTGAAACAGAGGGCGAGAAACAGAGGGGCTGGAACAGAGGGGGAGAAACAGAGGGGCTGAAACAGCGGGGCTGAATCAGAGGGGCTGAAACAGAGGGCGAGAAACAGAGGGGCTGAAACAGAGGGCGAGAAACAGAGGCGCTGAAACAGAGGGGCTGAAACAGAGGGGCTGAAACAGTGGGGCTGAAACAGAGGGCGAGAAACAGAGGGGCTGAAACAGAGGGCGAGAAACAGAGGGGCTGAAACAGAGGCGCGGGAAACAGAGGGGCTGAATCAGAGGGGCTGAATCAGAGGGGCTGAATCAGAGGGGCTGAAACAGAGGGCGAGAAACAGAGGGGCTGAAACAGAGGGGCTGAAACAGAGGGGCTGAAACAGAGGGCGAGAAGCAGAAGGGCTGAAACAGTGGGGCTGAAACAGAGGGCGAGAAACAGAGGGGCTGAAACAGTGTGGCTGAAACAGAGGGGCTGAAACAGAGGGGCTGAATCAGAGGGGCTGAATCAGAGGGGTTGAAACAGAGGGGCTGAATCAGAGGGGCTGAAACAGAGGGCGAGAAACAGAGGGGCTGAAACAGAGGGGCTGAATCAGAGGGGCTGAAACAGAGGGCGAGAAACAGAGGGGCTGAAACAGAGGGGCTGAAACAGAGGGGCTGAATCAGAGGGGCTGAAACAGAGGGCGAGAAACAGAGGGGCTGAAAAAGAGGGCGAGAATCAGAGGGGCTGAAACAGAGGGCGAGAAACAGAGGGGCTGAAACAGAGGGGCTGAAACAGAGGGGCTGAATCAGAGGGGTTGATTCAGAGGGGCTGAAACAGAGGGGCTGAATCAGCGGGCTGAAACAGAGGGCGAGAAAGAGCGGGGCTGAAACAGAATGCGAGAAACAGAGGGGCAGAAACTGAGGGCGAGAAACAGAGGGGCTGAAACAGATGGCGAGAAACAGAGGGGCTGAAAAAGAGGGCGAGAAACAGAGGAGCTGAAACAGAGGGCGAGAAACAGAGGGGCTGAAACAGAGGGCGAGAAACAGAGGGGCTGAAACAGAGGAGCTGAAACAGAGGGGCTGAAACAGAGGGTCTGAAACAGAGGGCGAGAAACAGAGGGGCTGAATCAGAGGGGCTGAATCAGAGGGGCTGAAACAGAGGGGCTGAAACAGAGGGCGAGAAACAAAGGGGCTGAAACAGCGGGCGAGAAACAGAGGGCGAGAAACAGAGGGGCGGAAACAGAGCGCCTGAAACAGAGGGCGAGAAACAGGGGGCTGAAACAGAGGGCGAGAAACAGAGGGTGAGAAACAGAGGGGTTGAAACAGAGGGGCTGAAACAGACGGCGAGAAACAGAGGGGCTGAAACTGAGGGCGAGAAACAGAGGGGCTGAAACAGAGGGGGGGAAACAGAGGGGCTGAAACAGAGGGCGAGAAACAGAGGGGCTGAATCAGAGGGGCTGAAACAGAGGGGCTGAAACAGAGGGCGAGAAACAGAGGGGCTGAAACAGAGCGCGAGAAACAGAGGGGCTGAAACAGAGGGCGAGAAACAGAGGGGCTGAATCAGAGGGGCTGAAACAGAGGGTGAGAAACAGAGGGGCTGAAACAGAGGGCGAGAAACAGAGTTGCTGCAACAGATGGGCTGAAACAGAGGGGCTGAAACAGCGGGCGAGAAACAGAGGGGCTGAAACAGAGGGTGAGAAACAGAGGGGCTGAAACAGAGGGGCTGAAACAGAGGGGCTGAAACAGAGTGGCTGAAACAAAGGGGCTGAAACAGAGGGGCTGGAACAGAGGGGGCGAAACAGAGGGGCTGAAACAGAGGGGCTGAATCAGAGGGGCTGAAACAGAAGGAGAGAAACAGAGGGGCTGAAACAGAGGGCGAAACAGAGGCGCTGAAACAGAGAGGCTGAAACAGAGGGGCTGAAACAGAGGGGCTGAAACAGAGGGCGAGAAACAGAGGGGCTGACACAGAGGGCGAGAAACAGAGGGGCTGAAACAGAGGGCCCGGAAACAGAGGGGCTGAATCAGAGGGGCTGAATCAGAGGGGCTGAAACAGAGGGTGAGAAACAGAGGGGCTGAAACAGAGGGGCTGAAACAGAGGGGCTGAAACAGTGGGCGAGAAACAGAGGGGCAGAAACAGAGTGCGAGAAACAGAGGGGCTGAAACAGATGGCGAGAAACAGAGGGGCTGAAACAGAGGGGCTGAAACAGAGGGCCCGGAAACAGAGGGGCTGAATCAGAGGGGCTGAATCAGAGGGGCTGAATCAGAGGGGCTGAAACAGAGGGTGAGAAACAGAGGGGCTGAAACAGAGGGGCTGAAACAGAGGGGCTGAAACAGAGGGCGAGAAACAGAGGGGCTGAAACAGAGGGGCTGAAACAGAGGGGCTGAAGCAGAGGGCGAGATACAGCGGGGCTGAAACAGAGGGCGAGAAACAGAGGGGCAGAAACAGAGGGGCTGAATCAGAGGGGATGATTCAGAGGGGCTGAAACAGAGGGGATGAATCAGCGGGGCTGAAACAGAGGGCGAGAAACAGAGGGGCAGAAACAGAGTGCGAGAAACAGAGGGGCTGAAACAGAGGGGCTGAAACAGATGGCGAGAAACAGAGGGGCTGAAACAGAGGGGCTGAAACAGAGGGCGAGATACAGAGGGGCTGAATCAGAGGGGCTGAAACAGAATGCGAGAAACAGAGGGGCTGAAACAGAAGGCGAGAAACAGAGGGGCTGAAACAGAGGGGCTGAATCAGAGGGGCTGAAACAGAGGGCGAGAAACAGAGGGGCTGAAACAGAGGGCGAGAAACAGAGGGGCTGAAACAGAGGGCGAGAAACAGAGGGGCTGAAACAGAGGGCGAGAAACAGAGTGGCTGAAACAGACGGGCTGAAACAGAGGGGCTGAAACAGAGGGCGAGAAACAGAGGGGCTGAAACAGAGGGCGAGAAACAGAGGGGCTGAAACAGAGGGGCTGAAAGAGAGGGGCTGAAACAGAGTGGCTGAAACAGAGGGGCTGAAACAGAGTGGCTGGAACACAGGGGGAGAAACAGAGGGGCTGAAACAGAGGGGCTGAATCAGAGGGGCTGAAACAGTGGGCGAGAAACAGAGGGGCTGAAACAGAGGGCGAGAAACAGAGGCGCTGAAACAGAGGGGCTGAAACAGAGGGGCTGAAACAGAGGGTCTGAAACAGAGGACGAGAAACAGAGGGGCTGAAACAGAGGGCGAGAAACAGAGGGGCTGAAACAGAGGGGCGGGAAACAGAGGGGCTGAATCAGAGGGGCTGAATCAGAGGGGCTGAAACAGAGGGTGAAAAACAGAGGGGCTGAAACAGAGGGGCTGAAACAGAGGGGCTGAAACAGAGGGCGAGAAACAGAGGGGCTGAATCAGAGTGGCTGAATCAGAGGGGCTGAATCAGAGGGGCTGAAACAGAGTGGCTGAATCAGAGGGGCTGAAACCGAGGGTGAGAAACAGAGGGGCTGAAACAGAGGGCGAGAATCAGAGGGTCTGAAACAGAGGGCGAGAAACAGAGGGGCTGAAACTGAGGGGCTGAATCAGCGGGGCTGAAACAGAGGGCGAGAAACAGTGGGGCTGAAACAGAGGGCGAGAAACAGAGGGGCAGAAACAGAGGGCGAGAAACAGAGGGGCTGAAACAGAGGGGCTGAAATGGAGGGCGAGAAAAAGAGGGGCTGAAACAGAGGGCGAGAAACAGAGGGGCTGAAACAGAGGGGCTGAAACAGAGGGGCTGAAACAGAGGGCGAGAAACAGAGGGGCTGAATCAGAGTGGCTGAATCAGAGGGGCTGAAACAGTGGGGCTGAAACAGAGGGCGAGGAACAAAGGGGCTGAAACAGCGGGCGAGAAACAGAGGGCGAGAATCAGAGGGGCTGAAACAGAGGGCTGAAACAGACGGGCTGAAACAGAGAGCCTGAAACAGAGGGCGAGAAACAGAGGGGCTGAAACAGAGGGCGAAAAACTAAGTGCTGAAACAGAGGGCGAGAAACAGAGGGTGAGAAATAGATGGCGAGAAACAGAGGGGCTGAAACAGAGGGGCTGAATCAGAGGGGCTGAAACAGAGCGCGAGAAACAGAGGGTCTGAAACAGAGGGCGAGAAACAGAGCGGCTGAAACAGAGGGCGAGAAACAGAGGGTGTGAAACAGAGGGCGAGAAAAGGAGGGGCTGAAACAGAGGGCGAGAAACAGAGGGGCTGAATCAGAGGGGTTGAAACAGAGGGTGAGAAGCAGAGGGGCTGAAACAGATGGCGAGAAACAGAGTGGCTGAAACAGACGGGCTGAAGCAGAGGGGCTGAAACAGAGGGCGAGAAACAGAGGGGCTGAAACAGAGGGCGAGAAACAGAGGGGCTGAAACAGAGGGGCTGAAACAGAGTGGCTGAAACAGAGGGGCTGAAACAGAGGGGCTGGAACAGAGGCGGAGAAACAGAGGGGTTGAAACAGAGGGGCTGAATCAGAGGGGCTGAAACAGAGGGCGAGAAACAGAGGGGCTGAAACAGAGGGGCTGAAACAAAGGGGCTGAAACAGTGGGGCTGAAACAGAGGGCGAGAAACAGAGGGGCTGAAACAGAGGGCGAGAAACAGAGGGGCTGAAACAGAGGGCGAGAAACAGAGGGGCTGAATCAGAGGGGCTGAATCAGAGGGGCTGAATCAGAGGGGCTGAAACAGAGGGTGAGAAACAGAGGGGCTGAAACAGAGGGCGAGAAACAGAGTGGCTGAAACAGACAGGCTGAAACAGAGGGGCTGAAACAGAGGGCGAGAAACAGAGGGGCTGAAACAGAGGGCGAGAAACAGAGGGGCTGAAACAGAGGGGCTGAATCAGAGGGGCTGAAACAGAGTGGCTGAAACAGAGGGGCTGAAACAGAGGGGCTGGAACAGAGGGGGAGAAACAGAGCGGCTGAAACAGAGGGGCTGAATCAGAGGGGCTGAAACAGAGGGCGAGAAACAGAGGTGCTGAAACAGAGGGCGAGAAACAGAGGCGCTGAAACAGAGGGGCTGAAACAGAGGGGCTGAAACAGTTTGGCTGAAACAGAGGGCGAGAAACAGAGGGGCTGAAACAGAGGGCGAGAAACAGAGGGGCTGAAACAGACGGCGAGAATCAGAGGGGCTGAAGCAGAGGGCGAGAAACAGAGGGGCTGAAACAGAGGGGCTGAAACAGAGGGGCTGAATCAGAGGGGCTGATTCAGAGGGGCTGAAACAGAGGGGCTGAATCAGCGGGGTTGAAACAGAGGACGAGAAACAGCGGGGCTGAAACAGAGGGCGAGAAACAGAGGGGCAGAAACAGAGGGCGAGAAACAGAGGGGCTGAAACAGAGGGGCTGAAACAGAGGGCGAGAAACAGTGGGGCTGAAACAGAGGGCGAGAAACAGAGGGGCTGAAACAGAGGGCGAGAAACAGAGGGGCTGAAACAGAGGGTGAGAAACAGAGGGGCTGAAACAGTGGAGCTGAAACAGAGGGGCTGAAACAGAGGGTCTGAAACAGAGGGCGAGAAACAGAGGGGCTGAATCAGAGGGGCTGAATCAGAGGGGCTGAAACAGAGTGGCTGAAACAGAGGGCGAGAAACAAAGGGGCTGAAACAGCGGGCGAGAAACAGATGGCGAGAAACAGAGGGGCAGAAACAGAGAGCCTGAAACAGAGGGCGAGAAACAGGGCGCTGAAACAGAGGGCGAAAAACAGAGGGGCAGAAACAGAGGGCGAGAAACAGAGGGTGAGAAACAGAGGGGCTGAATCAGAGGGGCTGAATCAGAGGGGCTGAAACAGAGGGGCTGAATCAGAGGGGCTGAAACAGAGGGCGAGAAACAGAGGGGTTGAAACAGACGGCGAGAATCAGAGGGGCTGAAGCAGAGGGCGAGAAACAGAGGGGCTGAAACAGAGGGGCTGAAACAGAGGGCGAGAAACAGAGGGGCTGAATCAGAGGGGCTGAATCAGAGGGGCTGAAACAGAGTGGCTGAAACAGAGGGCGAGAAACAAAGGGGCTGAATCAGAGGGGCTGAATCAGAGGGGCTGATTCAGAGGGGCTGAAACAGAGGGGCTGAATCAGCGGGGTTGAAACAGAGGACGAGAAACAGCGGGGCTGAAACAGAGGGCGAGAAACAGAGGGGCAGAAACAGAGGGCGAGAAACAGAGGTGCTGAAACAGAGGGGCTGAAACAGAGGGCGAGAAACAGTGGGGCTGAAACAGAGGGCGAGAAACAGAGGGGCTGAAACAGAGGGCGAGAAACAGAGGGGCTGAAACAGAGGGTGAGAAACAGAGGGGCTGAAACAGTGGAGCTGAAACAGAGGGGCTGAAACAGAGGGTCTGAAACAGAGGGCGAGAAACAGAGGGGCTGAATCAGAGGGGCTGAATCAGAGGGGCTGAAACAGAGTGGCTGAAACAGAGGGCGAGAAACAAAGGGGCTGAAACAGCGGGAGAGAAACAGATGGCGAGAAACAGAGGGGCTGAAACAGAGAGCCTGAAACAGAGGGTGAGAAACAGGGCGCTGAAACAGAGGGCGAAAAACAGAGGGGCAGAAACAGAGGGCGAGAAACAGAGGGTGAGAAACAGAAGGGCTGAAACAGAGGGGCTGAAACAGACGGGCTGAAACAGATGGGCTGAAACAGAGGGCGAGAAACAGAGGGGCTGAAACAGAGGGGTGGAAACAGAGGGGCTGAAACAGAGGGCGAGAAACAGAGGGGCTGAATCAGAGGGGCTGAAACAGAGGGGCTGAAACAGAGGGCGAGAAACAGAGGGGCTGAAACAGAGGGCGAGAAACAGAGGGGCTGAAACAGAGGGCGAGAAACAGAGGGGCTGAAACAGAGGGGCTGAAACAGAGGGCGAGAAACAGAGGGGCTGAAACAGAGGGCGAGAAACAGAGGGGCTGAAACAGAGTGGCTCAAACAGAGGGGCTGAAACAGAGTGGCTGAAGCAGAGGGGCTGAAACAGAGGGGCTGGAACAGAGGGGGATAAACAGAGGGGCTGAAACAGAGGGGCTGAATCAGAGGGGCTGAAACAGAGGGCGAGAAACAGAGGGTGAGAAACAGAGGGGCTGAATCAGAGGGGCTGAATCAGAGGGGCTGAAACAGAGGGGCTGAATCAGAGGGGCTGAAACAGAGGGCGAGAAACAGAGGGGTTGAAACAGACGGCGAGAATCAGAGGGGCTGAAGCAGAGGGCGAGAAACAGAGGGGCTGAAACAGAGGGGCTGAAACAGAGGGCGAGAAACAGAGGGGCTGAATCAGAGGGGCTGAATCAGAGGGGCTGAAACAGAGTGGCTGAAACAGAGGGCGAGAAACAAAGGGGCTGAATCAGAGGGGCTGAATCAGAGGGGCTGATTCAGAGGGGCTGAAACAGAGGGGCTGAATCAGCGGGGTTGAAACAGAGGACGAGAAACAGCGGGGCTGAAACAGAGGGCGAGAAACAGAGGGGCAGAAACAGAGGGCGAGAAACAGAGGGGCTGAAACAGAGGGGCTGAAACAGAGGGCGAGAAACAGTGGGGCTGAAACAGAGGGCGAGAAACAGAGGGGCTGAAACAGAGGGCGAGAAACAGAGGGGCTGAAACAGAGGGTGAGAAACAGAGGGGCTGAAACAGTGGTGCTGAAACAGAGGGGCTGAAACAGAGGGTCTGAAACAGAGGGCGAGAAACAGAGGGGCTGAATCAGAGGGGCTGAATCAGAGGGGCTGAAACAGAGTGGCTGAAACAGAGGGCGAGAAACAAAGGGGCTGAAACAGCGGGCGAGAAACAGATGGCGAGAAACAGAGGGGCTGAAACAGAGAGCCTGAAACAGAGGGTGAGAAACAGGGCGCTGAAACAGAGGGCGAAAAACAGAGGGGCAGAAACAGAGGGCGAGAAACAGAGGGTGAGAAACAGAAGGGCTGAAACAGAGGGGCTGAAACAGACGGGCTGAAACAGATGGGCTGAAACAGAGGGCGAGAAACAGAGGGGCTGAAACAGAGGGGTGGAAACAGAGGGGCTGAAACAGAGGGCGAGAAACAGAGGGGCTGAATCAGAGGGGCTGAAACAGAGGGGCTGAAACAGAGGGCGAGAAACAGAGAGGCTGGAACAGAGGGCGAGAAACAGAGGGGCTGAAACAGAGGGCGAGAAACAGAGGGGCTGAAACAGAGGGGCTGAAACAGAGGGCGAGAAACAGAGGGGCTGAAACAGAGGGCGAGAAACAGAGGGGCTGAAACAGAGTGGCTCAAACAGAGGGGCTGAAACAGAGTGGCTGAAGCAGAGGGGCTGAAACAGAGGGGCTGGAACAGAGGGGGATAAACAGAGGGGCTGAAACAGAGTGGCTGAATCAGAGGGGCTGAAACAGAGGGCGAGAAACAGAGGGGCTGAAACAGAGGGCGAAACAGAGGCGCTGAAACAGAGGGGCTGAGACAGAGAGGCTGAAACAGAGGGGCTGAAACAGAGGGCGAGAAACAGAGGGGCTGAAACAGAGGGCGAGAAACAGAGGGGCTGAAACAGAGGAGCGGGAAACAGAGGGGCTGAATAAGAGGGCCTGAATCAGAGGGGATGAAACAGAGGCGCTGAAACAGAGGGGCTGAAACAGAGAGGCTGAAACAGAGGGACTGAAACTGAGGGCGAGAAACAGAGGGGCTGAAACAGAGGGGGGGAAACAGAGGGGCTGAAACAGAGGGCGAGAAACAGAGGGGCTGAATCAGAGGGGCTGAAACAGAGGGGCTGAAACAGAGGGCGAGAAACAGAGGGGCTGAAACAGAGTGCGAGAAACAGAGGGGCTGAAACAGAGGGCGAGAAACAGAGGGGCTGAATCAGAGGGGCTGAAACAGAGGGTGAGAAACAGAGGGGCTGAAACAGAGGGCGAGAAACAGAGTTGCTGAAACAGATGGGCTGAAACAGAGGGGCTGAAACAGAGGGCGAGAAACAGAGAGGCTGAAACAGAGGGTGAGAAACAGAGGGGCTGAAACAGAGGGGCTGAAACAGAGGGGCTGAAACAGAGTGGCTGAAACAGAGGGGCTGAAACAGATGGGCTGGAACAGAGGGGGCGAAACAGAGGGGCTGAAACAGAGGGGCTGAATCAGAGGGGCTGAAACAGAGGGCGAGAAACAGAGGGGCTGAAACAGAGGGCGAAACAGAGGCGCTGAAACAGAGAGGCTGAAACAGAGGGGCTGAAACAGAGGGGCTGAAACAGAGGGCGAGAAACAGAGGGGCTGACACAGAGGGCGAGAAACAGAGGGGCTGAAACAGAGGGCCCGGAAACAGATGGGCTGAATCAGAGGGGCTGAATCAGAGGGGCTGAATCAGAGGGGCTGAAACAGAGGGTGAGAAACAGAGGGGCTGAAACAGAGGGGCTGAAACAGAGGGGTGAAACAGAGGGCGAGAAACAGAGGGGCTGAAACAGAGGGGCTGAAACAGAGGGGCTGAAGCAGAGGGCGAGATACAGCGGGGCTGAAACAGAGGGCGAGAAACAGAGGGGCAGAAACAGAGGGGCTGAATCAGAGGGGATGATTCAGAGGGGCTGAAACAGAGGCGCTGAATCAGCGGGGCTGAAACAGAGGGCGAGAAACAGCGGGGCTGAAACAGAGGGCGAGAAACAGAGGGGCAGAAACAGAGTGCGAGAAACAGAGGGGCTGAAACAGAGGGGCTGAAACAGAGGGCGAGAAACAGAGGGGCTGAATCAGAGGGGCTGAAACAGAATGCGAGAAACAGAGGGGCTGAAACAGAGGGCGAGAAACAGAGGGGCTGAAACAGAGGTCGAGAAACAGAGGGGCTGAATCAGAGGGGCTGAAACAGAGGGGCTGAAACAGACGGCGAGAAACAGAGGGGCTGAAACAGAGGGCCCGGAAACAGAGGGGCTGAATCAGAGGGGCTGAATCAGAGGGGCTGAATCAGAGGGGCTGAAACAGAGGGTGAGAAACAGAGGGGCTGAAACAGAGGGGCTGAAACAGAGGGGCTGAAACAGAGGGCGAGAAACAGAGGGGCTGAAACAGAGGGGCTGAAACAGAGGGGCTGAAGCAGAGGGCGAGATACAGCGGGGCTGAAACAGAGGGCGAGAAACAGAGGGGCAGAAACAGAGGGGCTGAATCAGAGGGGATGATTCAGTGGGGCTGAAACAGAGGGGCTGAATCAGCGGGGCTGAAACAGAGGGCGAGAAACAGAGGGGCAGAAACAGAGGGCGAGAAACAGAGGGGCTGAAACAGATGGCGAGAAACAGAGGGGCTGAAACAGAGGGGCTGAAACAGAGGGCGAGAAACAGAGGGGCTGAATCAGAGGGGCTGAAACAGAATGCGAGAAACAGAGGGGCTGAAACAGAGGGCGAGAAACAGAGGGGCTGAAACAGAGGTCGAGAAACAGAGGGGCTGAAACAGACGGCGAGAAACAGAGGGGCTGAAACAGAGGGCGAGAAACAGAGGGGCTGAAACAGAGGGCGAGAAACAGAGGGGCTGAAACAGAGGGCGAGAAACAGAGTGGCTGAAACAGACGGGCTGAAACAGAGGGGCTGAAAAAGAGGGCGAGAAACAGAGGGGCTGAAACAGAGGGCGAGAAACAGAGGGGCTGAAACAGAGGGGCTGAAAGAGAGGGGCTGAAACAGAGTGGCTGAAACAGAGGGGCTGAAACAGAGTGGCTGGAACACAGGGGGAGAAACAGAGGGGCTGAAACAGAGGGGCTGAATCAGAGGGGCTGAAACAGAGGGCGAGAAACAGAGGGGCTGAAACAGAGGGCGAGAAACAGAGGCGCTGAAACAGAGGGGCTGAAACAGAGGGGCTGAAACAGAGGGGCTGAAACAGAGGACGAGAAACAGAGGGGCTGAAACACTGGGCGAGAAACAGAGGGGCTGAAACAGAGGGGCGGGAAACAGAGGGGCTGAATCAGAGGGGCTGAATCAGAGGGGCTGAAACAGAGGGTGAAAAACAGAGGGGCTGAAACAGAGGGGCTGAAACAGAGGGGCTGAAACAGAGGGCGAGAAACAGAGGGGCTGAATCAGAGGGGCTGAATCAGAGGGGCTGAATCAGAGGGGCTGAAACAGAGGGGCTGAATCAGAGGGGCTGAAACCGAGGGCGAGAAACAGAGGGGCTGAAACAGAGGGCGAGAATCAGAGGGGCTGAAACAGAGGGCGAGAAACAGAGGGGCTGAAACTGAGGGGCTGAATCAGCGGGGCTGAAACAGAGGGCGAGAAACAGTGGGGCTGAAACAGAGGGCGAGAAACAGAGGGGCAGAAACAGAGGGCGAGAAACAGAGGGGCTGAAACAGAGGGGCTGAAATGGAGGGCGAGAAACAGAGGGGCTGAAACAGAGGGCGAGAAACAGAGGGGCTGAAACAGAGGGCGAGAAACAGAGGGGCTGAAACAGAGGGGCTGAAACAGAGGGGCTGAAACAGAGGGCGAGAAACAGAGGGGCTGAATCAGAGTGGCAAAATCAGAGGGGCTGAAACAGTGGGGCTGAAACAGAGGGCAAGGAACAAAGTGGCTGAAACAGCGGGCGAGAAACAGAGGGCGAGAAACAGAGGGGCTGAAACAGAGGGCTGAAACAGACGGGCTGAAACAGAGAGCCTGAAACAGAGGGCGAGAAACAGAGGGGCTGAAACAGAGGGGCTGAAACTGAGGGGCTGAATCAGAGGGGCTGAAACAGAGGGCGAGAAACAGAGGGTCTGAAACAGAGGGCGAGAAACAGAGCGGCTGAAACAGAGGGCGAGAAACAGAGGGGCTGAAACAGAGGGGCTGAAACAGAGGGTGTGAAACAGAGGGCGAGAAAAGGAGGGGCTGAAACAGAGGGCGAGAAACAGAGGGGACTGAATCAGAGGGGTTGAAACAGAGGTTGAGAAGCAGAGGGGCTGAAACAGAGGGCGAGAAACAGAGTGGCTGAAACAGACGGGCTGAAGCAGAGGGGCTGAAACAGAGGGCGAGAAACAGAGGGGCTGAAACAGAGGGCGAGAAACAGAGGGGCTGAAACAGAGGGGCTGAAACAGAGGGGCTGAAACAGAGTGGCTGAAACAGAGGGGCTGAAACAGAGGGGCTGGAACAGAGGCGGAGAAACAGAGGGGTTGAAACAGAGGGGCTGAATCAGAGGGGCTGAAACAGAGGGCGAGAAACAGAGGGGCTGAAACAGAGGGCGAGAAACAGAGGCGCTGAAACAGAGGGGCTGAAACAAAGGGGCTGAAACAGTGGGGCTGAAACAGAGGGCGAGAAACAGAGGGGCTGAAACAGAGGGGGAGAAACAGAGGGGCTGAAACAGAGGGCGAGAAACAGAGGGGCTGAATCAGAGGGGCTGAATCAGAGGGGCTGAATCAGAGGGGCTGAAACAGAGGGTGAGAAACAGAGGGGCTGAAACAGAGGGGCTGAAACACAGGGGCTGAAACAGAGTGCGAGAAACAGAGGGGCTGAATCAGAGGTGCTGAATCAGAGGGGCTGAATCAGAGGGGCTGAAACAGAGGGGCTTAATCAGAGGGGCTGAAACAGAGGGCGAGAAACAGAGGGGCTGAAACAGAGGGCGAGAATCAGAGGGGCTGAAACAGAGGGCGAGAAACAGAGGGGCTGAAACAGAGGGGCTGAAACAGACGGGCTGAAACAGAGAGCCTGAAACATAGGGCAAGAAACAGAGGGGCTGAAACAGAGGGCGAAAAACAGAGGGGCTGAAACAGAGGGCGACAAACAGAGGGTGAGAAATAGAGGGCGAGAAACAGAGGGGCTGAAACAGAGGGGCTGAAACAGAGGGGCTGAAACAGAGGGGTGAATCAGTGGGGCTGAAACAGAGGGGCTGAATCAGAGGGGCTGAAACAGAGGGCGAGAAACAGAGGGCATGAAACAGAGGGCGAGAAACAGAGGCGCTGAAACAGAGGGCGAGAAACAGAGGGACTGAAACAGAGGGGCTGAAACGGAGGGGCTGAAACAGAGGGCGATAAACAGAGGGGCTGAAACAGAGGGTGAGAAACAGAGGGGCTGAATCAGAGGGGCTGAATCAGAGGGTGAGAAACAGAGGGGCTGAAACAGAGGGCGAGAAACAGAGTGGCTGAAACAGACAGGCTGAAACAGAGGGGCTGAAACAGAGGGCGAGAAACAGAGGGGCTGAAACAGAGAGCGAGAAACAGAGGGGCTGAAACAGAGGGGCTGAAACAGAGGGGCTGAAACAGAGTGGCTGAAACAGAGGGGCTGAAACAGAGGGCTGGAACAGAGGGGGTTAAACAGAGCGGCTGAAACAGAGGGGCTGAATCAGAGGGGCTGAAACAGAGGGCGAGAAACAGAGGGGCTGAAACAGAGGGCGAGAAACAGAGGCGCTGAAACAGAGGGGCTGAAACAGAGGGGCTGAAACAGTGGGGCTGAAACAGAGGGCGAGAAAAAGAGGGGCTGAAACAGAGGGCGAGAAACAGAGGGCCTGAAACAGAGGGGCGGAAACAGAGGGGCTGAATCAGAGGGCGAGAAACAGAGGGGCTGAATCAGAGGGGCTGAATCAGAGGGGCTGAATCAGAGGGGCTGAAACAGAGGGGCTGAATCAGAGGGGCTGAAACAGAGGGCGAGAAACAGAGGGGCTGAAACAGACGGCGAGAATCAGAGGGGCTGAAGCAGAGGGCGAGAAACAGAGGGGCTGAAACAGAGGGGCTGAAACAGAGGGGCTGAATCAGAGGGGCTGATTCAGAGGGCTGAAACAGAGGGGCTGAATCAGCGGGGTTGAAACAGAGGACGAGAAACAGCGGGGCTGAAACAGAGGGCGAGAAACAGAGGGGCAGAAACAGAGGGCGAGAAACAGAGGGGCTGAAACTGAGGGGCTGAAACAGAGGGCGAGAAACAGTGGGGCTGAAACAGAGGGCTAGAAACAGAGGGGCTTAAACAGAGTGCGAGAACAGAGGGGCTGAAACAGAGGGTGAGAAACAGAGGGGCTGAAACAGAGGAGCTGAAACAGAGGGCTGAAACAGAGGGTCTGAAACAGAGGGCGAGAAACAGAGGGGCTGAATCAGAGGGGCTGAATCAGAGGGGCTGAAACAGTGGGGCTGAAACAGAGGGCGAGAAACAAAGGGGCTGAAACAGCGGGCGAGAAACAGAGGGCGAGAAACAGAGGCGCTGAAACAGAGAGCCTGAAACAGAGGGCGAGAAACAGGGCGCTGAAAGAGAGGGCGAAAAACAGAGGGGCAGAAACAGAGGGCGAGAAACAGAGGGTGAGAAACAGAGGGGCTGAAACAGAGGGGCTGAAACAGAGGGGCTGAAACAGAGGGGCTGAAACAGAGGGCGAGAAACAGAGGGGCTGAAACAGAGGGGTCGAAACAGAGGGGCTGAAACAGAGGGCGAGAAACAGAGGGGCTGAATCAGAGGGGCTGAAACAGAGGGGCTGAAACAGAGGGCGAGAAACAGAGGGGCTGAAACAGAGGGCGAGAAACAGAGGGGCTGAACAGAGGGCGAGAAACAGAGGGGCTGAAACAGAGGGGCTGAAACAGAGGGCTGAGAAACAGAGGGGCTGAAACAGAGGGCGAGAAACAGAGGGGCTGAAACAGAGGGGCTCAAACAGAGGGGCTGAAACAGAGTGGCTGAAGCAGAGGGGCTGAAACAGAGGGGCTGGAACAGAGGGGGATAAACAGAGGGGCAGAAACAAAGGGGCTGAATCAGAGGGGCTTAAACAGAGGGCGAGAAACAGAGGGGGCTGAAACAGAGGGCGAAACAGAGGCGCTGAAACAGAGGGGCTGAAACAGAGAGGCTGAAACAGAGGGGCTGAAACAGAGGGCGAGAACAGAGGGCTGAAACAGAGGGCGAGAAACAGAGGGGCTGAAAAACAGAGGAGCTGGAAACAGAGAGGCTGAATAAGAGGGCCTGAATCAGAGGGGCTGAATCAGAGGGGCTGAAACAGAGGGTGAGAAACAGAGGGGCTGAAACAGAGGGGCTGAAACAGAGGGCGAGAAACAGAGGGGCTGAATCAGAGGGGCTGAATCAGAGGGGCTGAATCAGAGGGGCTGAAACAGAGGGGCTGAATCAGGGGGGCTGAAACAGAGGGCGAGAATCAGAGGGGCTGAAACAGAGGCGAGAAACAGAGGGGCAGAAACAGAGGGGCTGAAACAGAGGGGCTGAATCAGAGGGGGCTGATTCAGAGGGGCTGAAACAGAGGGGCTGAATCAGCGGGGCTGAAACAGAGGGCGAGAAACAGCGCAGCTGAAAACAGAGGGCGAGAAACAGAGGGGCAGAAACAGAGGGCGAGAAACAGAGCGGCTGAAACAGAGGGGCTGAAACAGAGGGCGAGAAAACAGAGGGGCTGAAACAGAGGGCTAGAAACAGAGGGGCTGAAACAGAGGGCGAGAAACAGAGGGGCTGAAACAGAGGGGCTGAAACAGAGGGGCTGAAACAGAGGGCGAGAAACAGAGGGGCTGAAACAGAGGGCGAGAATCAGAGGGGCTGAAACAGAGGGCGAGAAACAGAGGGGCTGAAACAGAGGGGCTGAAACAGAGGGGCTGAAACAGAGGGGCTGAATCAGAGGGGCTGATTCAGAGGGGCTGAAACAGAGGGGCTGAATCAGCGGGGCTGAAACAGAGGGCGAGAAACAGCGGGGCTGAAACAGAGGGCGAGAAACAGAGGGGCAGAAACAGAGGGCGAGAAACAGAGGGGCTGAAACAGAGGGGCTGAAACAGAGGGCGAGAAACAGAGGGGCTGAAACAGAGCGCGAGAAACAGAGGGGCTGAAACAGAGGGCGAGAAACAGAGGGGCTGGAACAGAGGGGCTGAAACAGAGGGGCTGAAACAGAGGGCGAGAAACAGAGGGGCTGAATCAGAGGCGCTGAATCAGAGGGGCAGAAACAGTGGGGCTGAAACAGAGGGCGAGAAACAAAGGGGCTGAAACAGCGGGCGAGAAACAGAGTGCGAGAAACAGAGGGGCTGAAACAGAGGGGGTGAAACAGAAGGGCTGAAACAGAGAGCCTGAAACAGAGGGGCTGAAACAGCGGGCGAAAAACAGAGGGCCTGAAACAGAGGGGCTGAATCAGAGGCGCTGAAACAGAGGGGCTGAATCAGAGAGGCTGAATCAGAGGGGCTGAATCAGAGGGGCTGAAACAGAGGGTGAGAAACAGAGGGGCTGAAACAGAGGGGCTGAAACAGAGGGGCTGAAACAGAGGGCGAGAAGCAGAGGGGCTGAATCAGAGGGGCTGAATCAGAGGGGCTGAATCAGAGGGGCTGAATCAGAGGGTCTGAAACAGAGGGCGAGAATCAGAGGGGCTGAAACAGAGGGCGAGAATCAGATGGGCTGAAACAGAGAGCGAGAAACAGAGGGGCTGAAACAGAGGGCGAGCAACAGAGGGCGAGAAACAGAGGGGCTGAAACAGAGGGGCTGAAACAGAGGGGCTGAAACAGAGGGTCTGATACAGAGAGTGAGAAACAGAGGGGCTGAAACAAAGGGCGAAAAACAGAGGAGCTGAAACAGAGGGCGAGAAACAGAGGGTGAGAAACAAAGGGCGAGAAACAGAGGGGCTGAAACAGAGGGGCTGAAACAGAGGGGCTGAAACAGAGTGGCTGAAACAGAGGGGCTGAATCAGAGTGGCTGAAACAGAGGGCGAGAAACAGAGGGGCTGAATCTGAGGGGCTGAAACAGAGGGTGAGAAACAGAGGGGCTGAAACAGAGGGCAAGAACCAGAGTGGCTGAAACAGAGGGGCTGAAAAAGAGGGCGAAAAACAGAGGGGCTGAAACAGAGGGCGAGAAACAGAGGGGCTGAAACAGAGGGCGAGAAACAGAGGGGCTGAAACAGAGGGGCTGAATCAGAGGCGCTGAAACAGAGGGGCTGAATCAGAGGGGCTGAATCAGAGGGGCTGAATCAGAGGGGCTGAAACAGAGGGTGAGAAACAGAGGGGCTGAAACAGAGGGGCTGAAACAGAGGGGCTGAAACAGAGGGCGAGAAACAGAGGGGCTGAATCAGAGGGGCTGAATCAGAGGGGCTGAATCAGAGGGTCTGAAACAGAGGGCGAGAATCAGAGGGGCTGAAACAGAGGGCGAGAATCAGATGGGCTGAAACAGAGGGCGAGAAACAGAGGGGCTGAAACAGAGGGGCTGAAACAGAGGGGATGAATCAGAGGGCTGATTCATAGGGGCTGAAACAGAGGGGCTGAATCAGCGGGGCTGAAACAGAGGGCGAGAAACAGAGGGGCTGAATCAGAGGGGCTGAAACAGAGGGGCTGACTCAGCGGAGCTGAAACAGAGGACGAGAAACAGAGAGGTTGAAACAGAGGGCGAGAAACAGAGGGGCTGAAACAGAGGGGCTGAATCAGAGGGGCTGATTCATAGGGTCTGAAACAGAGGGGCTGAATCAGCGGGGCTGAAACAGAGTGCGAGAAACAGAGGGGCTGAATCAGAGGGGCTGAAACAGAGGGGCTGACTCAGCGGAGCTGAAACAGAGGACGAGAAACAGAGAGGTTGAAACAGAGGGCGAGAAACAGAGGGGCTGAAACAGAGGGCGAGAAAGAGAGGGCGAGAAACAGAGGGGCTGAAACAGAGGGGCTGAAACAGAGGGGCTGAAACAGAGGGTCTGATACAGAGAGTGAGAAACAGAGGGGCTGAAACAGAGGGCGAAAAACAGAGGGGCTGAAACAGACGGCGAGAAACAGAGGGTGAGAAACAAAGGGCGAGAAACAGAGGGGCTGAAACAGAGGGGCTGAAACAGAGGGGCTGAAACAGAGGGTGAGAAACAGAGGGGCTGAAACAGAGGGCAAGAAACAGAGTGGCTGAAACAGAGGGGCTGAAAAAGAGGGCGAGAAACAGAGGGGCTGAAACAGAGGGCGAGAAACAGAGGGGCTGAAACAGAGGGGCTGAAACAGAGGGGCTGAAACAGAGGGCGAGAAACAGAGGGGCTGAAACAGAGGGCGAGAAACAGAGGGGCTGAATCTGAGGGGCTGAAACAGAGGGTGAGAAACAGAGGGGCTGAAACAGAGGGCAAGAAACAGAGTGGCTGAAACAGAGGGGCTGAAAAAGAGGGGGAAAAACAGAGTGGCTGAAACAGAGGGCGAGAAACAGAGGGGCTGAAACAGAGGGCGAGAAACAGAGGGGCTGAATCTGAGGGGCTGAAACAGAGGGTGAGAAACAGAGGGGCTGAAACAGAGGGGCTGAAACAGAGGGGCTGAAACAGAGGGCGAGAATCAGAGGGGCTGAAACAGAGGGCGAGAAACAGAGGGGCTGAAACAGAGGGGATGAAACAGAGGGTGAGAAACAGAGGGGCTGAAACAGAGGGCGAGAAACAGAGGGGCTGAAACAGAGGGGCTGAAACAAAGGGGCTGAAACAGAGCGGCTGAAACAGAGGGGCTGAAACAGAGGGCGAGAAACAGAGGGGCTGAAACAGAGGGCGAGAAAGAGAGGGGCTGAAACAGGGGGACTGATTCAAAAGGCTGAAACAGCGGGGCTGAAACAGAGGGCGAGAAACAGAGGGGCTGAAACAGAGGGCGAGAAAACGAGGGGCTGAATCAGAGGGGCTGATACAGAGGGCTAGAAACAGAGGGGCTGAAACAGTGGGCGAGAAACAGAGGGGCTGAAACAGAGGGCGAGAAGCAGAGAGGCTCAAACAGAGGGGCTGAAACAGAGCGGCTGAAACAGAGGGGCTGAAACAGAGGGCGAGAAACAGAGGGGCTGAAACAGAGGGCGAGAAAGAGAGGGGCTGAAACAGGGGGACTGATTCAAAAGGCTGAAACAGCGGGGCTGAAACAGAGGGCGAGAAACAGAGGGGCTGAAACAGAGGGCGAGAAAACGAGGGGCTGAATCAGAGGGGCTGATACAGAGGGCTAGAAACAGAGGGGCTGAAACAGTGGGCGAGAAACAGAGGGGCTGAAACAGAGGGCGAGAAGCAGAGAGGCTCAAACAGAGGGGCTGAAACAGAGGGGCTGAATCAGAGGGGCTGAAACAGAGGGCGAGAAACAGAGGGGCTGAAACAGAGAGCGCGAAACAGAGGGGCTGAAACAGAGGGCGAGAAACAGAGGGGCTGAAACAGAGGGCGAGAAACAGAGGGCGAGAGACAGAGGGGCTGAAACAGAGGGGCTGAAACAGAGGGGCTGAAACAGAGGGTCTGAAACAGAGAGTGAGAAACAGAGGGGCTGAAACAGAGGGCGAAAAACAGAGGGGCTGAAACAGAGGGCGAGAAACAGAGGGTAAGAAACAAAGGGCGAGAAACAGAGGGGCTGAAACAGAGGGGCTGAAACAGAGGGGCTGAAACAGAGTGGCTGAAACAGAGGGGCTGAATCAGAGGGGCTGAAACAGAGGGGCTGAATCAGAGGGGCTGAACCAGAGGGCGAGAAACAGAGGGGCTGAAACAGTGGGGCTGAACCTGAGGGGCTGACAAAGAGGGCGAGAAACAGAGGGGCTGAAACAGTGGGGCTGAAACAGAAGGGCTGAAACAGAGGGGCTAAAACAGAGGGGCTGAAACAGAGGGCGAGAAACAGAGGGGCTGAAGCAGAGGGCGAGAAACACAGGGGCTGAAACAGAGGGCTAGAAACAGAGGGGCTGAAACAGAGGGCGAGAAACAGAAGGTTAAAAAACAGAGGGCGAGAAACAGACGGGCTGAAACAGAGGGCGAGAAACAGAGGGGCTGAATCTGAGGGGCTGAAACAGAGGGTGAGAAACAGAGGGGCTGAAACAGAGGGGCTGAAACAGAGGGGCTGAAACAGAGGGCGAGAATCAGAGGGGCTGAAACAGAGGGCGAGAAACAGAGGGGCTGAAACAGAGGGGATGAAACAGAGGGCGAGAAATAGAGGGGCTGAAACAGAGGGCGAGAAACAGAAGGGCTGAAACAGAGGGCGAGAAACAGAGGGGCTGGAACAGAGGGAGAGAAACAGAGGGTGAGAAACAGAGGGGCTGAAACAGAGGGCGAGAAACAGAGGGGCTGAAACAGAGGGGCTGAAACAAAGGGGCTGAAACAGAGGGGCTGAAACAGAGGGGCTGAAACAGAGGGCGAGAAACAGAGGGGCTGAAACAGAGGGCGAGAAAGAGAGGGGCTGAAACAGGGGGGCTGATTCAGAAGGGCTGAAACAGCGGGGCTGAAACAGAGGGCGAGAAACAGAGGGGCTGAAACAGAGGGCGAGAAAACGAGGGGCTGAATCAGAGGGGCTGATACAGAGGGCTAGAAACAGAGGGGCTGAAACAGAGGGCGGGAAATAGAGGGGCTGAATCAGAGGGGCTGAATGAGTGGGGCTGAATCAGAGGGGCTGAATCAGAGGGGCTGAAACAGAGGGTGAGAAACAGAGGGGCTGAAACAGAGGGGCTGAAACAGAGGGGCTGAAACAGAGGGCGAGAAACAGAGCGGCTGAATCAGAGGGGCTAAATCAGAGGGGCTGAATCAGAGTGGCTGAAACAGAGGGGCTGAATCAGAGGGGCTGAAACAGAGGGCGAGAAACAGAGACGCTGAAACAGAGGGCGAGAAACAGAGGGGCTGAAACAGAGGGCGAGAAACAGAGGGGCTGAAACAGAGGGCGAGAAACAGAGGGCGATAAACAGAGGGACTGAAACAGAGGGGCTGAAACAGAGGGGCTGAAACAGAGGGCGAGAAAGAGAGGGGCTGAAACAGAGGGCGAGAAACTGAGGGGCTGAAACAGAGGGCGAGAAACAAAGGGGCAGAAACAGACGGCGAGAAACAGAGGGGCTGAAACAGTGGGCGAGAAACAGAGGGGCTGAAACAGAGTGCGAAAAACTGAGGGGCTGAAACAGAGGGGCTGAAACAGAGGGTGAGAAACAGTGGGGCTGAAACAGAGGGCGAGAAACAGAAGGGCTGAAACAGAGGGGGAGAAACAGAGGGGCTGAAACAGAGGGCGAGAAACAGAGGGGCTGAAACAGAGGGCGAGAAACAGAAGGGCTGAAACAGAGGGGCTGAAACAGAGGGGCTGATAAAGAGGGCGAAAACAGAGGGGCTGAAACAGAGGGCGAGAAACAGAGGGGCTGAAACAGAGGGGCTCAGACAGAGGGGCTGAAACAGAGGGGCTGAAACAGAGTGGCTGAAATCGAGGGGCTGAAACAGAGCGGCTGGAACAGAGGGGGAGAAACAGAGGGGCTGAAACAGAGGGGCTGAATCAGAGGGGCTGAAACAGAGGGCGAGAAACAGAGGGGCTGAAACAATGGGGGAAAATCAGAGGGGCTGAAACAGAGGGGCTGAAACAGAGGGGCTGAATCAGAGGGGCTGAATCAGAGGGGCTGAATCAGTGGTGCTGAAACAGTTGGCGAGAAACAGAGGGGCTGAAACAAAGGGGCTGAAACAGAGGGGCTGAAACAGAGGGCGAGAAACAGAGGGGCTGAAACAGACGGGCGGGAAACAGAGGGGCTGAATCAGAGGGGCTGCATCAGATGGGCTGAAACAGAGGGTGAGAAACAGTGGGGCTGAAACAGAGGGGCTGAAACAGAGGGGCTGAAACAGAGGGCGAGAAAGAGAGGGGCTGAATCAGAGGGGCAAAATCAGAGGGGCTGAATGAGAGGGGCTGAAACAGAGTGGCTGAATCAGAGGGGCTGAAACAGAGGGCGAGAAACAGAGGGGCTGAATCAGAGGGGCTGAATCAGAGGGGCTGAAACAGAGGGTGAGAAACAGAGGGGCTGAAACAGAGGGGCTGAAACAGAGGGGCTGAAACAGAGGGCGAGAAACAGAGCGGCTGAATCAGAGGGGCTAAATCAGAGGGGCTGAATCAGAGTGGCTGAAACAGAGGGGCTGAATCAGAGGGGCGGAAACAGAGGGCGAGAAACAGAGGCACTGAAACAGAGGGCGAGAATCAGAGGGGCTGAAACAGAGGGCGAGAAAGAGAGGGGCTGAAACAGAGGGCGAGAAACAGAGGGCGATAAACAGAGGTACTGAAACAGAGGGGCTGAAACAGAGGGGCTGAAACAGAGGGCGAGAAAGAGAGGGGCTGAAACAGAGGGCGAGAAACTGAGGGGCTGAAACTGAGGGCGAGAAACAAAGGGGCAGAAACAGACGGCGAGAAACAGAGGGGCTGAAACAGTGGGCGAGAAACAGAGGGGCTGAAACAGAGTGCGAAAAACTGAGGGGCTGAAACAGAGGGGCTGAAACAGAGGGTGAGAAACAGTGGGGCTGAAACAGAGGGCGAGAAACAGAAGGGCTGAAACAGAGGGGGAGAAACAGCGGGGCTGAAACAGAGGGCGAGAAACAGAGGGGCTGAAACAGAGGGCGAGAAACAGAAGGGCTGAAACAGAGGGGCTGAAACAGAGGGGCTGATAAAGAGGGCGAAAAACAGAGGGGCTGAAACAGAGGGCGAGAAACAGAGGGGCTGAAACAGAGGGGCTCAGACAGAGGGGCTGAAACAGAGGGGCTGAAACAGAGTGGCTGAAATCGAGGGGCTGAAACAGAGCGGCTGGAACAGAGGGGGAGAAACAGAGGGGCTGAAACAGAGGGGCTGAATCAGAGGGGCTGAAACAGAGGGCGAGAAACAGAGGGGCTGAAACAATGGGGGAAAATCAGAGGGGCTGAAACAGAGGGGCTGAATCAGAGGGGCTGAATCAGAGGGGCTGAATCAGTGGTGCTGAAACAGTTGGCGAGAAACAGAGGGGCTGAAACAAAGGGGCTGAAACAGAGGGGCTGAAACAGAGGGCGAGAAACAGAGGGGCTGAAACAGACGGGCGGGAAACAGAGGGGCTGAATCAGAGGGGCTGCATCAGATGGGCTGAAACAGAGGGTGAGAAACAGTGGGGCTGAAACAGAGGGGCTGAAACAGAGGGGCTGAAACAGAGGGCGAGAAAGAGAGGGGCTGAATCAGAGGGGCAAAATCAGAGGGGCTGAATGAGAGGGGCTGAAACAGAGTGGCTGAATCAGAGGGGCTGAAACAGAGGGCGAGAAACAGAGGGGCTGAATCAGAGGGGCTGAATCAGAGGGGCTGAAACAGAGGGTGAGAAACAGAGGGGCTGAAACAGAGGGGCTGAAACAGAGGGGCTGAAACAGAGGGCGAGAAACAGAGCGGCTGAATCAGAGGGGCTAAATCAGAGGGGCTGAATCAGAGTGGCTGAAACAGAGGGGCTGAATCAGAGGGGCGGAAACAGAGGGCGAGAAACAGAGGCACTGAAACAGAGGGCGAGAATCAGAGGGGCTGAAACAGAGGGCGAGAAAGAGAGGGGCTGAAACAGAGGGCGAGAAACAGAGGGCGATAAACAGAGGGACTGAAACAGAGGGGCTGAAACAGAGGGGCTGAAACAGAGGGCGAGAAAGAGAGGGGCTGAAACAGAGGGCGAGAAACTGAGGGGCTGAAACAGAGGGCGAGAAACAAAGGGGCAGAAACAGACGGCGAGAAACAGAGGGGCTGAAACAGTGGGCGAGAAACAGAGGGGCTGAAACAGAGTGCGAAAAACTGAGGGGCTGAAACAGAGGGGCTGAAACAGAGGGTGAGAAACAGTGGGGCTGAAACAGAGGGCGAGAAACAGAAGGGCTGAAACAGAGGGGGAGAAACAGAGGGGCTGAAACAGAGGGCGAGAAACAGAGGGGCTGAAACAGAGGGCGAGAAACAGAAGGGCTGAAACAGAGGGGCTGAAACAGAGGGGCTGATAAAGAGGGCGAAAAACAGAGGGGCTGAAACAGAGGGCGAGAAACAGAGGGGCTGAAACAGAGGGGCTCAGACAGAGGGGCTGAAACAGAGGGGCTGAAACAGAGTGGCTGAAACCGAGGGGCTGAAACAGAGCGGCTGGAACAGAGGGGGAGAAACAGAGGGGCGGAAACAGAGGGGCTGAATCAGAGGGGCTGAAACAGAGGGCGAGAAACAGAGGGGCTGAAACAATGGGGGAAAATCAGAGGGGCTGAAACAGAGGGGCTGAAACAGAGGGGCTGAATCAGAGGGGCTGAATCAGAGGGGCTGAATCAGTGGTGCTGAAACAGAGGGCGAGAAACAGAGGGGCTGAAACAAAGGGGCTGAAACAGAGGGGCTGAAACAGAGGGCGAGAAACAGAGGGGCTGAAACAGACGGGCGGGAAACAGAGGGGCTGAATCAGAGGGGCTGCATCAGATGGGCTGAAACAGAGGGTGAGAAACAGTGGGGCTGAAACAGAGGGGCTGAAACAGAGGGGCTGAAACAGAGGGCGAGAAAGAGAGGGGCTGAATCAGAGGGGCAAAATCAGAGGGGCTGAATGAGAGGGGCTGAAACAGAGTGGCTGAATCAGAGGGGCTGAAACAGAGGGCGAGAAACAGAGGGGCTGAAACAGAGGGCGAGAAACAGAGGGGCTGAAACAGAGGGCGAGAAACAGAGGGGCAGAAACAGACGGCGAGAAACAGAGGGGCTGAAACACAGGGGGGTGAAACAGAGGGCGAGAAACAGAGGGGCTGAAACAGAGGGCTAGAAACAGAGGGGCTGAAACAGAGGGGCTGAAAAAGAGGGGCTGAAACAGTGGGGCTGAAACAGAGGGCGAAAAACAGAAGGGCTGAAACAGAGGGCGAGAAACAGAGGGGCTGAAACAGAGGGCGAGAAACAGAGGGGCTGAAACAGAGGGCGAGAAACAGAGGGGCAGAAACAGACGGCGAGAAACAGAGGGGCTGAATCACAGGGGGGTGAAACAGAGGGCGAGAAACAGAGGGGCTGAAACAGAGGGCTAGAAACAGAGGGGCTGAAACAGAGGGGTTGAAACAGAGGGGCTGAAACAGAGGGGCTGAAACAGGGGGGCTGAAACATAGGGCGAGAAACAGAAGGGCTGAAACAGAGGGCGAGAAACAGAGGGGCTGAAACAGAGGGCGAGAAACAGAGGGGCTGAAACAGAGGGCGAGAAACAGAGTGGCTGAAACAGACGGGCTGAAACAGAGGGGCTGAAAAAGACTGCGAAAAACAGAGGGGCTGAAACAGTGGGCGAGAAACAGACGGGCTGATACAGAGGGGCTGAAACAGACGGGCTGAAACAAAGGGGCTGAAACAGAGGGGCTGAAACAGAGGGGCTGAAACAGAGGGCTGGAACAGACGGGCGGGAAACAGAGGGGCTGAATCAGAGGGGCTGCATCAGATGGGCTGAAACAGAGGGTGAGAAACAGTGGGGCTGAAACAGAGGGGCTGAAACAGAGGGGCTGAAACAGAGGGCGAGAAAGAGAGGGGCTGAATCAGAGGGGCAAAATCAGAGGGGCTGAATGAGAGGGGCTGAAACAGAGTGGCTGAATCAGAGGGGCTGAAACAGAGGGCGAGAAACAGAGGGGCTGAATCAGAGGGGCTGAATCAGAGGGGCTGAAACAGAGGGTGAGAAACAGAGGGGCTGAAACAGAGGGGCTGAAACAGAGGGGCTGAAACAGAGGGCGAGAAACAGAGCGGCTGAATCAGAGGGGCTAAATCAGAGGGGCTGAATCAGAGTGGCTGAAACAGAGGGGCTGAATCAGAGGGGCGGAAACAGAGGGCGAGAAACAGAGGCACTGAAACAGAGGGCGAGAATCAGAGGGGCTGAAACAGAGGGCGAGAAAGAGAGGGGCTGAATCAGAGGGCGAGAAACAGAGGGCGATAAACAGAGGGACTGAAACAGAGGGGCTGAAACAGAGGGGCTGAAACAGAGGGCGAGAAAGAGAGGGGCTGAAACAGAGGGCGAGAAACTGAGGGGCTGAAACAGAGGGCGAGAAACAAAGGGGCAGAAACAGACGGCGAGAAACAGAGGGGCTGAAACAGTGGGCGAGAAACAGAGGGGCTGAAACAGAGTGCGAAAAACTGAGGGGCTGAAACAGAGGGGCTGAAACAGAGGGTGAGAAACAGTGGGGCTGAAACAGAGGGCGAGAAACAGAAGGGCTGAAACAGAGGGGGAGAAACAGAGGGGCTGAAACAGAGGGCGAGAAACAGAGGGGCTGAAACAGAGGGCGAGAAACAGAGGGGCTGAAACAGAGGGGCTGAAACAGAGGGGCTGATAAAGAGGGCGAAAAACAGAGGGGCTGAAACAGAGGGCGAGAAACAGAGGGGCTGAAACAGAGGGGCTCAGACAGAGGGGCTGAAACAGAGGGGCTGAAACAGAGTGGCTGAAACCGAGGGGCTGAAACAGAGCGGCTGGAAAAGAGGGGGAGAAACAGAGGGGCTGAAACAGAGGGGCTGAATCAGAGGGGCTGAAACAGAGGGCGAGAAACAGAGGGGCTGAAACAATGGGGGAAAATCAGAGGGGCTGAAACAGAGGGGCTGAAACAGAGGGGCTGAATCAGAGGGGCTGAATCAGAGGGGCTGAATCAGTGGTGCTGAAACAGAGGGCGAGAAACAGAGGGGCTGAAACAAAGGGGCTGAAACAGAGCGGCTGAAACAGAGGGCGAGAAACAGAGGGGCTGAAACAGACGGGCGGGAAACAGAGGGGCTGAATCAGAGGGGCTGCATCAGATGGGCTGAAACAGAGGGTGAGAAACAGTGGGGCTGAAACAGAGGGGCTGAAACAGAGGGGCTGAAACAGAGGGCGAGAAAGAGAGGGGCTGAATCAGAGGGGCAAAATCAGAGGGGCTGAATGAGAGGGGCTGAAACAGAGTGGCTGAATCAGAGGGGCTGAAACAGAGGGCGAGAAACAGAGGGGCTGAAACAGAGGGCGAGAAACAGAGGGGCTGAAACAGAGGGCGAGAAACAGAGGGGCAGAAACAGACGGCGAGAAACAGAGGGGCTGAAACACAGGGGGGTGAAACAGAGGGCGAGAAACAGAGGGGCTGAAACAGAGGGCTAGAAACAGAGGGGCTGAAACAGAGGGGCTGAAACAGAGGGGCTGAAACAGTGGGGCTGAAACAGAGGGCGAAAAACAGAAGGGCTGAAACAGATGGCGAGAAACAGAGGGGCTGAAACAGAGGGCGAGAAACAGAGGGGCTGAAACAGAGGGCGAGAAACAGAGTGGCTGAAACAGACGGGTTGAAACAGAGGGGCTGAAAAAGACTGCGAAAAACAGAGGGGCTGAAACAGTGGGCGAGAAACAGACGGGCTGATACAGAGGGGCTGAAACAGACGGGCTGAAACAGAGGGGCTGAAACAGAGGGCTGGAACAGACGGGCGGGAAACAGAGGGGCTGAATCAGAGGGGCTGCATCAGATGGGCTGAAACAGAGGGTGAGAAACAGTGGGGCTGAAACAGAGGGGCTGAAACGGAGGGGCTGAAACAGAGGGCGAGAAAGAGAGGGGCTGAATCAGAGGGGCAAAATCAGAGGGGCTGAATGAGAGGGGCTGAAACAGAGTGGCTGAATCAGAGGGGCTGAAACAGAGGGCGAGAAACAGAGGGGCTGAATCAGAGGGGCTGAATCAGAGGGGCTGAAACAGAGGGTGAGAAACAGAGGGGCTGAAACAGAGGGGCTGAAACAGAGGGGCTGAAACAGAGGGCGAGAAACAGAGCGGCTGAATCAGAGGGGCTAAATCAGAGGGGCTGAATCAGAGTGGCTGAAACAGAGGGGCTGAATCAGAGGGGCGGAAACAGAGGGCGAGAAACAGAGGCACTGAAACAGAGGGCGAGAATCAGAGGGGCTGAAACAGAGGGCGAGAAAGAGAGGGGCTGAATCAGAGGGCGAGAAACAGAGGGCGATAAACAGAGGGACTGAAACAGAGGGGCTGAAACAGAGGGGCTGAAACAGAGGGCGAGAAAGAGAGGGGCTGAAACAGAGGGCGAGAAACTGAGGGGCTGAAACAGAGGGCGAGAAACAAAGGGGCAGAAACAGACGGCGAGAAACAGAGGGGCTGAAACAGTGGGCGAGAAACAGAGGGGCTGAAACAGAGTGCGAAAAACTGAGGGGCTGAAACAGAGGGGCTGAAACAGAGGGTGAGAAACAGTGGGGCTGAAACAGAGGGCGAGAAACAGAAGGGCTGAAACAGAGGGGGAGAAACAGAGGGGCTGAAACAGAGGGCGAGAAACAGAGGGGCTGAAACAGAGGGCGAGAAACAGAGGGGCTGAAACAGAGGGGCTGAAACAGAGGGGCTGATAAAGAGGGCGAAAAACAGAGGGGCTGAAACAGAGGGCGAGAAACAGAGGGGCTGAAACAGAGGGGCTCAGACAGAGGGGCTGAAACAGAGGGGCTGAAACAGAGTGGCTGAAACCGAGGGGCTGAAACAGAGCGGCTGGAAAAGAGGGGGAGAAACAGAGGGGCTGAAACAGAGGGGCTGAATCAGAGGGGCTGAAACAGAGGGCGAGAAACAGAGGGGCTGAAACAATGGGGGAAAATCAGAGGGGCTGAAACAGAGGGGCTGAAACAGAGGGGCTGAATCAGAGGGGCTGAATCAGAGGGGCTGAATCAGTGGTGCTGAAACAGAGGGCGAGAAACAGAGGGGCTGAAACAAAGGGGCTGAAACAGAGCGGCTGAAACAGAGGGCGAGAAACAGAGGGGCTGAAACAGACGGGCGGGAAACAGAGGGGCTGAATCAGAGGGGCTGCATCAGATGGGCTGAAACAGAGGGTGAGAAACAGTGGGGCTGAAACAGAGGGGCTGAAACAGAGGGGCTGAAACAGAGGGCGAGAAAGAGAGGGGCTGAATCAGAGGGGCAAAATCAGAGGGGCTGAATGAGAGGGGCTGAAACAGAGTGGCTGAATCAGAGGGGCTGAAACAGAGGGCGAGAAACAGAGGGGCTGAAACAGAGGGCGAGAAACAGAGGGGCTGAAACAGAGGGCGAGAAACAGAGGGGCAGAAACAGACGGCGAGAAACAGAGGGGCTGAAACACAGGGGGGTGAAACAGAGGGCGAGAAACAGAGGGGCTGAAACAGAGGGCTAGAAACAGAGGGGCTGAAACAGAGGGGCTGAAACAGAGGGGCTGAAACAGTGGGGCTGAAACAGAGGGCGAAAAACAGAAGGGCTGAAACAGAGGGCGAGAAACAGAGGGGCTGAAACAGAGGGCGAGAAACAGAGGGGCTGAAACAGAGGGCGAGAAACAGAGGGGCAGAAACAGACGGCGAGAAACAGAGGGGCTGAATCACAGGGGGGTGAAACAGAGGGCGAGAAACAGAGGGGCTGAAACAGAGGGCTAGAAACAGAGGGGCTGAAACAGAGGGGTTGAAACAGAGGGGCTGAAACAGAGGGGCTGAAACAGGGGGGCTGAAACAGAGGGCGAGAAACAGAAGGGCTGAAACAGAGGGCGAGAAACAGAGGGGCTGAAACAGAGGGCGAGAAACAGAGGGGCTGAAACAGAGGGCGAGAAACAGAGTGGCTGAAACAGACGGGCTGAAACAGAGGGGCTGAAAAAGACTGCGAAAAACAGAGGGGCTGAAACAGAGGGCGAGAAACAGACGGGCTGATACAGAGGGGCTGAAACAGACGGGCTGAAACAGAGGGGCTGAAACAGAGTGGCTGAAACAGAGGGGCTGAAACAGAGGGGCTGGAACAGAGGGGGAGAAACAGAGCGGCTGAAACAGAGAGGCTGAATCAGAGGGGCTGAAACAGAAGGCGAGAAACAGAGGGGCTGAAACAGAGGGCGAGAAACAGAGGGGCTGAAACAGAGGGGCTGAAACAGAAGGGCTGAAACAGAGGGCGAGAAACAGAGGGGCTGAAACAGAGGGCGAGAAACAGAGGGGCTGAAACAGAGGGGCGGGAAACAGAGGGGCTGAATCAGAGGGGCTGAATCAGAGGGGCTGAATCAGAGGGCCTGAAACAGAGGGTGCGAAACAGAGGGGCTGAAACAGAGGGGCTGAAATAGAGTGGCTGAAACAGGGGGGCTGAAACAGTGGGGCTGAAACAGAGGGCGAGAAACAGAAGGGCTGAAACAGAGGGCGAGAAACAGAGGGGCTGAAACAGAGGGCGAGAAACAGAGGGGCTGAAACAGAGGGGCTGAAACAGACGGGCTGAAACAGAGGGGCTGAAAAAGAGGGCGAAAAACAGAGGGGCTGAAACAGAGGGCGAGAAACAGACGGGCTGACACAGTGGGGCTGAAACAGACGGGCTGAAACAGAGGCCGAGAAACAGAGGGGCTGAAACAGAGGGCGAGAAACAGAGTGGCTGAAACAGAGGGGCTGAATCAGAGGGGCTGAAACAGAGGGGCTGAATCAGAGGGGCTGAACCAGAGGGCGAGAAACAGAGGGGCTGAAACAGAGGGGCTGAACCTGAGGGGCTGACAAAGAGGGCGAGAAGCAGAGGGGCTGAAACAGTGGGGCTGAAACAGAAGGGCTGAAACAGAGGGGCTAAAAAAGAGGGGCTGAAACAGAGGGCGAGAAACAGAGGGGCTGAAACAGAGGGCTAGAAACAGAGGGGCTGAAACAGAGGGCGAGAAACAGAAGGTTAAAAAACAGATGGCGAGAAACAGACGGGCTGAAACAGAGGGGCTGAATGAGAGGGGCTGAATCAGAGGGGCTGAAACAGAGGGCGAGAAACAGAGGGGCTGAAACAGAGGGCGAGAAACAGAGGGGCTGAAACATAGGGGCTGAAACAGAGGGGCTGAAACAGAGGGGCTGAAACAGAGGGCGAGAAACAGAGGGGCTGAAACAGAGGGGCGGGAAACAGAGGGGCTGAATCAGAGGGGCTGAATGAGTGGGGCTGAATCAGAGGGGCTGAATAGAGGGGCTGAATCAGAGGGTGAGAAACAGAGGGGCTGAAACAGAGGGGCTGAAACAGATGGGCTGAAACAGAGGGCGAGATACAGAGGGTCTTAATCAGAGGGGCTGAATCAGAGGGGCTGAATCAGAGGGGCTGAAACACAGCGGCTGAATCAGAGGGGATGAAACAGAGGGCGAGAAACAGAGGGGCTGAAACAGAGGGCGAGAAACAGAGGGGCTGAAACTGAGGGGCTGAAACAGAGGGGCTGAGGCAGAGGGGCTGAATCAGAGGGGCTGATTCAGAGGGGCAGAAACAGAGGGGCTGAATCAGCGGGGCTGAAACAGAGGGCGAGAAACAGAGGGGCTGAAACAGATGGGCTGAAACAGAGGGGCTGAAACGGAGGGGCTAAAACAGTGGGGCTGAAATAAAGGGCGAGAAACAGAGGGGCTGAAACAGAGGGCGAGAAACAGAGGGGCTGAAACAGAGGTCGAGAAACAGAGGGGCTGAATCAGAGGGGCTGAAACAGAGGGTGAGAAACAGAGGGGCTGAAACAAAGGGCGAGAAACAGAGTGGCTGAAACAGAGGGGCTGAAAAAGAGGGCGAAAAACAGAGGGGCTGCAACAGAGGGCGAGAAACAGAGGGGATGAAATAGAGTGGCTGAAACAGAGGGGCTGAAAGAGAGGGGCTAGAACACAGGGGCTGAAACAGAGGGCGAGAAAGAGAGGGGCTGAAACAGAGGGGCTGAAACAGAGGGGCTGAATCAGAGGGGGTGAATCAGCGGGGCTGAATCAGATGGGCTGAATCAGAGGGCGAGAAACAGAGGGGCTGAAACAGAGGGCGAGGAACAGAGGGCGAGAAACAGAGGGGCTGAAACAGAGGGCGAGGAACAGAGGGGCTGAAACAGAGGGCGAGAAACAGAGGGGCTGAAACAGAGGGGCTGAAACAGTGGGGCTGAAACAGAGGGCGAAAAACAGAAGGGCTGAAACAGAGGGCGAGAAACAGAGGGGCTGAAACAGAGGGCGAGAAACAGAGGGGCTGAAACAGAGGGCGAGAAACAGAGGGGCAGAAACAGACGGCGAGAAACAGAGGGGCTGAATCACAGGGGGGTGAAACAGAGGGCGAGAAACAGAGGGGCTGAAACAGAGGGCTAGAAACAGAGGGGCTGAAACAGAGGGGTTGAAACAGAGGGGCTGAAACAGAGGGGCTGAAACAGGGGGGCTGAAACAGAGGGCGAGAAAGAGAGGGGCTGAATCAGAGGGGCAAAATCAGAGGGGCTGAATGAGAGGGGCTGAAACAGAGTGGCTGAATCAGAGGGGCTGAAACAGAGGGCGAGAAACAGAGGGGCTGAATCAGAGGGGCTGAATCAGAGGGGCTGAAACAGAGGGTGAGAAACAGAGGGGCTGAAACAGAGGGGCTGAAACAGAGGGGCTGAAACAGAGGGCGAGAAACAGAGCGGCTGAATCAGAGGGGCTAAATCAGAGGGGCTGAATCAGAGTGGCTGAAACAGAGGGGCTGAATCAGAGGGGCGGAAACAGAGGGCGAGAAACAGAGGCACTGAAACAGAGGGCGAGAATCAGAGGGGCTGAAACAGAGGGCGAGAAAGAGAGGGGCTGAATCAGAGGGCGAGAAACAGAGGGCGATAAACAGAGGGACTGAAACAGAGGGGCTGAAACAGAGGGGCTGAAACAGAGGGCGAGAAAGAGAGGGGCTGAAACAGAGGGCGAGAAACTGAGGGGCTGAAACAGAGGGCGAGAAACAAAGGGGCAGAAACAGACGGCGAGAAACAGAGGGGCTGAAACAGTGGGCGAGAAACAGAGGGGCTGAAACAGAGTGCGAAAAACTGAGGGGCTGAAACAGAGGGGCTGAAACAGAGGGTGAGAAACAGTGGGGCTGAAACAGAGGGCGAGAAACAGAAGGGCTGAAACAGAGGGGGAGAAACAGAGGGGCTGAAACAGAGGGCGAGAAACAGAGGGGCTGAAACAGAGGGCGAGAAACAGAGGGGCTGAAACAGAGGGGCTGAAACAGAGGGGCTGATAAAGAGGGCGAAAAACAGAGGGGCTGAAACAGAGGGCGAGAAACAGAGGGGCTGAAACAGAGGGGCTCAGACAGAGGGGCTGAAACAGAGGGGCTGAAACAGAGTGGCTGAAACCGAGGGGCTGAAACAGAGCGGCTGGAAAAGAGGGGGAGAAACAGAGGGGCTGAAACAGAGGGGCTGAATCAGAGGGGCTGAAACAGAGGGCGAGAAACAGAGGGGCTGAAACAATGGGGGAAAATCAGAGGGGCTGAAACAGAGGGGCTGAAACAGAGGGGCTGAATCAGAGGGGCTGAATCAGAGGGGCTGAATCAGTGGTGCTGAAACAGAGGGCGAGAAACAGAGGGGCTGAAACAAAGGGGCTGAAACAGAGCGGCTGAAACAGAGGGCGAGAAACAGAGGGGCTGAAACAGACGGGCGGGAAACAGAGGGGCTGAATCAGAGGGGCTGCATCAGATGGGCTGAAACAGAGGGTGAGAAACAGTGGGGCTGAAACAGAGGGGCTGAAACAGAGGGGCTGAAACAGAGGGCGAGAAAGAGAGGGGCTGAATCAGAGGGGCAAAATCAGAGGGGCTGAATGAGAGGGGCTGAAACAGAGTGGCTGAATCAGAGGGGCTGAAACAGAGGGCGAGAAACAGAGGGGCTGAAACAGAGGGCGAGAAACAGAGGGGCTGAAACAGAGGGCGAGAAACAGAGGGGCAGAAACAGACGGCGAGAAACAGAGGGGCTGAAACACAGGGGGGTGAAACAGAGGGCGAGAAACAGAGGGGCTGAAACAGAGGGCTAGAAACAGAGGGGCTGAAACAGAGGGGCTGAAACAGAGGGGCTGAAACAGTGGGGCTGAAACAGAGGGCGAAAAACAGAAGGGCTGAAACAGAGGGCGAGAAACAGAGGGGCTGAAACAGAGGGCGAGAAACAGAGGGGCTGAAACAGAGGGCGAGAAACAGAGGGGCAGAAACAGACGGCGAGAAACAGAGGGGCTGAATCACAGGGGGGTGAAACAGAGGGCGAGAAACAGAGGGGCTGAAACAGAGGGCTAGAAACAGAGGGGCTGAAACAGAGGGGTTGAAACAGAGGGGCTGAAACAGAGGGGCTGAAACAGGGGGGCTGAAACAGAGGGCGAGAAACAGAAGGGCTGAAACAGAGGGCGAGAAACAGAGGGGCTGAAACAGAGGGCGAGAAACAGAGGGGCTGAAACAGAGGGCGAGAAACAGAGTGGCTGAAACAGACGGGCTGAAACAGAGGGGCTGAAAAAGACTGCGAAAAACAGAGGGGCTGAAACAGAGGGCGAGAAACAGACGGGCTGATACAGAGGGGCTGAAACAGACGGGCTGAAACAGAGGGGCTGAAACAGAGTGGCTGAAACAGAGGGGCTGAAACAGAGGGGCTGGAACAGAGGGGGAGAAACAGAGCGGCTGAAACAGAGAGGCTGAATCAGAGGGGCTGAAACAGAAGGCGAGAAACAGAGGGGCTGAAACAGAGGGCGAGAAACAGAGGGGCTGAAACAGAGGGGCTGAAACAGAAGGGCTGAAACAGAGGGCGAGAAACAGAGGGGCTGAAACAGAGGGCGAGAAACAGAGGGGCTGAAACAGAGGGGCGGGAAACAGAGGGGCTGAATCAGAGGGGCTGAATCAGAGGGGCTGAATCAGAGGGCCTGAAACAGAGGGTGCGAAACAGAGGGGCTGAAACAGAGGGGCTGAAATAGAGTGGCTGAAACAGGGGGGCTGAAACAGTGGGGCTGAAACAGAGGGCGAGAAACAGAAGGGCTGAAACAGAGGGCGAGAAACAGAGGGGCTGAAACAGAGGGCGAGAAACAGAGGGGCTGAAACAGAGGGGCTGAATGAGAGGGGCTGAAACAGAGTGGCTGAATCAGAGGGGCTGAAACAGAGGGCGAGAAACAGAGGGGCTGAAACAGAGGGCGAGAAACAGAGGGGCTGAAACAGAGGGCGAGAAACAGAGGGGCAGAAACAGACGGCGAGAAACAGAGGGGCTGAAACACAGGGGGGTGAAACAGAGGGCGAGAAACAGAGGGGCTGAAACAGAGGGCTAGAAACAGAGGGGCTGAAACAGAGGGGCTGAAACAGAGGGGCTGAAACAGTGGGGCTGAAACAGAGGGCGAAAAACAGAAGGGCTGAAACAGAGGGCGAGAAACAGAGGGGCTGAAACAGAGGGCGAGAAACAGAGGGGCTGAAACAGAGGGCGAGAAACAGAGGGGCAGAAACAGACGGCGAGAAACAGAGGGGCTGAATCACAGGGGGGTGAAACAGAGGGCGAGAAACAGAGGGGCTGAAACAGAGGGCTAGAAACAGAGGGGCTGAAACAGAGGGGTTGAAACAGAGGGGCTGAAACAGAGGGGCTGAAACAGGGGGGCTGAAACAGAGGGCGAGAAACAGAAGGGCTGAAACAGACGGGCTGAAACAGAGGGGCTGAAAAAGACTGCGAAAAACAGAGGGGCTGAAACAGAGGGCGAGAAACAGACGGGCTGATACAGAGGGGCTGAAACAGACGGGCTGAAACAGAGGGGCTGAAACAGAGTGGCTGAAACAGAGGGGCTGAAACAGAGGGGCTGGAACAGAGGGGGAGAAACAGAGCGGCTGAAACAGAGAGGCTGAATCAGAGGGGCTGAAACAGAAGGCGAGAAACAGAGGGGCTGAAACAGAGGGCGAGAAACAGAGGGGCTGAAACAGAGGGGCTGAAACAGAAGGGCTGAAACAGAGGGCGAGAAACAGAGGGGCTGAAACAGAGGGCGAGAAACAGAGGGGCTGAAACAGAGGGGCGGGAAACAGAGGGGCTGAATCAGAGGGGCTGAATCAGAGGGGCTGAATCAGAGGGCCTGAAACAGAGGGTGCGAAACAGAGGGGCTGAAACAGAGGGGCTGAAATAGAGTGGCTGAAACAGGGGGGCTGAAACAGTGGGGCTGAAACAGAGGGCGAGAAACAGAAGGGCTGAAACAGAGGGCGAGAAACAGAGGGGCTGAAACAGAGGGCGAGAAACAGAGGGGCTGAAACAGAGGGGCTGAAACAGACGGGCTGAAACAGAGGGGCTGAAAAAGAGGGCGAAAAACAGAGGGGCTGAAACAGAGGGCGAGAAACAGACGGGCTGACACAGTGGGGCTGAAACAGACGGGCTGAAACAGAGGCCGAGAAACAGAGGGGCTGAAACAGAGGGCGAGAAACAGAGTGGCTGAAACAGAGGGGCTGAATCAGAGGGGCTGAAACAGAGGGGCTGAATCAGAGGGGCTGAACCAGAGGGCGAGAAACAGAGGGGCTGAAACAGAGGGGCTGAACCTGAGGGGCTGACAAAGAGGGCGAGAAGCAGAGGGGCTGAAACAGTGGGGCTGAAACAGAAGGGCTGAAACAGAGGGGCTAAAAAAGAGGGGCTGAAACAGAGGGCGAGAAACAGAGGGGCTGAAGCAGAGGGCGGGAAACACAGGGGCTGAAACAGAGGGCTAGAAACAGAGGGGCTGAAACAGAGGGCGAGAAACAGAAGGTTAAAAAACAGAGGGCGAGAAACAGACGGGCTGAAACAGAGGGGCTGAATGAGAGGGGCTGAATCAGAGGGGCTGAAACAGAGGGCGAGAAACAGAGGGGCTGAAACAGAGGGCGAGAAACAGAGGGGCTGAAACATAGGGGCTGAAACAGAGGGGCTGAAACAGAGGGGCTGAAACAGAGGGCGAGAAACAGAGGGGCTGAAACAGAGGGGCGGGAAACAGAGGGGCTGAATCAGAGGGGCTGAATGAGTGGGGCTGAATCAGAGGGGCTGAATAGAGGGGCTGAATCAGAGGGTGAGAAACAGAGGGGCTGAAACAGAGGGGCTGAAACAGATGGGCTGAAACAGAGGGCGAGATACAGAGGGTCTTAATCAGAGGGGCTGAATCAGAGGGGCTGAATCAGAGGGGCTGAAACACAGCGGCTGAATCAGAGGGGATGAAACAGAGGGCGAGAAACAGAGGGGCTGAAACAGAGGGCGAGAAACAGAGGGGCTGAAACTGAGGGGCTGAAACAGAGGGGCTGAGGCAGAGGGGCTGAATCAGAGGGGCTGATTCAGAGGGGCAGAAACAGAGGGGCTGAATCAGCGGGGCTGAAACAGAGGGCGAGAAACAGAGGGGCTGAAACAGAGGGGCTGAAACAGAGGGGCTGAAACGGAGGGGCTAAAACAGTGGGGCTGAAATAAAGGGCGAGAAACAGAGGGGCTGAAACAGAGGGCGAGAAACAGAGGGGCTGAAACAGAGGTCGAGAAACAGAGGGGCTGAATCAGAGGGGCTGAAACAGAGGGTGAGAAACAGAGGGGCTGAAACAAAGGGCGAGAAACAGAGTGGCTGAAACAGAGGGGCTGAAAAAGAGGGCGAAAAACAGAGGGGCTGCAACAGAGGGCGAGAAACAGAGGGGATGAAATAGAGTGGCTGAAACAGAGGGGCTGAAAGAGAGGGGCTAGAACACAGGGGCTGAAACAGAGGGCGAGAAAGAGAGGGGCTGAAACAGAGGGGCTGAAACAGAGGGGCTGAATCAGAGGGGGTGAATCAGCGGGGCTGAATCAGATGGGCTGAATCAGAGGGCGAGAAACAGAGGGGCTGAAACAGAGGGCGAGGAACAGAGGGCGAGAAACAGAGGGGCTGAAACAGAGGGCGAGGAACAGAGGGGCTGAAACAGAGGGCGAGAAACAGAGGGGCTGAAACAGAGGGGCTGAAACAGTGGGGCTGAAACAGAGGGCGAAAAACAGAAGGGCTGAAACAGAGGGCGAGAAACAGAGGGGCTGAAACAGAGGGCGAGAAACAGAGGGGCTGAAACAGAGGGCGAGAAACAGAGGGGCAGAAACAGACGGCGAGAAACAGAGGGGCTGAATCACAGGGGGGTGAAACAGAGGGCGAGAAACAGAGGGGCTGAAACAGAGGGCTAGAAACAGAGGGGCTGAAACAGAGGGGTTGAAACAGAGGGGCTGAAACAGAGGGGCTGAAACAGGGGGGCTGAAACAGAGGGCGAGAAACAGAAGGGCTGAAACAGAGGGCGAGAAACAGAGGGGCTGAAACAGAGGGCGAGAAACAGAGGGGCTGAAACAGAGGGCGAGAAACAGAGTGGCTGAAACAGACGTGCTGAAACAGAGGGGCTGAAAAAGACTGCGAAAAACAGAGGGGCTGAAACAGAGGGCGAGAAACAGACGGGCTGATACAGAGGGGCTGAAACAGACGGGCTGAAACAGAGGGGCTGAAACAGAGTGGCTGAAACAGAGGGGCTGAAACAGAGGGCTGGAACAGACGGGCGGGAAACAGAGGGGCTGAATCAGAGGGGCTGCATCAGATGGGCTGAAACAGAGGGTGAGAAACAGTGGGGCTGAAACAGAGGGGCTGAAACAGAGGGGCTGAAACAGAGGGCGAGAAAGAGAGGGGCTGAATCAGAGGGGCAAAATCAGAGGGGCTGAATGAGAGGGGCTGAAACAGAGTGGCTGAATCAGAGGGGCTGAAACAGAGGGCGAGAAACAGAGGGGCTGAATCAGAGGGGCTGAATCAGAGGGGCTGAAACAGAGGGTGAGAAACAGAGGGGCTGAAACAGAGGGGCTGAAACAGAGGGGCTGAAACAGAGGGCGAGAAACAGAGCGGCTGAATCAGAGGGGCTGCATCAGATGGGCTGAAACAGAGGGTGAGAAACAGTGGGGCTGAAACAGAGGGGCTGAAACAGAGGGGCTGAAACAGAGGGCGAGAAAGAGAGGGGCTGAATCAGAGGGGCAAAATCATAGGGGCTGAATGAGAGGGGCTGAAACAGAGTGGCTGAATCAGAGGGGCTGAAACAGAGGGCGAGAAACAGAGGGGCTGAATCAGAGTGGCTGAAACAGAGGGGCTGAATCAGAGGGGCGGAAACAGAGGGCGAGAAACAGAGGCACTGAAACAGAGGGCGAGAATCAGAGGGGCTGAAACAGAGGGCGAGAAAGAGAGGGGCTGAATCAGAGGGCGAGAAACAGAGGGCGATAAACAGAGGGACTGAAACAGAGGGGCTGAAACAGAGGGGCTGAAACAGAGGGCGAGAAAGAGAGGGGCTGAAACAGAGGGCGAGAAACTGAGGGGCTGAAACAGAGGGCGAGAAACAAAGGGGCAGAAACAGACGGCGAGAAACAGAGGGGCTGAAACAGTGGGCGAGAAACAGAGGGGCTGAAACAGAGTGCGAAAAACTGAGGGGCTGAAACAGAGGGGCTGAAACAGAGGGTGAGAAACAGTGGGGCTGAAACAGAGGGCGAGAAACAGAAGGGCTGAAACAGAGGGGGAGAAACAGAGGGGCTGAAACAGAGGGCGAGAAACAGAGGGGCTGAAACAGAGGGCGAGAAACAGAGGGGCTGAAACAGAGGGGCTGAAACAGAGGGGCTGATAAAGAGGGCGAAAAACAGAGGGGCTGAAACAGAGGGCGAGAAACAGAGGGGCTGAAACAGAGGGGCTCAGACAGAGGGGCTGAAACAGAGGGGCTGAAACAGAGTGGCTGAAACCGAGGGGCTGAAACAGAGCGGCTGGAAAAGAGGGGGAGAAACAGAGGGGCTGAAACAGAGGGGCTGAATCAGAGGGGCTGAAACAGAGGGCGAGAAACAGAGGGGCTGAAACAATGGGGGAAAATCAGAGGGGCTGAAACAGAGGGGCTGAAACAGAGGGGCTGAATCAGAGGGGCTGAATCAGAGGGGCTGAATCAGTGGTGCTGAAACAGAGGGCGAGAAACAGAGGGGCTGAAACAAAGGGGCTGAAACAGAGCGGCTGAAACAGAGGGCGAGAAACAGAGGGGCTGAAACAGACGGGCGGGAAACAGAGGGGCTGAATCAGAGGGGCTGCATCAGATGGGCTGAAACAGAGGGTGAGAAACAGTGGGGCTGAAACAGAGGGGCTGAAACAGAGGGGCTGAAACAGAGGGCGAGAAAGAGAGGGGCTGAATCAGAGGGGCAAAATCAGAGGGGCTGAATGAGAGGGGCTGAAACAGAGTGGCTGAATCAGAGGGGCTGAAACAGAGGGCGAGAAACAGAGGGGCTGAAACAGAGGGCGAGAAACAGAGGGGCTGAAACAGAGGGCGAGAAACAGAGGGGCAGAAACAGACGGCGAGAAACAGAGGGGCTGAAACACAGGGGGGTGAAACAGAGGGCGAGAAACAGAGGGGCTGAAACAGAGGGCTAGAAACAGAGGGGCTGAAACAGAGGGGCTGAAACAGAGGGGCTGAAACAGTGGGGCTGAAACAGAGGGCGAAAAACAGAAGGGCTGAAACAGAGGGCGAGAAACAGAGGGGCTGAAACAGAGGGCGAGAAACAGAGGGGCTGAAACAGAGGGCGAGAAACAGAGGGGCAGAAACAGACGGCGAGAAACAGAGGGGCTGAATCACAGGGGGGTGAAACAGAGGGCGAGAAACAGAGGGGCTGAAACAGAGGGCTAGAAACAGAGGGGCTGAAACAGAGGGGTTGAAACAGAGGGGCTGAAACAGAGGGGCTGAAACAGGGGGGCTGAAACAGAGGGCGAGAAACAGAAGGGCTGAAACAGAGGGCGAGAAACAGAGGGGCTGAAACAGAGGGCGAGAAACAGAGGGGCTGAAACAGAGGGCGAGAAACAGAGTGGCTGAAACAGACGGGCTGAAACAGAGGGGCTGAAAAAGACTGCGAAAAACAGAGGGGCTGAAACAGAGGGCGAGAAACAGACGGGCTGATACAGAGGGGCTGAAACAGACGGGCTGAAACAGAGGGGCTGAAACAGAGTGGCTGAAACAGAGGGGCTGAAACAGAGGGGCTGGAACAGAGGGGGAGAAACAGAGCGGCTGAAACAGAGAGGCTGAATCAGAGGGGCTGAAACAGAAGGCGAGAAACAGAGGGGCTGAAACAGAGGGCGAGAAACAGAGGGGCTGAAACAGAGGAGCTGAAACAGAAGGGCTGAAACAGAGGGCGAGAAACAGAGGGGCTGAAACAGAGGGCGAGAAACAGAGGGGCTGAAACAGAGGGGCGGGAAACAGAGGGGCTGAATCAGAGGGGCTGAATCAGAGGGGCTGAATCAGAGGGCCTGAAACAGAGGGTGCGAAACAGAGGGGCTGAAACAGAGGGGCTGAAATAGAGTGGCTGAAACAGGGGGGCTGAAACAGTGGGGCTGAAACAGAGGGCGAGAAACAGAAGGGCTGAAACAGAGGGCGAGAAACAGAGGGGCTGAAACAGAGGGCGAGAAACAGAGGGGCTGAAACAGAGGGGCTGAAACAGACGGGCTGAAACAGAGGGGCTGAAAAAGAGGGCGAAAAACAGAGGGGCTGAAACAGAGGGCGAGAAACAGACGGGCTGACACAGTGGGGCTGAAACAGATGGGCTGAAACAGAGGCCGAGAAACAGAGGGGCTGAAACAGAGGGCGAGAAACAGAGTGGCTGAAACAGAGGGGCTGAATCAGAGGGGCTGAAACAGAGGGGCTGAATCAGAGGGGCTGAACCAGAGGGCGAGAAACAGAGGGGCTGAAACAGAGGGGCTGAACCTGAGGGGCTGACAAAGAGGGCGAGAAGCAGAGGGGCTGAAACAGTGGGGCTGAAACAGAAGGGCTGAAACAGAGGGGCTAAAAAAGAGGGGCTGAAACAGAGGGCGAGAAACAGAGGGGCTGAAGCAGAGGGCGGGAAACACAGGGGCTGAAACAGAGGGCTAGAAACAGAGGGGCTGAAACAGAGGGCGAGAAACAGAAGGTTAAAAAACAGAGGGCGAGAAACAGACGGGCTGAAACAGAGGGGCTGAATGAGAGGGGCTGAATCAGAGGGGCTGAAACAGAGGGCGAGAAACAGAGGGGCTGAAACAGAGGGCGAGAAACAGAGGGGCTGAAACATAGGGGCTGAAACAGAGGGGCTGAAACAGAGGGGCTGAAACAGAGGGCGAGAAACAGAGGGGCTGAAACAGAGGGGCGGGAAACAGAGGGGCTGAATCAGAGGGGCTGAATGAGTGGGGCTGAATCAGAGGGGCTGAATAGAGGGGCTGAATCAGAGGGTGAGAAACAGAGGGGCTGAAACAGAGGGGCTGAAACAGATGGGCTGAAACAGAGGGCGAGATACAGAGGGTCTTAATCAGAGGGGCTGAATCAGAGGGGCTGAATCAGAGGGGCTGAAACACAGCGGCTGAATCAGAGGGGATGAAACAGAGGGCGAGAAACAGAGGGGCTGAAACAGAGGGCGAGAAACAGAGGGGCTGAAACTGAGGGGCTGAAACAGAGGGGCTGAGGCAGAGGGGCTGAATCAGAGGGGCTGATTCAGAGGGGCAGAAACAGAGGGGCTGAATCAGCGGGGCTGAAACAGAGGGCGAGAAACAGAGGGGCTGAAACAGAGGGGCTGAAACAGAGGGGCTGAAACGGAGGGGCTAAAACAGTGGGGCTGAAATAAAGGGCGAGAAACAGAGGGGCTGAAACAGAGGGCGAGAAACAGAGGGGCTGAAACAGAGGTCGAGAAACAGAGGGGCTGAATCAGAGGGGCTGAAACAGAGGGTGAGAAACAGAGGGGCTGAAACAAAGGGCGAGAAACAGAGTGGCTGAAACAGAGGGGCTGAAAAAGAGGGCGAAAAACAGAGGGGCTGCAACAGAGGGCGAGAAACAGAGGGGATGAAACAGAGTGGCTGAAACAGAGGGGCTGAAAGAGAGGGGCTAGAACACAGGGGCTGAAACAGAGGGCGAGAAAGAGAGGGGCTGAAACAGAGGGGCTGAAACAGAGGGGCTGAATCAGAGGGGGTGAATCAGCGGGGCTGAATCAGATGGGCTGAATCAGAGGGCGAGAAACAGAGGGGCTGAAACAGAGGGCGAGGAACAGAGGGCGAGAAACAGAGGGGCTGAAACAGAGGGCGAGGAACAGAGGGGCTGAAACAGAGGGCGAGAAACAGAGGGGCTGAAACAGAGGGGCTGAAACAGAGGGGCTGAAACAGAGGGGCTGAAACAGAGGGCGAGATACAGAGGGGCTGAAACAGAGGGGTGGGAAACAGAGGGGCGGGAAATAGAGGGGCTGAATCAGAGGGGCTGAATGAGTGGGGCTGAATCAGAGGGGCTGAATCAGAGGGGCTGAAACAGAGGGTGAGAAACAGAGGGGCTGAAACAGAGGGGCTGAAACAGAGGGGCTGAAACAGAGGGCGAGAAACAGAGCGGCTGAATCAGAGGGGCTAAATCAGAGGGGCTGAATCAGAGGGGCTGAAACAGAGGGCGAGAAACAGAGGCGCTGAAACAGAGGGCGAGAAACAGAGGGGCTGAAACAGAGGGCGAGAAACAGAGGGGCTGAAACAGAGGGCGAGAAACAGAGGGCGATAAACAGAGGGACTAAAACAGCGGGGCTGAAACAGAGGGGCTGAAACAGAGGGCGAGAAAGAGAGGGGCTGAAACAGAGGGCGAGAAACTGAGGGGCTGAAACAGAGGGCGAGTAACAAAGGGGCAGAAACAGACGGCGAGAAACAGAGGGGCTGAAACAGTGGGCGAGAAACAGAGGGGCTGAAACAGAGTGCGAAAAACTGAGGGGCTGAAACAGAGGGGCTGAAACAGAGGGTGAGAAACAGTGGGGCTGAAACAGAGGGCGAGAAACAGAAGGGCTGAAACAGAGGGCGAGAAACAGAGGGGCTGAAACAGAGGGCGAGAAACAGAGGGGCTGAAACAGAGGGCGAGAAACAGAAGGGCTGAAACAGAGGGGCTGAAACTGAGGGGCTGATAAAGAGGGCGAAAAACAGAGGGGCTGAAACAGAGGGCGAGAAACAGAGGGGCTGAAACAGAGGGGCTCAGACAGAGGGGCTGAAACAGAGGGGCTGAAACAGAGTGGCTGAAACCGAGGGGCTGAAACAGAGCGGCTGGAACAGAGGGGGAGAAACAGAGGGGCTGAAACAGAGGGGCTGAATCAGAGGGGCTGAAACAGAGGGCGAGAAACAGAGGGGCTGAAACAATGGGGGAAAATCAGAGGGGCTGAAAGAGAGGGGCTGAAACAGAGGGGCTGAATCAGAGGGGCTGAATCAGAGGGGCTGAATCAGTGGTGCTGACACAGTTGGCGAGAACAGAGGGGATTGAAACAAAGGGGCTGAAACAGAGGGGCTGAAACAGAGGGCGAGAAACAGAGGGGCTGAAACAGACGGGCGGGAAACAGAGGGGCTGAATCAGAGGGGCTGCATCAGATGGGCTGAAACAGAGGGTGAGAAACAGTGGGGCTGAAACAGAGGGGCTGAAACAGAGGGGCTGAAACAGAGGGCGAGAAAGAGAGGGGCTGAATCAGAGGGGCAAAATCAGAGGGGCTGAATGAGAGGGGCTGAAACAGAGTGGCTCAATCAGAGGGGCTGAAACAGAGGGCGAGAAACAGAGGGGCTGAATCAGAGGGGCTGAATCAGAGGGGCTGAAACAGAGGGTGAGAAACAGAGGGGCTGAAACAGAGGGGCTGAAACAGAGGGGCTGAAACAGAGGGCGAGAAACAGAGCGGCTGAATCAGAGGGGCTAAATCAGAGGGGCTGAATCAGAGTGGCTGAAACAGAGGGGCTGAATCAGAGGGGCTGAAACAGAGGGCGAGAAACAGAGGCACTGAAACAGAGGGCGAGAATCAGAGGGGCTGAAACAGAGGGCGAGAAAGAGAGGGGTTGAAACAGAGGGCGAGAAACAGAGGGCGATAAACAGAGGGACTGAAACAGAGGGGCTGAAACAGAGGGGCTGAAACAGAGGGCGAGAAAGAGAGGGGCTGAAACAGAGGGCGAGAAACTGAGGGGCTGAAACAGAGGGCGAGAAACAAAGGGGCAGAAACAGACGGCGAGAAACAGAGGGGCTGAAACAGTGGGCGAGAAACAGAGGGGCTGAAACAGAGGGCGAGATACAGAGGGGCTGAAACAGAGGGGTGGGAAACAGAGGGGCGGGAAATAGAGGGGCTGAATCAGAGGGGCTGAATGAGTGGGGCTGAATCAGAGGGGCTGAATCAGAGGGGCTGAAACAGAGGGTGAGAAACAGAGGGGCTGAAACAGAGGGGCTGAAACAGAGGGGCTGAAACAGAGGGCGAGAAACAGAGCGGCTGAATCAGAGGGGCTAAATCAGAGGGGCTGAATCAGAGTGGCTGAAACAGAGGGGCTGAATCAGAGGGGCTGAAACAGAGGGCGAGAAACAGAGGCGCTGAAACAGAGGGCGAGAAACAGAGGGGCTGAAACAGAGGGCGAGAAACAGAGGGCGATAAACAGAGGGACTGAAACAGAGGGGCTGAAACAGAGGGGCTGAAACAGAGGGCGAGAAAGAGAGGGGCTGAAACAGAGGGCGAGAAACTGAGGGGCTGAAACAGAGGGCGAGAAACAAAGGGGCAGAAACAGACGGCGAGAAACAGAGGGGCTGAAACAGTGGGCGAGAAACAGAGGGGCTGAAACAGAGTGCGAAAAACTGAGGGGCTGAAACAGAGGGGCTGAAACAGAGGGTGAGAAACAGTGGGGCTGAAACAGAGGGCGAGAAACAGAAGGGCTGAAACAGAGGGGGAGAAACAGAGGGGCTGAAACAGAGGGCGAGAAACAGAGGGGCTGAAACAGAGGGCGAGAAACAGAAGGGCTGAAACAGAGGGGCTGAAACAGAGGGGCTGATAAAGAGGGCGAAAAACAGAGGGGCTGAAACAGAGGGCGAGAAACAGAGGGGCTGAAACAGAGGAGCTCAGACAGAGGGGCTGAAACAGAGGGGCTGAAACAGAGTGGCTGAAACCGAGGGGATGAAACAGAGCGGCTGGAACAGAGGGGGAGAAACAGAGGGGCTGAAACAGAGGGGCTGAATCAGAGGGGCTGAAACAGAGGGCGAGAAACAGAGGGGCTGAAACAATGGGGGAAAATCAGAGGGGCTGAAACAGAGGGGCTGAAACAGAGGGGCTGAATCAGAGGGGCTGAATCAGAGGGGCTGAATCAGTGGTGCTGAAACAGTTGGCGAGAAACAGAGGGGCTGAAACAAAGGGGCTGAAACAGAGGGGCTGAAACAGAGGGCGAGAAACAGAGGGGCTGAAACAGACGGGCGGGAAACAGAGGGGCTGAATCAGAGGGGCTGCATCAGATGGGCTGAAACAGAGGGTGAGAAACAGTGGGGCTGAAACAGAGGGGCTGAAATAGAGGGGCTGAAACAGAGGGCGAGAAAGAGAGGGGCTGAATCAGAGGGGCAAAATCAGAGGGGCTGAATGAGAGGGGCTGAAACAGAGTGGCTGAATCAGAGGGGCTGAAACAGAGGGCGAGAAACAGAGGGGCTGAATCAGAGGGGCTGAATCAGAGGGGCTGAAACAGAGGGTGAGAAACAGAGGGGCTGAAACAGAGGGGCTGAAACAGAGGGCGAGAAACAGAGCGGCTGAATCAGAGGGGCTAAATCAGAGGGGCTGAATCAGAGTGGCTGAAACAGAGGGGCTGAATCAGAGGGGCGGAAACAGAGGGCGAGAAACAGAGGCACTGAAACAGAGGGCGAGAATCAGAGGGGCTGAAACAGAGGGCGAGAAAGAGAGGGGCTGAAACAGAGGGCGAGAAACAGAGGGCGATAAACAGAGGGACTGAAACAGAGGGGCTGAAACAGAGGGGCTGAAACAGAGGGCGAGAAAGAGAGGGGCTGAAACAGAGGGCGAGAAACTGAGGGGCTGAAACAGAGGGCGAGAAACAAAGGGGCAGAAACAGACGGCGAGAAACAGAGGGGCTGAAACAGTGGGCGAGAAACAGAGGGGCTGAAACAGAGTGCGAAAAACTGAGGGGCTGAAACAGAGGGGCTGAAACAGAGGGTGAGAAACAGTGGGGCTGAAACAGAGGGCGAGAAACAGAAGGGCTGAAACAGAGGGGGAGAAACAGAGGGGCTGAAACAGAGGGCGAGAAACAGAGGGGCTGAAACAGAGGGCGAGAAACAGAGGGGCTGAAACAGAGGGGCTGAAACAGAGGGGCTGATAAAGAGGGCGAAAAACAGAGGGGCTGAAACAGAGGGCGAGAAACAGAGGGGCTGAAACAGAGGGGCTCAGACAGAGGGGCTGAAACAGAGGGGCTGAAACAGAGTGGCTGAAACAGAGGGGCTGAAACAGAGCGGCTGGAACAGAGGGGGAGAAACAGAGGGGCTGAAACAGAGGGGCTGAATCAGAGGGGCTGAAACAGAGGGCGAGAAACAGAGGGGCTGAAACAATGGGGGAAAATCAGAGGGGCTGAAACAGAGGGGCTGAAACAGAGGGGCTGAATCAGAGGGGCTGAATCAGAGGGGCTGAATCAGTGGTGCTGAAACAGTTGGCGAGAAACAGAGGGGCTGAAACAAAGGGGCTGAAACAGAGGGGCTGAAACAGAGGGCGAGAAACAGAGGGGCTGAAACAGACGGGCGGGAAACAGAGGGGCTGAATCAGAGGGGCTGCATCAGATGGGCTGAAACAGAGGGTGAGAAACAGTGGGGCTGAAACAGAGGGGCTGAAACAGAGGGGCTGAAACAGAGGGCGAGAAAGAGAGGGGCTGAATCAGAGGGGCAAAATCAGAGGGGCTGAATGAGAGGGGCTGAAACAGAGTGGCTGAATCAGAGGGGCTGAAACAGAGGGCGAGAAACAGAGGGGCTGAAAAAGAGGGCGAGAAACAGAGGGGCTGAAACAGAGGGCGAGAAACAGAGGGGCTGAAACAGAGGGCGAGAAACAGAGGGGCAGAAACAGACGGCGAGAAACAGAGGGGCTGAAACACAGGGGCGTGAAACACAGGGCGAGAAACAGAGGGGCTGAAACAGAGGGCTAGAAACAGAGGGGCTGAAACAGAGGGGCTGAAACAGAGGGGCTGAAACAGTGGGGCTGAAACAGAGGGCGAAAAACTGAGGGGCTGAAACAGAGGGGCTGAAACAGAGGGTGAGAAACAGTGGGGCTGAAACAGAGGGCGAGAAACAGAAGGGCTGAAACAGAGGGGGAGAAACAGAGGGGCTGAAACAGAGGGCGAGAAACAGAGGGGCTGAAACAGAGGGCGAGAAACAGAGGGGCTGAAACAGAGGGGCTGAAACAGAGGGGCTGATAAAGAGGGCGAAAAACAGAGGGGCTGAAACAGAGGGCGAGAAACAGAGGGGCTGAAACAGAGGGGCTCAGACAGAGGGGCTGAAACAGAGGGGCTGAAACAGAGTGGCTGAAACAGAGGGGCTGAAACAGAGCGGCTGGAACAGAGGGGGAGAAACAGAGGGGCTGAAACAGAGGGGCTGAATCAGAGGGGCTGAAACAGAGGGCGAGAAACAGAGGGGCTGAAACAATGGGGGAAAATCAGAGGGGCTGAAACAGAGGGGCTGAAACAGAGGGGCTGAATCAGAGGGGCTGAATCAGAGGGGCTGAATCAGTGGTGCTGAAACAGTTGGCGAGAAACAGAGGGGCTGAAACAAAGGGGCTGAAACAGAGGGGCTGAAACAGAGGGCGAGAAACAGAGGGGCTGAAACAGACGGGCGGGAAACAGAGGGGCTGAATCAGAGGGGCTGCATCAGATGGGCTGAAACAGAGGGTGAGAAACAGTGGGGCTGAAACAGAGGGGCTGAAACAGAGGGGCTGAAACAGAGGGCGAGAAAGAGAGGGGCTGAATCAGAGGGGCAAAATCAGAGGGGCTGAATGAGAGGGGCTGAAACAGAGTGGCTGAATCAGAGGGGCTGAAACAGAGGGCGAGAAACAGAGGGGCTGAAACAGAGGGCGAGAAACAGAGGGGCAGAAACAGACGGCGAGAAACAGAGGGGCTGAAACACAGGGGCGTGAAACAGAGGGCGAGAAACAGAGGGGCTGAAACAGAGGGCTAGAAACCGAGGGGCTGAAACAGAGGGGCTGAAACAGAGGGGCTGAAACAGTGGGGCTGAAACAGAGGGCGAAAAACAGAAGGGCTGAAACAGAGGGCGAGAAACAGAGGGGCTGAAACAGAGGGCGAGAAACAGAGGGGCTGAAACAGAGGGCGAGAAACAGAGGGGCAGAAACAGACGGCGAGAAACAGAGGGGCTGAATCACAGGGGGGTGAAACAGAGGGCGAGAAACAGAGGGGCTGAAACAGAGGGCTAGAAACAGAGGGGCTGAAACAGAGGGGTTGAAACAGAGGGGCTGAAACAGAGGGGCTGAAACAGGGGGGCTGAAACAGAGGGCGAGAAACAGAAGGGCTGAAACAGAGGGCGAGAAACAGAGGGGCTGAAACAGAGGGCGAGAAACAGAGGGGCTGAAACAGAGAGCGAGAAACAGAGTGGCTGAAACAGACGGGCTGAAACAGAGGTGCTGAAAAAGACTGCGAAAAACAGAGGGGCTGAAACAGAGGGCGAGAAACAGACGGGCTGAAACAGAGGGGCTGAAACAGACGGGCTGAAACAGAGGGGCTGAAACAGAGGGGCTGGAACAGAGGGGGAGAAACAGAGCGGCTGAAACAGAGAGGCTGAATCAGAGGGGCTGAAACAGAAGGCGAGAAACAGAGGGGCTGAAACAGAGGGCGAGAAACAGAGGGGCTGAAACAGAGGGGCTGAAACAGAAGGGCTGAAACAGAGGGCGAGAAACAGAGGGGCTGAAACAGAGGGGCGGGAAACAGAGGGGCTGAATCAGAGGGGCTGAATCAGAGGGGCTGAATCAGAGGGGCTGAATCAGAGGGCCTGAAACAGAGGGTGCGAAACAGAGGGGCTGAAACAGAGGGGCTGAAATAGAGTGGCTGAAACAGGGGGGCTGAAACAGTGGGGCTGAAACAGAGGGCGAGAAAACGAAGGGCTGAAACAGAGGGCGAGAAACAGAGGGGCTGAAACAGAGGGCGAGAAACAGAGGGGCTGAAACAGAGGGGCTAAAACAGACGGGCTGAAACAGAGGGGCTGAAAAAGAGGGCGAAAAACAGAGGGGCTGAAACAGAGGGCGAGAAACAGACGGGCTGACACAGTGGGGCTGAAACAGACGGGCTGAAACAATGGGGCTGAAACAGAGGGGCTGGAACAGAGGGGGAGAAACAGTGGGGCTGAAACAGAGAGGCTGAATCAGAGGGGCTGAAACAGAAGGTGAGAAACAGAGGGGCTGAAACAGAGGGCGAGAAACAGAGGGGCTGAAACAGAGGGGCTGAAACAGAGGGGCTGAAACAGAGGGCGAGAAACAGAGGGTCTGAAACAGAGGGCGAGAAACAGAGGGGCTGAAACAGAGGGGCGGGAATCAGAGGGACTGAATCAGAGGGGCTGAATCAGAGGGGCTGAATCAGAGGGGCTGAAACAGAGGGGCTGAAACAGAGGGCGAGAAACAGAGGGGCTGAACCAGAGGGGCTGAATCAGATGGGCTGAATCAGAGGGGCGAGAAACAGAGTGGCTGAATCAGAGGGCGCGAATCAGAGGGCGAGAAACAGAGGGGCTGAAACGGAGGGCGAGAAACAGAGGGGCTGAAACAGAGGGCGAGAAACAGAGGGGCTGAAACAAAGGGCGAGAAACAGAGTGGCTGAAACAGAGGGGCTGAAGAAGAGGGCGAAAAACAGAGGGGCTGAAACAGAGGGCGAGAAACAGAGGGGCTGAAACAGAGGGTCTGAAACTGAGGGGCTGAAACAGAGTGGCTGAAACAGAGTGGCTGAAAGAGAGGGTCTAGAACAGAGGAGGAGAAACAGAAGGGCTGAAACAGAGTGGCTGAATCAGAGGGTCTGAAACAGAGGGCGAGAAACAGAGGGGCTGAAACAGAGGGCGAGAAACAGAGGGGCTGAAACAGAGGGGCTGAAACAGATGGGCTGAATCAGAGGGGGTGAATCAGAGGGGCTGAATCAGAGGGGCTGAAACAGAGGGCGAGAAACAGAGGGGCTGAAACAGAGAGGCTGAATCAGAGGGGCTGAAACAGAAGGTGAGAAACAGAGGGGCTGAAACAGAGGGCGAGAAACAGAGGGGCTGAAACAGAGGGGCTGAAACAGAGGGGCTGAAACAGAGGGCGAGAAACAGAGGGTCTGAAACAGAGGGCGAGAAACAGAGGGGCTGAAACAGAGGGGCGGGAATCAGAGGGACTGAATCAGAGGGGCTGAATCAGAGGGGCTGAATCAGAGGGGCTGAAACAGAGGGGCTGAAACAGAGGGCGAGAAACAGAGGGGCTGAACCAGAGGGGCTGAATCAGATGGGCTGAATCAGAGGGGCGAGAAACAGAGTGGCTGAATCAGAGGGCGCGAATCAGAGGGCGAGAAACAGAGGGGCTGAAACGGAGGGCGAGAAACAGAGGGGCTGAAACAGAGGGCGAGAAACAGAGGGGCTGAAACAAAGGGCGAGAAACAGAGTGGCTGAAACAGAGGGGCTGAAGAAGAGGGCGAAAAACAGAGGGGCTGAAACAGAGGGCGAGAAACAGAGGGGCTGAAACAGAGGGTCTGAAACTGAGGGGCTGAAACAGAGTGGCTGAAACAGAGTGGCTGAAAGAGAGGGTCTAGAACAGAGGAGGAGAAACAGAAGGGCTGAAACAGAGTGGCTGAATCAGAGGGTCTGAAACAGAGGGCGAGAAACAGAGGGGCTGAAACAGAGGGCGAGAAACAGAGGGGCTGAAACAGAGGGGCTGAAACAGAGGGGCTGAATCAGAGGGGGTGAATCAGAGGGGCTGAATCAGAGGGGCTGAAACAGAGGGCGAGAAACAGAGGGGCTGAAACAGAGGGCGAGGAACAGAGGGGCTGGAGCTGAGGGCGAGAAACAGAGGGGCTGAAACAGAGGGGCTGAAACAGAGGGTGAGAAACAGAGGGGCTGAATCAGAGGGGCTGAAACAGAGGGTGAGAAACAGCGGGGCTGAAACAAAGGGCGAGAAACAGAGTGGCTGAAACAGAGGGGCTGAAAAAGAGGGCGAAAAACAGAGGGGCTGAAACAGAGGGCGAGAAACAGAGGGGCTGAAACAGAGGGGCTGAAACAGAGGGGCTGAAACAGAGTGGCTGAAACAGAGGGGCTGAAAGAGAGGGGCTTGAACAGAGGGGGAGAAACAGAAGGGCTGAAACAGAGGGCGAGAAACAGAGGGGCTGAAACAGAGGGCGAGAAACAGAGGGGCTGAAACAGAGGGGCTGAAACAGAGGGGCTGAATCAGAGGGGGTGAATCAGAGGGGCTGAATCAGAGGGGCTGAAACAGAGGGCGAGAAACAGAGGGGCTGAAACCGAGGGCGAGGAACAGAGGGGCTGAAACAGACGGCGAGAAACAGTGGGGCTGAAACAGAGGGGCTGAAACAGAGGGGCTGAAACAGAGGGCGAGAAACAGAGGGGCTGAATCAGAGGGGCTGAAACAGAGGGAGAGAAACAGAGGGCCTGAAACAGAGGGGCTGAATCAGAGGGGCTGAAACAGAGGGCGAGAAACAGAGGCGCTGAAACAGAGGGCGAGAAACAGAGGGACTGAAACAGAGGGGCTGAAACAGAGGGGCTGAAACAGAGGGCGAGAAAGAGTGGGGCTGAAACAGAGGGCGAGAAACTGAGGGGCTGAAACAGAGGGCGAGAAACAAAGGGGCAGAAACAGACGGCGAGAAACAGAGGTGCTGAAACAGAGGGGCTGAAACAGTGGGCGAGAAACAGAGGGGCTGAAACAGAGGGCGAGAAACAGAAGGGCTGAAACAGAGGGGGAGAAACAGAGGGGCCGAAACAGAGGGCGAGAAACAGAGGGGCTGAAACACAGGGCGAGAAACAGAGTGGCTGAAACAGAGGGGCTGAAACAGAGGGGCTGATAAAGAGGGCGAAAAACAGAGGGGCTGAAACAGAGGGCGAGAAACAGAGGGGCTGAAACAGAGGGGCTCAGACAGAGGGGCTGAAACAGAGGGGCTGAAACAGAGTGGCTGAAACAGAGGGGCTGAAACAGAGCGGCTGGAACAGAGGGGGAGAAACAGAGGGGCTGAAACAGAGGGGCTGAATCAGAGGGGCTGAAACAGAGGGCGAGAAACAGAGGGGCTGAAACAGAGGGCGAGAAACAGAGGGGCTGAAACAGAGGGGCTGAAACAGAGGGGGCTGAATCAGAGGGGCTGAATCAGAGGGGCTGAATCAGTGGTGCTGAAACAGAGGGCGAGAAACAGAGGGGCTGAAACAAAGGGGCTGAAACAGAGGGGCTGAAACAGAGGGCGAGAAACAGAGGGGCTGAAACAGACGGGCGGGAAACAGAGGGGCTGAATCAGAGGGGCTGCATCAGATGGGCTGAAACAGAGGGTGAGAAACAGTGGGGCTGAAACAGAGGGGCTGAAACAGAGGGGCTGAAACAGAGGGCGAGAAAGAGAGGGGCTGAATCAGAGGGGCAAAATCAGAGGGGCTGAATGAGAGGGGCTGAAACAGAGTGGCTGAATCAGAGGGGCTGAAACAGAGGGCGAGAAACAGAGGGGCTGAAACAGAGGGCGAGAATCAGAGGGGCTGAAACAGAGGGCGAGAAACAGAGGGGCTGAAACAGAGGGGCTGAAACAGAGGGGCTGAAACAGAGGGTCTGAATCAGAGGGGCTGATTCAGAGGGGCTGAATCCGAGGGGCTAAAACAGAGGGGCTGAAACAGAGGGCTAGAAACAGCGGGGCTGAAACAGAGGGCGAGAAACAGAGGGGCTGAAACAGAGGGCGAGAAAAGAGGGGCTGAAACAGAGGGGCTGAAACAGAGGGCGAGAAACAGAGGGGCTGAAACAGAGGGGCTGAAACAGATGGCGAGAAACAGAGGGGCTGAATCAGAGGGGCTGAAACAGAGGGCTAGAAACACCGGGGCTGAAACAGAGGGCGAGAAACAGAGGGGCTGAAACAAAGGGCGAGAAAAGAGGGGCTGAAACAGAGGGGCTGAAACAGAGGGCGAGAAACAGAGGAGCTGAAACAGAGGGGCTGAAACAGAGGGCAAGAAACAGAGGGGCTGAAACAGAGGGCGAGAAACAGAGGGGCTGAAACAGAGGGCGAGAAACGGAGGGGCTGAATCAGAGAGGCTGAAACAGAGGGGCTGAAACAGAGGGCGAGAAACAGAGGGCGAGAAACAGAGGGGCTGAATCAGAGGGGCTGAAACAGAGGGTGAGAAACAGAGGGGCTGAAACAGAGGGCGAGAAACAGAGGGGCTGAAACAGAGGGGCGGGAAACAGAGGGGCTTAATCAGAGGGGCTGAATCAGAGGGGCTGAATGAGAGGGGCTGAAACAGAGGGTGAGAAACAGAGGGGCTGAAACAGAGGGGCTGAAACAGAGGGCGGGAAACAGAGGGACTGAATCAGAGGGGCTGAATCAGAGCGGCTGAAACAGAGGGGCTGAAAAAGAGGGGCTGAAACAGAGGGGCTGAATCAGAGGGGCTGATTCAGAGGGGCTGAAGCAGAGGGGCTGAATCAGCGGGGCTGAAACAGAGGGTAAGAAACAGCGGGGCTGAAACAGAGGGCGAGAAACAGAGGGGCAGAAACAGAGGGCGAGAAACAGAGGGGCTGAAACAGAGGGTCTGAAACAGAGGGCGAGAAACAGAGGGGCTGAAACAGAGGGGCTGAAACAGAGGCCGAGAAACAGAGGGGCTGAATCAGAGGGGCTGAAACAGAGGGCGAGAAACAGAGGGGCTGAAACAGAGGGCGAGAAACAGAGGGGCTGAAACAGAGGGGCTGAAACAGAGTGGCTGAAACAGAGGGGCTGCAAGAGAGGCGGAGAAACAGAGGGGCTGAAACAGAGGGGCTGAATCAGAGGGGCTGTAACAGAGTGGCTGAAACAGAGGGGCTGAAAGAGAGGGGCTAGAACAGAGGGGGAGAAACAGAAGGGCTGAAACAGAGTGGCTGAATCAGAGGGGCTGAAACAGAGGGCGAGAAACAGAGGGGCTGAAACAGAGGGCGAGAAACAGAGGGGCTGAAACAGAGGGGCTGAAACAGAGGGGCTGAATCAGAGGGGGTGAATCACAGGGGCTGAATCAGAGGGGCTGAAACAGAGGGCGAGAAACAGAGGGGCTGAAACAGAGGGCGTGGAACAGAGGGGCTGAAACAGAGGGCGAGAAACAGAGGGGCTGAAACAGAGGGGCTGAAACAGAGGGTGAGAAACAGAGGGGCTGAATCAGAGGGGCTGAAACAGAGGGTGAGAAACAGAGGGGCTGAAACAAAGGGCGAGAAACAGAGTGGCTGAATCAGAGGGGCTGAAAAAGAGGGCGAAAAACAGAGGGGCTGAAACTGAGGGCGAGAAACAGAGGGGCAGAAACAGAGGGGCTGAAACAGAGGGGCTGAAACAGAGTGGCTGAAACAGAGGAGCTGAAAGAGACGGGCTAGAACAGAGGGGGAGAAACAGAAGGGCTGAAACAGAGTGGCTGAATCAGAGGGGCTGAAACAGAGGGCGAGAAACAGAGGGGCTGAAACAGCGGGCGAGAAACAGAGGGGCTGAATCAGAGGGGGTGAATCAGAGGGGCTGAATCAGAGGGGCTAAAACAGAGGGCGAGAAACAGAGGGGCTGAAACAGAGGGGCTGAAACAGAGGGGCTGAAACAGAGGGCGAGAAACTGAGGGGCTGAAACAGAGGGCGAGAAACAAAGGGGCAGAAACAGACGGCGAGAAACAGAGGGGCTGAAACAGAGGGGCTGAAACAGTGGGCGAGAAACAGAGGGGCTGAAACAGAGTGCGAAAAACTGAGGGGCTGAAACAGAGGGTCAGAAACAGAGGGGCTGAAACAGAGGGGCTTAAACAGTGGGGCTGAAACAGAGGGCGAGAAACAGAAGGGCTGAAACAGAGGGGGAGTAACAGAGGGGCTGAAACAGAGGGGAGAAACAGAGGGCTGAAACAGAGGGCGAGAAACAGAGTGGCCTGAAACAGAGGGGCTGAACAGAGGGGCTGATAAAGAGGGCGAAAAACAGAGGGGCTGAAACAGAGGACGAGAAACAGAGGGGCTGAAACAGAGGGGCTCAGACAGAGGGGCTGAAACAGAGGGCTGAAACAGAGTGGCTGAAACAGAGGGGCTGAAACAGAGCGGCTGGAACAGAGGGGGAGAAACAGAGGGGCTGAAACAGAGGGGCTGAAACAGAGGGGCTGAATCAGAGGGGCTGAATCAGAGGGGCTGAAACAGAGGGGCTGAATCAGAGGGGCTGAATCAGAGGGGCTCAATCAGTGGTGCTGAAACAGAGGGCGAGAAACAGAGGGGCTGAAACAAAGGGGCTGAAACAGAGGGGCTGAAACAGAGGGCGAGAAACAGAGGGGCTGAAACAGACGGGCGGGAAACAGAGGGGCTGAATTAGAAGGGCTGAAACAGAGGGCGAGAAACAGAGGGGCTGAAACAGACGGGCGGGAAACAGAGGGGCTGAATCAGAGGGGCTGCATCAGATGGGCTGAAACAGACGGTGAGAAACAGAGGGGCTGAAACAGAGGGGCTGAAACAGAGGGTGAGAAAGAGAGGGGCTGAATCAGAGGGGGAAAATCAGAGGGGCTGAATGAGAGGGGCTGAAACAGAGTGGCTGAATCAGAGGGGCTGAAAGAGAGGGTGAGAAACAGAGGGGCTGAAACAGAGGGCGAGAATCAGAGGGGCTGAAACAGAGGGCGAGAAACAGAGGGCGAGAAACAGAGGGGCTGAAACAGAGGGGCTGAAACAGAGGGGCTGAATCAGAGGGGCTGATTCAGAGGGGCTGAATCAGAGGGGCTGAAACAGTGGGTGAAAAACAGAGGGCGAGAAACAGCGGGGCTGAAACAGAGGGTGAGAAAAAGAGGGGCTGAAACAGAGGGCGAGAAACAGAGGGGCTGAAACAGAGGGCGAGAAACAGAGGGTGAGAAACAGAGGGGCTGAAACAGAGGGCGAGAAACAGAGGGGCTGAAACAGAAGGCGAGAAACAGAGGGCGAGAAACAGAGGGGCTGAAACATAGGGGCTGAAACAGAGGGCGAGAAACAGAGGGGCTGAATCAGAGGGGCTGAAACAGAGGGCAAGAAACAGAGGAGCTGAAACAGAGGGCGAGAAACAGAGGGGCTGAAACAGAGGGCGAGAAACGGAGGGGCTGAATCAGAGAGGCTGAAACAGAGGGGCTGAAACAGAGGGCGAGAAACAGAGGGGCTGAAACAGAGGGCGAGAAACAGAGGCGCTGAAACAGAGGGCGAGAAACAGAGGGACTGAATCAGAGGGGCTGAAACAGAGGGTGAGAAACGGAGGGGCTGAAACAGAGTGGCCGAAACAGAGGGGCTGAAACAGAGGGCGAGAAACAGAGGGGCTGAAACAGAGGGGCGGGAAACAGAGGGGCTTAATCAGAGGGGCTGAATCACAGGGGCTGAATCAGAGGGGCTGAAACAGAGGGTGAGAAACAGAGGGGCTGAAACAGAGGGGCTGAAACAGAGGGGCTGAAACAGAGTGCGGGAAACAGAGGGGCTGAATCAGAGGGGCTGAATCAGAGCGGCTGAAACAGAGGGGCTGAAACAGAGGGGCTGAAACAGAGGGGCTGAAACAGAGGGGCTGAATCAGAGGGGCTGATTCAGAGGGGCTGAAGCAGAGGGGCTGAATCAGCGGGGCTGAAACAGAGTGCGAGAAACAGAGGGGCTGAAACAGAGGGCGAGAAACAGAGGGGCAGAAACAGAGGGCGAGAAACAGAGGGGCTGAAACAGAGGGTCTGAAACAGCGGGCGAGAAACAGAGGGGCTGAAACAGAGGGGCTGAAACAGAGGCTGAGAAACAGAGGGGCTGAATCAGAGGGGCAGAAACAGAGGGCGAGAAACAGAGGGGCTGAAACAGAGGGCGAGAAACAGAGGGGCTGAAACTGAGGGCGAGAAACAGAGGGGCTGAAACAGAGGGGCTGAAACAGAGGGGCTGAAACAGAGTGGCTGAAACAGAGGGCTGAAACAGAGGGGCTGGAACATAGGCGGAGAAACACAGGGGCTGAAACTGAGGGGCTGAATCAGAGGGGCTGTAACAGAGGGCGAGAAACAGAGGGGCTGAAACAGAGGGCGAGAAACAGAGGCGCTGAAACAGAGGGGCTGAAACAGAGGGGCTGAAACAGTGTGGCTGAAACAGAGGGCGAGAAACAGAGGGGCTGAAACAGAGGGCGAGAAACAGAGGGGCTGAAACAGAGGGGCGGGAAACAGAGGGGCTGAATCAGAGGGGCTGAATCAGAGGGGCTGAAACTGAGGGTGAGAAACAAAGGGGCTGAAACAGAGGGGCTGAAACAGAGGGGCTGAAACAGAGGGCGAGAAACAGAGGGGCTGAATCAGAGAGCCTGAAACAAAGGGCATGAACCAGAGGGGCTGAAACAGAGGGGCTGAATCAGAGGGGCTGAAACAGAGGGCGAGAAACAGAGGGGCTGAAACAGAGGGCGAGAATCAGAGGGGCTGAAACAGAGGGCGAGAAACAGAGGGGCTGAAACAGAGGGGCTGAAACAGAGGGGCTGAATCAGAGGGGCTGATTCAGAGGGGCTGAATCAGAGGGGCTGAAACAGTGGGTGAAAAACAGAGGGCGAGAAACAGCGGGGCTGAAACAGAGGGTGAGAAAAAGAGGGGCTGAAACAGAGGGCGAGAAACAGAGGGGCTGAAACAGAGGGCGAGAAACAGAGGGTGAGAAACAGAGGGGCTGAAACAGAGGGCGAGAAACAGAGGGGCTGAAACAGAAGGCGAGAAACAGAGGGCGAGAAACAGAGGGGCTGAAACATAGGGGCTGAAACAGAGGGCGAGAAACAGAGGGGCTGAATCAGAGGGGCTGAAACAGAGGGCAAGAAACAGAGGAGCTGAAACAGAGGGCGAGAAACAGAGGGGCTGAAACAGAGGGCGAGAAACGGAGGGGCTGAATCAGAGAGGCTGAAACAGAGGGGCTGAAACAGAGGGCGAGAAACAGAGGGGCTGAAACAGAGGGCGAGAAACAGAGGCGCTGAAACAGAGGGCGAGAAACAGAGGGGCTGAATCAGAGGGGCTGAAACAGAGGGTGAGAAACAGAGGGGCTTAAACAGAGTGGCCGAAACAGAGGGGCTGAAACAGAGGGCGAGAAACAGAGGGGCTGAAACAGAGGGGCGGGAAACAGAGGGGCTTAATCAGAGGGGCTGAATCACAGGGGCTGAATCAGAGGGGCTGAAACAGAGGGTGAGAAACAGAGGGGCTGAAACAGAGGGGCTGAAACAGAGGGGCTGAAACAGAGTGCGGGAAACAGAGGGGCTGAATCAGAGGGGCTGAATCAGAGCGGCTCAGACAGAGGGGCTGAAACAGAGGGGCTGAAACAGAGGGGCTGAAACAGAGGGGCTGAATCAGAGGGGCTGATTCAGAGGGGCTGAAGCAGAGGGGCTGAATCAGCGGGGCTGAAACAGAGTGCGAGAAACAGAGGGGCTGAAACAGAGGGCGAGAAACAGAGGGGCAGAAACAGAGGGCGAGAAACAGAGGGGCTGAAACAGAGGGTCTGAAACAGCGGGCGAGAAACAGAGGGGCTGAAACAGAGGGGCTGAAACAGAGGCCGAGAAACAGAGGGGCTGAATCAGAGGGGCAGAAACAGAGGGCGAGAAACAGAGGGGCTGAAACAGAGGGCGAGAAACAGAGGGGCTGAAACTGAGGGCGAGAAACAGAGGGGCTGAAACAGAGGGGCTGAAACAGAGGGGCTGAAACAGAGTGGCTGAAACAGAGGGGCTGAAACAGTGGGGCTGGAACATAGGCGGAGAAACAGAGGGGCTGAAACTGAGGGGCTGAATCAGAGGGGCTGTAACAGAGGGCGAGAAACAGAGGGGCTGAAACAGAGGGCGAGAAACAGAGGCGCTGAAACAGAGGGGCTGAAACAGAGGGGCTGAAACAGTGTGGCTGAAACAGAGGGCGAGAAACAGAGGGGCTGAAACAGAGGGCGAGAAACAGAGGGGCTGAAACAGAGGGGCGGGAAACAGAGGGGCTGAATCAGAGGGGCTGAATCAGAGGGGCTGAAACTGAGGGTGAGAAACGAAGGGGCTGAAACAGAGGGGCTGAAACAGAGGGGCTGAAACAGAGGGCGAGAAACAGAGGGGCTGAATCAGAGGGGCTGAATCAGAGGGGCTGAATCAGAGGGGCTGAAACAGAGGGGCTGAATCAGAGGGGCTGAAACAGAGGGCGAGAAACAGAGGGGCTGAAACAGAGGGCGAGAATCAGAGGGGCTGAAACAGAGGGCGAGAAACAGAGGGGCTGAAACAGAGGGGCTGAAACAGACGGGCTGAAACAGAGAGCCTGAAACAAAGGGCATGAACCAGAGGGGCTGAAACAGAGGGCGAATAACAGAGGGGCTGAAACAGAGGGCGAGAAACAGAGGGTGAGAAATAGAGGGCGAGAAACAGAGGGGCTGAAAAAAAAGGGGCTGAAACAGAGGGGCTGAATCAGAGGGGCTGAAACAGTGGGGCTGAATCAGAGGGGCTGAAACAGAGGGCGAGAAACAGAGGTGCTGAAACAGAGGGCGAGAAACTGAGGGGCTGAAACAGAGGGCGAGAAACAGAGGGGCTGAAACAGAGGGCGAGAAACAGTGAGGCTGAAACAGAGGAGCTGAAACAGAGGGGCTGAAACAGAGGGCTAGAAACAGAGGGGCTGAATCAGAGGGGCTGAAACAGAGGGTGAGAAACAGAGGGGCTGAAACAGAGTGGCCGCAACAGAGGGGCTGAAACAGAGGGCGAGAAACAGACGGGCTGAATCAGAGGGGCTGAATCAGAGGGGCTGAAACAGAGGGTGAGAAACAGAGGGGCTGAAACAGAGGGGCTGAAACAGAGGGGCTGAAACAGAGTGCGGGAAACAGAGGGGCTGAATCAGAGGGGCTGAATCAGAGCGGCTGAAACAGAGGGGCTGAAACAGAGGTGCTGAAACAGAGGGGCTGAAACAGAGGGGCTGAATCAGAGGGGCTGATTCAGAGGGGCTGAAGCAGAGGGGCTGAATCAGCGGGGCTGAAACAGAGTGCGAGAAACAGAGGGGCTGAAACAGAGGGCGAGAAACAGAGGGGCAGAAACAGAGGGCGAGAAACAGAGGGGCTGAAACAGAGGGTCTGAAACAGCGGGCGAGAAACAGAGGGGCTGAAACAGAGGGGCTGAAACAGAGGCCGAGAAACAGAGGGGCTGAATCAGAGGGGCAGAAACAGAGGGCGAGAAACAGAGGGGCTGAAACAGAGGGCGAGAAACAGAGGGGCTGAAACTGAGGGCGAGAAACAGAGGGGCTGAAACAGAGGGGCTGAAACAGAGGGGCTGAAACAGCGTGGCTGAAACAGAGGGCGAGAAACAGAGGGGCTGAAACAGAGGGCGAGAAACAGAGGGGCTGAAACAGAGGGGCGGGAAACAGAGGGGCTGAATCAGAGGGGCTGAATCAGAGGGGCTGAAACTGAGGGTGAGAAACAGAGGGGCTGAAACAGAGGGGCTGAAACAGAGGGGCTGTAACAGAGGGCGAGAAACAGAGGGGCTGAAACAGAGGGCGAGAAACAGAGGCGCTGAAACAGAGGGGCTGAAACAGAGGGGCTGAAACAGTGTGGCTGAAACAGAGGGCGAGAAACAGAGGGGCTGAAACATAGGGCGAGAAACAGAGGGGCTGAAACAGAGGGGCGGGAAACAGAGGGGCTGATTCAGAGGGGCTGAAGCAGAGGGGCTGAATCAGCGGGGCTGAAACAGAGTGCGAGAAACAGAGGGGCTGAAACAGAGGGCGAGAAACAGAGGGGCAGAAACAGAGGGCGAGAAACAGAGGGGCTGAAACAGAGGGTCTGAAACAGCGGGCGAGAAACAGAGGGGCTGAAACAGAGGGGCTGAAACAGAGGCCGAGAAACAGAGGGGCTGAATCAGAGGGGCAGAAACAGAGGGCGAGAAACAGAGGGGCTGAAACAGAGGGCGAGAAACAGAGGGGCTGAAACTGAGGGCGAGAAACAGAGGGGCTGAAACAGAGGGGCTGAAACAGAGGGGCTGAAACAGAGTGGCTGAAACAGAGGGGCTGAAACAGTGGGGCTGGAACATAGGCGGAGAAACAGAGGGGCTGAAACTGAGGGGCTGAATCAGAGGGGCTGTAACAGAGGGCGAGAAACAGAGGGGCTGAAACAGAGGGCGAGAAACAGAGGCGCTGAAACAGAGGGGCTGAAACAGAGGGGTTGAAACAGTGTGGCTGAAACAGAGGGCGAGAAACAGAGGGGCTGAAACAGAGGGCGAGAAACAGAGGGGCTGAAACAGAGGGGCGGGAAACAGAGGGGCTGAATCAGAGGGGCTGAATCAGAGGGGCTGAAACTGAGGGTGAGAAACGAAGGGGCTGAAACAGAGGGGCTGAAACAGAGGGGCTGAAACAGAGGGCGAGAAACAGAGGGGCTGAATCAGAGGGGCTGAATCAGAGGGGCTGAATCAGAGGGGCTGAAACAGAGGGGCTGAATCAGAGGGGCTGAAACAGAGGGCGAGAAACAGAGGGGCTGAAACAGAGGGCGAGAATCAGAGGGGCTGAAACAGAGGGCGAGAAACAGAGGGGCTGAAACAGAGGGGCTGAAACAGACGGGCTGAAACAGAGAGCCTGAAACAAAGGGCATGAACCAGAGGGGCTGAAACAGAGGGCGAATAACAGAGGGGCTGAAACAGAGGGCGAGAAACAGAGGGTGAGAAATAGAGGGCGAGAAACAGAGGGGCTGAAAAAAAAGGGGCTGAAACAGAGGGGCTGAATCAGAGGGGCTGAAACAGTGGGGCTGAATCAGAGGGGCTGAAACAGAGGGCGAGAAACAGAGGTGCTGAAACAGAGGGCGAGAAACTGAGGGGCTGAAACAGAGGGCGAGAAACAGAGGGGCTGAAACAGAGGGCGAGAAACAGTGAGGCTGAAACAGAGGAGCTGAAACAGAGGGGCTGAAACAGAGGGCTAGAAACAGAGGGGCTGAATCAGAGGGGCTGAAACAGAGGGTGAGAAACAGAGGGGCTGAAACAGAGTGGCCGCAACAGAGGGGCTGAAACAGAGGGCGAGAAACAGACGGGCTGAATCAGAGGGGCTGAATCAGAGGGGCTGAAACAGAGGGTGAGAAACAGAGGGGCTGAAACAGAGGGGCTGAAACAGAGGGGCTGAAACAGAGTGCGGGAAACAGAGGGGCTGAATCAGAGGGGCTGAATCAGAGCGGCTGAAACAGAGGGGCTGAAACAGAGGTGCTGAAACAGAGGGGCTGAAACAGAGGGGCTGAATCAGAGGGGCTGATTCAGAGGGGCTGAAGCAGAGGGGCTGAATCAGCGGGGCTGAAACAGAGTGCGAGAAACAGAGGGGCTGAAACAGAGGGCGAGAAACAGAGGGGCAGAAACAGAGGGCGAGAAACAGAGGGGCTGAAACAGAGGGTCTGAAACAGCGGGCGAGAAACAGAGGGGCTGAAACAGAGGGGCTGAAACAGAGGCCGAGAAACAGAGGGGCTGAATCAGAGGGGCAGAAACAGAGGGCGAGAAACAGAGGGGCTGAAACAGAGGGCGAGAAACAGAGGGGCTGAAACTGAGGGCGAGAAACAGAGGGGCTGAAACAGAGGGGCTGAAACAGAGGGGCTGAAACAGCGTGGCTGAAACAGAGGGCGAGAAACAGAGGGGCTGAAACAGAGGGCGAGAAACAGAGGGGCTGAAACAGAGGGGCGGGAAACAGAGGGGCTGAATCAGAGGGGCTGAATCAGAGGGGCTGAAACTGAGGGTGAGAAACAGAGGGGCTGAAACAGAGGGGCTGAAACAGAGGGGCTGTAACAGAGGGCGAGAAACAGAGGGGCTGAAACAGAGGGCGAGAAACAGAGGCGCTGAAACAGAGGGGCTGAAACAGAGGGGCTGAAACAGTGTGGCTGAAACAGAGGGCGAGAAACAGAGGGGCTGAAACATAGGGCGAGAAACAGAGGGGCTGAAACAGAGGGGCGGGAAACAGAGGGGCTGAATCAGAGGGGCTGAATCAGAGGGGCTGAAACTGAGGGTGAGAAACAAAGGGGCTGAAACAGAGGGGCTGAAACAGAGGGGCTGAAACAGAGGGCGAGAAACAGAGGGGCTGAATCAGAGGGGCTGAATCAGAGGGGCTGAATCAGAGGGGCTGAAACAGAGGGGCTGAATCAGAGGGGCTGAAACAGAGGGCGAGAAACAGAGGGGCTGAAACAGAGGGCGAGAATCAGAGGGGCTGAAACAGAGGGCGAGAAACAGAGGGGCTGAAACAGAGGGGCTGAAACAGACGGGCTGAATCAGAGAGCCTGAAACAAAGGGCATGAACCAGAGGGGCTGAAACAGAGGGCGAAAAACAGAGGGGCTGAAACAGAGGGCGAGAAACAGAGGGTGAGAAATAGAGGGCGAGAAACAGAGGGGCTGAAAAAAAAGGGGCTGAAACAGAGGGGCTGAATCAGAGGGGCTGAAACAGTGGGGCTGAATCAGAGGGGCTGAAACAGAGGGCGAGAAACAGAGGTGCTGAAACAGAGGGCGAGAAACTGAGGGGCTGAAACAGAGGGCGAGAAACAGAGGGGCTGAAACAGAGGGCGAGAAACAGTGAGGCTGAAACAGAGGAGCTGAAACAGAGGGGCTGAAACAGAGGGCGAGAAACAGAGGGGCTGAATCAGAGGGGCTGAAACAGAGGGTGAGAAACAGAGGGGCTGAAACAGAGTGGCCGAAACAGAGGGGCTGAAACAGAGGGCGAGAAACAGTGGGGCTGAATCAGAGGGGCTGAAACAGAGGGGCTGAAACAGAGTGCGGGAAACAGAGGGGCTGAATCAGAGGGGCTGAAACAGAGGGTGAGAAACAGAGGGGCTGAAACAGAGGGGCTGAAACAGAGGGGCTGAAACAGAGTGCGGGAAACAGAGGGGCTGAATCAGAGGGGCTGAATCAGAGCGGCTGAAACAGAGGGGCTGAAACAGAGGTGCTGAAACAGAGGGGCTGAAACAGAGGGGCTGAATCAGAGGGGCTGATTCAGAGGGGCTGAAGCAGAGGGGCTGAATCAGCGGGGCTGAAACAGAGTGCGAGAAACAGTGGGGCTGAAACAGAGGGCGAGAAACAGAGGGGCAGAAACAGAGGGCGAGAAACAGAGGGGCTGAAACAGAGGGTCTGAAACAGCGGGCGAGAAACAGAGGGGCTGAAACAGAGGGGCTGAATCAGAGGGGCAGAAACAGAGGGCGAGAAACAGAGGGCCTGAAACAGAGGGTGAGAAACAGAGGGGCTGAAACTGAGGGCGAGAAACAGAGGGGCTGAAACAGAGGGGCTGAAACAGAGGGGCTGAAACAGAGTGGCTGAAACAGAGGGGCTGAAACAGAGGGGCTGGAACATAGGCGGAGAAACAGAGGGGCTGAAACTGAGGGGCTGAATCTGAGGGGCTGTAACAGAGGGCGAGAAACAGAGGGGCTGAAACAGAGGGCGAGAAACAGAGGCGCTGAAACAGAGGGGCTGAAACAGAGGGGCTGAAACAGCGTGGCTAAAACAGAGGGCGAGAAACAGAGGGGCTGAAACAGAGGGCTAGAAACAGAGGGGCTGAAACAGAGGGGCGGGAAACAGAGGGGCTGAATCAGAGGGGCTGAATCAGAGGGGCTGAAACTGAGGGTGAGAAACAGAGGGGCTGAAACAGAGGGGCTGAAACAGAGGGGCTGAAACAGAGGGCGAGAAACAGAGGTGCTGAAACAGAGGGCGAGAAACTGAGGGGCTGAAACAGAGGGCGAGAAACAGAGGGGCTGAAACAGAGGGCGAGAAACAGTGAGGCTGAAACAGAGGAGCTGAAACAGAGGGGCTGAAACAGAGGGCGAGAAACAGAGGGGCTGAATCAGAGGGGCTGAAACAGAGGGTGAGAAACAGAGGGGCTGAAACAGAGTGGCCGAAACAGAGGGGCTGAAACAGAGGGCGAGAAACAGAGGGGCTGAATCAGAGGGGCTGAATCAGAGGGGCTGAAACAGAGGGTGAGAAACAGAGGGGCTGAAACAGAGGGGCTGAAACAGAGGGGCTGAAACAGAGTGCGGGAAACAGAGGGGCTGAATCAGAGGGGCTGAATCAGAACGGCTGAAACAGAGGGGCTGAAACAGAGGTGCTGAAACAGAGGGGCTGAAACAGAGGGGCTGAATCAGAGGGGCTGATTCAGAGGGGCTGAAGCAGAGGGGCTGAATCAGCGGGGCTGAAACAGAGTGCGAGAAACAGCGGGGCTGAAACAGAGGGCGAGAAACAGAGGGGCAGAAACAGAGGGCGAGAAACAGAGGGGCTGAAACAGAGGGTCTGAAACAGCGGGCGAGAAACAGAGGGGCTGAAACAGAGGGGCTGAAACAGAGGCCGAGAAACAGAGGGGCTGAATCAGAGGGGCAGAAACAGAGGGCGAGAAACAGAGGGGCTGAAACAGAGGGCGAGAAACAGAGGGGCTGAAACTGAGGGCGAGAAACAGAGGGGCTGAAACAGAGGGGCTGAAACAGAGGGGCTGAAACAGAGTGGCTGAAACAGAGGGGCTGAAACAGAGGGGCTGGAACATAGGCGGAGAAACAGAGGGGCTGAAACTGAGGGGCTGAATCTGAGGGGCTGTAACAGAGGGCGAGAAACAGAGGGGCTGAAACAGAGGGGCTGAAACAGAGGGTGAGAAACAGTGGGGCTGAAACAGAGGGCGAGAAACAGAAGGGCTGAAACAGAGGGGGAGAAACAGAGGGGCTGAAACAGAGGGCGAGAAACAGAGGGGCTGAAACAGAGGGCGAGAAACAGAAGGGCTGAAACAGAGGGGGAGAAACAGAGGGGCTGAAACAGAGGGGCTGAAACAGAGGGGCTGAAACAGAGTGGCTGAAACAGAGGGGCTGAAACAGAGGGGCTGGAACATAGGCGGAGAAACAGAGGGGCTGAAACTGAGGGGCTGAATCAGAGGGGCTGTAACAGAGGGCGAGAAACAGAGGGGCTGAAACAGAGGGGCTGAAACAGAGGGTGAGAAACAGTGGGGCTGAAACAGAGGGCGAGAAACAGAAGGGCTGAAACAGAGGGGGAGAAACAGAGGGGCTGAAACAGAGGGCGAGAAACAGAGGGGCTGAAACAGAGGGCGAGAAACAGAAGGGCTGAAACAGAGGGGCTGAAACAGAGGGGCTGATAAAGAGGGCGAAAAACAGAGGGGCTGAAACAGAGGGCGAGAAACAGAGGGGCTAAAACAGAGGGGCTCAGACAGAGGGGCTGAAACAGAGGGGCTGAAACAGAGTGGCTGAAACCGAGGGGCTGAAACAGAGCGGCTGGAACAGAGGGGGAGAAACAGAGGGGCTGAAACAGAGGGGCTGAATCAGAGGGGCTGAAACAGAGGGCGAGAAACAGAGGGGTTGAAACAATGGGGGAAAATCAGAGGGGCTGAAACAGAGGGGCTGAAACAGAGGGGCTGAATCAGAGGGGCTGAATCAGAGGGGCTGAATCAGTGGTGCTGAAACAGTTGGCGAGAAACAGAGGGGCTGAAACAAAGGGGCTGAAACAGAGGGGCTGAAACAGAGGGCGAGAAACAGAGGGGCTGAATCAGAGGGGCTGCATCAGATGGGCTGAAACAGAGGGTGAGAAACAGTGGGGCTGAAACAGAGGGGCTGAAACAGAGGGGCTGAAACAGAGGGCGAGAAAGAGAGGGGCTGAATCAGAGGGGCAAAATCAGAGGGGCTGAATGAGAGGGGCTGAAACAGAGTGGCTGAATCAGAGGGGCTGAAACAGAGGGCGAGAAACAGAGGGGCTGAATCAGAGGGGCTGAATCAGAGGGGCTGAAACAGAGGGTGAGAAACAGAGGGGCTGAAACAGAGGGGCTGAAACAGAGGGGCTGAAACAGAGGGCGAGAAACAGAGCGGCTGAATCAGAGGGGCTAAATCAGAGGGGCTGAATCAGAGTGGCTGAAACAGAGGGGCTGAATCAGAGGGACTGAAACAGAGGGCGAGAAACAGAGGCACTGAAACAGAGGGCGAGAATCAGAGGGGCTGAAACAGAGGGCGAGAAAGAGAGGGGCTGAAACAGAGCGCGAGAAACAGAGGGCGATAAACAGAGGGACTGAAACAGAGGGGCTGAAACAGAGGGGCTGAAACAGAGGGCGAGAAAGAGAGGGGCTGAAACAGAGGGCGAGAAACTGAGGGGCTGAAACAGAGGGCGAGAAACAAAGGGGCAGAAACAGACGGCGAGAAACAGAGGGGCTGAAACAGTGGGCGAGAAACAGAGGGGCTGAAACAGAGTGCGAAAAACTGAGGGGCTGAAACAGAGGGGCTGAAACAGAGGGTGAGAAACAGTGGGGCTGAAACAGAGGGCGAGAAACAGAAGGGCTGAAACAGAGGGGGAGAAACAGAGGGGCAGAAACAGAGGGCGAGAAACAGAGGGGCTGAAACAGAGGGCGAGAAACAGAGGGGCTGAAACAGAGGGGCTGATAAAGAGGGCGAAAAACAGAGGGGCTGAAACAGAGGGCGAGAAACAGAGGGGCTGAAACAGAGGGGCTCAGACAGAGGGGCTGAAACAGAGGGGCTGAAACAGAGTGGCTGAAACCGAGGGGCTGAAACAGAGCGGCTGGAACAGAGGGGGAGAAACAGAGGGGCTGAAACAGAGGGGCTGAATCAGAGGGGCTGAAACAGAGGGCGAGAAACAGAGGGGCTCAAACAATGGGGGAAAATCAGAGGGGCTGAAACAGAGGGGCTGAAACAGAGGGGCTGAATCAGAGGGGCTGAATCAGAGGGGCTGAATCAGTGGTGCTGAAACAGAGGGCGAGAAACAGAGGGGCTGAAACAAAGGGGCTGAAACAGAGGGGCTGAAACAGAGGGCGAGAAACAGAGGGGCTGAAACAGACGGGCGGGAAACAGAGGGGCTGAATCAGAGGGGCTGCATCAGATGGGCTGAAACAGAGGGTGAGAAACAGTGGGGCTGAAATAGAGGGGCTGAAACAGAGGGGCTGAAACAGAGGGCGAGAAAGAGAGGGGCTGAATCAGAGGGGCAAAATCAGAGGGGCTGAATGAGAGGGGCTGAAACAGAGTGGCTGAATCAGAGGGGCTGAAACAGAGGGCGAGAAACAGAGGGGCTGAAACAGAGGGCGAGAAACAGAGGGGCTGAAACAGAGGGCGAGAAACAGAGGGGCTGAAACAGAGGGCGAGAAACAGAGGGGCAGAAACAGACGGCGAGAAACAGAGGGGCTGAAACACAGGGGGGTGAAACAGAGGGCGAGAAACAGAGGGGCTGAAACAGAGGGCTAGAAACAGAGGGGCTGAAACAGAGGGGCCGAAACAGAGGGGCTGAAACAGTGGGGCTGAAACAGAGGGCGAAAAACAGAAGGGCTGAAACAGAGGGCGAGAAACAGAGGGGCTGAAACAGAGGGCGAGAAACAGAGGGGCTGAAACAGAGGGCGAGAAACAGAGGGGCAGAAACAGACGGCGAGAAACAGAGGGGCTGAATCACAGGGGGGTGAAACAGAGGGCGAGAAACAGAGGGGCTGAAACAGAGGGCTAGAAACAGAGGGGCTGAAACAGAGGGGTTGAAACAGAGGGGCTGAAACAGAGGGGCTGAAACAGGGGGGCTGAAACAGAGGGCGAGAAACAGAAGGGCTGAAACAGAGGGCGAGAAACAGAGGGGCTGAAACAGAGGGCGAGAAACAGAGGGGCTGAAACAGAGGGCGAGAAACAGAGTGGCTGAAACAGACGGGCTGAAACAGAGGGGCTGAAAAAGACTGCGAAAAACAGAGGGGCTGAAACAGAGGGCGAGAAACAGACGGGCTGAAACAGAGGGGCTGAAACAGACGGGCTGAAACAGAGGGGCTGAAACAGAGGGGCTGGAACAGAGGGGGAGAAACAGAGCGGCTGAAACAGAGAGGCTGAATCAGAGGGGCTGAAACAGAAGGCGAGAAACAGAGGGGCTGAAACAGAGGGCGAGAAACAGAGGGGCTGAAACAGAGGGGCTGAAACAGAAGGGCTGAAACAGAGGGCGAGAAACAGAGGGGCTGAAACAGAGGGCGAGAAACAGAGGGGCTGAAACAGAGGGGCGGGAAACAGAGGGGCTGAATCAGAGGGGCTGAATCAGAGGGGCTGAATCAGAGGGGCTGAATCAGAGGGCCTGAAACAGAGGGTGCGAAACAGAGGGGCTGAAACAGAGGGGCTGAAATAGAGTGGCTGAAACAGGGGGGCTGAAACAGTGGGGCTGAAACAGAGGGCGAGAAACAGAAGGGCTGAAACAGAGGGCGAGAAACAGAGGGGCTGAAACAGAGGGCGAGAAACACAGGGGCTGAAACAGAGGGGCTGAAACAGACGGGCTGAAACAGAGGGGCTGAAAAAGAGGGCGAAAAACAGAGGGGCTGAACCAGAGGGGCTGAATCAGATGGGCTGAATCAGAGGGGCGAGAAACAGAGTGGCTGAATCAGAGGGCGCGAATCAGAGGGCGAGAAACAGAGGGGCTGAAACGGAGGGCGAGAAACAGAGGGGCTGAAACAGAGGGGCTGAAACAGAGGGGCTGAAACGGAGGGGCTAAAACAGTGGGGCTGAAATAAAGGGCGAGAGACAGAGGGGCTGAAACAGAGGGCGAGAAACAGAGGGGCTGAAACAGAGGGCGAGAAACAGAGGGGCTGAATCAGAGGGGCTGAAACAGAGGGTGAGAAACAGAGGGGCTGAAACAAAGGGCGAGAAACAGAGTGGCTGAAACAGAGGGGCTGAAAAAGAGGGCGAAAAACAGAGGGGCTGAAACAGAGGGCGAGAAACAGAGGGGCTGAAACAGAGGGGCTGAAACAGAGGGGCTGAAACAGAGTGGCTGAAACAGAGTGGCTGAAAGAGAGGGTCTAGAACAGAGGGGGAGAAACAGAAGGGCTGAAACAGAGTGGCTGAATCAGAGGGTCTGAAACAGAGGGCGAGAAACAGAGGGGCTGAAACAGAGGGCGAGAAACAGAGGGGCTGAAACAGAGGGGCTGAAACAGAGGGGCTGAATCAGAGGGGGTGAATCAGAGGGGCTGAATCAGAGGGGCTGAAACAGAGGGCGAGAAACAGAGGGGCTGGAGCAGAGGGCGAGAAACAGAGGGGCTGAAACAGAGGGCGAGAAACAGAGGGGCTGAAACAGAGGGGCTGAAACAGAGGGGCTGAATCAGAGGGGGTGAATCAGAGGGGCTGAATCAGAGGGGCTGAAACAGAGGGCGAGAAACAGAGGGGCTGAAACAGAGGGCGAGGAACAGAGGGGCTGGAGCAGAGGGCGAGAAACAGAGGGGCTGAAACAGAGGGGCTGAAACAGAGGGTGAGAAACAGAGGGGCTGAATCAGAGGGGCTGAAACAGAGGGTGAGAAACAGCGGGGCTGAAACAAAGGGCGAGAAACAGAGTGGCTGAAACAGAGGGGCTGAAAAAGAGGGCGAAAAACAGAGGGGCTGAAACAGAGGGCGAGAAACAGAGGGGCTGAAACAGAGGGGCTGAAACAGAGGGGCTGAAACAGAGTGGCTGAAACAGAGGGGCTGAAAGAGAGGGGCTTGAACAGAGGGGGAGAAACAGAAGGGCTGAAACAGAGGGCGAGAAACAGAGGGGCTGAAACAGAGGGCGAGAAACAGAGGGGCTGAAACAGAGGGGCTGAAACAGAGGGGCTGAATCAGAGGGGGTGAATCAGAGGGGCTGAATCAGAGGGGCTGAAACAGAGGGCGAGAAACAGAGGGGCTGAAACCGAGGGCGAGGAACAGAGGGGCTGAAACAGACGGCGAGAAACAGTGGGGCTGAAACAGAGGGGCTGAAACAGAGGGGCTGAAACAGAGGGCGAGAAACAGAGGGGCTGAATCAGAGGGGCTGAAACAGAGGGAGAGAAACAGAGGGCCTGAAACAGAGGGGCTGAATCAGAGGGGCTGAAACAGAGGGCGAGAAACAGAGGCGCTGAAACAGAGGGCGAGAAACAGAGGGACTGAAACAGAGGGGCTGAAACAGAGGGGCTGAAACAGCGGGCGAGAAAGAGTGGGGCTGAAACAGAGGGCGAGAAACTGAGGGGCTGAAACAGAGGGCGAGAAACAAAGGGGCAGAAACAGACGGCGAGAAACAGAGGTGCTGAAACAGAGGGGCTGAAACAGTGGGCGAGAAACAGAGGGGCTGAAACAGAGGGCGAGAAACAGAAGGGCTGAAACAGAGGGGGAGAAACAGAGGGGCCGAAACAGAGGGCGAGAAACAGAGGGGCTGAAACAGAGGGCGAGAAACAGAGTGGCTGAAACAGAGGGGCTGAAACAGAGGGGCTGATAAAGAGGGCGAAAAACAGAGGGGCTGAAACAGAGGGCGAGAAACAGAGGGGCTGAAACAGAGGGGCTCAGACAGAGGGGCTGAAACAGAGGGGCTGAAACAGAGTGGCTGAAACAGAGGGGCTGAAACAGAGCGGCTGGAACAGAGGGGGAGAAACAGAGGGGCTGAAACAGAGGGGCTGAATCAGAGGGGCTGAAACAGAGGGCGAGAAACAGAGGGGCTGAAACAGAGGGCGAGGAACAGAGGGGCTGGAGCAGAGGGCGAGAAACAGAGGGGCTGAAACAGAGGGCGAGAAACAGAGGGGCTGAAACAGAGGGGCTGAAACAGAGGGGCTGAATCAGAGGGGCTGAATCAGAGGGGCTGAATCAGAGGGGCTGAAACAGAGGGCGAGAAACAGAGGGGCTGAAACAGAGGGCGAGGAACAGAGGGGCTGGAGCAGAGGGCGAGAAACAGAGGGGCTGAAACAGAGGGGCTGAAACAGAGGGTGAGAAACAGAGGGGCTGAATCAGAGGGGCTGAAACAGAGGGTGAGAAACAGCGGGGCTGAAACAAAGGGCGAGAAACAGAGTGGCTGAAACAGAGGGGCTGAAAAAGAGGGCGAAAAACAGAGGGGCTGAAACAGAGGGCGAGAAACAGAGGGGCTGAAACAGAGGGGCTGAAACAGAGGGGCTGAAACAGAGTGGCTGAAACAGAGGGGCTGAAAGAGAGGGGCTTGAACAGAGGGGGAGAAACAGAAGGGCTGAAACAGAGGGCGAGAAACAGAGGGGCTGAAACAGAGGGCGAGAAACAGAGGGGCTGAAACAGAGGGGCTGAAACAGAGGGGCTGAATCAGAGGGGGTGAATCAGAGGGGCTGAATCAGAGGGGCTGAAACAGAGGGCGAGAAACAGAGGGGCTGAAACCGAGTGCGAGGAACAGAGGGGCTGAAACAGACGGCGAGAAACAGTGGGGCTGAAACAGAGGGGCTGAAACAGAGGGGCTGAAACAGAGGGCGAGAAACAGAGGGGCTGAATCAGAGGGGCTGAAACAGAGGGAGAGAAACAGAGGGCCTGAAACAGAGGGGCTGAATCAGAGGGGCTGAAACAGAGGGCGAGAAACAGAGGCGCTGAAACAGAGGGCGAGAAACAGAGGGACTGAAACAGAGGGGCTGAAACAGAGGGGCTGAAACAGCGGGCGAGAAAGAGTGGGGCTGAAACAGAGGGCGAGAAACTGAGGGGCTGAAACAGAGGGCGAGAAACAAAGGGGCAGAAACAGACGGCGAGAAACAGAGGTGCTGAAACAGAGGGGCTGAAACAGTGGGCGAGAAACAGAGGGGCTGAAACAGAGGGCGAGAAACAGAAGGGCTGAAACAGAGGGGGAGAAACAGAGGGGCCGAAACAGAGGGCGAGAAACAGAGGGGCTGAAACAGAGGGCGAGAAACAGAGTGGCTGAAACAGAGGGGCTGAAACAGAGGGGCTGATAAAGAGGGCGAAAAACAGAGGGGCTGAAACAGAGGGCGAGAAACAGAGGGGCTGAAACAGAGGGGCTCAGACAGAGGGGCTGAAACAGAGGGGCTGAAACAGAGTGGCTGAACCAGAGGGGCTGAAACAGAGCGGCTGGAACAGAGGGGGAGAAACAGAGGGGCTGAAACAGAGGGGCTGAATCAGAGGGGCTGAAACAGAGGGCGAGAAACAGAGGGGCTGAAACAGAGGGCGAGAAACAGAGGGGCTGAAACAGAGGGGCTGAAACAGAGGGGCTGAATCAGAGGGGCTGAATCAGATGGGCTGAATCAGTGGTGCTGAAACAGAGGGCGAGAAACAGAGGGGCTGAAACAAAGGGGCTGAAACAGAGGGGCTGAAACAGAGGGCGAGAAACAGAGGGGCTGAAACACACGGGCGGGAAACAGAGGGGCTGAATCAGAGGGGCTGCATCAGATGGGCTGAAACAGAGGGTGAGAAACAGTGGGGCTGAAACAGAGGGGCTGAAACAGAGGGGCTGAAACAGAGGGCGAGAAAGAGAGGGGCTGAATCAGAGGGGCAAAATCAGAGGGGCTGAATGAGAGGGGCTGAAACAGAGTGGCTGAATCAGAGGGGCTGAAACAGAGGGCGAGAAACAGAGGGGCTGAAACAGAGGGCGAGAAACAGAGGGGCTGAAACAGAGGGCGAGAAACAGAGGGGCTGAAACAGAGGGCGAGAAACAGAGGGGCAGAAACAGACGGCGAGAAAGAGAGGGGCTGAAACACAGGGGGATGAAACAGAGGGGCTGAAACAGAGGGCGAGAATCAGAGGGGCTGAAACAGAGGGCGAGAATCAGAGGGGCTGAAACAGAGGGCGAGAAACAGAGGGGCTGAAACAGAGGGGCTGAAACAGAGGGGCTGAAACAGAGGGTCTGAATCAGAGGGGCTGATTCAGAGGGGCTGAATCCGAGGGGCTAAAACAGAGGGGCTGAAACAGAGGGCTAGAAACAGCGGGGCTGAAACAGAGGCCGAGAAACAGAGGGGCTGAAACAGAGGGCGAGAAAAGAGGGGCTGAAACAGAGGGGCTGAAACAGAGGGCGAGAAACAGAGCGGCTGAAACAGAGGGGCTGAAACAGATGGCGAGAAACAGAGGGGCTGAATCAGAGGGGCTGAAACAGAGGGCTAGAAACAGCGGGGCTGAAACAGAGGGCGAGAAACAGAGGGGCTGAAACAGAGGGCGAGAAAAGAGGGGCTGAAACAGAGGGGCTGAAACAGAGGTCGAGAAACAGAGGGGCTGAAACAGAGGGGCTGAAACAGAGGGCAAGAAACAGAGGGGCTGAAACAGAGGGCGATAAACAGAGGGGCTGAAACAGAGGGCGAGAAACGGAGGGGCTGAATCAGAGAGGCTGAAACAGAGGGGCTGAAACAGAGGGCGAGAAACAGAGGGCGAGAAACAGAGGGGCTGAATCAGAGGGGCTGAAACAGAGGGTGAGAAACAGAGGGGCTGAAACAGAGTGGCTGAAACAGAGGGGCTGAAACAGAGGGGCTGGAACATAGGCGGAGAAACAGAGGGGCTGAAACTGAGGGGCTGAATCTGAGGGGCTGTAACAGAGGGCGAGAAACAGAGGGGCTGAAACAGAGGGCGAGAAACAGAGGCGCTGAAACAGAGGGGCTGAAACAGAGGGGCTGAAACAGCGTGGCTGAAACAGAGGGCGAGAAACAGAGGGGCTGAAACAGAGGGCGAGAAACAGAGGGGCTGAAACAGAGGGGCGGGAAACAGAGGGGCTGAATCAGAGGGGCTGAATCAGAGGGGCTGAAACTGAGGGTGAGAAACAGAGGGGCTGAAACAGAGGGGCTGAAACAGAGGGGCTGAAACAGAGGGCGAGAAACAGAGGTGCTGAAACAGAGGGCGAGAAACTGAGGGGCTGAAACAGAGGGCGAGAAACAGAGGGGCTGAAACAGAGGGCGAGAAACAGTGAGGCTGAAACAGAGGAGCTGAAACAGAGGGGCTGAAACAGAGGGCGAGAAACAGAGGGGCTGAATCAGAGGGGCTGAAACAGAGGGTGAGAAACAGAGGGGCTGAAACAGAGTGGCCGAAACAGAGGGGCTGAAACAGAGGGCGAGAAACAGAGGGGCTGAATCAGAGGGGCTGAATCAGAGGGGCTGAAACAGAGGGTGAGAAACAGAGGGGCTGAAACAGAGGGGCTGAAACAGAGGGGCTGAAACAGAGTGCGGGAAACAGAGGGGCTGAATCAGAGGGGCTGAATCAGAGCGGCTGAAACAGAGGGGCTGAAACAGAGGTGCTGAAACAGAGGGGCTGAAACAGAGGGGCTGAATCAGAGGGGCTGATTCAGAGGGGCTGAAGCAGAGGGGCTGAATCAGCGGGGCTGAAACAGAGTGCGAGAAACAGCGGGGCTGAAACAGAGGGCGAGAAACAGAGGGGCAGAAACAGAGGGCGAGAAACAGAGGGGCTGAAACAGAGGGTCTGAAACAGCGGGCGAGAAACAGAGGGGCTGAAACAGAGGGGCTGAAACAGAGGCCGAGAAACAGAGGGGCTGAATCAGAGGGGCAGAAACAGAGGGCGAGAAACAGAGGGGCTGAAACAGAGGGCGAGAAACAGAGGGGCTGAAACTGAGGGCGAGAAACAGAGGGGCTGAAACAGAGGGGCTGAAACAGAGGGGCTGAAACAGAGTGGCTGAAACAGAGGGGCTGAAACAGAGGGGCTGGAACATAGGCGGAAAAACAGAGGGGCTGAAACTGAGGGGCTGAATCAGAGGGTCTGTAACAGAGGGCGAGAAACAGAGGGGCTGAAACAGAGGGCGAGAAACAGAGGCGCTGAAACAGAGTGGCTGAAACAGAGGGGCTGAAACAGAGGGTGAGAAACAGTGGGGCTGAAACAGAGGGCGAGAAACAGAAGGGCTGAAACAGAGGGGGAGAAACAGAGGGGCTGAAACAGAGGGCGAGAAACAGAGGGGCTGAAACAGAGGGCGAGAAACAGAAGGGCTGAAACAGAGGGGCTGAAACAGAGGGGCTGATAAAGAGGGTGAAAAACAGAGGGGCTGAAACAGAGGGCGAGAAACAGAGGGGCTGAAACAGAGGGGCTCAGACAGAGGGGCTGAAACAGAGGGGCTGAAACAGAGTGGCTGAAACCGAGGGGCTGAAACAGAGCGGCTGGAACAGAGGGGGAGAAACAGAGGGGCTGAAACTGAGGGGCTGAATCAGAGGGGCTGAAACAGAGGGCGAGAAACAGAGGGGTTGAAACAATGGGGGAAAATCAGAGGGGCTGAAACAGAGGGGCTGAAACAGAGGGGCTGAATCAGAGGGGCTGAATCAGAGGGGCTGAATCAGTGGTGCTGAAACAGTTGGCGAGAAACAGAGGGGCTGAAACAAAGGGGCTGAAACAGAGGGGCTGAAACAGAGGGCGAGAAACAGAGGGGCTGAAACAGACGGGCGGGAAACAGAGGGGCTGAATCAGAGGGGCTGCATCAGATGGGCTGAAACAGAGGGTGAGAAACAGTGGGGCTGAAACAGAGGGGCTGAAACAGAGGGGCTGAAACAGAGGGCGAGAAAGAGAGGGGCTGAATCAGAGGGGCAAAATCAGAGGGGCTGAATGAGAGGGGCTGAAACAGAGTGGCTCAATCAGAGGGGCTGAAACAGAGGGCGAGAAACAGAGGGGCTGAATCAGAGGGGCAGAATCAGAGGGGCTGAAACAGAGGGTGAGAAACAGAGGAGCTGAAACAGAGGGGCTGAAACAGAGGGGCTGAAACAGAGGGCGAGAAACAGAGCGGCTGAATCAGAGGGGCTAAATCAGAGGGGCTGAATCAGAGTGGCTGAAACAGAGGGGCTGAATCAGAGGGACTGAAACAGAGGGAGAGAAACAGAGGCACTGAAACAGAGGGCGAGAATCAGAGGGGCTGAAACAGAGGGCGAGAAAGAGAGGGGCTGAAACAGAGGGCGAGAAACAGAGGGCGATAAACAGAGGGACTGAAACAGAGGGGCTGAAACAGAGGGGCTGAAACAGAGGGCGAGAAAGAGAGGGGCTGAAACAGAGGGCGAGAAACTGAGGGGCTGAAACAGAGGGCGAGAAACAAAGGTGCAGAAACAGACGGCGAGAAACAGAGGGGCTGAAACAGTGGGCGAGAAACAGAGGGGCTGAAACAGAGTGCGAAAAACTGAGGGGCTGAAACAGAGGGGCTGAAACAGAGGGTGAGAAACAGTGGGGCTGAAACAGAGGGCGAGAAACAGAAGGGCTGAAACAGAGGGGGAGAAACAGAGGGGCTGAAACAGAGGGCGAGAAACAGAGGGGCTGAAACAGAGGGCGAGAAACAGAGGGGCTGAAACAGAGGGGCTGAAACAGAGGGGCTGATAAAGAGGGCGAAAAACAGAGGGGCTGAAACAGAGGGCGAGAAACAGAGGGGCTGAAACAGAGGGGCTCAGACAGAGGGGCTGAAACAGAGGGGCTGAAACAGAGTGGCTGAAACCGAGGGGCTGAAACAGAGCGGCTGGAACAGAGGGGGAGAAACAGAGGGGCTGAAACAGAGGGGCTGAATCAGAGGGGCTGAAACAGAGGGCGAGAAACAGAGGGGCTGAAACAATGGGGGAAAATCAGAGGGGCTGAAACAGAGGGGCTGAAACAGAGGGGCTGAATCAGAGGGGCTGAATCAGAGGGGCTGAATCAGTGGTGCTGAAACAGAGGGCGAGAAACAGAGGGGCTGAAACAAAGGGGCTGAAACAGAGGGGCTGAAACAGAGGGCGAGAAACAGAGGGGCTGAAACAGACGGGCGGGAAACAGAGGGGCTGAATCAGAGGGGCTGCATCAGATGGGCTGAAACAGAGGGTGAGAAACAGTGGGGCTGAAACAGAGGGGCTGAAACAGAGGGGCTGAAACAGAGGGCGAGAAAGAGAGGGGCTGAATCAGAGGGGCAAAATCAGAGGGGCTGAATGAGAGGGGCTGAAACAGAGTGGCTGAATCAGAGGGGCTGAAACAGAGGGCGAGAAACAGAGGGGCTGAAACAGAGTGCGAGAAACAGAGGGGCTGAAACAGAGTGCGAGAAACAGAGGGGCTGAAACAGAGGGCGAGAAACAGAGGGGCAGAAACAGACGGCGAGAAACAGAGGGGCTGAAACACAGGGGGGTGAAACAGAGGGCGAGAAACAGAGGGGCTGAAACAGAGGGCTAGAAACAGAGGGGCTGAAACAGAGGGGCTGAAACAGAGGGGCTGAAACAGTGGGGCGGAAACAGAGGGCGAAAAACAGAAGGGCTGAAACAGAGGGCGAGAAACAGAGGGGCTGAAACAGAGGGCGAGAAACAGAGGGGCTGAAACAGAGGGCGAGAAACAGAGGGGCAGAAACAGACGGCGAGAAACAGAGGGGCTGAATCACAGGGGGGTGAAACAGAGGGCGAGAAACAGAGGGGCTGAAACAGAGGGCTAGAAACAGAGGGGCTGAAACAGAGGGGTTGAAACAGAGGGGCTGAAACAGAGGGGCTGAAACAGGGGGGCTGAAACAGAGGGCGAGAAACAGAAGGGCTGAAACAGAGGGCGAGAAACAGAGGGGCTGAAACAGAGGGCGAGAAACAGAGGGGCTGAAACAGAGGGCGAGAAACAGAGTGGCTGAAACAGACGGGCTGAAACAGAGGGGCTGAAAAAGACTGCGAAAAACAGAGGGGCTGAAACAGAGGGCGAGAAACAGACGGGCTGAAACAGAGGGGCTGAAACAGACGGGCTGAAACAGAGGGGCTGAAACAGAGGGGCTGGAACAGAAGGCGAGAAACAGAGGGGCTGAAACAGAGGGCGAGAAACAGAGGGGCTGAAACAGAGGGGCTGAAACAGAAGGGCTGAAACAGAGGGCGAGAAACAGAGGGGCTGAAACAGAGGGCGAGAAACAGAGGGGCTGAAACAGAGGGGCGGGAAACAGAGGGGCTGAATCAGAGGGGCTGAATCAGAGGGGCTGAATCAGAGGGGCTGAATCAGAGGGCCTGAAACAGAGGGTGCGAAACAGAGGGGCTGAAACAGAGGGGCTGAAATAGAGTGGCTGAAACAGGGGGGCTGAAACAGAGGGGCTGAAACAGAGGGCGAGAAACAGAAGGGCTGAAACAGAGGGCGAGAAACAGAGGGGCTGAAACAGAGGGCGAGAAACACAGGGGCTGAAACAGAGGGGCTGAAACAGACGGGCTGAAACAGAGGGGCTGAAAAAGAGGGCGAAAAACAGAGGGGCTGAACCAGAGGGGCTGAATCAGATGGGCTGAATCAGAGGGGCGAGAAACAGAGTGGCTGAATCAGAGGGCGCGAATCAGAGGGCGAGAAACAGAGGGGCTGAAACGGAGGGCGAGAAACAGAGGGGCTGAAACAGAGGGGCTGAAACAGAGGGGCTGAAACGGAGGGGCTAAACCGGTGGGGCTGAAATAAAGGGCGAGAGACAGAGGGGCTGAAACAGAGGGCGAGAAACAGAGGGGCTGAAACAGAGGGCGAGAAACAGAGGGGCTGAATCAGAGGGGCTGAAACAGAGGGTGAGAAACAGAGGGGCTGAAACAAAGGGCGAGAAACAGAGTGGCTGAAACAGAGGGGCTGAAAAAGAGGGCGAGAAACAGAGGGGCTGAAACAGAGGGCGAGAAATAGAGGGGCAGAAACAGACGGCGAGAAACAGAGGGGCTGAAACACAGGGGGGTGAAACAGAGGGCGAGAAACAGAGGGGCTGAAACAGAGGGCTAGAAACAGAGGGGCTGAAACAGAGGGGCTGAAACAGAGGGGCTGAAACAGTGGGGCTGAAACAGAGGGCGAAAAACAGAAGGGCTGAAACAGAGGGCGAGAAACAGAGGGGCTGAAACAGAGGGCGAGAAACAGAGGGGCTGAAACAGAGGGCGAGAAACAGAGGGGCAGAAACAGACGGCGAGAAACAGAGGGGCTGAATCACAGGGGGGTGAAACAGAGGGCGAGAAACAGAGGGGCTGAAACAGAGGGCTAGAAACAGAGGGGCTGAAACAGAGGGGTTGAAACAGAGGGGCTGAAACAGAGGGGCTGAAACAGGGGGGCTGAAACAGAGGGCGAGAAACAGAAGGGCTGAAACAGAGGGCGAGAAACAGAGGGGCTGAAACAGAGGGCGAGAAACAGAGGGGCTGAAACAGAGGGCGAGAAACAGAGTGGCTGAAACAGACGGGCTGAAACAGAGGGGCTGAAAAAGACTGCGAAAAACAGAGGGGCTGAAACAGAGGGCGAGAAACAGACGGGCTGAAACAGAGGGGCTGAAACAGACGGGCTGAAACAGAGGGGCTGAAACAGAGGGGCTGGAACAGAGGGGGTGAAACAGAGCGGCTGAAACAGAGAGGCTGAATCAGAGGGGCTGAAACAGAAGGCGAGAAACAGAGGGGCTGAAACAGAGGGCGAGAAACAGAGGGGCTGAAACAGAGGGGCTGAAACAGAAGGGCTGAAACAGAGGGCGAGAAACAGAGGGGCTGAAACAGAGGGCGAGAAACAGAGGGGCTGAAACAGAGGGGCGGGAAACAGAGGGGCTGAATCAGAGGGGCTGAATCAGAGGGGCTGAATCAGAGGGCCTGAAACAGAGGGTGCGAAACAGAGGGGCTGAAACAGAGGGGCTGAAATAGAGTGGCTGAAACAGGGGGGCTGAAACAGAGGGGCTGAAACAGAGGGCGAGAAACAGAAGGGCTGAAACAGAGGGCGAGAAACAGAGGGGCTGAAACAGAGGGCGAGAAACACAGGGGCTGAAACAGAGGGGCTGAAACAGACGGGCTGAAACAGAGGGGCTGAAAAAGAGGGCGAAAAACAGAGGGGCTGAACCAGAGGGGCTGAATCAGATGGGCTGAATCAGAGGGGCGAGAAACAGAGTGGCTGAATCAGAGGGCGCGAATCAGAGGGCGAGAAACAGAGGGGCTGAAACGGAGGGCGAGAAACAGAGGGGCTGAAACAGAGGGGCTGAAACAGAGGGGCTGAAACGGAGGGGCTAAAACAGTGGGGCTGAAATAAAGGGCGAGAGACAGAGGGGCTGAAACAGAGGGCGAGAAACAGAGGGGCTGAAACAGAGGGCGAGAAACAGAGGGGCTGAATCAGAGGGGCTGAAACAGAGGGTGAGAAACAGAGGGGCTGAAACAAAGGGCGAGAAACAGAGTGGCTGAAACAGAGGGGCTGAAAAAGAGGGCGAAAAACAGAGGGGCTGAAACAGAGGGCGAGAAACAGAGGGGCTGAAACAGAGGGGCTGAAACAGAGGGGCTGAAACAGAGTGGCTGAAACAGAGTGGCTGAAAGAGAGGGTCTAGAACAGAGGGGGAGAAACAGAAGGGCTGAAACAGAGTGGCTGAATCAGAGGGTCTGAAACAGAGGGCGAGAAACAGAGGGGCTGAAACAGAGGGCGAGAAACAGAGGGGCTGAAACAGAGGGGCTGAAACAGAGGGGCTGAATCAGAGGGGGTGAATCAGAGGGGCTGAATCAGAGGGGCTGAAACAGAGGGCGAGAAACAGAGGGGCTGAAACAGAGGGCGAGGAACAGAGGGGCTGGAGCAGAGGGCGAGAAACAGAGGGGCTGAAACAGAGGGGCTGAAACAGAGGGTGAGAAACAGAGGGGCTGAATCAGAGGGGCTGAAACAGAGGGTGAGAAACAGCGGGGCTGAAACAAAGGGCGAGAAACAGAGTGGCTGAAACAGAGGGGCTGAAAAAGAGGGCGAAAAACAGAGGGGCTGAAACAGAGGGCGAGAAACAGAGGGGCTGAAACAGAGGGGCTGAAACAGAGGGGCTGAAACAGAGTGGCTGAAACAGAGGGGCTGAAAGAGAGGGGCTTGAACAGAGGGGGAGAAACAGAAGGGCTGAAACAGAGGGCGAGAAACAGAGGGGCTGAAACAGAGGGCGAGAAACAGAGGGGCTGAAACAGAGGGGCTGAAACAGAGGGGCTGAATCAGAGGGGGTGAATCAGAGGGGCTGAATCAGAGGGGCTGAAACAGAGGGCGAGAAACAGAGGGGCTGAAACCGAGGGCGAGGAACAGAGGGGCTGAAACAGACGGCGAGAAACAGTGGGGCTGAAACAGAGGGGCTGAAACAGAGGGGCTGAAACAGAGGGCGAGAAACAGAGGGGCTGAATCAGAGGGGCTGAAACAGAGGGAGAGAAACAGAGGGCCTGAAACAGAGGGGCTGAATCAGAGGGGCTGAAACAGAGGGCGAGAAACAGAGGCGCTGAAACAGAGGGCGAGAAACAGAGGGCGAGAAACAGAGGGGCTGAATCAGAGGGGCTGAAACAGAGGGAGAGAAACAGAGGGCCTGAAACAGAGGGGCTGAATCAGAGGGGCTGAAACAGAGGGCGAGAAACAGAGGCGCTGAAACAGAGGGCGAGAAACAGAGGGACTGAAACAGAGGGGCTGAAACAGAGGGGCTGAAACAGAGGGCGAGAAACAGAGGGGCTGAAACAGAGGGCGAGAAACTGAGGGGCTGAAACAGAGGGCGAGAAACAGAGGGGCTGAAACAGAGGGGCTGAAACAGAGGGGCTGAAACAGAGTGGCTGAAACAGAGTGGCTGAAAGAGAGGGTCTAGAACAGAGGGGGAGAAACAGAAGGGCTGAAACAGAGTGGCTGAATCAGAGGGTCTGAAACAGAGGGCGAGAAACAGAGGGGCTGAAACAGAGGGCGAGAAACAGAGGGGCTGAAACAGAGGGGCTGAAACAGAGGGGCTGAATCAGAGGGGGTGAATCAGAGGGGCTGAATCAGAGGGGCTGAAACAGAGGGCGAGAAACAGAGGGGCTGAAACAGAGGGCGAGGAACAGAGGGGCTGGAGCAGAGGGCGAGAAACAGAGGGGCTGAAACAGAGGGGCTGAAACAGAGGGTGAGAAACAGAGGGGCTGAATCAGAGGGGCTGAAACAGAGGGTGAGAAACAGCGGGGCTGAAACAAAGGGCGAGAAACAGAGTGGCTGAAACAGAGGGGCTGAAAAAGAGGGCGAAAAACAGAGGGGCTGAAACAGAGGGCGAGAAACAGAGGGGCTGAAACAGAGGGGCTGAAACAGAGGGGCTGAAACAGAGTGGCTGAAACAGAGGGGCTGAAAGAGAGGGGCTTGAACAGAGGGGGAGAAACAGAAGGGCTGAAACAGAGGGCGAGAAACAGAGGGGCTGAAACAGAGGGCGAGAAACAGAGGGGCTGAAACAGAGGGGCTGAAACAGAGGGGCTGAATCAGAGGGGGTGAATCAGAGGGGCTGAATCAGAGGGGCTGAAACAGAGGGCGAGAAACAGAGGGGCTGAAACCGAGGGCGAGGAACAGAGGGGCTGAAACAGACGGCGAGAAACAGTGGGGCTGAAACAGAGGGGCTGAAACAGAGGGGCTGAAACAGAGGGCGAGAAACAGAGGGGCTGAATCAGAGGGGCTGAAACAGAGGGAGAGAAACAGAGGGCCTGAAACAGAGGGGCTGAATCAGAGGGGCTGAAACAGAGGGCGAGAAACAGAGGCGCTGAAACAGAGGGCGAGAAACAGAGGGGCTGAAACAGAGGGGCTGAAACAGAGGGGCTGAAACAGAGGGCGAGAAACAGAGGGGCTGAAACAGAGGGCGAGAAACTGAGGGGCTGAAACAGAGGGCGAGAAACAAAGGGGCAGAAACAGACGGCGAGAAACAGAGGTGCTGAAACAGAGGGGCTGAAACAGTGGGCGAGAAACAGAGGGGCTGAAACAGAGGGCGAGAAACAGAGGGGCTGAAACAGAGGGCGAGAAACAGAGGGGCAGAAACAGACGGCGAGAAACAGAGGGGCTGAAACACAGGGGGGTGAAACAGAGGGGCTGAAACAGAGGGCGAGAATCAGAGGGGCTGAAACAGAGGGCGAGAATCAGAGGGGCTGAAACAGAGGGCGAGAAACAGAGGGGCTGAAACAGAGGGGCTGAAACAGAGGGGCTGAAACAGAGGGTCTGAATCAGAGGGGCTGATTCAGAGGGGCTGAATCCGAGGGGCTAAAACAGAGGGGCTGAAACAGAGGGCTAGAAACAGCGGGGCTGAAACAGAGGGCGAGAAACAGAGGGGCTGAAACAGAGGGCGAGAAAAGAGGGGCTGAAACAGAGGGGCTGAAACAGAGGGCGAGAAACAGAGGGGCTGAAACAGAGGGGCTGAAACAGATGGCGAGAAACAGAGGGGCTGAATCAGAGGGGCTGAAACAGAGGGCTAGAAACAGCGGGGCTGAAACAGAGGGCGAGAAACAGAGGGGCTGAAACAGAGGGCGACAAAAGAGGGGCTGAAACAGAGGGGCTGAAACAGAGGGCGAGAAACAGAGGGGCTGAAACAGAGGGGCTGAAACAGAGGGCAAGAAACAGAGGGGCTGAAACAGAGGGCGAGAAACAGAGGGGCTGAAACAGAGGGCGAGAAACGGAGGGGCTGAATCAGAGAGGCTGAAACAGAGGGGCTGAAACAGAGGGCGAGAAACAGAGGGCGAGAAACAGAGGGGCTGAATCAGAGGGGCTGAAACAGAGGGTGAGAAACAGAGGGGCTGAAACAGAGTGGCCGAAACAGAGGGGCTGAAACAGAGGGCGAGAAACAGAGGGGCTGAAACAGAGGGGCGGGAAACAGAGGGGCTTAATCAGAGGGGCTGAATCAGAGGGGCTGAATGAGAGGGGCTGAAACAGAGGGTGAGAAACAGAGGGGCTGAAACAGAGGGGCTGAAACAGAGGGGCTGAAACAGAGGGCGAGAAACAGAGGGGCTGAAACAGAGGGGCTGAAACAGAGGGCGAGAAACAGAGGGGCTGAAACAGAGGGGCTGAAACAGAGGGCGAGAATCAGAGGGGCTGATTCAGAGGGGCTGAAGCAGAGGGGCTGAATCAGCGGGGCTGAAACAGAGGGTAAGAAACAGCGGGGCTGAAACAGAGGGCGAGAAACAGAGGGGCAGAAACAGAGGGCGAGAAACAGAGGGGCTGAAACAGAGGGTCTGAAACAGAGGGCGAGAAACAGAGGGGCTGAAACAGAGGGGCTGAAACAGAGGGCGAGAAACAGAGGGGCTGAATCAGAGGGGCTGAAACAGAGGGCGAGAAACAGAGGGGCTGAAACAGAGGGCGAGAAACAGAGGGGCTGAAACAGAGGGGCTGAAACAGAGTGGCTGAAACAGAGGGGCTGAAACAGAGGGGCTGGAACAGAGGCGGAGAAACAGAGGGGCTGAAACAGAGGGGCTGAATCAGAGGGGCTGTAACAGAGTGGCTGAAACAGAGGGGCTGAAAGAGAGGGGCTAGAACAGAGGGGGAGAAACAGAAGGGCTGAAACAGAGTGGGTGAATCAGAGGGGCTGAAACAGAGGGCGAAAAACAGAGCGGCTGAAACAGAGGGCGAGAAACAGAGGGGCTGAAACAGAGGGGCTCAGACAGAGGGGCTGAAACAGAGGGGCTGAAACAGAGTGGCTGAAACAGAGGGGCTGAAACAGAGCGGCTGGAACAGAGGGGGAGAAACAGAGGGGCTGAAACAGAGGGGCTGAATCAGAGGGGCTGAAACAGAGGGCGAGAAACAGAGGGGCTGAAACAGAGGGCGAGAAACAGAGGGGCTGAAACAGAGGGGCTGAAACAGAGGGGCTGAATCAGAGGGGCTGAATCAGAGGGGGTGAATCACAGGGGCTGAATCAGAGGGGCTGAAACAGAGGGCGAGAAACAGAGGGGCTGAAACAGAGGGCGTGGAACAGAGGGGCTGAAACAGAGGGCGAGAAACAGAGGGGCTGAAACAGAGGGGCTGAAACAGAGGGTGAGAAACAGAGGGGCTGAATCAGAGGGGCTGAAACAGAGGGTGAGAAACAGAGGGGCTGAAACAAAGGGCGAGAAACAGAGTGGCTGAATCAGAGGGGCTGAAAAAGAGGGCGAAAAACAGAGGGGCTGAAACTGAGGGCGAGAAACAGAGGGGCTGGAACAGAGGGGGAGAAACAGAAGGGCTGAAACAGAGTGGCTGAATCAGAGGGGCTGAAACAGAGGGCGAGAAACAGAGGGGCTGAAACAGCGGGCGAGAAACAGAGGGGCTGAATCAGAGGGGGTGAATCAGAGGGGCTGAATCAGAGGGGCTGAAACAGAGGGCGAGAAACAGAGGGGCTGAAACAGAGGGGCTGAAACAGAGGGGCTGAAACAGAGGGCGAGAAACTGAGGGGCTGAAACAGAGGGCGAGAAACAGAGGCACTGAAACAGAGGGCGAGAATCAGAGTGGCTGAAACAGAGGGGCTGAATCAGAGGGACTGAAACAGAGGGCGAGAAACAGAGGCACTGAAACAGAGGGCGAGAAACAGAGGGCGATAAACAGAGGGACTGAAACAGAGGGGCTGAAACAGAGGGGCTGAAACAGAGGGCGAGAAAGAGAGGGGCTGAAACAGAGGGCGAGAAACTGAGGGGCTGAAGCAGAGGGCGAGAAACAAAGGGGCAGAAACAGACGGCGAGAAACAGAGGGGCTGAAACAGTGGGCGAGAAACAGAGGGGCTGAAACAGAGTGCGAAAAACTGAGGGGCTGAAACAGAGGGGCTGAAACAGAGGGTGAGAAACAGTGGGGCTGAAACAGAGGGCGAGAAACAGAAGGGCTGAAACAGAGGGGGAGAAACAGAGGGGCTGAAACAGAGGGCGAGAAACAGAGGGGCTGAAACAGAGGGCGAGAAACAGAGGGGCTGAAACAGAGGGGCTGAAACAGAGGGGCTGATAAAGAGGGCGAAAAACAGAGGGGCTGAAACAGAGGGCGAGAAACAGAGGGGCTGAAACAGAGGGGCTCAGACAGAGGGGCTGAAACAGAGGGGCTGAAACAGAGTGGCTGAAACCGAGGGGCTGAAACAGAGCGGCTGGAACAGAGGGGGAGAAACAGAGGGGCTGAAACAGAGGGGCTGAATCAGAGGGGCTGAAACAGAGGGCGAGAAACAGAGGGGCTGAAACAATGGGGGAAAATCAGAGGGGCTGAAACAGAGGGGCTGAAACAGAGGGGCTGAATCAGAGGGGCTGAATCAGAGGGGCTGAATCAGTGGTGCTGAAACAGAGGGCGAGAAACAGAGGGGCTGAAACAAAGGGGCTGAAACAGAGGGGCTGAAACAGAGGGCGAGAAACAGAGGGGCTGAAACAGACGGGCGGGAAACAGAGGGGCTGAATCAGAGGGGCTGCATCAGATGGGCTGAAACAGAGGGTGAGAAACAGTGGGGCTGAAACAGAGGGGCTGAAACAGAGGGGCTGAAACAGAGGGCGAGAAAGAGAGGGGCTGAATCAGAGGGGCAAAATCAGAGGGGCTGAATGAGAGGGGCTGAAACAGAGTGGCTGAATCAGAGGGGCTGAAACAGAGGGCGAGAAACAGAGGGGCTGAAACAGAGGGCGAGAAACAGAGGGGCTGAAACAGAGGGCGAGAAACAGAGGGGCTGAAACAGAGGGCGAGAAACAGAGGGGAAGAAACAGACGGCGAGAAACAGAGGGGCTGAAACACAGGGGGGTGAAACAGAGGGCGAGAAACAGAGGGGCTGAAACAGAGGGCTAGAAACAGAGGGGCTGAAACAGAGGGGCTGAAACAGAGGGGCTGAAACAGTGGGGCTGAAACAGAGGGCGAAAAACAGAAGGGCTGAAACAGAGGGCGAGAAACAGAGGGGCTGAAACAGAGGGCGAGAAACAGAGGGGCTGAAACAGAGGGCGAGAAACAGAGGGGCAGAAACAGACGGCGAGAAACAGAGGGGCTGAATCACAGGGGGGTGAACAGAGGGCGAGAAACAGAGGGGCTGAAACAGAGGGCTAGAAACAGAGGGGCTGAAACAGAGGGGTTGAAACAGAGGGGCTGAAACAGAGGGGCTGAAACAGCGGGGCTGAAACAGAGGGCGAGAAACAGAAGGGCTGAAACAGAGGGCGAGAAACAGAGGGGCTGAAACAGAGGGCGAGAAACAGAGGGGCTGAAACAGAGGGCGAGAAACAGAGTGGCTGAAACAGACGGGCTGAAACAGAGGGGCTGAAAAAGACTGCGAAAAACAGAGGGGCTGAAACAGAGGGCGAGAAACAGACGGGCTGAAACAGAGGGGCTGAAACAGAGGGGCTGGAACAGAGGGGGAGAAACAGAGCGGCTGAAACAGAGAGGCTGAATCAGAGGGGCTGAAACAGAAGGCGAGAAACAGAGGGGCTGAAACAGAGGGCGAGAAACAGAGGGGCTGAAACAGAGGGGCTGAAACAGAAGGGCTGAAACAGAGGGCGAGAAACAGAGGGGCTGAAACAGAGGGCGAGAAACAGAGGGGCTGAAACAGAGGGGCGGGAAACAGAGGGGCTGAATCAGAGGGGCTGAATCAGAGGGGCTGAATCAGAGGGGCTGAATCAGAGGGCCTGAAACAGAGGGTGCGAAACAGAGGGGCTGAAACAGAGGGGCTGAAATAGAGTGGCTGAAACAGGGGGGCTGAAACAGTGGGGCTGAAACAGAGGGCGAGAAACAGAAGGGCTGAAACAGAGGGCGAGAAACAGAGGGGCTGAAACAGAGGGCGAGAAACACAGGGGCTGAAACAGAGGGGCTGAAACAGACGGGCTGAAACAGAGGGGCTGAAAAAGAGGGCGAAAAACAGAGGGGCTGAACCAGAGGGGCTGAATCAGATGGGCTGAATCAGAGGGGCGAGAAACAGAGTGGCTGAATCAGAGGGCGCGAATCAGAGGGCGAGAAACAGAGGGGCTGAAACGGAGGGCGAGAAACAGAGGGGCTGAAACAGAGGGGCTGAAACAGAGGGGCTGAAACGGAGGGGCTAAAACAGTGGGGCTGAAATAAAGGGCGAGAGACAGAGGGGCTGAAACAGAGGGCGAGAAACAGAGGGGCTGAAACAGAGGGCGAGAAACAGAGGGGCTGAATCAGAGGGGCTGAAACAGAGGGTGAGAAACAGAGGGGCTGAAACAAAGGGCGAGAAACAGAGTGGCTGAAACAGAGGGGCTGAAAAAGAGGGCGAAAAACAGAGGGGCTGAAACAGAGGGCGAGAAACAGAGGGGCTGAAACAGAGGGGCTGAAACAGAGGGGCTGAAACAGAGTGGCTGAAACAGAGTGGCTGAAAGAGAGGGTCTAGAACAGAGGGGGAGAAACAGAAGGGCTGAAACAGAGTGGCTGAATCAGAGGGTCTGAAACAGAGGGCGAGAAACAGAGGGGCTGAAACAGAGGGCGAGAAACAGAGGGGCTGAAACAGAGGGGCTGAAACAGAGGGGCTGAATCAGAGGGGGTGAATCAGAGGGGCTGAATCAGAGGGGCTGAAACAGAGGGCGAGAAACAGAGGGGCTGAAACAGAGGGCGAGGAACAGAGGGGCTGGAGCAGAGGGCGAGAAACAGAGGGGCTGAAACAGAGGGGCTGAAACAGAGGGTGAGAAACAGAGGGGCTGAATCAGAGGGGCTGAAACAGAGGGTGAGAAACAGCGGGGCTGAAACAAAGGGCGAGAAACAGAGTGGCTGAAACAGAGGGGCTGAAAAAGAGGGCGAAAAACAGAGGGGCTGAAACAGAGGGCGAGAAACAGAGGGGCTGAAACAGAGGGGCTGATACAGAGGGGCTGAAACAGAGTGGCTGAAACAGAGGGGCTGAAAGAGAGGGGCTTGAACAGAGGGGGAGAAACAGAAGGGCTGAAACAGAGGGCGAGAAACAGAGGGGCTGAAACAGAGGGCGAGAAACAGAGGGGCTGAAACAGAGGGGCTGAAACAGAGGGGCTGAATCAGAGGGGGTGAATCAGAGGGGCTGAATCAGAGGGGCTGAAACAGAGGGCGAGAAACAGAGGGGCTGAAACCGAGGGCGAGGAACAGAGGGGCTGAAACAGACGGCGAGAAACAGTGGGGCTGAAACAGAGGGGCTGAAACAGAGGGGCTGAAACAGAGGGCGAGAAACAGAGGGGCTGAATCAGAGGGGCTGAAACAGAGGGAGAGAAACAGAGGGCCTGAAACAGAGGGGCTGAATCAGAGGGGCTGAAACAGAGGGCGAGAAACAGAGGCGCTGAAACAGAGGGCGAGAAACAGAGGGCGAGAAACAGAGGGGCTGAAACAGAGGGGCTGAAACAGAGGGCGAGAAACAGAGGGGCTGAAACAGAGGGCGAGAAACTGAGGGGCTGAAACAGAGGGCGAGAAACAAAGGGGCAGAAACAGACGGCGAGAAACAGAGGGGCTGAAACAGAGGGCGAGAAACAGAGGGGCTGAAACAGAGGGCGAGAAACAGAAGGGCTGAAACAGAGGGGCTGAAACAGTGGGCGAGAAACAGAGGGGCTGAAACAGAGGGCGAGAAACAGAAGGGCTGAAACAGAGGGGGAGAAACAGAGGGGCCGAAACAGAGGGCGAGAAACAGAGGGGCTGAAACAGAGGGCGAGAAACAGAGTGGCTGAAACAGAGGGGCTGAAACAGAGGGGCTGATAAAGAGGGCGAAAAACAGAGGGGCTGAAACAGAGGGCGAGAAACAGAGGGGCTGAAACAGAGGGGCTCAGACAGAGGGGCTGAAACAGAGGGGCTGAAACAGAGTGGCTGAAACAGAGGGGCTGAAACAGAGCGGCTGGAACAGAGGGGGAGAAACAGAGGGGCTGAAACAGAGGGGCTGAATCAGAGGGGCTGAAACAGAGGGCGAGAAACAGAGGGGCTGAAACAGAGGGCGAGAAACAGAGGGGCTGAAACAGAGGGGCTGAAACAGAGGGGCTGAATCAGAGGGGCTGAATCAGAGGGGCTGAATCAGTGGTGCTGAAACAGAGGGCGAGAAACAGAGGGGCTGAAACAAAGGGGCTGAAACAGAGGGGCTGAAACAGAGGGCGAGAAACAGAGGGGCTGAATCAGAGGGGCTGCATCAGATGGGCTGAAACAGAGGGTGAGAAACAGTGGGGCTGAAACAGAGGGGCTGAAACAGAGGGGCTGAAACAGAGGGCGAGAAAGAGAGGGGCTGAATCAGAGGGGCAAAATCAGAGGGGCTGAATGAGAGGGGCTGAAACAGAGTGGCTGAATCAGAGGGGCTGAAACAGAGGGCGAGAAACAGAGGGGCTGAAACAGAGGGCGAGAAACAGAGGGGCTGAAACAGAGGGCGAGAAACAGAGGGGCTGAAACAGAGGGCGAGAAACAGAGGGGCAGAAACAGACGGCGAGAAACAGAGGGGCTGAAACACAGGGGGGTGAAACAGAGGGGCTGAAACAGAGGGCGAGAATCAGAGGGGCTGAAACAGAGGGCGAGAATCAGAGGGGCTGAAACAGAGAGCGAGAAACAGAGGGGCTGAAACAGAGGGGCTGAAACAGAGGGGCTGAAACAGAGGGTCTGAATCAGAGGGGCTGATTCAGAGGGGCTGAATCCGAGGGGCTAAAACAGAGGGGCTGAAACAGAGGGCTAGAAACAGCGGGGCTGAAACAGAGGGCGAGAAACAGAGGGGCTGAAACAGAGGGCGAGAAAAGAGGGGCTGAAACAGAGGGGCTGAAACAGAGGGCGAGAAACAGAGGGGCTGAAACAGAGGGGCTGAAACAGATGGCGAGAAACAGAGGGGCTGAATCAGAGGGGCTGAAACAGAGGGCTAGAAACAGCGGGGCTGAAACAGAGGGCGAGAAACAGAGGGGCTGAAACAGAGGGCGAGAAAAGAGGGGCTGAAACAGAGGGGCTGAAACAGAGGGCGAGAAACAGAGGGGCTGAAACAGAGGGGCTGAAACAGAGGGCAAGAAACAGAGGGGCTGAAACAGAGGGCGAGAAACAGAGGGGCTGAAACAGAGGGCGAGAAACGGAGGGGCTGAATCAGAGAGGCTGAAACAGAGGGGCTGAAACAGAGGGCGAGAAACAGAGGGCGAGAAACAGAGGGGCTGAATCAGAGGGGCTGAAACAGAGGGTGAGAAACAGAGGGGCTGAAACAGAGTGGCCGAAACAGAGGGGCTGAAACAGAGGGCGAGAAACAGAGGGGCTGAAACAGAGGGGCGGGAAACAGAGGGGCTTAATCAGAGGGGCTGAATCAGAGGGGCTGAATGAGAGGGGCTGAAACAGAGGGTGAGAAACAGAGGGGCTGAAACAGAGGGGCTGAAACAGAGGGGCTGAAACAGAGGGCGGGAAACAGAGGGGCTGAATCAGAGGGGCTGAATCAGAGCGGTTGAAACAGAGGGGCTGAAACAGAGGTGCTGAAACAGAGGGGCTGAAACAGAGGGGCTGAATCAGAGGGGCTGATTCAGAGGGGCTGAAGCAGAGGGGCTGAATCAGCGGGGCTGAAACAGAGTGCGAGAAACAGCGGGGCTGAAACAGAGGTCGAGAAACAGAGGGGCAGAAACAGAGGGCGAGAAACAGAGGGGCTGAAACAGAGGGTCTGAAACAGCGGGCGAGAAACAGAGGGGCTGAAACAGAGGGGCTGAAACAGAGGCCGAGAAACAGAGGGGCTGAATCAGAGGGGCAGAAACAGAGGGCGAGAAACAGAGGGGCTGAAACAGAGGGCGAGAAACAGAGGGGCTGAAACAGAGTGCGAGAAACAGAGGGGCTGAAACAGAGGGCGAGAAACAGAGGGGCTGAAACAGAGGGGCTGAAACAGAGTGGCTGAAACAGAGGGGCTGAAACAGAGGGGCTGGAACAGAGGCGGAGAAACAGAGGGGCTGAAACAGAGGGGCTGAATCAGAGGGGCTGTAACAGAGTGGCTGAAACAGAGGGGCTGAAAGAGAGGGGCTAGAACAGAGGGGGAGAAACAGAAGGGCTGAAACAGAGTGGCTGAATCAGAGGGGCTGAAACAGAGGGCGAGAAACAGAGGGGCTGAAACAGAGGGCGAGAAACAGAGGGGCTGAAACAGAGGGGCTGAAACAGAGGGGCTGAATCAGAGGGGGTGAATCACAGGGGCTGAATCAGAGGGGCTGAAACAGAGGGCGAGAAACAGAGGGGCTGAAACAGAGGGCGTGGAACAGAGGGGCTGAAACAGAGGGCGAGAAACAGAGGGGCTGAAACAGAGGGGCTGAAACAGAGGGTGAGAAACAGAGGGGCTGAATCAGAGGGGCTGAAACAGAGGGTGAGAAACAGAGGGGCTGAAACAAAGGGCGAGAAACAGAGTGGCTGAATCAGAGGGGCTGAAAAAGAGGGCGAAAAACAGAGGGGCTGAAACTGAGGGCGAGAAACAGAGGGGCTGAAACAGAGGGGCTGAAACAGAGGGGCTGAAACAGAGTGGCTGAAACAGAGGAGCTGAAAGAGAGGGGCTAGAACAGAGGGGGAGAAACAGAAGGGCTGAAACAGAGTGGCTGAATCAGAGGGGCTGAAACAGAGGGCGAGAAACAGAGGGGCTGAAACAGCGGGCGAGAAACAGAGGGGCTGAATCAGAGGGGGTGAATCAGAGGGGCTGAATCAGAGGGGCTAAAACAGAGGGCGAGAAACAGAGGGGCTGAAACAGAGGGGCTGAAACAGAGGGGCTGAAACAGAGGGCGAGAAACTGAGGGGCTGAAACAGAGGGCGAGAAACAAAGGGGCAGAAACAGACGGCCAGAAACAGAGGGGCTGAAACAGAGGGGCTGAAACAGTGGGCGAGAAACAGAGGGGCTGAAACAGAGTGCGAAAAACTGAGGGGCTGAAACAGAGGGTCTGAAACAGAGGGGCTGAAACAGAGGGGCTTAAACAGTGGGGCTGAAACAGAGGGCGAGAAACAGAAGGGCTGAAACAGAGGGGGAGAAACAGAGGGGCTGAAACAGAGGGCGAGAAACAGAGGGGCTGAAACAGAGGGCGAGAAACAGAGTGGCTGAAACAGAGGGGCTGAAACAGAGGGGCTGATAAAGAGGGCGAAAAACAGAGGGGCTGAAACAGAGGACGAGAAACAGAGGGGCTGAAACAGTGGGGCTCAGACAGAGGGGCTGAAACAGAGGGGCTGAAACAGAGTGGCTGAAACAGAGGGGCTGAAACAGAGCGGCTGGAACAGAGGGGGAGAAACAGAGGGGCTGAAACAGAGGGGCTGAAACAGAGGGGCTGAATCAGAGGGGCTGAATCAGAGGGGCTGAAACAGAGGGGCTGAATCAGAGGGGCTGAATCAGAGGGGCTCAATCAGTGGTGCTGAAACAGAGGGCGAGAAACAGAGGGGCTGAAACAAAGGGGCTGAAACAGAGGGGCTGAAACAGAGGGCGAGAAACAGAGGGGCTGAAACAGACGGGCGGGAAACAGAGGGGCTGAATCAGAAGGGCTGAAACAGAGGGCGAGAAACAGAGGGGCTGAAACAGACGGGCGGGAAACAGAGGGGCTGAATCAGAGGGGCTGCATCAGATGGGCTGAAACAGACGGTGAGAAACAGAGGGGCTGAAACAGAGGGGCTGAAACAGAGGGTGAGAAAGAGAGGGGCTGAATCAGAGGGGCAAAATCAGAGGGGCTGAATGAGAGGGGCTGAAACAGAGTGGCTGAATCAGAGGGGCTGAAAGAGAGGGTGAGAAACAGAGGGGCTGAAACAGAGGGCGAGAATCAGAGGGGCTGAAACAGAGGGCGAGAAACAGAGGGCGAGAAACAGAGGGGCTGAAACAGAGGGGCTGAAACAGAGGGGCTGAATCAGAGGGGCTGATTCAGAGGGGCTGAATCAGAGGGGCTGAAACAGTGGGTGAAAAACAGAGGGCGAGAAACAGCGGGGCTGAAACAGAGGGTGAGAAACAGAGGGGCTGAAACAGAGGGCGAGAAACAGAGGGGCTGAAACAGAGGGCGAGAAACAGAGGGCGAGAAACAGAGGGGCTGAAACATAGGGGCTGAAACAGAGGGCGAGAAACAGAGGGGCTGAATCAGAGGGGCTGAAACAGAGGGCAAGAAACAGAGGGGCTGAAACAGAGGGCGAGAAACAGAGGGGCTGAAACAGAGGGCGAGAAACGGAGGGGCTGAATCAGAGAGGCTGAAACAGACGGGCTGAAACAGAGGGCGAGAAACAGAGGGGCTGAAACAGAGGGCGAGAAACAGAGGCGCTGAAACAGAGGGCGAGAAACAGAGGGGCTGAATCAGAGGGGCTGAAACAGAGGGTGAGAAACAGAGGGGCTGAAACAGAGTGGCCGAAACAGAGGGGCTGAAACAGAGGGCGAGAAACAGAGGGGCTGAAACAGAGGGGCGGGAAACAGAGGGGCTTAATCAGAGGGGCTGAATCACAGGGGCTGAAACAGAGGGGCTGAAACAGAGGGGCTGAAACAGAGGGGCTGAAACAGAGGGGCTGAATCAGAGGGGCTGATTCAGAGGGGCTGAAACAGAGGGGCTGAAACAGAGGGGCTGAAACAGAGGGGCTGAATCAGAGGGGCTGATTCAGAGGGGCTGAAGCAGAGGGGCTGAATCAGCGGGGCTGAAACAGAGTGCGAGAAACAGAGGGGCTGAAACAGAGGGCGAGAAACAGAGGGGCAGAAACAGAGGGCGAGAAACAGAGGGGCTGAAACAGAGGGTCTGAAACAGCGGGCGAGAAACAGAGGGGCTGAAACAGAGGGGCTGAAACAGAGGCCGAGAAACAGAGGGGCTGAATCAGAGGGGCAGAAACAGAGGGCGAGAAACAGAGGGGCTGAAACAGAGGGCGAGAAACAGAGGGGCTGAAACTGAGGGCGAGAAACAGAGGGGCTGAAACAGAGGGGCTGAAACAGAGGGGCTGAAACAGAGTGGCTGAAACAGAGGGGCTAAAACAGAGGGGCTGGAACATAGGCGGAGAAACAGAGGGGCTGAAACTGAGGGGCTGAATCAGAGGGGCTGTAACAGAGGGCGAGAAACAGAGGGGCTGAAACAGAGGGCGAGAAACAGAGGCGCTGAAACAGAGGGGCTGAAACAGAGGGGCTGAAACAGTGTGGCTGAAACAGAGGGCGAGAAACAGAGGGGCTGAAACAGAGGGCGAGAAACAGAGGGGCTGAAACAGAGGGGCGGGAAACAGAGGGGCTGAATCAGAGGGGCTGAATCAGAGGGGCTGAAACTGAGGGTGAGAAACAAAGGGGCTGAAACAGAGGGGCTGAAACAGAGGGGCTGAAACAGAGGGCGAGAAACAGAGGGGCTGAATCAGAGAGCCTGAAACAAAGGGCATGAACCAGAGGGGCTGAAACAGAGGGCGAAAAACAGAGGGGCTGAAACAGAGGGCGAGAAACAGAGGGTGAGAAATAGAGGGCGAGAAACAGAGGGGCTGAAAAAAAAGGGGCTGAAACAGAGGGGCTGAATCAGAGGGGCAGAAACAGTGGGGCTGAATCAGAGGGGCTGAAACAGAGGGCGAGAAACAGAGGTGCTGAAACAGAGGGCGAGAAACTGAGGGGCTTAAACAGAGGGCGAGAAACAGAGGGGCTGAAACAGAGGGCGAGAAACAGTGAGGCTGAAACAGAGGAGCTGAAACAGAGGGGCTGAAACAGAGGGCGAGAAACAGAGGGGCTGAATCAGAGGGGCTGAAACAGAGGGTGAGAAACAGAGGGGCTGAAACAGAGTGGCCGAAACAGAGGGGCTGAAACAGAGGGCGAGAAACAGAGGGGCTGAATCAGAGGGGCTGAATCAGAGGGGCTGAATCAGAGGGGCTGAAACAGAGGGGCTGAAACAGAGGGGCTGAAACAGAGGGGCTGAAACAGAGTGCGGGAAACAGAGGGGCTGAATCAGAGGGGCTGAATCAGAGCGGCTGAAACAGAGGGGCTGAAACAGAGGTGCTGAAACAGAGGGGCTGAAACAGAGGGGCTGAATCAGAGGGGCTGATTCAGAGGGGCTGAAGCAGAGGGGCTGAATCAGCGGGGCTGAAACAGAGTGCGAGAAACAGCGGGGCTGAAACAGAGGTCGAGAAACAGAGGGGCAGAAACAGAGGGCGAGAAACAGAGGGGCTGAAACAGAGGGTCTGAAACAGCGGGCGAGAAACAGAGGGGCTGAAACAGAGGGGCTGAAACAGAGGCCGAGAAACAGAGGGGCTGAATCAGAGGGTCAGAAACAGAGGGCGAGAAACAGAGGGGCTGAAACAGAGGGCGAGAAACAGAGGGGCTGAAACTGAGGGCGAGAAACAGAGGGGCTGAAACAGAGGGCGAGAAACAGAGGGGCTGAAACAGAGGGGCTGAAACAGAGTGGCTGAAACAGAGGGGCTGAAACAGAGGGGCTGGAACAGAGGCGGAGAAACAGAGGGGCTGAAACAGAGGGGCTGAATCAGAGGGGCTGTAACAGAGTGGCTGAAACAGAGGGGCTGAATGAGAGGGGCTAGAACAGAGGGGGAGAAACAGAAGGGCTGAAACAGAGTGGCTGAATCTGAGGGGCTGAAACAGAGGGCGAGAAACAGAGGGGCTGAAACAGAGGGCGAGAAACAGAGGGGCTGAAACAGAGGGGCTGAAACAGAGGGGCTGAATCAGAGGGGGTGAATCACAGGGGCTGAATCAGAGGGGCTGAAACAGAGGGCGAGAAACAGAGGGGCTGAAACAGAGGGCGTGGAACAGAGGGGCTGAAACAGAGGGCGAGAAACAGAGGGGCTGAAACAGAGGGGCTGAAACAGAGGGTGAGAAACAGAGGGGCTGAATCAGAGGGGCTGAAACAGAGGGTGAGAAACAGAGGGGCTGAAACAAAGGGCGAGAAGCAGAGTGGCTGAATCAGAGGGGCTGAAAAAGAGGGCGAAAAACAGAGGGGCTGAAACTGAGGGCGAGAAGCAGAGGGGCTGAAACAGAGGGGCTGAAACAGAGGGGCTGAAACAGAGTGGCTGAAACAGAGGAGCTGAAAGAGAGGGGCTAGAACAGAGGGGGAGAAACAGAAGGGCTGAAACAGAGTGGCTGAATCAGAGGGGCTGAAACAGAGGGCGAGAAACAGAGGGGCTGAAACAGCGGGCGAGAAACAGAGGGGCTGAATCAGAGGGGGTGAATCAGAGGGGCTGAATCAGAGGGGCTAAAACAGAGGGCGAGAAACAGAGGGGCTGAAACAGAGGGGCTGAAACAGAGGGGCTGAAACAGAGGGCGAGAAACTGAGGGGCTGAAACAGAGGGCGAGAAACAAAGGGGCAGAAACAGACGGCGAGAAACAGAGGGGCTGAAACAGAGGGGCTGAAACAGTGGGCGAGAAACAGAGGGGCTGAAACAGAGTGCGAAAAACTGAGGGGCTGAAACAGAGGGTCTGAAACAGAGGGGCTGAAACAGAGGGGCTTAAACAGTGGGGCTGAAACAGAGGGCGAGAAACAGAAGGGCTGAAACAGAGGGGGAGAAACAGAGGGGCTGAAACAGAGGGCGAGAAACAGAGTGGCTGAAACAGAGGGGCTGAAACAGAGGGGCTGATAAAGAGGGCGAAAAACAGAGGGGCTGAAACAGAGGACGAGAAACAGAGGGGCTGAAACAGTGGGGCTCAGACAGAGGGGCTGAAACAGAGGGGCTGAAACAGAGTGGCTGAAACACAGGGGCTGAAACAGAGCGGCTGGAACAGAGGGGGAGAAACAGAGGGGCTGAAACAGAGGGGCTGAAACAGAGGGGCTGAATCAGAGGGGCTGAATCAGTGGTGCTGAAACAGAGGGCGAGAAACAGAGGGGCTGAAACAAAGGGGCTGAAACAGAGGGGCTGAAACAGAGGGCGAGAAACAGAGGGGCTGAAACAGACGGGCGGGAAACAGAGGGGCTGAATCAGAAGGGCTGAAACAGAGGGCGAGAAACAGAGGGGCTGAAACAGACGGGCGGGAAACAGAGGGGCTGAATCAGAGGGGCTGCATCAGATGGGCTGAAACAGAGGGTGAGAAACAGAGGGGCTGAAACAGAGGGGCTGAAACAGAGGGCGAGAAAGAGAGGGGCTGAATCAGAGGGGCAAAATCAGAGGGGCTGAAACAGAGTGGCTGAATCAGAGGGGCTGAAAGAGAGGGTGAGAAACAGAGGGGCTGAAACAGAGGGCGAGAATCAGAGGGGCTGAAACAGAGGGCGAGAAACAGAGGGCGAGAAACAGAGGGGCTGAAACAGAGGGGCTGAAACAGAGGGGCTGAATCAGAGGGGCTGATTCAGAGGGGCTGAATCAGAGGGGCTGAAACAGTGGGTGAAAAACAGAGGGCGAGAAACAGCGGGGCTGAAACAGAGGGTGAGAAACAGAGGGGCTGAAACAGAGGGCGAGAAACAGAGGGGCTGAAACAGAGGGCGAGAAACAGAGGGCGAGAAACAGAGGGGCTGAAACATAGGGGCTGAAACAGAGGGCGAGAAACAGAGGGGCTGAATCAGAGGGGCTGAAACAGAGGGCAAGAAACAGAGGGGCTGAAACAGAGGGCGAGAAACAGAGGGGCTGAAACAGAGGGCGAGAAACGGAGGGGCTGAATCAGAGAGGCTGAAACAGACGGGCTGAAACAGAGGGCGAGAAACAGAGGGGCTGAAACAGAGGGCGAGAAACAGAGGCGCTGAAACAGAGGGCGAGAAACAGAGGGGCTGAATCAGAGGGGCTGAAACAGAGGGTGAGAAACAGAGGGGCTGAAACAGAGTGGCCGAAACAGAGGGGCTGAAACAGAGGGCGAGAAACAGAGGGGCTGAAACAGAGGGGCGGGAAACAGAGGGGCTTAATCAGAGGGGCTGAATCACAGGGGCTGAAACAGAGGGGCTGAAACAGAGGGGCTGAAACAGAGGGGCTGAAACAGAGGGGCTGAATCAGAGGGGCTGATTCAGAGGGGCTGAAACAGAGGGGCTGAAACAGAGGGGCTGAAACAGAGGGGCTGAATCAGAGGGGCTGATTCAGAGGGGCTGAAGCAGAGGGGCTGAATCAGCGGGGCTGAAACAGAGTGCGAGAAACAGAGGGGCTGAAACAGAGGGCGAGAAACAGAGGGGCAGAAACAGAGGGCGAGAAACAGAGGGGCTGAAACAGAGGGTCTGAAACAGCGGGCGAGAAACAGAGGGGCTGAAACAGAGGGGCTGAAACAGAGGCCGAGAAACAGAGGGGCTGAATCAGAGGGGCAGAAACAGAGGGCGAGAAACAGAGGGTCTGAAACAGAGGGCGAGAAACAGAGGGGCTGAAACTGAGGGCGAGAAACAGAGGGGCTGAAACAGAGGGGCTGAAACAGAGGGGCTGAAACAGAGTGGCTGAAACAGAGGGGCTGAAACAGAGGGGCTGGAACATAGGCGGAGAAACAGAGGGGCTGAAACTGAGGGGCTGAATCAGAGGGGCTGTAACAGAGGGCGAGAAACAGAGGGGCTGAAACAGAGGGCGAGAAACAGAGGCGCTGAAACAGAGGGGCTGAAGCAGAGGGGCTGAAACAGTGTGGCTGAAACAGAGGGCGAGAAACAGAGGGGCTGAAACAGAGGGCGAGAAACAGAGGGGCTGAAACAGAGGGGCGGGAAACAGAGGGGCTGAATCAGAGGGGCTGAATCAGAGGGGCTGAAACTGAGGGTGAGAAACAAAGGGGCTGAAACAGAGGGGCTGAAACAGAGGGGCTGAAACAGAGGGCGAGAAACAGAGGGGCTGAATCAGAGGGGCTGAATCAGAGGGGCTGAATCAGAGGGGCTGAAACAGAGGGGCTGAATCAGAGGGGCTGAAACAGAGGGCGAGAAACAGAGGGGCTGAAACAGAGGGCGAGAATCAGAGGGGCTGAAACAGAGGGCGAGAAACAGAGGGGCTGAAACAGAGGGGCTGAAACAGACGGGCTGAAACAGAGAGCCTGAAACAAAGGGCATGAACCAGAGGGGCTGAAACAGAGGGCGAAAAACAGAGGGGCTGAAACAGAGGGCGAGAAACAGAGGGTGAGAAATAGAGGGCGAGAAACAGAGGGGCTGAAAAAAAAGGGGCTGAAACAGAGGGGCTGAATCAGAGGGGCTGAAACAGTGGGGCTGAATCAGAGGGGCTGAAACAGAGGGCGAGAAACAGAGGTGCTGAAACAGAGGGCGAGAAACTGAGGGGCTTAAACAGAGGGCGAGAAACAGAGGGGCTGAAACAGAGGGCGAGAAACAGTGAGGCTGAAACAGAGGAGCTGAAACAGAGGGGCTGAAACAGAGGGCGAGAAACAGAGGGGCTGAATCAGAGGGGCTGAAACAGAGGGTGAGAAACAGAGGGGCTGAAACAGAGTGGCCGAAACAGAGGGGCTGAAACAGAGGGCGAGAAACAGAGGGGCTGAATCAGAGGGGCTGAATCAGAGGGGCTGAATCAGAGGGGCTGAAACAGAGGGGCTGAAACAGAGGGGCTGAAACAGAGGGGCTGAAACAGAGTGCGGGAAACAGAGGGGCTGAATCAGAGGGGCTGAATCAGAGCGGCTGAAACAGAGGGGCTGAAACAGAGGTGCTGAAACAGAGGGGCTGAAACAGAGGGGCTGAATCAGAGGGGCTGATTCAGAGGGGCTGAAGCAGAGGGGCTGAATCAGCGGGGCTGAAACAGAGTGCGAGAAACAGCGGGGCTGAAACAGAGGTCGAGAAACAGAGGGGCAGAAACAGAGGGCGAGAAACAGAGGGGCTGAAACAGAGGGTCTGAAACAGCGGGCGAGAAACAGAGGGGCTGAAACAGAGGGGCTGAAACAGAGGCCGAGAAACAGAGGGGCTGAATCAGAGGGGCAGAAACAGAGGGCGAGAAACAGAGGGGCTGAAACAGAGTGCGAGAAACAGAGGGGCTGAAACTGAGGGCGAGAAACAGAGGGGCTGAAACAGAGGGGCTGAAACAGAGGGGCTGTAACAGAGTGGCTGAAACAGAGGGGCTGAAACAGAGGGGCTGGAACATAGGCGGAGAAACAGAGGGGCTGAAACTGAGGGGCTGAATCAGAGGGGCTGTAACAGAGGGCGAGAAACAGAGGGGCTGAAACAGAGGGCGAGAAACAGAGGCGCTGAAACAGAGGGGCTGAAACAGAGGGGCTGAAACAGTGTGGCTGAAACAGAGGGCGAGAAACAGAGGGGCTGAAACAGAGGGCGAGAAACAGAGGGGCTGAAACAGAGGGGCGGGAAACAGAGGGGCTGAATCAGAGGGGCTGAAACTGAGGGTGAGAAACAAAGGGGCTGAAACAGAGGGGCTGAAACAGAGGGGCTGAAACAGAGGGCGAGAAACAGAGGGGCTGAATCAGAGGGGCTGAATCAGAGGGGCTGAATCAGAGGGGCTGAAACAGAGGGGCTGAATCAGAGGGGCTGAAACAGAGGGCGAGAACCAGAGGGGCTGAAACAGAGGGCGAGAATCAGAGGGGCTGAAACAGACGGGCTGAAACAGAGAGCCTGAAACAAAGGGCATGAACCAGAGGGGCTGAAACAGAGGGCGAAAAACAGAGGGGCTGAAACAGAGGGCGAGAAACAGAGGGTGAGAAATAGAGGGCGAGAAACAGAGGGGCTGAACAAAAAGGGGCTGAAACAGAGGGGCTGAATCAGAGGGGCTGAAACAGTGGGGCTGAATCAGAGGGGCTGAAACAGAGGGCGAGAAACAGAGGTGCTGAAACAGAGGGCGAGAAACTGAGGGGCTGAAACAGAGGGCGAGAAACAGAGGGGCTGAAACAGAGGGCGAGAAACAGTGAGGCTGAAACAGAGGAGCTGAAACAGAGGGGCTGAAACAGAGGGCGAGAAACAGAGGGGCTGAATCAGAGGGGCTGAAACAGAGGGTGAGAAACAGAGGGGCTGAAACAGAGTGGCCGAAACAGAGTGGCTGAAACAGAGGGCGAGAAACAGAGGGGCTGAATCAGAGGGGCTGAATCAGAGGGGCTGAAACAGAGGGTGAGAAACAGAGGGGCTGAAACAGAGGGGCTGAAACAGAGGGGCTGAAACAGAGTGCGGGAAACAGAGGGGCTGAATCAGAGGGGCTGAATCAGAGCGGCTGAAACAGAGGGGCTGAAACAGAGGTGCTGAAACAGAGGGGCTGAAACAGAGGGGCTGAATCAGAGGGGCTGATTCAGAGGGGCTGAAGCAGAGGGGCTGAATCAGCGGGGCTGAAACAGAGTGCGAGAAACAGCGGGGCTGAAACAGAGGGCGAGAAACAGAGGGGCAGAAACAGAGGGCGAGAAACAGAGGGGCTGAAACAGAGGGTCTGAAACAGCGGGCGAGAAACAGAGGGGCTGAAACAGAGGGGCTGAAACAGAGGCCGAGAAACAGAGGGGCTGAATCAGAGGGGCAGAAACAGAGGGCGAGAAACAGAGGGGCTGAAACAGAGGGCGAGAAACAGAGGGGCTGAAACTGAGGGCGAGAAACAGAGGGGCTGAAACAGAGGGGCTGAAACAGAGGGGCTGAAACAGAGTGGCTGAAACAGAGGGGCTGAAACAGAGGGGCTGGAACATAGGCGGAGAAACAGAGGGGCTGAAACTGAGGGGCTGAATCAGAGGGGCTGGAACAGAGGGCGAGAAACAGAGGGGCTGAAACAGAGGGCGAGAAACAGAGGGGCTGAAACAGAGGGGCTGAAACAGAGGGGCTGAAACAGCGTGGCTGAAACAGAGGGCGAGAAACAGAGGGGCTGAAACAGAGGGCGAGAAACAGAGGGGCTGAAACAGAGGGGCGGGAAACAGAGGGGCTGAATCAGAGGGGCTGAATCAGAGGGGCTGAAACTGAGGGTGAGAAACAGAGGGGCTGAAACAGAGGGGCTGAAACAGAGGGGCTGAAACAGAGGGCGAGAAACAGAGGTGCTGAAACAGAGGGCGAGAAACTGAGGGGCTGAAACAGAGGGCGAGAAACAGAGGGGCTGAAACAGAGGGCGAGAAACAGTGAGGCTGAAACAGAGGAGCTGAAACAGAGGGGCTGAAACAGAGGGCGAGAAACAGAGGGGCTGAATCAGAGGGGCTGAAACAGAGGGTGAGAAACAGAGGGGCTGAAACAGCGTGGCCGAAACAGAGGGGCTGAAACAGAGGGCGAGAAACAGAGGGGCTGAATCAGAGGGGCTGAATCAGAGGGGCTGAAACAGAGGGTGAGAAACAGAGGGGCTGAAACAGAGGGGCTGAAACAGAGGGGCTGAAACAGAGTGCGGGAAACAGAGGGGCTGAATCAGAGGGGCTGAATCAGAGCGGCTGAAACAGAGGGGCTGAAACAGAGGTGCTGAAACAGAGGGGCTGAAACAGAGGGGCTGAATCAGAGGGGCTGATTCAGAGGGGCTGAAGCAGAGGGGCTGAATCAGCGGGGCTGAAACAGAGTGCGAGAAACAGCGGGGCTGAAACAGAGGGCGAGAAACAGAGGGGCAGAAACAGAGGGCGAGAAACAGAGGGGCTGAAACAGAGGGTCTGAAACAGCGGGCGAGAAACAGAGGGGCTGAAACAGAGGGGCTGAAACAGAGGCCGAGAAACAGAGGGGCTGAATCAGAGGGCGAGAAACAGAGGGGCTGAAACTGAGGGCGAGAAACAGAGGGGCTGAAACAGAGGGGCTGAAACAGAGAGGCTGAAACAGAGTGGCTGAAACAGAGGGGCTGAAACAGAGGGGCTGGAACATAGGCGGAGAAACAGAGGGGCTGAAACTGAGGGGCTGAATCAGAGGGGCTGTAACAGAGGGCGAGAAACAGAGGGGCTGAAACAGAGGGCGAGAAACAGAGGCGCTGAAACAGACGGGCTGAAACAGAGGGGCTGAAACAGCGTGGCTGAAACAGAGGGCGAGAAACAGAGGGGCTGAAACAGAGGGCGAGAAACAGAGGGGCTGAAACAGAGGGTGAGAAACAGAGGGGCTGAATCAGAGGGGCTGAATCAGAGGGGCTGAAACTGAGGGTGAGAAACAGAGGGGCTGAAACAGAGGGGCTGAAACAGAGGGGCTGAAACAGAGGGCGAGAAACAGAGGGGCTGAAACAGAGGGCGAGAAACAGTGGGGCTGAAACAGAGGAGCTGAAACAGAGGGGCTGAAACAGAGGGTCTGAAACAGTGGGCGAGAAACAGAGTGGCTGAATCAGAGGGGCTGAATCAGAGGGGCTGAAACAGAGGGGCTGAAACAGAGGGCAAGAAACAAAGGAGCTGAAACAGCGGGCCAGAAACAGAGGGCGAGAAACAGATTGGCTGAAACAGAGAGCCTGGAATAGAGGGCGAGAAACAGGGGGCTGAAACAGAGGGCGAAAAACAGAGGGGCTGAAACAGAGGGCGAGAAACAGAGGGTGAGAAACAGAGGGGCTGAAACAGAGGGGCTGAAACAGACGGGCTGAAACAGAGGGGCTGAAACAGAGGGCGAGAAACAGAGGAGCTGAAACAGAGGGCGAGTAACAGAGGGGCTGAATCAGAGGGGCTGAAACAGAGGGGCTGAAAAAGAGGGCGAGAAACAGAGGGGCTGAAACAGAGGGCGAGAAACAGGGGCTGAAACAGAGGGCGCGAAACAGAGGGGCTGAATCAGATGGGCTGAAACAGAGGGTGAGAAACAGGGGGGCTGAAACAGAGGGCGAGAAACAGAGTGGCTGAAACAGAGGGGCTGAAACAGTGGGGCTGAAACAGAGGGCGAGAAACAGAGGGGCTGAAACAGATGGCGAGAAGCAGAGGGGCTGAAACAGAGGGGCTGAAACAGAGGGGCTGAAACAGAGTGTCTGAAACAGAGGGGCTGAAACAGAGGGGCTGGAACAGAGGGGGAGAAACAGAGCGGCTGAAACAGAGGGGCTGAATCAGAGGGGCTGAAACAGAGGGGCTGAAACAGAGGGCGAAATAGAGGCGCTGAAACAGAGGGGCTGAAACGGAGGGGCTGAAACAGAGGGGCTGAAACAGAGGGGCTGAAACAGAGGGCGAGAAACAGAGGGGTTGAATCAGAGGGGCTGAATCAGAGGGGCTGAATCAGAGGGGCTGAAACAGAGGGGCTGAATCAGAGGGGCTGAAACAGAGGGCGAGAAACAGAGGGGCTGAAACAGAGGGTGAGAATCAGAGGGGCTGAAACAGAGATCGAGAAACAGAGGGGCTGAAACAGAGGGGCTGAAACAGAGGGGCTGAAACAGAGGGTCTGAATCAGTGGGGCTGATTCAGAGGGGCTGAAAAAGAGGGGCTGAATCAGCGCGGCTGAAACAGAGGGCGAGAAACAGCGGGGCTGAAACAGAGGGCAAGAAACTGAGGGGCAGAAACAGAGGGCGAGAAACAGAGGGGCTGAAACAGAGGGCGAGAAACAGAGGGCGAGAAACAGAGGGGCTGAAACATAGGGCGAGAAACAGAGGGGCTGAATCAGAGAGGCTGAAACAGAGGGGCTGAAACAGAGGGCGAGAAACAGAGGGGCTGAAACAGAGGGCGAGAAACAGAGGGGCTGAAACAGAGGGGCTGGAACAGAGGGGGAGAAACAGAGGGGCTGAAACAGAGGCGCTGAATCAGAGGGGCTGAAACAGAGGGCGAGAAACAGAGGGGCTGAAACAGAGTGCGAAACAAAGGCGCTGAAGCAGAGGGGCTGAAACTGAGGGGCTGAAACTGAGGGGCTGAAACAGAGGGCGAGAAACAGAGGAGCTGAAACAGAGGGCGAGAAACAGAGGGGCTGAAATAGAGGGGCGGGAAACAGAGGGGCTGAATCAGAGGGGCTGAATCATAGGGGCTGAATCAGAGGGGCTGAAACAGAGGGGTGAAACAGAGGGGCTGAAACAGAGGGCAGGAAACAGAGGGGCTGAATCAGAGGGGTTGAATCAGAGGGGCTGAATCAGAGGGGCTGAAACAGAGGGGCTGAATCAGAGGGGCTGAAACAGAGGGCGAGAAACAGAGGGGCTGAAACAGAGGGCTAGAATCAGAGGGACTGAAACAGAGGGCGAGAAACAGAGGGGCTGAAACAGAGGGGCTGAAACAGAGGGGCTGAAAGAGAGGGGCTGAATCAGAGGGGCTGATTCAGAGGGGCTGAAACAGAGGGGCTGAATCAGCGGGGCTGAAACAGAGGGCGAGAAACAACGGGGCTGAAAAAGAGGGCGAGAAACAGAGGGGCAGAAACAGAGGGCGAGAAACAGAGGGGCTGAAACAGAGGGGCTGAAACAGAGGGCGAGAAACAGAGGGGCTGAAACAGAGGGGCTGAAACAGAGGGCGAGAAACAGAGGGGCTGAATCAGAGGGGCTGAAAGTGAGGGCGAGAAACAGTGGGGCTGAAACAGAGTGCGAGAAACAGACGGGCTGAAACAGAGGGCGAGAAACAGAGGGGCTGAATCAGAGGGGCTGAAACAGAGGCCGAGAAACAGAGGGGCTGAATCAGAGGGGCAGAAACAGAGGGCGAGAAACAGAGGGGCTGAAACAGAGGGCGAGAAACAGAGGGGCTGAAACTGAGGGCGAGAAACAGAGGGGCTGAAACAGAGGGGCTGAAACAGAGGGGCTGAAACAGAGTGGCTGAAACAGAGGGGGCTGAAACAGAGGGGCTGGAACATAGGCGGAGAAACAGAGGGGCTGAAACTGAGGGGCTGAATCAGAGGGGCTGTAACAGAGGGCGAGAAACAGAGGGGCTGAAACAGAGGGCGAGAAACAGAGGCGCTGAAACAGAGGGGCTGAAACAGTGTGGCTGAAACAGGGGGCGAGAAACAGAGGGGCTGAAACAGAGGGCGAGAAACAGAGAGGCTGAAACAGAGGGGCGGGACACAGAGGGGCTGAATCAGAGGGGCTGAATCAGAGGGGCTGAAACTGAGGGTGAGAAACAGAGGGGCTGAAACAGAGGGGCTGAAACAGAGGGGCAAAAACAGAGGGCGAGAAACAGAGGGGCTGAATCAGAGGGGCTGAATCAGAGGGACTGAAACAGAGGGCGAGAAACAGAGGGGCTGAAACAGAGGGCGAGAAACAGAGGGGCTGAAACAGAGGGGCTGAAACAGAGGGCGAGAAACAGAGGGGCTGAATCAGAGGGGCTGAAAGTGAGGGCGAGAAACAGTGGGGCTGAAACAGAGTGCGAGAAACAGACGGGCTGAAACAGAGGGCGAGAAACAGAGGGGCTGAATCAGAGGGGCTGAAACAGAGGCCGAGAAACAGAGGGGCTGAATCAGAGGGGCAGAAACAGAGGGCGAGAAACAGAGGGGCTGAAACAGAGGGCGAGAAACAGAGGGGCTGAAACAGAGGGGCTGAAACAGAGGGGCTGAAACAGAGTGGCTGAAACAGAGGGGCTGAAACAGAGGGGCTGGAACATAGGCGGAGAAACAGAGGGGCTGAAACTGAGGGGCTGAATCAGAGGGGCTGTAACAGAGGGCGAGAAACAGAGGGGCTGAAACAGAGGGCGAGAAACAGAGGGGCTGAAACAGAGGAGCTGAAACAGTGTGGCTGAAACAGAGGGCGAGAAACAGAGGGGCTGAAACAGAGGGCGAGAAACAGAGGGGCTGAAACAGAGGGGCGGGAAACAGAGGGGCTGAATCAGAGGGGCTGAATCAGAGGGGCTGAAACTGAGGGTGAGAAACAGAGGGGCTGAAACAGAGGGGCTGAAACAGAGGGGCAAAAACAGAGGGCGAGAAACAGAGGGGCTGAATCAGAGGGGCTGAATCAGAGGGACTGAAACAGAGGGCGAGAAACAGAGGGGCTGAAACAGAGGGCGAGAAACAGAGGGGCTGAAACAGAGGGCGAGAATCAGAGGGGCTGAAACAGAGGGCGAGAAACAGAGGGGCTGAATCAGAGGGACTGAAACAGTGGGGCTGAATCAGAGGGGCTGAAACAGAGGGCGAGAAACAGAGGTGCTGAAACAGAGGGCGAGAAACTGAGGGGCTGAAACAGAGGGCGAGAAACAGAGGGGCTGAAACAGAGGGCGAGAAACAGTGGGGCTGAAACAGAGGAGCTGAAACAGAGGGGCTGAAACAGAGGGTCTGAAACAGTGGGCGAGAAACACAGTGGCTGAATCAGAGGGGCTGAATCAGAGGGGCTGAAACAGAGGGGCTGAAACAGAGGGCGAGAAACACAGGAGCTGAAACAGCGGGCGAGAAACAGAGGGCGAGAAACAGATTGGCTGAAACAGAGAGCCTGGAACAGAGGGCGAGAAACAGGGGGCTGAAACAGAGGGCGAAAAACAGAGGGGCTGAAACAGAGGGCGAGAAACAGAGGGTGAGAAACAGAGGGGCTGAAACAGAGGGTCTGAAACAGACGGGCTGAAACAGAGGGGCTAAAACAGAGGGCGAGAAACAGAGGGGCTGAAACTGAGGGCGAGTAACAGAGGGGCTGAATCAGAGGGGCTGAAACAGAGGGGCTGAAAAAGAGGGCGAGAAACAGAGGGGCTGAAACAGAGGGCGAGAAACAGGGGCTGAAACAGAGGCCGCGAAACAGAGGGGCTGAATCAGAGGGGCTGAAACAGAGGGTGAGAAACAGGGGGGCTGAAACAGAGGGCGAGAAACAGAGTGGCTGAAACAGAGGGGCTGAAACAGTGGGGCTGAAACAGAGGGCGAGAAACAGAGGGGCTGAAACAGACGGCGAGAAGCAGAGGGGTTGAAACAGAGGGGCTGAAACAGAGGGGCTGAAACAGAGTGGCTGAAACAGAGGGGCTGAAACAGAGGGGCTGGAACAGAGGGGGAGAAACAGAGCGGCTGAAACAGAGGGGCTGAATCAGAGGGGCTGAAACAGAGGGCGAGAAACAGAGGGGCTGAAACAGAGGGCGAAATAGAGGCGCTGAAACAGAGGGGCTGAAACAGAGGGGCTGAAACAGAGGGGCTGAAACAGAGGGCGAGAAGCAGAGGGGCTGAAACAGAGGGGCTGAAACAGAGGGGCTGAAACAGAGTGGCTGAAACAGGGGGGCCGAAACAGAGGGGCTGGAACAGAGTGGGAGAAACAGAGCGGCTGAAACAGAGGGGCTGAATCAGAGGGGCTGAAACAGAGGGGCTGAAACAGAGGGGCTGAAACAGAGGGCGAGAAACAGAGGGGTTCAATCAGAGGGCGAAATAGAGGCGCTGAAACAGAGGGGCTGAAACAGAAGGGCTGAAACAGAGGGGCTGAAACAGAGGGGCTGAAACAGAGGGCGAGAAACAGAGGGGTTGAATCAGAGGGGCTGAATCAGAGGGGCTGAATTAGAGGGGCTGAAAACGAGGGGCTGAATCAGAGGGGCGGAAACAGAGGGCGAGAAACAGAGGGGCTGAAACAGAGGTCGAGAATCAGAGGGGCTGAAACAGAGGTCGAGAAACAGAGGGGCTGAAACAGAGGGGCTGAAACAGAGGGGCTGAAACAGAGCGTCTGAATCAGAGGGGCTGAAACAGAGGGCGAGAAACAGCGGGGCTGAAACAGTGGGCAAGAAACTGAGGGGCAGAAACAGAGGGCGAGAAACAGAGGGGCTGAAACAGAGGGCGAGAAACAGAGGGGCTGAAACAGAGGGCGAGAAACAGAGGGGCTGAATCAGAGAGGCTGAAACAGAGGGGCTGAAACAGAGGGCGAGAAACAGAGGGGCTGAAACAGAGGTCGAGAAACAGAGGGGCTGAAACAGAGGGGCTGGAACAGAGGGGGAGAAACAGAGGGGCTGAAACAGAGGGCGAGAAACAGAGGGGCTGAATCATAGAGGCTGAAACAGAGGAGCTGAAACAGAGGGCGAGAAACAGAGGGGCTGAAACACAGGGCGAGAAACAGAGGGGCTGAAACAGAGGGGCTGGAACAGAGGGGGAGAAACAGGGGCTGAAACAGAGGCGCTGAATCAGAGGGGCTGAAACAGAGGGCGAGAAACAGAGGGGCTGAAACAGAGGGCGAAACAAAGGCGCTGAAACAGAGGGGCTGAAACTGAGGGGCTGAAACTGAGGGGCTGAAACAGAGGGCGAGAAACAGAGGGGCTGAAACAGAGGGCGAGAAACAGAGGGGCTGAAATAGAGGGGCGGGAAACAGAGGGGCTGAATCAGAGGGGCTGAATCAGAGGGGCTGAATCAGAGGGGCTGAAACAGAGGGTGAGAAACAGAGGGGCTGAAACAGAGTGGCTGAAACAGAGGGGCTGAAACAGAGGGCGGGAAACAGAGGGGCTGAATCAGAGGGGTTGAATCAGAGGGGCTGAATCAGAGGGGCTGAAACAGAGGGGCTGAATCAGAGGGGCTGAAACAGAGGGCGAGAAACAGAGGGGCTGAAACAGAGGGCTAGAATCAGAGGGGCTGAAACAGAGGGCGAGAAACAGAGGGGCTGAAACAGAGGGGCTGAAACAGAGGGGCTGAAAGAGAGGGGCTGAATCAGAGGGGCTGATTCAGAGGGGCTGAAACAGAGGGGCTGAATCAGCGGGGCTGAAACAGAGGGCGAGAAACAACGGGGCTGAAAAAGAGGGCGAGAAACAGAGGGGCAGAAACAGAGGGCGAGAAACAGAGGGGCTGAAACAGAGGGGCTGAAACAGAGGGCGAGAAACAGAGGGGCTGAAACAGAGGGCGAGAAACAGAGGGGCTGAATCAGAGGGGCTGAAAGTGAGGGCGAGAAACAGTGGGGCTGAAACAGAGTGCGAGAAACAGACGGGCTGAAACAGAGGGCGAGAAACAGAGGGCGAGAAACAGAGGGGCTGAATCAGAGGGGCTGAAACAGAGGGGCTGAATCAGAGGGCGAGAAACAGAGGGGCTGAAACAGAGGGCGAGAAACAGAGGGGCTGAAACAGAGGGCGAGAAACAGAGGGGCTGAATCAGAGGGGCTGAAACAGAGGGTGAGAAACAGAGGGGCTGAAATAGAGGGCGAGAAACAGAGTGGCTGAAACAGACGGGCTGAAACAGAGGGGCTGAAACCGAGGGCGAGAAACAGAGGGGCTGAAACAGAGGGCGAGAAACAGAGGGGCTGAAACAGAGGGGCTGAAACTGAGGGGCTGAAACAGAGTGGCTGAAACAGAGGGGCTGAAACAGAGGGGCTGGAACAGAGGCGGAGTAACAGAGGGGCTGAAACAGAGGGGCTGAATCAGAGGGGCTGAAACAGAGGGTGAGAAACAGAGGGGCTGAAACAGAGGGCGAGAAACAGAGGCGCTGAAACAGAAGGGCTGAAACAGAGGGGCTGAAACAGTGGGGTTGAAACAGAGGGCAAGAAACAGAGGGGCTGAAACAGAGGGCGAGAAACAGAGGGGTTGAAACAGAGGGGCGGGAAACAGAGGGGCTGAATCAGAGGGGCTGAATCAGAGGGGCTGAATCAGAGGGGCTGAAACAGAGGGTGAGAAACAGATGGGCTGAAACAGAGGGGCTGAAACAGAGGGGCTGAAACAGAGGGCGAGAAACAGAGGGGCTGAATCAGAGGGGCTGAATCAGAGGGGACTGCATCAGAGGGGCTGAAACAGAGGGGCTGAATCAGAGGGGCTGAAACAGAGGGCGACAAACAGAGGGGCTTAAAAAGATTTCGAGAATCAGAGGGGCTGAAACAGAGGGCGAGAAACAGAGGGGCTGAAACAGAGGGGCTGAAACAGAGGGGCTGAAACAGAGAGCCTGAAACAGAGGGCAAGAAACAGAGGGGCTGAAACAGAGGGGAGGGTAACTGAGGGGCTTAATCATAGGGCGAGAAACAGAGGGTGAGAAATAGAGGGCGAGAAACAGAGGGGCTGAACCAGAGGGGCTGAAACAGAGGGGCTGAAACAGAGGGGCTGAATCAGAGGGGCTGAAAGAGTGGGGCTGAATCAGAGGGGCTGAAACAGAGGGCGAGAAACAGAGGGCCTGAAACAGAGGGCGAGAAACAGAGGGGCTGAATCAGAGGGGCTGAAACAGAGGGTGAGAAACAGAGGGGTTGAAACAGAGGGCGAGAAACAGAGTGGCTGAAACAGACGGGCTGAAACAGAGGGGCTGAAACAGAGGGCGAGAAACAGAGGGGCTGAAACAGAGGGGCGGGAAACAGAGGGACTGAATCAGAGGGGCTGAATCAGAGGAGCTGAATCAGATGGGATGAAACAGAGGGTGAGAAACAGAGGGGCAGAAACAGAGGGGCTGAAACAGAGGGGCTGAAACAGAGGGCGAGAAACAGAGGGGCTGAATCAGAGGGGCTGAATCAGAGGGGCTGAATCAGAGGGGCTGAAACAGAGGGGCTGAATCAGAGGGGCTTAAACAGAGGGCGAGAAACAGAGGGGCTGAAACAGAGGGCGAAAATCAGAGGGGCTGAAACAGAGGGCGAGAAACAGAGGGGCTGAAACAGAGGGGCTGAAACAGAGGGGCTCAATCAGAGGGGCTGATTCAGAGGGGCTGAAACAGAGGGGCTGAATCAGCGGGGCTGAAATAGAGGGCGAGAAACAGCGCGGCTGAAACAGAGGGCGAGAAACAGAGGGGCAGAAACAGAGGGCGAGAAACAGAGGGGCTGAAACAGAGGGGCTGAAACAGAGGGCGAGAAACAGAGGGGCTGAAACAGAGGGCGAGAAACAGAGTGGCTGAAACAGAGGGCGAGAAACAGAGGGGCTTAAACAGAGGGGCTGAAACAGAGGGTCTGAAACAGAGGGCGAGAAACAGAGGGGCTGAATCAGAGGGGCTGAATCAGAGGGGCTGAAACAGAGGGGCTGAAACAGAGGGCGAGAAACAAAGGGGCTGAAACAGCGGGCGAGAAACAGAGGGGCTGAAACAGAGGGCGCGAAACAGAGGGTGAGAAACAGAGGGGCTGAAACAGAGGGGCTGAAACAGACGGGCTGAAACAGAGGGTGAGAAACAGAGGGTCTGAAACAGAGGGCCAGAAACAGAGGGGCTGAAACAGAGGGCGAGTAACAGAGGGGCTGAATCAGAGGGTCTGATCCAGAGGGGCTGAAACAGAGGGCGAGAAACAGAGGGGCTGAAACAGAGGGCGAGAAACAGGGGCTGAATCAGAGGGGCTGAAACAGAGGGTGAGAAACAGAGGGGATGAAACAGAGGGCGAGAAACAGAGTGGCTGAAACAGACGGGCTGAAACAGAGGGGCTGAAACAGAGGGCGAGAAACAGAGGGGCTGAAACAGATGGCAAGAAACAGAGGGGCTGAAACAGAGGGGCTGAAACAGAGGGGCTGAAACAGAGTGGCTGAAACAGAGGGGTTGAAACACAGGGGCTGGAACAGAGGGGGAGAAACAGAGGGGCTGAAACAGAGGGGCTGATTCAGAGGGGCTGAAACAGAGGGGCTGAATCAGCGGGGCTGAAACAGAGGGCGAGAAACAGCGGGGCTGAAACAGAGGGCTAGAAACAGAGGGGCAGAAATAGAGGGTGAGAAACAGAGGGGCTGAAAAAGAGGTTCTGAAACAGAGGGCGAGAAACAGAGGATCTGAAACAGAGGCGCTGAAACAGAGGGCGAGAAACAGAGGGGCTGAATCAGAGGGGCTGAAACAGTGGGCGAGAAACAGAGGGGCTGAAACAGAGGGCGAGATACAGATTGGCTGAAACAGAGGGCGAGAAACAGTGGGGCTGAATCAGAGGGGCTGAATCAGAAGGGCTGAAACAGAGGGTGAGAAACAGAGGGTCTGAAACAGAGGGGCTGAAACAGAGGGGCTGAAACAAAGGGCGGGAAACAGAGGGGCTGAATCAGAGGGTCTGAATCAGAGGGGCTGAATCAGAGGGGCTGAAACAGAGGGGCTGAATCAGAGGGGCTGAAACAGAGGGCGAGAAACGGAGGGGCTGAAACAGAGGGCGAGAATCAGAGGGTCTGAAACAGAGGGCGAGAAACAGAGGGGCTGAAACAGAGGGGCTGAAACAGAGGGGCTGAAACAGAGCGGCTGAATCAGAGGGGCTGATTCAGAGGGGCTGAAACAGAGGGGCTGAATCAGCGGGGCTGAAACAGAGGGCGAGAAACAGCGGGGCCGAAACAGAGGGCGAGAAACAGAGGGGCAGAAACAGAGGGCGAGAAACAGAGGGGCTGAAACAGAGGGGCTGAAACAGAGGGCGAGAAACAGAGGGGCTGAAACAGAGGGGCTGAAACAGAGGGCGAGAAACAGAGGGGCTGAATCAGAGGGGCTGAAACAGAGGGCGAGAAACAGAGGGGCTGAAACAGAGGGCGAGAAACAGAGTGGCTGAAACAGACGCTCTGAAACAGAGGGGCTGAAACAGAGGGCGAGAAACAGAGGGGCTGAAACAGAGGGCGAGAAACAGAGGGGCTGAAACAGAGGGGCTGAAACATAGGGGCTGAAACAGTGTGGCTGAAACAGAGGGGCTGAAACAGAGGGGCTGGAACAGAGGCGGGGAAACAGAGGGGCTGAAGCAGAGGGGCTGAATCAGAGGGGCTGAAACAGAGGGCGAGAAACAGAGGGGCAGAAACAGAGGGCGAGAAACAGAGGCGCTGAAAAAGAGGAGCTGAAACAGAGGGGCTGAAACAGAGGGCGAGAAACAGAGGGGCTGAAACAGAGGGCGAGAAACAGAGGGGCTGAAACAGAGGGGCGGGAAACAGACGGGCTGAATCAGAGAGGCTGAATCAGAGGGGCTGAATCAGAGGGGCTGAAACAGAGGGTGAGAAACAGAGGGGCTGAAACAGAGGGGCTGAAACAGAGGGGCTGAAACAGAGGGCGAGAAACAGAGGGGCTGAATCAGAGGGGCTGAATCAGAGGGGACTGAATCAGAGGGGCTGAAACAGAGGGGCTGAATCAGAGGGTCTGAAACAGAGGGCGAGAAACAGAGGGCCTGAAACAGAGAGCGAGAATCAGAGGGGCTGAAACATAGTGCGAGAAACAGATGGGCTGAAACAGAGTGGCTGAAACAGAGGGGCTGAAACAGAGAGCCTGAAACAGAGGGCAAGAAACAGAGGGGCTGAAACAGAGGGCGAGAAACAGAGGGGCTGAAACAGAGGGCGAGAAACAGAGGAGCTGAAACAGAGGGGCTGAAACAGAGGGTCTGAAACAGAGGGCGAGAAACAGAGGGGCTGAATGAGAGGGTCTGAATCAGAGGGGCTGAAACAGAGGGGCTGAAACACAGGGCGAGAAACAAAGGGGCTGAAACAGCGGGCGAGAAACAGAGGGGCTGAAACAGAGGGCGAGAAACAGAGGGTGAGAAACAGAGGGGCTGAAACAGAGGTGCTGAAACAGACGGGCTGAAACAGAGGGGCTGAATCAGAGGGGCTGATTCAGAGGGGCTGAAACAGAGGGGCTGAAACAGAGGGCGAGAAACAGATGGGCTGAATCAGAGGGGCTGAAACAGAGGGGCTGAAACAGAGGGCGAGAAACAGAGGGGCTGAAACAGAGGGCGAGAAGCAGGGGCTGAATCAGAGGGGCTGAAACAGAGGGTGAGAAACAGAGGGGCTGAAACAGAGGGCGAGAAACAGAGTGGCTGAAACAGAGGGCGAGAAACAGAGGGGCTGAAACAGAGGGCGAGAAACAGAGGGGCTGAAACAGATGGCGAGAAACAGAGGGGCTGAAACAGAGGGGCTGAAACAGAGGGGCTGAAACAGAGTGGCTGAAACAGAGGGGTTGAAACAGAGGGGCTGGAACAGAGGGGGAGAAACAGAGGGGCTGAAACAGAGGGGCTGAATCAGAGGGGCTGAAACAGAGGGCGAGAACAGAGGGGCTGAAACAGAGGGCGAAACAGAGGCGCTGAAACAGAGGGGCTGAAACAGAGGGGCTGAAACAGAGGGGCTGAAACAGAGGGCGAGAAACAGAGGGGCTGAAACAGAGGGCGAGAAACAGAGGGGCTGAAACAGAGGGGCGGGAAACAGAGGGGCTGAATCAGAGGGGCTGAATCAGAGGGGCTGAAACAGAGGGTGAGAAACAGAGGGGTTAAAACAGAGGGGCTGAAACAGAGGGGCTGAAACAGAGGGTGAGAAACAGAGGGGCTGAAACAGAGGGGCTGAATCAGAGGGGCTGAAACAGAGGGCGAGAAACAGAGGGGCTGAAACAGTGGGCGAGAATCAGTGGGGCTGAAACAGAGGGCGAGAAACACAGGGGATGAAAGAGAGGGGCTGATACAGAGGGGCTGAAACAGAGGGTCTGAATCAGAGGGGCTGATTCAGAGGGGCTGAAACAGAGGGTCTGAATCAGCGGGGCTGACACAGAGGGCGAGAGACAGCGGGGCTGAAACAGAGGGCGAGAAACAGAGGGGCAGAAATAGAGGGCGAGAAACAGAGGGGCTGAAAAAGAGGGGCTGAATCAGAGGGGCTGAAACAGAGGGTGAGAAACAGAGGGTCTGAAACAGAGGGGCTGAAACAGAGGGGCTGAAACAGAGGGCGGGAAACAGAGGGGCTGAATCAGAGGGGCTGAATCAGAGGGGCTGAATCAGAGGGGCTGAAACAGAGGGGCTGAATCAGAGGGGCTGAAACAGAGGGCGAAAAACGGAGGGGCTGAAACAGAGGGCGAGAATCAGAGGGGCTGAAACAGAGGGCGAGAAACAGAGGGGCTGAAACAGAGGGGCTGAAACAGACGGGCTGAAACAGAGCGGCTGAATCAGAGGGGCTGATTCAGAGGGGCTGAAACAGAGGGGCTGAATCAGCGGGGCTGAAACAGAGGGCGAGAAACAGCGGGGCAGAAACAGAGGGCGAGAAACAGAGGGGCAGAAACAGAGGGCGAGAAACAAAGGGGCTGAAACAGAGGGGCTGAAACAGAGGGCGAGAAACAGAGGGGCTGAAACAGAGGGGCTGAAACAGAGGGCGAGAAACAGAGGGGCTGAATCAGAGGGGCTGAAACAGAGGGCGAGAAACAGAGGGGCTGAAACAGAGGGCGAGAAACAGAGTGGCTGAAACAGACGCTCTGAAACAGAGGGGCTGAAACAGAGGGCGAGAAACAGAGGGGCTGAAACAGAGGGCGAGAAACAGAGGGGCTGAAACAGAGGGGCTGAAACATAGGGGCTGAAACAGTGTGGCTGAAACAGAGGGGCTGAAACAGAGGGGCTGGAACAGAGGCGGGGAAACAGAGGGGCTGAAGCAGAGGGGCTGAATCAGAGGGGCTGAAACAGAGGGCGAGAAACAGAGGGGCAGAAACAGAGGGCGAGAAACAGAGGCGCTGAAAAAGAGGAGCTGAAACAGAGGCGCTGAAACAGTGGGGCTGAAACAGAGGGCGAGAAACAGAGGGGCTGAAACAGAGGGCGAGAAACAGAGGGGCTGAAACAGAGGGGCGGGAAACAGACGGGCTGAATCAGAGGGGCTGAATCAGAGGGGCTGAATCAGAGGGGCTGAAACAGAGGGTGAGAAACAGAGGGGCTGAAACAGAGGGGCTGAAACAGAGGGGCTGAAACAGAGGGCGAGAAACAGAGGGGCTGAATCAGAGGGGCTGAATCAGAGGGGACTGAATCAGAGGGGCTGAAACAGAGGGGCTGAATCAGAGGGTCTGAAACAGAGGGCGAGAAACAGAGGGCCTGAAACAGAGAGCGAGAATCAGAGGGGCTGAAAAGAGTGCGAGAAACAGAGGGGCTGAAACAGAGGGGCTGAAACAGAGGGGCTGAAACAGAGAGCCTGAAACAGAGGGCAAGAAACAGAGGGGATGAAACAGAGGGCGAGAAACAGAGGGGCTGAAACAGAGGGCGAGAAACAGAGGAGCTGAAACTGAGGGGCTGAAACAGAGGGTCTGAAACAGAGGGCGAGAAACAGAGGGGCTGAATGAGAGGGTCTGAATCAGAGGGGATGAAACAGAGGGGCTGAAACAGAGGGCGAGAAACAAAGGGGCTGAAACAGCGGGCGAGAAACAGAGGGGCTGAAACAGAGGGCGAGAAACAGAGGGTGAGAAACAGAGGGGCTGAAACAGAGGGGCTGAAACAGACGGGCCGAAACAGAGGGCGAGAAACAGAGGGTCTGAAACAGAGGGCGAGAAACAGAGGGGCTGAAACAGAGGGCGAGAAACAGATGGGCTGAATCAGAGGGGCTGAAACAGAGGGGCTGAAACAGAGGGCGAGAAACAGAGGGGCTGAAACAGAGGGCGAGAAGCAGGGGCTGAATCAGAGGGTCTGAAACAGAGGGTGAGAAACAGAGGGGCTGAAACAGAGGGCGAGAAACAGAGTGGCTGAAACAGAGGGCGAGAAACAGAGGGGCTGAAACAGAGGGCTGAAACAGAGGGGCTGAAACAGAGAGCGCGAAACAGAGGGGCTGAAACAGATGGCGAGAAACAGAGGGAGTGAAACAGAGTTCGAGAAACAGAGGGGCTGAAACAGAGGGCAAGAAACAGAGGGCCTGAAACAGAGGGCGAGAAACAGAGGGCTGAAACAGAGGGGCTGAAACAGAGGGGCTGAAACAGAGGGGCTGAAACAGAGGGCGAGATACAGAGAGGCTGAAACAGAGGGCGAGAAACAGAGTGGCTGAAACAGAGGGCAAGAAACAGAGGGGCTGAAACAGAGGGGCTGAAACAGAGGGCGAGAAACAAAGGGGCTGAAACAGCGGGCGAGAAACAGAGGGCGAGAAACAGAGGGGATGAAACAGAGGGGCTGAAACAGACGGGCTGAACCAGAGAGCTTGAAACAGAGGGCGAGAAACAGAGGGGCTGAAACAGAGGGCGAAAAACAGAGGGGCTGAAACAGAGGGCGAGAAACAGAGGGTGAGAAACAGAGGGCGAGAAACAGAGTGGATGAAACAGAGGGGCTGAAACAGAGGGCGAGAAACAGAGAGGCTGAAACAGAGGGCGAGAAACAGAGGGGTTAAAACAGAGGGGCTGAAACAGAGGGGCTGAAACAGAGGGTGAGAAACAGAGGGGCTGAAACAGAGGGGCTGAATCAGAGGGGCTGAAACAGAGGGCGAGAAACAGAGGGGCTGAAACAGTGGGCGAGAATCAGTGGGGCTGAAACAGAGGGCGAGAAACACAGGGGATGAAAGAGAGGGGCTGATACAGAGGGGCTGAAACAGAGGGTCTGAATCAGAGGGGCTGATTCAGAGGGGCTGAAACAGAGGGTCTGAATCAGCGGGGCTGACACAGAGGGCGAGAGACAGCGGGGCTGAAACAGAGGGCGAGAAACAGAGGGGCAGAAATAGAGGGCGAGAAACAGAGGGGCTGAAAAAGAGGGGCTGAATCAGAGGGGCTGAAACAGAGGGTGAGAAACAGAGGGTCTGAAACAGAGGGGCTGAAACAGAGGGGCTGAAACAGAGGGCGGGAAACAGAGGGGCTGAATCAGAGGGGCTGAATCAGAGGGGCTGAATCAGAGGGGCTGAAACAGAGGGGCTGAATCAGAGGGGCTGAAACAGAGGGCGAAAAACGGAGGGGCTGAAACAGAGGGCGAGAATCAGAGGGGCTGAAACAGAGGGCGAGAAACAGAGGGGCTGAAACAGAGGGGCTGAAACAGACGGGCTGAAACAGAGCGGCTGAATCAGAGGGGCTGATTCAGAGGGGCTGAAACAGAGGGGCTGAATCAGCGGGGCTGAAACAGAGGGCGAGAAACAGCGGGGCAGAAACAGAGGGCGAGAAACAGAGGGGCAGAAACAGAGGGCGAGAAACAAAGGGGCTGAAACAGAGGGGCTGAAACAGAGGGCGAGAAACAGAGGGGCTGAAACAGAGGGGCTGAAACAGAGGGCGAGAAACAGAGGGGCTGAATCAGAGGGGCTGAAACAGAGGGCGAGAAACAGAGGGGCTGAAACAGAGGGCGAGAAACAGAGTGGCTGAAACAGACGCTCTGAAACAGAGGGGCTGAAACAGAGGGCGAGAAACAGAGGGGCTGAAACAGAGGGCGAGAAACAGAGGGGCTGAAACAGAGGGGCTGAAACATAGGGGCTGAAACAGTGTGGCTGAAACAGAGGGGCTGAAACAGAGGGGCTGGAACAGAGGCGGGGAAACAGAGGGGCTGAAGCAGAGGGGCTGAATCAGAGGGGCTGAAACAGAGGGCGAGAAACAGAGGGGCAGAAACAGAGGGCGAGAAACAGAGGCGCTGAAAAAGAGGAGCTGAAACAGAGGCGCTGAAACAGTGGGGCTGAAACAGAGGGCGAGAAACAGAGGGGCTGAAACAGAGGGCGAGAAACAGAGGGGCTGAAACAGAGGGGCGGGAAACAGACGGGCTGAATCAGAGGGGCTGAATCAGAGGGGCTGAATCAGAGGGGCTGAAACAGAGGGTGAGAAACAGAGGGGCTGAAACAGAGGGGCTGAAACAGAGGGGCTGAAACAGAGGGCGAGAAACAGAGGGGCTGAATCAGAGGGGCTGAATCAGAGGGGACTGAATCAGAGGGGCTGAAACAGAGGGGCTGAATCAGAGGGTCTGAAACAGAGGGCGAGAAACAGAGGGCCTGAAACAGAGAGCGAGAATCAGAGGGGCTGAAAAGAGTGCGAGAAACAGAGGGGCTGAAACAGAGGGGCTGAAACAGAGGGGCTGAAACAGAGAGCCTGAAACAGAGGGCAAGAAACAGAGGGGATGAAACAGAGGGCGAGAAACAGAGGGGCTGAAACAGAGGGCGAGAAACAGAGGAGCTGAAACTGAGGGGCTGAAACAGAGGGTCTGAAACAGAGGGCGAGAAACAGAGGGGCTGAATGAGAGGGTCTGAATCAGAGGGGATGAAACAGAGGGGCTGAAACAGAGGGCGAGAAACAAAGGGGCTGAAACAGCGGGCGAGAAACAGAGGGGCTGAAACAGAGGGCGAGAAACAGAGGGTGAGAAACAGAGGGGCTGAAACAGAGGGGCTGAAACAGACGGGCCGAAACAGAGGGCGAGAAACAGAGGGTCTGAAACAGAGGGCGAGAAACAGAGGGGCTGAAACAGAGGGCGAGAAACAGATGGGCTGAATCAGAGGGGCTGAAACAGAGGGGCTGAAACAGAGGGCGAGAAACAGAGGGGCTGAAACAGAGGGCGAGAAGCAGGGGCTGAATCAGAGGGTCTGAAACAGAGGGTGAGAAACAGAGGGGCTGAAACAGAGGGCGAGAAACAGAGTGGCTGAAACAGAGGGCGAGAAACAGAGGGGCTGAAACAGAGGGCGAGGAACAGAGGGGCTGAAACAGATGGCGAGAAACAGAGGGGCTGAAACAGAGGGGCTGAAACAGAGGGGCTGAAACAGAGTGGCTGAAACAGAGGGGTTGAAACAGAGGGGCTGGAACGGGGGGGGAGAAACAGAGGGGCTGAAACAGAGGGGCTGATTCAGAGGGGCTGAAACAGAGGGCGAGAACAGAGGGGCTGAAACAGAGGGCGAAACAGAGGCGCTGAAACAGAGGGGCTGAAACAGAGGGGCTGAAACAGAGGGGCTGAAACAGAGGGCGAGAACCAGAGGGGCTGAAACAGAGGGCGAGAAACAGAGGGGCTGAAACAGAGGGGCTGAAACAGAGGGCGAGAAACAGAGGGGCTGAAACAGAGGGGCTGAAACAGAGGGCGAGAAACAGAGGGGCTGAATCAGAGGGGCTGAAACAGAGGGCGAGAAACAGAGGGGCTGAAACAGAGGGCGAGAAACAGAGTGGCTGAAACAGACGCTCTGAAACAGAGGGGCTGAAACAAAGGGCGAGAAACAGAGGGGCTGAAACAGAGGGCGAGAAACAGAGGGGCTGATACAGTGGGGCTGAAACATAGGGGCTGAAACAGTGTGGCTGAAACAGAGGGTCTGAAACAGAGGGGCTGGAACAGAGGCGGGGAAACAGAGGGGCTGAAGCAGAGGGGCTGAATCAGTGGGGCTGAAACAGATGGCGAGAAACAGAGGGGCAGAAACAGAGGGCGAGAAACAGAGGCGCTGAAAAAGAGGAGCTGAAACAGAGGGGCTGAAACAGTGGGGCTGAAACAGAGGGCGAGAAACAGAGGGGCTGAAACAGAGGGCGAGAAACAGAGGGGCTGAAACAGAGGGGCGGGAAACAGAGGGGCTGAATCAGAGGGGCTGAATCAGAGGGGCTGAATCAGAGGGGCTGAAACAGAGGGTGAGAAACAGAGGGGCTGAAACAGAGGGGCTGAAACAGAGGGGCTGAAACAGAGGGCGAGAAACAGAGGGGCTGAATCAGAGGGGCTGAATCAGAGGGGACTGAATCAGAGGGGCTGAAACAGAGGGGCTGAATCAGAGGGTCTGAAACAGAGGGCGAGAAACAGAGGGCCTGAAACAGAGAGCGAGAATCAGAGGGGCTGAAACAGAGTGCGAGAAACAGACGGGCTGAAACAGAGGGGCTGAAACAGAGGGGCTGAAACAGAGAGCCTGAAACAGAGGGCAAGAAACAGAGGGGCTGAAACAGAGGGCGAGAAACAGAGGGGCTGAAACAGAGGGCGAGAAACAGAGGAGCTGAAACAGAGGGGCTGAAACAGAGGGTCTGAAACAGAGGGCGAGAAACAGAGGGGCTGAATGAGAGGGTCTGAATCAGAGGGGCTGAAACAGAGGGGCTGAAACAGAGGGCGAGAAACAAAGGGGCTGAAACAGCGGGCGAGAAACAGAGGGGCTGAAACAGAGGGCGAGAAACAGAGGGTGAGAAACAGAGGGGCTGAAACAGAGGGGCTGAAACAGACGGGCTGAAACAGAGGGCGAGAAACAGAGGGTCTGAAACAGAGGGCGAGAAACAGAGGGGCTGAAACAGAGGGCGAGAAACAGATGGGCTGAATCAGAGGGGCTGAAACAGAGGGGCTGAAACAGAGGGCGAGAAACAGAGGGGCTGAAACAGAGGGCGAGAAGCAGGGGCTGAATCAGAGGGTCTGAAACAGAGGGTGAGAAACAGAGGGGCTGAAACAGAGGGCGAGAAACAGAGTGGCTGAAACAGAGGGCGAGAAACAGAGGGGCTGAAACAGAGGGCGAGAAACAGAGGGGCTGAAACAGATGGCGAGAAACAGAGGGGCTGAAACAGAGGGGCTGAAACAGAGGGGCTGAAACAGAGTGGCTGAAACAGAGGGGTTGAAACAGAGGGGCTGGAACAGAGGGGGAGAAACAGAGGGGCTGAAACAGAGGGCGAGAACAGAGGGGCTGAAACAGAGGGCGAAACAGAGGCGCTGAAACTGAGGGGCTGAAACAGAGGGGCTGAAACAGAGGGCGAGAAACAGAGGGGCTGAAACAGAGGGCGAGAAACAGAGGGGCTGAAACAGAGGGGCGGGAAACAGAGGGGCTGAATCAGAGGGGCTGAATCAGAGGGGCTGAAACAGAGGGTGAGAAACAGAGGGGTTGAAACAGAGGGGCTGAAACAGAGGGGCTGAAACAGAGGGTGAGAAACAGAGGGGCTGAAACAGAGGGGCTGAATCAGAGGGGCTGAAACAGAGGGCGAGAAACAGAGGGGCTGAAACAGAGGGGCTGAAACAGAGGGGCTGAAACAGAGTGGCTGAAACAGAGGGGCTGAAACAGAGGGGCTGGAACAGAGGCGGAGTAACAGAGGGGCTGAAACAGAGGGGCTGAATCAGAGGGGCTGAAACAGAGGGTGAGAAACAGAGGGGCTGAAACAGAGGGCGAGAAACAGAGGCGCTGAAACAGAGGGGCTGAAACAGAGGGGCTGAAACAGTGGGGTTGAAACAGAGGGCAAGAAACAGAGGGGCTGAAACAGAGGGCGAGAAACAGAGGGGTTGAAACAGAGGGGCGGGAAACAGAGGGGCTGAATCAGAGGGGCTGAATCAGAGGGGCTGAATCAGAGGGGCTGAAACAGAGGGTGAGAAACAGATGGGCTGAAACAGAGGGGCTGAAACAGAGGGGCTGAAACAGAGGGCGAGAAACAGAGGGGCTGAATCAGAGGGGCTGAATCAGAGGGGACTGCATCAGAGGGGCTGAAACAGAGGGGCTGAATCAGAGGGGCTGAAACAGAGGGCGAGAAACAGAGGGGCTTAAAAAGAGGGCGAGAATCAGAGGGGCTGAAACAGAGGGCGAGAAACAGAGGGGCTGAAACAGAGGGGCTGAAACAGAGGGGCTGAAACAGAGAGCCTGAAACAGAGGGCAAGAAACAGAGGGGCTGAAACAGAGGGGAGGGTAACTGAGGGGCTTAATCATAGGGCGAGAAACAGAGGGTGAGAAATAGAGGGCGAGAAACAGAGGGGCTGAACCAGAGGGGCTCAAACAGAGGGGCTGAAACAGAGGGGCTGAATCAGAGGGGCTGAAAGAGTGGGGCTGAATCAGAGGGGCTGAAACAGAGGGCGAGAAACAGAGGGCATGAAACAGAGGGCGAGAAACAGAGGGGCTGAATCAGAGGGGCTGAAACAGAGGGTGAGAAACAGAGGGGTTGAAACAGAGGGCGAGAAACAGAGTGGCTGAAACAGACGGGCTGAAACAGAGGGGCTGAAACAGAGGGCGAGAAACAGAGGGGCTGAAACAGAGGGGCGGGAAACAGAGGGACTGAATCAGAGGGGCTGAATCAGAGGAGCTGAATCAGATGGGATGAAACAGAGGGTGAGAAACAGAGGGGCAGAAACAGAGGGGCTGAAACAGAGGGGCTGAAACAGAGGGCGAGAAACAGAGGGGCTGAATCAGAGGGGCTGAATCAGAGGGGCTGAATCAGAGGGGCTGAAACAGAGGGGCTGAATCAGAGGGGCTTAAACAGAGGGCGAGAAACAGAGGGGCTGAAACAGAGGGCGAGAATCAGAGGGGCTGAAACAGAGGGCGAGAAACAGAGGGGCTGAAACAGAGGGGCTGAAACAGAGGGGCTCAATCAGAGGGGCTGATTCAGAGGGGCTGAAACAGAGGGGCTGAATCAGCGGGGCTGAAATAGAGGGCGAGAAACAGCGCGGCTGAAACAGAGGGCGAGAAACAGAGGGGCAGAAACAGAGGGCGAGAAACAGAGGGGCTGAAACAGAGGGGCTGAAACAGAGGGCGAGAAACAGAGGGGCTGAAACAGAGGGCGAGAAACAGAGTGGCTGAAACAGAGGGCGAGAAACAGAGGGGCTGAAACAGAGGGCGAGAAACAGACGAGCTGAAACAGAGGGGCTGAAACAGAGGGTCTGAAACAGAGGGCGAGAAACAGAGGGGCTGAATCAGAGGGGCTGAATCAGAGGGGCTGAAACAGAGGGGCTGAAACAGAGGGCGAGAAACAAAGGGGCTGAAACAGCGGGCGACAAACAGAGGGGCTGAAACAGAGGGCGCGAAACAGAGGGTGAGAAACAGAGGGGCTGAAACAGAGGGGCTGAAACAGACGGGCTGAAACAGAGGGTGAGAAACAGAGGGTCTGAAACAGAGGGCCAGAAACAGAGGGGCTGAAACAGAGGGCGAGAAACAGGGGCTGAATCAGAGGGGCTGAAACAGAGGGTGAGAAACAGAGGGGATGAAACAGAGGGCGAGAAACAGAGTGGCTGAAACAGACGGGCTGAAACAGAGGGGCTGAAACAGAGGGCGAGAAACAGAGGGGCTGAAACAGATGGCAAGAAACAGAGGGGCTGAAACAGATGGCAAGAAACAGAGGGGCTGAAACAGAGGGGCTGAAACAGAGGGGCTGAAACAGAGTGGCTGAAACAGAGGGGTTGAAACAGAGGGGCTGAAACAGAGGGTCTGAAACAGAGGGCGAGAAACAGAGGGGCTGAATGAGAGGGTCTGAATCAGAGGGGATGAAACAGAGGGGCTGAAACAGAGGGCGAGAAACAAAGGGGCTGAAACAGCGGGCGAGAAACAGAGGGGCTGAAACAGAGGGCGAGAAACAGAGGGTGAGAAACAGAGGGGCTGAAACAGAGGGGCTGAAACAGACGGGCCGAAACAGAGGGCGAGAAACAGAGGGTCTGAAACAGAGGGCGAGAAACAGAGGGGCTGAAACAGAGGGCGAGAAACAGATGGGCTGAATCAGAGGGGCTGAAACAGAGGGGCTGAAACAGAGGGCGAGAAACAGAGGGGCTGAAACAGAGGGCGAGAAGCAGGGGCTGTATCAGAGGGGCTGAAACAGAGGGTGAGAAACAGAGGGGCTGAAACAGAGGGCGAGAAACAGAGTGGCTGAAACAGAGGGCGAGAAACAGAGGGGCTGAAACAGAGGGCGAGGAACAGAGGGGCTGAAACAGATGGCGAGAAACAGAGGGGCTGAAACAGAGGGGCTGAAACAGAGTGGCTGAAACAGAGGGGTTGAAACAGAGGGGCTGGAACGGGGGGGGGAGAAACAGAGGGGCTGAAACAGAGGGGCTGATTCAGAGGGGCTGAAACAGAGGGCGAGAACAGAGGGGCTGAAACAGAGGGCGAAACAGAGGCGCTGAAACAGAGGGGCTGAAACAGAGGGGCTGAAACAGAGGGGCTGAAACAGAGGGCGAGAACCAGAGGGGCTGAAACAGAGGGCGAGAAACAGAGGGGCTGAAACAGAGGGGCTGAAACAGAGGGCGAGAAACAGAGGGGCTGAAACAGAGGGGCTGAAACAGAGGGCGAGAAACAGAGGGGCTGAATCAGAGGGGCTGAAACAGAGGGCGAGAAACAGAGGGGCTGAAACAGAGGGCGAGAAACAGAGTGGCTGAAACAGACGCTCTGAAACAGAGGGGCTGAAACAAAGGGCGAGAAACAGAGGGGCTGAAACAGAGGGCGAGAAACAGAGGGGCTGAAACAGTGGGGCTGAAACATAGGGGCTGAAACAGTGTGGCTGAAACAGAGGGGCTGAAACAGAGGGGCTGGAACAGAGGCGGGGAAACAGAGGGGCTGAAGCAGAGGGGCTGAATCAGTGGGGCTGAAACAGAGGGCGAGAAACAGAGGGGCAGAAACAGAGGGCGAGAAACAGAGGCGCTGAAAAAGAGGAGCTGAAACAGAGGGGCTGAAACAGTGGGGCTGAAACAGAGGGCGAGAAACAGAGGGCTGAAACAGAGGGCGAGAAACAGAGGGGCTGAAACAGAGGGGCGGGAAACAGAGGGGCTGAATCAGAGGGGCTGAATCAGAGGGGCTGAATCAGAGGGGCTGAAACAGAGGGTGAGAAACAGAGGGGCTGAAACAGAGGGGCTGAAACAGAGGGGCTGAAACAGAGGGCGAGAAACAGAGGGGCTGAATCAAAGGGGCTGAATCAGAGGGGACTGAATCAGAGGGGCTGAAACAGAGGGGCTGAATCAGAGGGTCTGAAACAGAGGGCGAGAAACAGAGGGCCTGAAACAGAGAGCGAGAATCAGAGGGGCTGAAACAGAGTGCGAGAAACAGACGGGCTGAAACAGAGGGGCTGAAACAGAGGGGCTGAAACAGAGAGCCTGAAACAGAGGGCAAGAAACAGAGGGGCTGAAACAGAGGGCGAGAAACAGAGGGGCTGAAACAGAGGGCGAGAAACAGAGGAGCTGAAACAGAGGGGCTGAAACAGAGGGTCTGAAACAGAGGGCGAGAAGCAGAGGGGCTGAATGAGAGGGTCTGAATCAGAGGGGCTGAAACAGAGGGGCTGAAACAGAGGGCGAGAAACAAAGGTGCTGAAACAGAGGGCGAGAAACAGAGGGGCTGAAACAGAGGGCGAGAAACAGAGGGTGAGAAACAGAGGGGCTGAAACAGAGGGGCTGAAACAGACGGGCTGAAACAGAGGGCGAGAAACAGAGGGTCTGAAACAGAGGGCGAGAAACAGAGGGGCTGAAACAGAGGGCGAGAAACAGATGGGCTGAATCAGAGGGGCTGAAACAGAGGGGCTGAAACAGAGGGCGAGAAACAGAGGGGCTGAAACAGAGGGCGAGAAGCAGGGGCTGAATCAGAGGGTCTGAAACAGAGGGTGAGAAACAGAGGGGCTGAAACAGAGGGCGAGAAACAGAGTGGCTGAAACAGAGGGCGAGAAACAGAGGGGCTGAAACAGAGGGCGAGAAACAGAGGGGCTGAAACAGATTGCGAGAAACAGAGGGGCTGAAACAGAGGGGCTGAAACAGAGGGGCTGAAACAGAGTGGCTGAAACAGAGGGGTTGAAACAGAGGGGCTGGAACAGAGGGGGAGAAACAGAGGGGCTGAAACAGAGGGGCTGAATCAGAGGGGCTGAAACAGAGGGCGAGAACAGAGGGGCTGAAACAGAGGGCGAAACAGAGGCGCTGAAACAGAGGGGCTGAAACAGAGGGGCTGAAACAGAGGGCGAGAAACAGAGGGGCTGAAACAGAGGGCGAGAAACAGAGGGGCTGAAACAGAGGGGCGGGAAACAGAGGGGCTGAATCAGAGGGGCTGAATCAGAGGGGCTGAAACAGAGGGTGAGAAACAGAGGGGTTGAAACAGAGGGGCTGAAACAGAGGGGCTGAAACAGAGGGTGAGAAACAGAGGGGCTGAAACAGAGGGGCTGAATCAGAGGGGCTGAAACAGAGGGCGAGAAACAGAGGGGCTGAAACAGAGGGGCTGAAACAGAGGGGCTGAAACAGAGTGGCTGAAACAGAGGGGCTGAAACAGAGGGGCTGGAACAGAGGCGGAGTAACAGAGGGGCTGAAACAGAGGGGCTGAATCAGAGGGGCTGAAACAGAGGGTGAGAAACAGAGGGGCTGAAACAGAGGGCGAGAAACAGAGGCGCTGAAACAGAGGGGCTGAAACAGAGGGGCTGAAACAGTGGGGTTGAAACAGAGGGCAAGAAACAGAGGGGCTGAAACAGAGGGCGAGAAACAGAGGGGTTGAAACAGAGGGGCGGGAAACAGAGGGGCTGAATCAGAGGGGCTGAATCAGAGGGGCTGAATCAGAGGGGCTGAAACAGAGGGTGAGAAACAGATGGGCTAAAACAGAGGGGCTGAAACAGAGGGGCTGAAACAGAGGGCGAGAAACAGAGGGGCTGAATCAGAGGGGCTGAATCAGAGGGAACTGCATCAGAGGGGCTGAAACAGAGGGGCTGAATCAGAGGGGCTGAAACAGAGGGCGAGAAACAGAGGGGCTTAAAAAGAGGGCGAGAATCAGAGGGGCTGAAACAGAGGGCGAGAAACAGAGGGGCTGAAACAGAGTGGCTGAAACAGAGGGGCTGAAACAGAGAGCCTGAAACAGAGGGCAAGAAACAGAGGGGCTGAAACAGAGGGGAGGGTAACTGAGGGGCTTAATCATAGGGCGAGAAACAGAGGGTGAGAAATAGAGGGCGAGAAACAGAGGGGCTGAACCAGAGGGGCTGAAACAGAGGGGCTGAAACAGAGGGGCTGAATCAGAGGGGCTGAAAGAGTGGGGCTGAATCAGAGGGGCTGAAACAGAGGGCGAGAAACAGAGGGCCTGAAACAGAGGGCGAGAAACAGAGGGGCTGAATCAGAGGGGCTGAAACAGAGGGTGAGAAACAGAGGGGTTGAAACAGAGGGCGAGAAACAGAGTGGCTGAAACAGACGGGCTGAAACAGAGGGGCTGAAACAGAGGGCGAGAAACAGAGGGGCTGAAACAGAGGGGCGGGAAACAGAGGGACTGAATCAGAGGGGCTGAATCAGAGGAGCTGAATCAGATGGGATGAAACAGAGGGTGAGAAACAGAGGGGCAGAAACAGAGGGGCTGAAACAGAGGGGCTGAAACAGAGGGCGAGAAACAGAGGGTCTGAATCAGAGGGGCTGAATCAGAGGGGCTGAATCAGAGGGGCTGAAACAGAGGGGCTGAATCAGAGGGGCTTAAACAGAGGGCGAGAAACAGAGGGGCTGAAACAGAGGGCGAGAATCAGAGGGGCTGAAACAGAGGGCGAGAAACAGAGGGGCTGAAACAGAGGGGCTGAAACAGAGGGGCTCAATCAGAGGGGCTGATTCAGAGGGGCTGAAACAGAGGGGCTGAATCAGCGGGCTGAAATAGAGGGCGAGAAACAGCGCGGCTGAAACAGAGGGCGAGAAACAGAGGGGCAGAAACAGAGGGCGAGAAACAGAGGGGCTGAAACAGAGGGGCTGAAACAGAGGGCGAGAAACAGAGGGGCTGAAACAGAGGGCGAGAAACAGAGGGGCTGAAACAGAGGGCGAGAAACAGAGGGGCTGAAACAGAGGGCGAGAAACAGACGAGCTGAAACAGAGGGGCTGAAACAGAGGGTCTGAAACAGAGGGCGAGAAACAGAGGGGCTGAATCAGAGGGGCTGAATCAGAGGGGCTGAAACAGAGGGGCTGAAACAGAGGGCGAGAAACAAAGGGGCTGAAACAGCGGGCGAGAAACAGAGGGGCTGAAACAGAGGGCGCGAAACAGAGGGTGAAAAACAGAGGTGCTGAAACAGAGGGGCTGAAACAGACGGGCTGAAACAGAGGGTGAGAAACAGAGGGTCTGAAACAGAGGGCCAGAAACAGAGGGGCTGAAACAGAGGGCGAGTAACAGAGGGGCTGAATCAGAGGGTCTGATCCAGAGGGGCTGAAACAGAGGGCGAGAAACAGAGGGGCTGAAACAGAGGGCGAGAAACAGGGGCTGAATCAGAGGGGCTGAAACAGAGGGTGAGAAACAGAGGGGATGAAACAGAGGGCGAGAAACAGAGTGGCTGAAACAGACGGGCTGAAACAGAGGGGCTGAAACAGAGGGCGAGAAACAGAGGGGCTGAAACAGATGGCAAGAAACAGAGGGGCTGAAACAGAGGGGCTGAAACAGAGGGGCTGAAACAGAGTGGCTGAAACAGAGGGGTTGAAACAGAGGGGCTGGAACAGAGGGGGAGAAACAGAGGAGCTGAAACAGAGGGGCTGAAACAGAGGGTCTGAAACAGAGGGCGAGAAACAGAGGGGCTGAATGAGAGGGTCTGAATCAGAGGGGCTGAAACAGAGGGGCTGAAACAGAGGGCGAGAAACAAAGGGGCTGAAACAGCGAGCGAGAAACAGAGGGGCTGAAACAGAGGGCGAGAAACAGAGGGTGAGAAACAGAGGGGCTGAAACAGAGGGGCTGAAACAGACGGGCTGAAACAGAGGGCGAGAAACAGAGGGTCTGAAACAGAGGGCGAGAAACAGAGGGGCTGAAACAGAGGGCGAGAAACAGATGGGCTGAATCAGAGGGGCTGAAACAGAGGGCGAGAAACAGAGGGGCTGAAACAGAGGGCGAGAAGCAGGGGCTGAATCAGAGGGTCTGAAACAGAGGGTGAGAAACAGAGGGGCTGAAACAGAGGGCGAGAAACAGAGTGGCTGAAACAGAGGGCGAGAAACAGAGGGGCTGAAACAGAGGGCGAGAAACAGAGGGGCTGAAACAGATGGCGAGAAACAGAGGGGCTGAAACAGAGGGGCTGAAACAGAGGGGCTGAAACAGAGTGGCTGAAACAGAGGGGTTGAAACAGAGGGGCTGGAACAGAGGGGGAGAAACAGAGGGGCTGAAACAGAGGGCGAGAACAGAGGGGCTGAAACAGAGGGCGAGAACAGAGGGGCTGAAACAGAGGGCGAAACAGAGGCGCTGAAACAGAGGGGCTGAAACAGAGGGGCTGAAACAGAGGGCGAGAAACAGAGGGCTGAAACAGAGGGCGAGAAACAGAGGGGCTGAAACAGAGGGGCGGAAACAGAGGGGCTGAATCAGAGGGGCTGAATCAGAGGGGCTGAAACAGAGGGTGAGAAACACAGAGGGGTTGAAACAGAGGGGCTGAAACAGAGGGGCTGAAACAGAGGGTGAGAAACAGAGGGGCTGAAACAGAGGGGCTGAATCAGAGGGGCTGAAACAGAGGGCGAGAAACAGAGGGGCTGAAACAGAGGGGCTGAAACAGAGGGGCTGAAACAGAGTGGCTGAAACAGAGGGGCTGAAACAGAGGGGCTGGAACAGAGGCGGAGTAACAGAGGGGCTGAAACAGAGGGGCTGAATCAGAGGGGCTGAAACAGAGGGTGAGAAACAGAGGGGCTGAAACAGAGGGCGAGAAACAGAGGCGCTGAAACAGAGGGGCTGAAACAGAGGGGCTGAAACAGTGGGGTTGAAACAGAGGGCAAGAAACAGAGGGGCTGAAACAGAGGGCGAGAAACAGAGGGGTTGAAACAGAGGGGCGGGAAACAGAGGGGCTGAATCAGAGGGGCTGAATCAGAGGGGCTGAATCAGAGGGGCTGAAACAGAGGGTGAGAAACAGATGGGCTGAAACAGAGGGGCTGAAACAGAGGGGCTGAAACAGAGGGCGAGAAACAGAGGGGCTGAATCAGAGGGGCTGAATCAGAGGGGACTGCATCAGAGGGGCTGAAACAGAGGGGCTGAATCAGAGGGGCTGAAACAGAGGGCGAGAAACAGAGGGGCTTAAAAAGAGGGCGAGAATCAGAGGGGCTGAAACAGAGGGGCTGAAACAGAGGGGCTGAAACAGAGAGCCTGAAACAGAGGGCAAGAAACAGAGGGGCTGAAACAGAGGGGAGGGTAACTGAGGGGCTTAATCATAGGGCGAGAAACAGTGGGTGAGAAATAGAGGGCGAGAAACAGAGGGGCTGAACCAGAGGGGCTGAAACAGAGGGGCTGAAACAGAGGGGCTGAATCAGAGGGGCTGAAAGAGTGGGGCGGAATCAGAGGGGCTGAAACAGAGGGCGAGAAACAGAGGGCCTGAAACAGAGGGCGAGAAACAGAGGGGCTGAATCAGAGGGGCTGAAACAGAGGGTGAGAAACAGAGGGGTTGAAACAGAGGGCGAGAAACAGAGTGGCTGAAACAGACGGGCTGAAACAGAGGGGCTGAAACAGAGGGCGAGAAACAGAGGGGCTGAAACAGAGGGGCGGGAAACAGAGGGACTGAATCAGAGGGGCTGAATCAGAGGAGCTGAATCAGATGGGATGAAACAGAGGGTGAGAAACAGAGGGGCAGAAACAGAGGGGCTGAAACAGAGGGGCTGAAACAGAGGGCGAGAAACAGAGGGGCTGAATCAGAGGGGCTGAATCAGAGGGGCTGAATCAGAGGGGCTGAAACAGAGGGGCTGAATCAGAGGGGCTTAAACAGAGGGCGAGAAACAGAGGGGCTGAAACAGAGGGCGAGAATCAGAGGGGCTGAAACAGAGGGCGAGAAACAGAGGGGCTGAAACAGAGGGGCTGAAACAGAGGGGCTCAATCAGAGGGGCTGATTCAGAGGGGCTGAAACAGAGGGGCTGAATCAGCGGGGCTGAAATAGAGGGCGAGAAACAGCGCGGCTGAAACAGAGGGCGAGAAACAGAGGGGCAGAAACAGAGGGCGAGAAACAGAGGGGCTGAAACAGAGGGGCTGAAACAGAGGGCGAGAAACAGAGGGGCTGAAACAGAGGGCGAGAAACAGAGTGGCTGAAACAGAGGGCGAGAAACAGAGGGGCTGAAACAGAGGGCGAGAAACAGACGAGCTGAAACAGAGGGGCTGAAACAGAGGGTCTGAAACAGAGGGCGAGAAACAGAGGGGCTGAATCAGAGGGGCTGAATCAGAGGGGCTGAAACAGAGGGGCTGAAACAGAGGGCGAGAAACAAAGGGGCTGAAACAGCGGGCGAGAAACAGAGGGGCTGAAACAGAGGGCGCGAAACAGAGGGTGAGAAACAGAGGGGCTGAAACAGAGGGGCTGAAACAGACGGGCTGAAACAGAGGGTGAGAAACAGAGGGTCTGAAACAGAGAGCCAGAAACAGAGGGGCTGAAACAGAGGGCGAGTAACAGAGGGGCTGAATCAGAGGGTCTGATCCAGAGGGGCTGAAACAGAGGGCGAGAAACAGAGGGGCTGAAACAGAGGGCGAGAAACAGGGGCTGAATCAGAGGGGCTGAAACAGAGGGTGAGAAACAGAGGGGATGAAACAGAGGGCGAGAAACAGAGTGGCTGAAACAGACGGGCTGAAACAGAGGGGCTGAAACAGAGGGCGAGAAACAGAGGGGCTGAAACAGATGGCAAGAAACAGAGGGGCTGAAACAGAGGGGCTGAAACAGAGGGGCTGAAACAGAGTGGCTGAAACAGAGGGGTTGAAACAGAGGGGCTGGAACAGAGGGGGAGAAACAGAGGGGCTGAAACAGAGGGGCTGAATCAGAGGGGCTGAAACAGAGGGCGAGAACAGAGGGGCTGAAACAGAGGGCGAAACAGAGGCGCTGAAACAGAGGGGCTGAAACAGAGGGGCTGAAACAGAGGGGCTGAAACAGAGGGCGAGAAACAGAGGGGCTGAAACAGAGGGCGAGAAACAGAGGGGCTGAAACAGAGGGGCGGGAAACAGAGGGGCTGAATCAGAGGGGCTGAATCAGAGGGGCTGAAACAGAGGGTGAGAAACAGAGGGGCTGAAACAGAGGGGCTGAAACAGAGGGGCTGAAACAGAGGGCGAGAAACAGAGGGGCTGAATCAGAGGGGCTGAAACAGAGGGTGAGAAACAGAGGGGCTGAAACAGAGGGGCTGAATCAGAGGGGCTGAAACAGAGGGCGAGAAACAGAGGGGCTGAAACAGAGCGCGAGAATCAGAGGGGCTGAATCAGAGGGGCTGAATCAGAGGGGCTGAAACAGAGGGTGAGAAACAGAGGGGCTGAAACAGAGGGTCTGAATCAGAGGGGCTGATTCAGAGGGGCTGAAACAGAGGGGCTGAATCAGCGGGGCTGAAACAGAGGGCGAGAAACAGCGGGGCTGAAACATAGGGCTAGAAACAGAGGGGCAGAAATAGAGGGTGAGAAACAGAGGGGCTGAAAAAGAGGTTCTGAAACAGAGGGCGAGAAACAGAGGGGCTGAAACAGAGGCGCTGAAACAGAGGGCGAGAAACAGAGGGGCTGAATCAGAGGGGCTGAAACAGTGGGCGAGAAACAGAGGGGCTGAAACAGAGGGCGAGATACAGATTGGCTGAAACAGAGGGCGAGAAACAGTGGGGCTGAATCAGAGGGGCTGAATCAGAAGGGCTGAAACAGAGGGTGAGAAACAGAGGGTCTGAAACAGAGGGGCTGAAACAGAGGGGCTGAAACAAAGGGCGGGAAACAGAGGGGCTGAATCAGAGGGTCTGAATCAGAGGGGCTGAATCAGAGGGGCTGAAACAGAGGGGCTGAATCAGAGGGGCTGAAACAGAGGGCGAGAAACGGAGGGGCTGAAACAGAGGGCGAGAATCAGAGGGTCTGAAACAGAGGGCGAGAAACAGAGGGGCTGAAACAGAGGGGCTGAAACAGAGGGGCTGAAACAGAGCGGCTGAATCAGAGGGGCTGATTCAGAGGGGCTGAAACAGAGGGGCTGAATCAGCGGGGCTGAAACAGAGGGCGAGAAACAGCGGGGCAGAAACAGAGGGCGAGAAACAGAGGGGCAGAAACAGAGGGCGAGAAACAGAGGGGCTGAAACAGAGGGGCTGAAACAGAGGGCGAGAAACAGAGGGGCTGAAACAGAGGGGCTGAAACAGAGGGCGAGAAACAGAGGGGCTGAATCAGAGGGGCTGAAACAGAGGGCGAGAAACAGAGGGGCTGAAACAGAGGGCGAGAAACAGAGTGGCTGAAACAGACGCTCTGAAACAGAGGGGCTGAAACAGAGGTCGAGAAACAGAGGGGCTGAAACAGAGGGCGAGAAACAGAGGGGCTGAAACAGAGGGGCTGAAACATAGGGGCTGAAACAGTGTGGCTGAAACAGAGGGGCTGAAACAGAGGGGCTGGAACAGAGGCGGGGAAACAGAGGGGCTGAAGCAGAGGGGCTGAATCAGAGGGGCTGAAACAGAGGGCGAGAAACAGAGGGCAGAAACAGAGGGCGAGAAACAGAGGCGCTGAAAAAGAGGAGCTGAAACAGAGGGGCTGAAACAGAGGGCGAGAAACAGAGGGGCTGAAACAGAGGGCGAGAAACAGAGGGGCTGAAACAGAGGGGCGGGAAACAGACGGGCTGAATCAGAGAGGCTGAATCAGAGGGGCTGAATCAGAGGGGCTGAAACAGAGGGTGAGAAACAGAGGGGCTGAAACAGAGGGGCTGAAACAGAGGGGCTGAACAGAGGGCGAGAAACAGAGGGGCTGAATCAGAGGGGCTGAATCAGAGGGGACTGAATCAGAGGGGCTGAAACAGAGGGGCTGAATCAGAGGGTCTGAAACAGAGGGCGAGAAACAGAGGGCCTGAAACAGAGAGCGAGAATCAGAGGGGCTGAAACAGAGTGCGAGAAACAGACGGGCTGAAACAGAGGGCTGAAACAGAGGGGCTGAAACAGAGAGCCTGAAACAGAGGGCAAGAAACAGAGGGGCTGAAACAGAGGGCGAGAAACGAGAGGGGCTGAAACAGAGGGCGAGAAACAGAGGAGCTGAAACAGAGGGGCTGAAACAGAGGGTCTGAAACAGAGGGAGAGAAACAGAGGGGCTGAATGAGAGGGTCTGAATCAGAGGGGCTGAAACAGAGGGGCTGAAACACAGGGCGAGAAACAAAGGGGCTGAAACAGCGGGCGAGAAACAGAGGGGCTGAAACAGAGGGCGAGAAACAGAGGGTGAGAAACAGAGGGGCTGAAACAGAGGTGCTGAAACAGACGGGCTGAAACAGAGGGGCTGAATCAGAGGGGCTGATTCAGAGGGGCTGAAACAGAGGGGCTGAAACAGAGGGCGAGAAACAGATGGGCTGAATCAGAGGGGCTGAAACAGAGGGGCTGAAACAGAGGGCGAGAAACAGAGGGGCTGAAACAGAGGGCGAGAAGCAGGGGCTGAATCAGAGGGGCTGAAACAGAGGGTGAGAAACAGAGGGGCTGAAACAGAGGGGCGAGAAACAGAGTGGCTGAAACAGAGGGCGAGAAACAGAGGGGCTGAAACAGAGGGCGAGAAACAGGGGGGCTGAAACAGATGGCGAGAAACAGAGGGGCTGAAACAGAGGGGCTGAAACAGAGGGGCTGAAACAGAGTGGCTGAAACAGAGGGGTTGAAACAGAGGGGCTGGAACAGAGGGGGAGAAACAGAGGGGCTGAAACAGAGGGGCTGAATCAGAGGGGCTGAAACAGAGGGCGAGAACAGAGGGGCTGAAACAGAGGGCGAAACAGAGGCGCTGAAACAGAGGGGCTGAAACAGAGGGGCTGAAACAGAGGGGCTGAAACAGAGGGCGAGAAACAGGCTGAAACAGAGGGCGAGAAACAGAGGGGCTGAAACAGAGGGGCGGGAAACAGAGGGGCTGAATCAGAGGGGGGGCTGAATCAGAGGGGCTGAAACAGAGGGTGAGAAACAGAGGGGTTGAAACAGAGGGGCTGAAACAGAGGGGCTGAAACAGAGGGTGAGAAACAGAGGGGCTGAAACAGAGGGTCTGAATCAGAGGGGCTGAAACAGAGGGCGAGAAACAGAGGGGCTGAAACAGTGTGCGAGAATCAGTGGGGCTGAAACAGAGGGCGAGAAACACAGGGGATGAAAGAGAGGGGCTGATACAGAGGGGCTGAAACAGAGGGTCTGATTCAGAGGGGCTGATTCAGAGGGGCTGAAACAGAGGGGCTGAATCAGCGGGGCTGACACAGAGGGCGAGAGACAGCGGGGCTGAAACAGAGGGCGAGAAACAGAGGGGCAGAAATAGAGGGCGAGAAACAGAGGGGCTGAAAAAGAGGGGCTGAATCAGAGGGGCTGAAACAGAGGGTGAGAAACAGAGGGTCTGAAACAGAGGGGCTGAAACAGAGGGGCTGAAACAGAGGGCGGGAAACAGAGGGGCTGAATCAGAGGGGCTGAATCAGAGGGGCTGAATCAGAGGGGCTGAAACAGAGGGGCTGAATCAGAGGGGCTGAAACAGAGGGCGAAAAACGGAGGGGCTGAAACAGAGGGCGAGAATCAGAGGGGCTGAAACAGAGGGCGAGAAACAGAGGGGCTGAAACAGAGGGGCTGAAACAGAGGGGCTGAAACAGAGCGGCTGAATCAGAGGGGCTGATTCAGAGGGGCTGAAACAGAGGGGCTGAATCAGCGGGGCTGAAACAGAGGGCGAGAAACAGCGGGGCAGAAACAGAGGGCGAGAAACAGAGGGGCAGAAACAGAGGGCGAGAAACAGAGGGGCTGAAACAGAGGGGCTGAAACAGAGGGCGAGAAACAGAGGGGCTGAAACAGAGGGGCTGAAACAGAGGGCGAGAAACAGAGGGGCTGAATCAGAGGGGCTGAAACAGAGGGCGAGAAACAGAGGGGCTGAAACAGAGGGCGAGAAACAGAGTGGCTGAAACAGACGCTCTGAAACAGAGGGGCTGAAACAGAGGGCGAGAAACAGAGGGGCTGAAACAGAGGGCGAGAAACAGAGGGGCTGAAACAGAGGGGCTGAAACATAGGGGCTGAAACAGTGTGGCTGAAACAGAGGGGCTGAAACAGAGGGGCTGGAACAGAGGCCGGGAAACAGAGGGGCTGAAGCAGAGGGGCTGAATCAGAGGGGCTGAAACAGAGGGCGAGAAACAGAGGGGCAGAAACAGAGGGCGAGAAACAGAGGCGCTGAAAAAGAGGAGCTGAAACAGAGGCGCTGAAACAGTGGGGCTGAAACAGAGGGCGAGAAACAGAGGGGCTGAAACAGAGGGCGAGAAACAGAGGGGCTGAAACAGAGGGGCGGGAAACAGAGGGGCTGAATCAGAGGGGCTGAATCAGAGGGGCTGAATCAGAGGGGCTGAAACAGAGGGTGAGAAACAGAGGGGCTGAAACAGAGGGGCTGAAACAGAGGGGCTGAAACAGAGGGCGAGAAACAGAGGGGCTGAATCAGAGGGGCTGAATCAGAGGGGACTGAATCAGAGGGGCTGAAACAGAGGGGCTGAATCAGAGGGTCTGAAACAGAGGGCGAGAAACAGAGGGCCTGAAGCAGAGAGCGAGAATCAGAGGGGCTGAAAAGAGTGCGAGAAACAGAGGGGCTGAAACAGAGGGGCTGAAACAGAGGGGCTGAAACAGAGAGCCTGAAACAGAGGGCAAGAAACAGAGGGGATGAAACAGAGGGCGAGAAACAGAGGGGCTGAAACAGAGGGCGAGAAACAGAGGAGCTGAAACAGAGGGGCTGAAACAGAGGGTCTGAAACAGAGGGCGAGAAACAGAGGGGCTGAATGAGAGGGTCTGAATCAGAGGGGCTGAAACAGAGGGGCTGAAACAGAGGGCGAGAAACAAAGGGGCTGAAACAGCGGGCGAGAAACAGAGGGGCTGAAACAGAGGGCGAGAAACAGAGGGTGAGAAACAGAGGGGCTGAAACAGAGGGGCTGAAACAGACGGGCCGAAACAGAGGGCGAGAAACAGAGGGTCTGAAACAGAGGGCGAGAAACAGAGGGGCTGAAACAGAGGGCGAGAAACAGATGGGCTGAATCAGAGGGGCTGAAACAGAGGGGCTGAAACAGAGGGCGAGAAACAGAGGGGCTGAAACAGAGGGCGAGAAGCAGGGGCTGAATCAGAGGGGCTGAAACAGAGGGTGAGAAACAGAGGGGCTGAAACAGAGGGCGAGAAACAGAGTGGCTGAAACAGAGGGCGAGAAACAGAGGGGCTGAAACAGAGGGCGAGGAACAGAGGGGCTGAAACAGATGGCGAGAAACAGAGGGGCTGAAACAGAGGGGCTGAAACAGAGGGGCTGAAACAGAGTGGCTGAAACAGAGGGGTTGAAACAGAGGGGCTGGAACGGGGGGGGAGAAACAGAGGGGCTTAAACAGAGGGGCTGATTCAGAGGGGCTGAAACAGAGGGCGAGAACAGAGGGGCTGAAACAGAGGGCGAAACAGAGGCGCTGAAACAGAGGGGCTGAAACAGAGGGGCTGAAACAGAGGGCGAGAACCAGAGGGGCTGAAACAGAGGGCGAGAAACAGAGGGGCTGAAACAGAGGGGCTGAAACAGAGGGCGAGAAACAGAGGGGCTGAAACAGAGGGGCTGAAACAGAGGGCGAGAAACAGAGGGGCTGAATCAGAGGGGCTGAAACAGAGGGCGAGAAACAGAGGGGCTGAAACAGAGGGCGAGAAACAGAGTGGCTGAAACAGACGCTCTGAAACAGAGGGGCTGAAACAAAGGGCGAGAAACAGAGGGGCTGAAACAGAGGGCGAGAAACAGAGGGGCTGAAACAGTGGGGCTGAAACATAGGGGCTGAAACAGTGTGGCTGAAACAGAGGGGCTGAAACAGAGGGGCTGGAACAGAGGCGGGGAAACAGAGGGGCTGAAGCAGAGGGGCTGAATCAGTGGGGCTGAAACAGAGGGCGAGAAACAGAGGGGCAGAAACAGAGGGCGAGAAACAGAGGCGCTGAAAAAGAGGAGGTGAAACAGAGGGGCTGAAACATTGGGGCTGAAACAGAGGGCGAGAAACAGAGGGGCTGAAACAGAGGGCGAGAAACAGAGGGGCTGAAACAGAGGGGCGGGAAACAGAGGGGCTGAATCAGAGGGGCTGAATCAGAGGGGCTGAATCAGAGGGGCTGAAACAGAGGGTGAGAAACAGAGGGGCTGAAACAGAGGGGCTGAAACAGAGGGGCTGAAACAGAGGGCGAGAAACAGAGGGGCTGAATCAGAGGGGCTGAATCAGAGGGGACTGAATCAGAGGGGCTGAAACAGAGGGGCTGAATCAGAGGGTCTGAAACAGAGGGCGAGAAACAGAGGGCCTGAAACAGAGAGCGAGAATCAGAGGGGCTGAAACAGAGTGCGAGAAACAGACGGGCTGAAACAGAGGGGCTGAAACAGAGGGGCTGAAACAGAGAGCCTGAAACAGAGGGCAAGAAACAGAGGGGCTGAAACAGAGGGCGAGAAACAGAGGGGCTGAAACAGAGGGCGAGAAACAGAGGAGCTGAAACAGAGGGGCTGAAACAGAGGGTCTGAAACAGAGGGCGAGAAACAGAGGGGCTGAATGAGAGGGTCTGAATCAGAGGGGCTGAAACAGAGGGGCTGAAACAGAGGGCGAGAAACAAAGGGGCTGAAACAGCGGGCGAGAAACAGAGGGGCTGAAACAGAGGGCGAGAAACAGAGGGTGAGAAACAGAGGGGCTGAAACAGAGGGGCTGAAACAGACGGGCTGAAACAGAGGGCGAGAAACAGAGGGTCTGAAACAGAGGGCGAGAAACAGAGGGGCTGAAACAGAGGGCGAGAAACAGATGGGCTGAATCAGAGGGGCTGAAACAGAGGGGCTGAAACAGAGGGCGAGAAACAGAGGGGCTGAAACAGAGGGCGAGAAGCAGGGGCTGAATCAGAGGGTCTGAAACAGAGGGTGAGAAACAGAGGGGCTGAAACAGAGGGCGAGAAACAGAGTGGCTGAAACAGAGGGCGAGAAACAGAGGGGCTAAAACAGAGGGCGAGAAACAGAGGGGCTGAAACAGATGGCGAGAAACAGAGGGGCTGAAACAGAGGGGCTGAAACAGAGGGGCTGAAACAGAGTGGCTGAAACAGAGGGGTTGAAACAGAGGGGCTGGAACAGAGGGGGAGAAACAGAGGGGCTGAAACAGAGGGGCTGAATCAGAGGGGCTGAAACAGAGGGCGAGAACAGAGGGGCTGAAACAGAGGGCGAAACAGAGGCGCTGAAACAGAGGGGCTGAAACAGAGGGCGAGAAACAGAGGGCGAGAAACCGAGGGGCTGAAACAGAGGGCGAGAAACAGAGGGGCTGAAACAGAGGGGCGGGAAACAGAGGGGCTGAATCAGAGGGGCTGAATCAGAGGGGCTGAAACAGAGGGTGAGAAACAGAGGGGTTGAAACAGAGGGGCTGAAACAGAGGGGCTGAAACAGAGGGTGAGAAACAGAGGGGCTGAAACAGAGGGGCTGAATCAGAGGGGCTGAAACAGAGGGCGAGAAACAGAGGGGCTGAAACAGAGGGCGAGAATCAGAGGGGCTGAAACAGAGGGCGAGAAACACAGGGGATGAAACAGAGGGGCTGATACAGAGGGGCTGAAACAGAGGGTCTGAATCAGAGGGGCTGATTCAGAGGGGCTGAAACAGAGGGGCTGAATCAGCGGGGCTGACACAGAGGGCGAGAGACAGCGGGGCTGAAACAGAGGGCGAGAAACAGAGGGGCAGAAATAGAGGGCGAGAAACAGAGGGGCTGAAAAAGAGGGTGAGAAACAGAGGGTCTGAAACAGAGGGGCTGAAACAGAGGGGCTGAAACAGAGGGTGGGAAACAGAGGGGCTGAATCAGAGGGGCTGAATCAGAGGGGCTGAATCAGAGGGGCTGAAACAGAGGGGCTGAATCAGAGGGGCTGAAACAGAGGGCGAAAAACGGAGGGGCTGAAACAGAGGGCGAGAATCAGAGGGGCTGAAACAGAGGGCGAGAAACAGAGGGGCTGAAACAGAGGGGCTGAAACAGAGGGGCTGAAACAGAGCGGCTGAATCAGAGGGGCTGATTCAGAGGGGCTGAAACAGAGGGGCTGAATCAGCGGGGCTGAAACAGAGGGCGAGAAACAGCGGGGCAGAAACAGAGGGCGAGAAACAGAGGGGCAGAAACAGAGGGCGAGAAACAGAAGGGCTGAAACAGAGGGGCTGAAACAGAGGGCGAGAAACAGAGGGGCTGAAACAGAGGGGCTGAAACAGAGGGCGAGAAACAGAGGGGCAGAATCAGAGGGGCTGAAACAGAGGGCGAGAAACAGAGGGGCTGAAACAGAGGGCGAGAAACAGAGTGGCTGAAACAGACGCTCTGAAACAGAGGGGCTGAAACAGAGGGCGAGAAACAGAGGGGCTGAAACAGAGGGCGAGAAACAGAGGGGCTGAAACAGAGGGGCTGAAACATAGGGGCTGAAACAGTGTGGCTGAAACAGAGGGGCTGAAACAGAGGGGCTGGAACAGAGGCGGGGAAACAGAGGGGCTGAAGCAGAGGGGCTGAATCAGAGGGGCTGAAACAGAGGGCGAGAAACAGAGGGGCAGAAACAGAGGGCGAGAAACAGAGGCGCTGAAAAAGAGGAGCTGAAACAGAGGGGCTGAAACAGTGGGGCTGAAACAGAGGGCGAGAAACAGAGGGGCTGAAACAGAGGGCGAGAAACAGAGGGGCTGAAACAGAGGGGCGGGAAACAGAGGGGCTGAATCAGAGGGGCTGAATCAGAGGGGCTGAATCAGAGGGGCTGAAACAGAGGGTGAGAAACAGAGGGGCTGAAACAGAGGGGCTGAAACAGAGGGGCTGAAACAGAGGGCGAGAAACAGAGGGGCTGAATCAGAGGGGCTGAATCAGAGGGGACTGAATCAGAGGGGCTGAAACAGAGGGGCTGAATCAGAGGGTCTGAAACTGAGGGCGAGAAACAGAGGGCCTGAAACAGAGAGCGAGAATCAGAGGGGCTGAAACAGAGTGCGAGAAACAGACGGGCTGAAACAGAGGGGCTGAAACAGAGGGGCTGAAACAGAGAGCCTGAAACAGAGGGCAAGAAACAGAGGGGCTGAAACAGCGGGCGAGAAACAGAGGGGCTGAAACAGAGGGCGAGAAACAGAGGAGCTGAAACAGAGAGGCTGAAACAGAGGGTCTGAAACAGAGGGCGAGAAACAGAGGGGCTGAATGAGAGGGTCTGAATCAGAGGGGCTGAAACAGAGGGGCTGAAACAGAGGGCGAGAAACAAAGGGGCTGAAACAGCGGGCGAGAAACAGAGGGGCTGAAACAGAGGGCGAGAAACAGAGGGTGAGAAACAGAGGGGCTGAAACAGAGGGGCTGAAACAGACGGGCTGAAACAGAGGGCGAGAAACAGAGGGTCTGAAACAGAGGGCGAGAAACAGAGGGGCTGAAACAGAGGGCGAGAAACAGATGGGCTGAATCAGAGGGGCTGAAACAGAGGGGCTGAAACAGAGGGCGAGAAACAGAGGGGCTGAAACAGAGGGCGAGAAGCAGGGGCTGAATCAGAGGGGCTGAAACAGAGGGTGAGAAACAGAGGGGCTGAAACAGAGGGCCAGAAACAGAGTGGCTGAAACAGAGGGCGAGAAACAGAGGGGCTGAAACAGAGGGCGAGAAACAGAGGGGCTGAAACAGATGGCGAGAAACAGAGGGGCTGAAACAGAGGGGCTGAAACAGAGGGGCTGAAACAGAGTGGCTGAAACAGAGGGGTTGAAACAGAGGGGCTGGAACAGAGGGGGAGAAACAGAGGGGCTGAAACAGAGGGGCTGAATCAGAGGGGCTGAAACAGAGGGCGAGAACAGAGGGGCTGAAACAGAGGGCGAAACAGAGGCGCTGAAACAGAGGGGCTGAAACAGAGGGGCTGAAACAGAGGGGCTGAAACAGAGGGCGAGAAACAGAGGGGCTGAAACAGAGGGCGAGAAACAGAGGGGCTGAAACACAGGGGCGGGAAACAGAGGGGCTGAATCAGAGGGGCTGAATCAGAGGGGCTGAAACAGAGGGTGAGAAACAGAGGGGCTGAAACAGAGGGCGAGAAACAGATGGGCTGGAACAGAGGGCGAGAATCAGAGGGGCTGAAACAGAGGGCGAGAAACACAGGGGATGAAACAGAGGGGCTGATACAGAGGGGCTGAAACAGAGGGTCTGAATCAGAGGGGCTGATTCAGAGGGGCTGAAACAGAGGGGCTGAATCAGCGGGGCTGAAACAGAGGGCGAGAGACAGCGGGGCTGAAACAGAGGGCGTGAAACAGAGGGGCTGAAACAGAGGGGCTGAAACAGACGGGCTGAAACAGAGGGCGAGAAACAGAGGGTCTGAAACAGAGGGCGAGAAACAGAGGGGCTGAAACAGAGGGCGAGAAACAGATGGGCTGAATCAGAGGGGCTGAAACAGAGGGGCTGAATCAGAGGGGCTGAAACAGAGGGTGAGAAACAGAGGGGCTGAAACAGAGGGCCAGAAACAGAGTGGCTGAAACAGAGGGCGAGAAACAGAGGGGCTGAAACAGAGGGCGAGAAACAGAGGGGCTGAAACAGATGGCGAGAAACAGAGGGGCTGAAACAGAGGGGCTGAAACAGAGGGGCTGAAACAGAGTGGCTGAAACAGAGGGGTTGAAACAGAGGGGCTGGAACAGAGGGGGAGAAACAGAGGGGCTGAAACAGAGGGGCTGAATCAGAGGGGCTGAAACAGAGGGCGAGAACAGAGAGGCTGAAACAGAGGGCGAAACAGAGGCGCTGAAACAGAGGGGCTGAAACAGAGGGGCTGAAACAGAGGGGCTGAAACAGAGGGCGAGAAACAGAGGAGCTGAAACAGAGGGCGAGAAACAGAGGGGCTGAAACAGAGGGGCGGGAAACAGAGGGGCTGAATCAGAGGGGCTGAATCAGAGGGGCTGGAACAGAGGGTGAGAAACAGAGGGGCTGAAACATAGGGCGAGAAACAGAGGGGCTGGAACAGAGGGCGAGAATCAGAGGGGCTGAAACAGAGGGCGAGAAACACAGGGGATGAAACAGAGGGGCTGATACAGAGGGGCTGAAACAGAGGGTCTGAATCAGAGGGGCTGATTCAGAGGGGCTGAAACAGAGGGGCTGAATCAGCGGGGCTGAAACAGAGGGCGAGAGACAGCGGGGCTGAAACAGAGGGCGAGAAACAGAGGGGCAGAAATAGAGGGCGAGAAACAGAGGGGCTGAAAAAGAGGGGCTGAAACAGAGGGCGAGAAACAGAGGGGCTGAAACAGTGGCGCTGAAACAGAGGGCGAGAAACAGAGGGGCTGAATCAGAGGGGCTGAAACAGAGGGCGAGAAACAGAGGGGCTGAAACAGAGGGCGAGATACAGATTGGCTGAAACAGAGGGCGAGAAACAGAGGGGCTGAATCAGAGGGGCTGAATCAGCGGGGCTGAAACAGAGGGTGAGAAAAAGAGGGGCTGAAACAGAGAGGCTGAAACAGAGGGGCTGAAACAGAGGGCGGGAAACAGAGGGGCTGAATCAGAGGGGCTGAATCAGAGGGGCTGAATCAGAGGGGCTGAAACAGAGGGGCTGAATCAGAGGGGCTGAAACAGAGGGCGAGAAACAGAGGGGCTGAAACAGAGGGCGAGAATCAGAGGGGCTGAAACAGAGGGCGAGAAACAGAGGGGCTGAAACAGAGGGGCTGAAACAGAGGGGCTGAATCAGAGGGGCTGATTCAGAGGGGCTGAAACGGAGGGGCTGAATCAGCGGGGCTGAAACAGAGGGCGAGAAACAGCGGGGCTGAAACAGAGGGCGAGAAACAGAGGGGCAGAAACAGAGGGCGAGAAACAGAGGGGCTGAAACAGAGGGGCTGAAACAGAGCGCGAGAAACAGATGGGCTGAAACAGAGGGCGAGAAACAGAGGGGCTGAATCAGAGGGGCTGAAACAGAGGGCGAGAAACAGAGGGGCTGAAACAGAGGGCGAGAAACAGAGTGGCTGAAACAGACGCTCTGAAACAGAGGGGCTGAAACAGAGGGCGACAAACAGAGGGGCTGAAACAGAGGGACTGAAACATAGGGGCTGAAACAGAGTGGCTGAAACAGAGGGGCTGAAACAGAGGGGCTGGAACAGGGGCGGAGAAACAGAGGGGCTGAAACAGAGGGGCTGAATCAGAGGGGCTGAAACAGAGGGCGAGAAACAGAGGGGCAGAAACAGAGGGCGAGAAACAGAGGCGCTGAAACAGAGGGGCTGAAACAGAGGGGCTGAAACAGTGGGGCTGAAACAGAGGGCGAGAAACAGAGGGGCTGAAACAGAGGGCGAGAAACAGAGGGGCTGAAACAGAGTGGCGGGAAACAGAGGGGCTGAATCAGAGGGGCTGAATCAGAGGGGCTGAATCAGAGGGGCTGAAACAGAGGGTGAGAAACAGAGGGGCTGAAACAGAGGGGCTGAAACAGAGGGGCTGAAACAGAGGGCGAGAAACAGAGGGGCTGAATCAGAGGGGCTGAATCAGAGGGGACTGAATCAGAGGGGCTGAAACAGAGGGGCTGAATCAGAGGGGCTGAAACAGAGGGCGAGGAACAGAGGGCCTGAAACAGAGAGCGAGAATCAGAGGGGCTGAAACAGAGGGCGAGAAACAGAGGGGCTGAAACAGAGGGGCTGAAACAGAGGGGCTGAAACAGAGAGCCTGAAACAGAGGGCAAGAAACAGAGGGGCTGAAACAGAGGGCGAAAAACAGAGGGGCTGAAACAGAGGGCGAGAATCAGAGGGGCTTAACCGGAGGGGCTGAAACAGAGGGGCTGAAACAGAGGGGCTGAATCAGAGGGGCTGAAACAGTGGGGCTGAATCAGAGGGGCTGAAACATAGGGCGAGAAATAGAGGGCCTGAAACAGAGGGCGAGAAACAGAGGGGCTGAAACAGAGGGCGAGAAACAGAGCAGCTGAAACAGAGGGGCTGAAACAGAGGGGCTGAAACAGAGAGCGAGAAACAGAGTGGCTGAAACAGACGGGCTGAAACAGAGGGGCTGAAACAGAGGGCGAGAAACAGAGGGGCTGAAACAGATGGCGAGAAACAGAGGGGCTGAAACAGAGGGGCTGAAACAGAGGGGCTGAAACAGAGTGGCTGAAACAGAGGGGTTGAAACAGAGGGGCTGGAACAGAGGGGGAGAAACAGAGGGGCTGAAACAGAGGGGCTGAATCAGAGGGGCTGAAACAGAGGGCGAAACAGAGGCACTGAAACAGAGGGGCTGAAACAGAGGGGCTGAAACAGAGGGGCTCTAACAGAGGGCGAGAAACAGAGGGGCTGAAACAGACGGCGAGAAACAGAGGGGCTGAAACAGAGGGGCGGGAAACAGAGGGGCTGAATTAGAGGGGCTGAATCAGAGGGGCTGAAACAGAGGGTGAGAAACAGAGGGGCTGAAACAGAGGGGATGAAACAGAGGGGCTGAAACAGAGGGCGAGAAACAGAGGGGCTGAATAAGAGGGGCTGAAACAGAGGGTGAGGAACAGAGGGGCTGAAACAGAGGGGCTGAATCAGAGGGGCTGAAACAGAGGGCGAGAAACAGGGGCTGAATCAGAGGGGCTGAAACAGAGGGTGAGAAACAGAGGGGCTGAAACAGAGGGCGAGAAACAGAGTGGCTTAAACAGACGGGCTGAAACAGAGGGGCTGAAACAGAGGGCGAGAAACAGAGGGGCTGAAACAGATGGCGAGAAACAGAGGGGCTGAAACAGAGGGGCTGAAACAGAGGGGCTGAAACAGAGTGGCTGAAACAGAGGGGATGAAACAGAGGGGCTGGAACAGAGGGGGAGAAACAGAGCGGCTGAAACAGAGGGGCTGAATCAGAGGGGCTGAAACAGAGGGCGAGAACAGAGGGGCTGAAACAGAGGGCGAAACAGAGGCGCTGAAACAGAGGGGCTGAAACAGAGGGGCTGAAACAGAGGGGCTGAAACAGAGGGCGAGAAACAGAGGGGCTGAAACAGAGGGCGAGAAACAGAGGGGCTGAAACAGTGGGGCGGGAAACAGAGGGGCTGAATCAGAGGGGCTCAATCAGAAGGGCTGAAACAGAGGGTGAGAAACAGAGGGGCTGAAACAGAGGGGCTGAAACAGAGGGGCTGAAACAGAGGGGCTGAAACAGAGGGTGAGAAACAGAGGGGCTGAAACAGAGGGGC